>NC_139780.1:3374705-3982205 GCF_965231275.1 Zosterops lateralis | reverse complement strand
GCTTCTGCTCTGCCTCAGTTTTCCTGTTGTGTTCTCCACTTCTGCTCTCTTGGCTCACTGCAAAGTAGATGACATCAAATATTGCCCTTCTTCTGGAAAGTGTTGCTCTTATTATGTCTGTTTTAAATTTAAAAGTGGAACATTTTAATTAGTTTTTCAAAGGAACACCTGAATCTTCAAAATGCTGCTTTTCCACTTTCAACAAAAAATAAAGATTTTAAAGTTAAAGTTTTTTAATTAAACACTTTAACAAAAGAACTGAGTTTCTTGATTTTGTCAGGTGGATGTGGACTTTTTGCAGTTTCATCTTTTGTAGAAGTGAAAATATTTCTTCTCAGTTCTGGACACAGAAGAGGAAACAAGTCCAAACTCCTTTGCTGAGGGAGGAATGGATGAACCTTGGGGAGAACATTGTAAAGAAGCTTCAGGTATCTTTGGCCAGCTGCTTTCTGTGCCTCAGGCCTGTCTGAGACAGGGAAAACTCCTGTTTTCCCCTTGTCCCATCCCTTTCCTAAGCCACCTGGACATTGCAGGGCTCGTCACCAGAGCTGCTGTACATTGTCCCAGTGTCACACAGGAACTGTGCAAACAGTAATGGGATGTCCTGGGAGGGAGGGAAGGGGAAATCCAGAGCTACCAGCAGCCTGCCCACATCCATTCTGGGCTCTGCTCCTGATCCATCTCCAGTTGTGCCATGCCCAGAGGAGGCTCAGATTCAACATCCAGAGCTGAGCAGCCAGGCCCAGCTCAGCCCCCAGCGCTGCCCCGAGCAGACATCAGCTCAAAATAGCAAAGAGCTGCTCCTCAGCCTCACTGACAAACTGCCCAGCCTCTTCTCACTCCCTCTCCTCACTTCTTTTTCTGCCGTGTTTCACTTTGGGGGAAGAGAATTGTTTTGACTGTATCTTCCTTGTAGACATTAAATACCTTTCAAAGCAAGGTCATAGTCCCTGGAGCTCTGACAGCACATGAAGATAACAGCTCAGGCTGGCTCTGCTGCCCTTGGCGCAGGCAGGGAGCTGCTTCTTCCTGTCACTGGGAGTCTCTCACAGCTCAGCATCTTCAGCTTCCCCAGGAGGAGCAGAGCTTGGGAGCCCCCTTGTCCTTCCATGTGCACACCTGTGGTGCTGGATGGGTCAGATCTCCATGAGCTGGGCATTGCATGGTTCTTTGGGTTTCCAATGCACCCTCATTCTTGTTTCCAAGGAGGAATAAGGCATCCACAGCCTGGGCACAGGGACAGCCAAAGGTCTGTGGTAGACAGGAACAACCTGGACACACCACTGCAGAGCACCTCACATACCAAGAGGGTTTCTGGATGTACCAAGAGGGTTCCTGGACATACCAAGAGGGTTCCTGGATGTACCAAGAGGGTTCCTGGACGTACCAAGAGGGTTCCTGGTTCATCTTCCCATGTCACATTGGATGTTGGGAAAGAGGTAAAACAGGTGAGTTTATTTCCAGCACCTCTCCCTGTTAGACAGGTGACCTTTTCAGAGCTCTGCAGTTCCAGGGAGAGGCAGCCTGGGAAGTGTTCTTGTGGTGCTTGACAGATGAAGGTGGTAAAGGAGGGGAGGGAAAGCAGCTCTGGAGAGCCAGGAGAGCTCCAGCCATGGGAACTCTGCCTCACGAGCAAGGGAAAGGTTTGCTTTGGCTCCCATGCTGAGCAGTGCTAGTGGGGGCTGGCAGTGGGGCTGGCTGTGCAGGGGTCCAGGTGGAGCACTGGGAATGGTTTATGCCAGCTGGGAAAGGAGGCCAGGCTGGCAGTTCTCCCTGTCACTGCTGATAGCTCTGCTCACCAAGCACCCAGGACAGCACAGTGTAGCTTCATGCCTCCCCCTGCCAAGTGAGGAACAGTTCTTCCCCCACCAGCACCATCCTGAACACCCCAAATTCCAACCTCTGCTTGCCTACAGGTGACACTCACTGCAGGAACATGTGAGAGCCAGAGCAGCTTCACACTGACATTCTTCACCTGAACTTGGCACAGGTGGGGCCGCACCTCGACTGCTGTGTCCAGTTCTGGGCCCTCAGGTTAGGAAGGACATTGAGACACTTGAGGAACTCCAGAGGAGGCCCCGAGGCTGGAGAGGGGCTGGGAACACAAACCCTGTGAGGAATGGCTGAGGGAGCTGGGGTTGTTCAGCCTGGAGAAAAGGAGACTCAGAGGTGACCTGATCACTCTCTACAACTCCCTGAAAGGTGGCTGTGCTCAGGTGGGGTTGGTCTCTTTCTCCAGGCAGCAACTGGCAGAAGGAGAGGTGCAGCCTCCAGCTGTACCAAGGGAAATACAGGTTGGATATTAGGGAAAAGTTTTTTACACAAAGGGTGATAAAGTATTGGAATTGTCTGCCAGGGGAGGTGGTGGAGTCACCATCCCTGGATATGTTTAAACAAAGACTGGATGTGGCACTCAGTGCTGTGGTTTAGTTGAGATGTTAGGGCTGGGTTGGACTCGATGATCTTGGAGATCTCTCCCAACCGAGTCATTCTGTGATTCTGAGCTCATACAGAGCTTGTCGTGACCACCACAGCCTGCTCTGGAGCCTTCTGTCCCCTTCAGACACCACTGTAGAAAAGCCCATTAGGCCTGGAAGGGTGGAACAGTTCCCCTTCCTGTGAATAAACCTCACTTTGGTGCTAAAGCACACATCCCACAGTGCACTGTAATCCCTCCCCACCTCCCTTGCCCAGCACATCCCAGCTGGTCCTTCCAGACCTCCCCCACTGGCTTCTCCCAGACCCCAGCCAGCATGCTCCACCTTGTGCCTGCTGATATGGGAACCTGGGCTAGGAAAGGACTCCCTGGAGCCAGGGATAACTGTGTAACCCCTGACTAACTCCACAGGGAAACCATCCAGCTCTGGAGCCTGCCTCACCTCACCCATCAGGGAGAGTTTTCAACCTGAGTGACTCTGCCTCAGCCCCCTCAGCAGGGTCTGAGCATGGTGGATGCAAACACAGCTTTGTGCTGGGGGAGCTGGGAGGGCTGGGGGTGATTCCTGCTTGGATCACACCCCACTGCAGCTCCGTGATTTGTGCACAATGACAACATTGGATTTGCCTTTGGATTTGCAGCTCTAGGTAGCTCAGCTTCTTCTGCATCACTCGCTTCCGGGAATGGTCAAACAAGATGAGTTTTGGTTGAGCAGCTTGTGTTTTTGGAAAGTTTTCTGCCATGGAAAATGTGATTCATGGGTTGCGGATTTTCTGACAAGATAAAAAGTTTGCAAACAGATCTGCTCGGCTCAAAATCTCTTCCTGGATTGCAGCTGTTCCAAAATAAAATCAGTCTATAAAATGTTCAATTCAAACTCCACGTCACTTTTTCAGCAGAACTCCCTCTGCCCCCTCCCCTCAAAGGCTCTCCATGACATATCTTGGGGATTTTTTTTCTTTCAACTGAAAAAAGCCACAATCAGTTTCTGTGTTGGTTTTCCATGGAAGATGGGAAACCAATGAGTTTTTCTCACTGGCTCTAAATCATCTTCCCCCCATTTCCACAACTGGCCAAGGTGTGTAGGTATCATCCCTTTCCCACATGCCCCACGCTGGATCCCAGCTTGAGGGCCCACAGATCCTTTGCTCAGCACTGAAAAGATGCAGCTGATTCCTTCCTCCTTTCCCTTTCATTGTCTCTGCCTTTTGGGGTGTAGCCAGGACCAGAAGGAGAATGAAATAGAGTGAAAAAAGCTATTTTGTTCCTTGCCAGCTCAGTTGGAACCAGGAAGCACTGGAAGCCTCCCAAGTAGGTCCAGCCTTGGGAGACCTCCAGCCCACTCTGTCAGGCCCTGAGGCTCCAGAGGTTCTCTAGAACTTCTGGGAAATGCCACATACAACCCAAAGACTTCAGCTGTGTGAGCAAAGCAGGGTTGATGGGAACTGGAAGAGTGTACATTTGACTGGAAAAAAAAATTAGTTCAGAAGGTCTGAATTTATTTATTTTTGTAGGTTCATGCTCAAGTTCATTTATGTGAAAATGCTGATAAACTTGATTATAAATGATTTTAGAGAAGGGGTGGTTGTCACTGTTCTGAATTTGCTGGTGAAGAGGAGCAGGAACAGAGAGCAGGAGCACTGACAGGCTGACCCCCACACCAGCCCACTGGACTGGACATTTATGCACCCTCAACCTGGAGACCCACAAACCTTCAGACACAGATCTTTAATTAGCCCAAGACATGAGGCCACAAGGACTCCTCTGGACCCAGGCTCCAAGTGTACTCCTGTCATTCCAAATAGCAAAGTCCTTGGTGTCCCAAAGCTCGCAGCAGCCAGAGATGCTGTGCTGGTGCCAGGCACAGAGCACACACAGACCCTCGGGAGGGACTGAAGGGAGTTTTTACTCCCCCAGCAGCCAGTTTTTATTCCCTGGCACTATTGCTACATTGGGGAGTTAACAGAAATTTGGGGTTTTGGTGTTTTTAACTGCTGACAGCTCCCACTGCCTTTCTAATCATGGTTTGAACCCCTGCCCAGCCCAGCCAGGAAGGCTCTGGAGCTGCCTCCAATGAGCAGAGAGACAAGACCTGTCGCAGCAGACCTCAGGGACAGAAACAAGACAAGACACACACTCTTGTTCAGCAATGTGAAAAGGTCCTGGTTTATTCCTCCTCACAGCCCGGCCAACAGACTGCACCTCCAGCAGACTCTGACTGGAGCAGACTCCCACTGCAGGCTTCCCTTGCAGACTCTGACTGCAGGCTCAGAACGACTTCAGAGCAGCAATTCTCTCCCCTGTTTGGTCAGTCCTTTGCAGGGGGGAAATGGGTCACTGAATAACCAAATCAGTGTGATTCCAACAGAAGCTGTTTATTGTTTCCATGACATGGCAGATCAAGATTCCAGGTCTGCTGTCCATGTGGGCACAGCTCTGGGTTGGCCGAGCTGTTCTCCACGAGGCAGGCACACATCCTTCAGGACATCCAGTTGGGCAATGTCCATCCTCATCTTGTGCTTCCCCTATTTGGGGTTTACACTTTTTGCAGACAGTTTCTCAGGCTCTCTTCCTATTTTTGATCCCTGTTGTTTTCTCAGTAACTTTGATGAATTCTTGAGAGCTCTGACAGCAAAACTGCAGGTGGTTTGATAATATTACTCATAACCAGTTTGGCTGGTGCATCAGAATAGACTGTTATACAGATACACTGCTACAGTCCTTCCTTTTGGTCTGTCCTTCCTTCTGCTCAGTCCCTCCTTTTGCTCAGTCTCCTCTGGATCATTCTCCCCTGACCAGCCATCCCACCCTTTTACCACATTTATCCTTATTGGCTGTGACCTATTAAAGTTAAGGCTGTTTTTTGGTAATTAACACAGCTGTGACTTGTCAGGGGTGAGGTTGCCTGTAATCCATTCTCCTCCTTGAGCAGAGGGAGGCCTGGAAGTGACAAGGAATGGACAACACGGGCACCTGATGGGATTTTTCCACCCTGTTCTGCATGGCTTTCCTGCCCCCAGGAAGTCAGGTCACACTCCCACCTCCAGCCCCTGCAGCTGAACCATCCTTTAGTGCCAGGATAACTCGTGGCAGCACTGGCTGCACCTGGAATTGCCCCCACATGGCAGAGACAAGCCCCCTGTGAGGTCCCTGCAGCCCTGGGAGCAGTGGTTGTGTTGGGGCACCAGGGCAAGGCTGCGCCAAGGCTGCCCCAGCAGAAATGTGTGATCCAAGTTCCTGCTCTCCACTCCCATGGGAGACCCACTCCCAGCCCCTTCCTGTGGCCATGGTAACAAACAGAGTCCAGCTCACCAGGCACTCTCCATCCTATTGATTCCTTGGGAGATTTATGGCAGAGACCTGATCTCAGTGAAGGAGCTAAATCCAATTCACTAAGGAATTACAAGCCTGTCCAATCAATAATCTATTTATCTCCTTCACTTTGCCATCTTTAAACACTCCAGCCCTGTCAAAAGAAATTGAAAGCTTTTTAAAAATAAAATTATTGGACTCTGGAATGGCTCTGCTAAGGCTTCTGGAAAGCGTCTTAAATCCAGGATGGATCCAGTTCAGATCCAGCATTTAGGAGAGATCTGTCACAGCTCCAGTGACTCGACAGCAATCCAGCAAAGCAGGCAGGGATGGCAGGGGATCCTGGCACTCAGCAGAGAAAAAAATATCCACCCCAGGAGATCACAGGTGTGTCACCCTGATCTTTTTCAGCCTTCTGATGTTTGCAATTTTGTAGTGAAGTTTCTTACAGATTTTCATGCAAACAAAGTGATGTTATTGTGAACTGTTCTTCTTGTTTATTGTTCCTCTCTTGAGGAGGGACAACTGATGGACTTCTAGTTTGATCAGCATGGTTAGAGAGGTAGAAACCTCATTGTCCAATCCATCGTCATTGTCCAAAATCTATATAAACCGAAGTAGAAAAATAAACTCTCTCTTTTTGGCCTGACAACTTGACTGTGTGTGTGTGTCACTTGTTTTGTGTCCTATAGTGACACAGGTGCATGGACACAGAGTGTGCAGGAGACTCTGATATCCAAGAAAGGATCACACAGACTCTGCCACACTGGAAGAAGCTCCTATACACATGTGAGGAGCTCAGATAAAGAATGAAGTGTCACCCCCAGCTGGAAATGCCTTACAGAGACCCCTGGAGCTGCAGAGTGCGTTTGTTCATGACTTGAACACACCATGAGGATGAATTCAATCAGCACGTGGCTTCAGAAGCAGCCACTGAGTCTCCCAAGGGCAGAGATGGGCTCCATCCCAGAAATAATGTTGGTTTCCAGCTCTCATGCAGCACTTTTAATTAATAGATCATAAAGCAGTTTGCATGGAAGCAAACCCAGGCAGAGAGGAGGCAGGATGAGCTGGGAGCCAGTGTCAGGAGCAGGAGCAGAGCCTGTTTGAAGAAGAGGAGTTTCCATCCATTTCCAAGCTCCCCAGCTCATTTATCTGACAGATGCAGGCCCTTACAAACACTGGGGAAACTGCAGGATCAGCTCATACCCATGAACTGCCTTCACAGCAGGAGCTCCTTGCCAAAGCAGTATTTGTGCACATAATTAAGCCTTTCTTCAGACCAGCTCTTAAACAGAATATTATTTGCAGTCCCAGTGGGACTGATCCATATATTCTGCTGGCCAAAAGATGAGATTTTCTTTTTGGTAGAGTACAACTGGGGAATCACAAACACAGTTGCTGGAGAGCAAGCCTGATGTTCACACCTGGAGTCAGAGGTGTTTGGGGAAGGCAGAAGTTCTGCTGACGTTAATGGTGTTGCACTGGTGCCTATGGGGGCCTTTGTGGGATATTTGCTCCCCAGATTGCCCCATTTTTAATGGGTTCCTGTACCCATATTTCTGAAATGGGGCTCCGTGCTGAAGCTGGGAGGGGCTCAAATCCTCTGGAGTGGGAGAGGGACCAGTCCTTCTCACTTCAGAGGTTAATGAATGGAGTCATCAGGATAATTAATGTTTTACTGCTGAATTAGTCTCTCTCTGAAGCAGTTCTGCCTTTCCCTGTGTGGAGAGGCAGGGCCCTCTGGAGCTGTGACACATCCCTTGCTTTGTCCTGACAGTGCCTGCTCCTGGAATAGGCTCCTGTGCATCTGCCTCTGCAGCAGGGGACCCGTGTTCCTGCGGGAGGGAAACCTCAAAGCCAAGAGCTGTGCTAGAGTTTGAGACACTCCAGGCTGCCAGCTGCCAGGATTAAGCTTTTTTTTTTTTTTTTTTTTTTTTTTTTTTTTTTTTTTTTTTTTGCCTCCCAAACAGAATTAACACTTCCAGTTCTGACTCGGAGCACCTCGGCCATCCCTGTCCTGAGCCTGTTTCACCACCACCCACCCACCAGCTCTGCCAAAAGGCCTCACTTTCCTCCTGAAAAGCCATCTGTCCTTGTCCTTGAATCCCTTCTCCTTGAGATTTTCCTGCCTTCTCCATCCCCCAGTTTTACTCCAGCCCTGACCCTAAGTCTGTTTATTGATCCTAAGCCCGACTCAAATCACACTCCTTTTTTCAGGGCCTCTTTCTAAAGAGCACGACTGCAGCACTTCACTAAAGAGCAAATGCCCTTGTTGTTCTCTTGTTATTGGAAGTGTGAGGAAGTGCGTGGTGACCATGCCAAAAGAATCAGTAACCTCTCAGTGGCACTTTGTACAGCACAGTGAAACATTGCAAAAAGCTGCTGCCACACAAGGACTTTGTCCCTTGGCTGCAGGCACATCTGAACTGTGATATCCAGGGGGTGGTTGAAAGCTGAGAGTGATTTCACAACGTTGTTCCTGAAATAATCCTGCTAAAGGCAAGAGGGCTCCTTGAACAAGAGCCCCTGGAGTCCTGCAGTGCTCGGAGTCACAGCAACAACCTCCCTCTGTCCCACACAGGGGTTGAGGTGAAGAAAAGGCCCCTTTCCCCTTTGGGGTGAACTTGGTGCCTCTCAAGATCACAGACTGTCATCCTGGCTCGGCACAAGGCATGAACCTCAGCACTGAGAGTTTTTGGCAGGTTATTTTAGGGGAAGAATTTTGTATTGACACCTCGAATAGGATGAAGATGTCCTGTAGAAGTATGTAAGCCTTGGGTTTTCTGGTCAGCTCTTGTCAGGAGGAGAAAGCAGAATCGAAAACTTGACCTTTTTAGTGAAAAATGAATACTACAACATTTTGCTGTTCCACAGGGGGGGAAAGACGTAGAGGTAATTTAGAAATCTTGAAGTGTGGCAAAACAGGGCTGCCATCCCTCAGCCTGCACTGCTGCAAAGCCAAGGGACTGGAGGTCAGCCTCTCCCCTGGCTCACCCTGCCAGCATTCACCTCTGCTCCCAGTCCTCAAAACTCCCTTTCCCCCTCCTGCCTCACCTCCTGACGTGTTTACAGCTGCCCCTTGGACAGTCCCTCCCTCGGACACTCATCCATCTCCTCGTGGCCTTTCCTCCAGTCCCTTTAAATGCCGCCCGTGATTTATGGCCCAGCAGCTCCCCAGCACATCCCGGGTGTTTTATATGGCACTGGTGTAAATGCAGGCTCCCCTCAGCCACAGAGGAAGCAAACACTGTTAATTTATGCCCGGGCTTTATTTACTTATTTATTTATTTTTCATTCCCCTGGCATAATTCTGATTTTAATGCTCCCATCTATACCGCATCAATATCCTTTCACCGCCAAGCAAGCGAAAACAAAAAAAAAAGTAAATATTTCATTTCCCTCCCTTCCTAAAAGGGTTGGGTTTTTTTTTTTTTTTTTTTTTTTTTTTTTTTTTTTTTGGTTTTGGCAGAGCCGGCTCACCCGGCACGGCCCGGGGTGAGACAAATGGGAAGTGACTGTGGGCTGCCACAGGGGTGTGTTATGGGGAGAGCAGTGCCCACAAGTGTCAGTTTTCCAGGATAGTCTTTCTCTATCGGTGCATGAACAGAACAAATGCAAACATCTCCTGTATCAGGTTAAATTACCGGCCTGAGCTAATCCCAGGCTCCAATTCATCGCTAATTTATCAGTCTGCTGATGCCATTTGCTGCATGGGGCTCTATTCAGGGAGCACATCAAAGTGCTCCAGGAAAAAGAGAATAACAAAAAAGAAAAATTAGACAGAGAGAGGAAGAAGGGTAACAAGATGTTATGCAGAAAGTATTAAAAGGCTAAAATAAATCTCTGGCCAGGGGCATTGACAAAATCTCTTGGCAGCTGGAGGGATTCGTGTCCTGCTGGATCCAGGACATCTGCCATGAGCTTTTGCCTGACTGAGGAGCATTGAGACTCTCACAGAGCCTCACTCTGCTCCCCAGGCTGAGATACAAGCCCTGTAGTCCTGGGTCTCTTCACAGCTCCCTAAAATTGTGGGTCAGGGATGACCCACATCACTATCCCTGCATTTTTTTGGGAGAGGGTAGAAAGACAGTGATTTTGCTAAAATTCCAGCTGAGTCCAGGCCTCCTAGAGTGCTGGAAACACAGAAAAATGTTCCACTGATCCAGTTACCTCAGAGTTTTCACTTTTTCTTAGTCTGGAAGGAGATTTGAGGTCACTGGGCAAACTCTGGACAGAGGAGACCTCCATGAACATACACCTGTGAATTAGAAAACTCCAGCAACTCAAAAATATCACTGCACTGGGATTATACCATGGCCAGAGACTTCCTGCACCCCTGTGTGTGACACTGCAGGGCTGAAGGGGGTCACAGGCCAGGATAAGCCCTGATTTCTCCCTGCCCTGCTGGACACACAGCAAAAGCCAGAGTCTCCTCTGGAAATCGGGTTCCTGCTCTGGAGCTGCTTAAGATCACCCTTTGTATTCCTCCAAAAAGTGACAAATACCTCTGTGCAGACCACTGAAGTAGGTCACGTTAGGCTCTGGAGAGTCTGTCTGACACTTCCCCATCAGCAGCAAGCACTGCCCTGCTCAGTCCCTTCCCTCTCCTCCCTCTCTCCCCCATCCCTGCTCTCTAACTCCACAAAAAGGGGACTCTCTGAAGGGGAAACATCTCAAGGAAAACCCGTGCTCTGCTTTGGCAGCTGGAAGAATCAATGCTAACACGGCCCCTGAGTGCAGACAGCCACTTGCACTGGCTCAGAATCATCAGCCAGGCAAAATCCTGATGGGGATGAGCAGGGCAAGTCAGAGCGGGGCAGGGCTGGAGCCCTGTGGGCCCCCAGGGAGCAGGAGCAGGGGATAGGGACTGTGCTATAAGGTCAAACATTATTTAAGTGACAGGCATCAGGCACTGCAGCATCCCCAGGGGGTTTATTCTCTATTCTCCAGAGCTGCTGGACAGACATGAAGAGTCCTCTGCTGCCCATGCCAAGGGGGTGACCAGGGACATCCCATCTGGGCTGCTGCCTTTCCTCAGCCTTAAAGCATGATCCCATCTGCTCCCTGAGGGCACTCCCAGCTCCAGGATCACCTGCAGCACTGCTGTGTGCCCCTTCTCCCTCCCAGAGCCAGCTAATGGGCTGCCTAAGCCAGGACTCCCAACTCCTCCTTTGTTTTCCAGCTCAGAGTGATCAGCACAGAGGCACCTTCAGGCAGCTCGAGGCTGGAAAGCTGCAGGGATGTTACACCCCAGACAGGCTGTAGGAGTGTTGGGTAAATACAGGGACTTGTTTCAGTTTATAAATCAGCACCAGGCTCCCCCCAGCCCACAGGATGGGCAGATAAAGAAAAGTTTGTGTGATTAAATGACAAAATGTGAACATCGCAGAGCAAGCTGGCCCAGGCATGGAGTTACAATTGGCCAGAAAAAGGCAATAGGAGATTTTTTTTTTTTTTTTTTTTTCTTCTCTTCCTTGGGCACTCTGCAGAGCTCAGGCCATGAACCCACTTTCCTCTCCCTGTAAAGGCTGTAACACATCAGAGCCCCACTGCATCCCTGCATCCAGCATTTCCATGGCATTCCTGAGAAACAGAGGGTCACAGCAAGAGCAAGAGTATTTAAGTGCTTAGAGCCACAGGGGAGAGTGATCCCAGAGCCAGCAGCTCTCAGGGATGGAGAGACAAAAACCTCAGGACCTCCTGCCTGCAGGAGGGACCACAGCCCCAGCAGTGTGTCCTGCTCCCAGTAATCATACAAAATCTATTTTGGGACTGTCTGGTCTTGAACAGCACTCTGCAGCTCCAGCCCTCGAGGAAATGCAACCAGGATTATACTAACAAAGAGCAAAATTAATTCACTGGCTTGATGCTGTCTGAATTTTGAAAGAATTTTATTCTGGATGTTTAGGAAGCTTCTGTCTCTTGCAGATGAGCTGCATGGGTTGCCAAATGTATGTCCTCTCATAGGGAAAAATGAGGTTTATTTCTGTTACAAACCTACAGGACTTGTTTCAGTTTTACATATTGCCTTTCTAAATGGGAGCATTTGAGAGGAAAAGAAAATACTTCAAAAATCCTCCCCCCTCCCAAAAAAAAAAAAAAAAAAAAAAAAAAAAAAAGATTCTGAAAATGTTTTTGATCTGATTGATCCATCAAGCAGTGGCTGAGGGGAAGGAAAAAATGACAGCTGCTCCTTTTGTTGCATGCTGTTCTGATTAGCCTCAAATAAGATGCTCTGTCTCACCCCTGGCCCTCCACGTAGGGAATGCACAGAGAGCTCTGTAGGCTCCACTGAGGACACCCCATGTGGAAACAGATCTCCTTCTGCTGCAAGGAAAAGATTTCTTTTTGCCCAGGACTGTTCAGAAAACCATGGTTGGATTTAAATTCAGAGTAAAAATAATGAAAATTTAGAGAAAATTTAAGTTTTTTTTTCCAAAAGGATTTTTCTTTGCTTCTTTTCCTTCTTTGTGCCCCCTCCATCCCCAGCCCCTCTGCTCCCAGCCAGGAGCAGAGGGTGATTTGTTTACTGCCTGGAATGGAACCCTCTTAATGATAAAGTCCATGGCTAAAGCCTGTGGACATCAGGGCAGCCTTAATGAAATTTCTGTGCCTGAAACACATTAGTAGGCACGAGCTGAGACTGGAAAAAAGATTAGGCTGCTGAAGAGCTGGCAGAGCTGGAGCTTCCAGTGTGAAAATCAGCAGAGAGAGCAAGGCAGAAAAAATAGCCAGACACACAAGGGGCTGCTCTGGCTGTGCCAACATCCTGTCTGCCCGAGCCACCAACCTTCCCCCGTGCTCATGGCTGTCCTGTTCCCAAATCCCTTCTGATCTCCAGCCCTCCCCGTGGATCTGCAGAGCCCTCACATCTCCCCACCCTCACTGGCCTGCCCAGGGCTGGCAGAGAGGACAGAGTCCTGGGATGAGAGAGACAATAACCTGCTGGTTGTTTTGTCAGGCAGAGGAGCCAAGGCTCTGGGAGCTCTGTCGAGATTTAGATTGCCTCGAAGGGGAGGCCTGTGGGCTTTTGCTTGATTTCCATTCCAATTCTGTGCTGGATTTGAGTCCGTTTTACACTTAGGCAGCAGAGATGCCCAAGGGCCGTGTTTGTGTGCAGAGAGGAGAAGGGAGGTGGGACACAGGGAAGCCCCCAGGCTGTGTTAATGTCTCCCTGAGGACAGGCAGCACTGCAGCAGGTGAATGTGTGCAGGGGTCTGGGTGTTCCAGGGACCTGAGAGTCCTTGCCTCTCCATCTCTGGTGTTTAACACAATAATTATCTAGAAAAGTGAATAAAGAACTCACGGAGCACAGTCCAGAATCCATCTCTGCTTTTCCTGCATGATTTACAGTAATTCAGTCCCTGTCAGGGCTCACTGAAGTCCCTCACTCCCACACCTTTTGTCCATCAGGTCTGGCTTCAGCAGAAGGATGGAGAGTCTCCAGGCTCTGCACAGTGCCCAGGATCCTGCCTGGAAGGAAGAATTTGCTGCTGAGACACATTTCCACACCCAATCTGGTGAATGGGATGGAAGGTCTCCCATTTTCCCAGGGGAGCACTCCCATCCCAGAGCCCTGTGCTCACACCAGCAGCTTTTCTGACCCTTCACCTGGTGACATCACACCAGTCACCTCCCAGATTTACACAGCTGGGAGGTCCCTGCAGTGCAAGAACAACTTCACTGCTCTGAGAGGCGCTGGCAGCTCCTCCCAGGCACCCCAAGGCTCAGAGCCAAGGCTGTGCACACAGGGAGCCAGGGGTTTGGGATGGGGCACTCTCCTTCCTCAATATGTGGCTCCAGAAATGCTTGGTACAGTCAGACACGGAGCTGGGGGTGATTTGCTGGGAACTGGGCAGGAGAGGACTTCTCTTCTGGTGCCACATAAGGAGATGTGCCCACTCTGGGCCACCAAGTCCTGCTGGCACAGCTGCCTCTGCCCAAATCACCCAGAGACCCTGAACTGCTGGGATTTGACACAGACACAGTCAATATTAACCCTGAGTGTGGAGTGACAGGACAAGGGGGAATGGCTCCACACTGACAGAGAACAGGGTAAGATTGGATATTAGGAAGGAATCCTTCCCTGTGAGGGTGGGCAGGCCCTGGCACAGGGTGCCCAGAGCAGCTGTGGCTGCCCCTGGATCCCTGGCAGTGCCCAAGGCCAGGCTGGACAGGGCTTGGAGCAGCCTGGGATGGTGGAAAGTGTCCCTGCCCATGGCAGGGGGTGGGATGAGATGAGCTTTGAGGTCCCTTCCACCCCAAACCGTTCTGGGATTCTGTTTTGCACAATTTCTCTGTGCCTTGAAATGTGGCCATCAATCATAGCATCAAAAAACCCTGTTGCCTTTCTTTAAAAAGCAATGAATAATCATCAAACCATTGCAGGATTGGTCCTTCACTTGCTCTATTTTCCTTTAATTCCAGCATAATCTGCCTCTGACTGTCTCCCAGAAGACAAAACGTTTGACTTTTCTGCCGTACCCTTTCAGATGTGTTACAGACCTGTGATCTTCTCTGTGCTCTTAATGGCTTTGTCAAGAGATCGTTTCTGCTCAAACCCTGTTAGTCTTAATAAAGATTAAATAAAGACATAAATACATTTGTGGTTTCCTTTCTGCTGGGCTGTAATTTGACTAACGAGTTAAATTAATTTGGAAGCTAATAATTATTTGGTTAGAAGGCGATGGAAGGGAGTTTAAGTTGAAAATGGACTTTTCATGGGAAGAAAAGAGATACCAGTTTTTTAGAAATACAAACTGAATGTGGGAAACAGGATTGAGTGACATTTTGAAAATCCTTTCTCATTAACTGGCTTTAGCTTTCAGTATGTGTCATTTTTATCCCCATTTGTAAAGCTAATATTTCTTTCTGTCACATCTGTTGGGCAGACAAATCCACGGAGCCAGAAAATGTTGGTGATGGAGTTACAAAAGCAGGGAGATCATTGGGAAGATAACAGCCCATTTCCAAAGCTTGAATCCCAGAATGAGTTACTTTCTCCCTGTGATCTCCAAATTCACATCCAGGAAAACAATGTTCATGCTGTGCTGCTACAGACCATTTTGTGATCTAAATGGAGAGAGTGTTTTGGCACTCTGTTTTCATTTGTTAATTGACTCCTCTCTTACTTAAGATAGGAATTGGAGTAGTTTGTGATAAATGGATTACACAGCGCTCTTTGTTTCAGTGCAAAGCCTGTGAAATAAATGCAAATTCCTCCCCACACCAGCAGCAGCAGCACTGCAGCAGGTGAATGTGTGCAGGGATCTGGGTGTTCCAGGGACCTGAGAGGCCTTGCCTCTCCATCTCTGGTGTTTAACACAATAATTATCTAGAAAAGTGAATAAAGAACTCATGGAGCACAGTCCAGAATCCATCTCTGCTTTTCCTGCATGATTTACAGTAATTCAGTCCCTGTCAGGGCTCACTGAAGTCCCTCACTCCCACATCTTTTGCCCATCAGGTCTGGCTTCAGCAGAAGGATGGAGAGTCTCCAGGCTCTGCACAGTGCCCAGGATCCTGCCTGGAAGGGAGAATTTACTGCTGGGACACATTTCCACACCCAATCTGGTGAATGGGATGGAAGGTCTCCCATTTTCCCAGGGGAGCACTTCCACCAGGGAAGAGGTCTCAAAAGCTTTTTCAAACAAAAAGAGGGAGCCTTGCACAAAGCTCTGGCCCTCACTCCCACGTGTGATTGCCAAAGAGGCCTTTGGATCCTCTAAACTTGACCAGAAATCTCCATTCTTTGGTGCTGCTCACAGCTTTCCTCTTTTAGCACTGGTATCTTAGATCCAAGTTCCAAACCACATAGCTCAGTTCACTTCATGGGCTTAAAAAGAAATCAGATCTGTGCCTCTCTCTGTCCTTTACACTGGTTCTGACCCTCAGAAACCAGAAGGTGCTGGCAGACTCTGTTGCAGCTCCATATGGCTGTTTTGTGGCTCCCTCTGCTCCTCAGAGGGGAGAGAAGACATGTTCTTGCTCCCATCCAGGCTCCATTCCCAGGCTCTGATCTTCCAAATTATCACCCTACAAGGAGACCTTTAACAAGGGCTGGCTTGTCCCCTCTGCTGGCTCTCCAGCCAGCATTGCTTCAGTGTCAGGGCTGCAGTCCTGCATTTTTCTGCCTCCTCCATAGGATCTTTCTGCTTCTTATTCACTCCCCATCCCTCTCCTTTCTTTCAACTCACTCCATCACCAACACTTTTTCACTGAGGAGGATCTCTCCACGGTTTTTACTGCCAGCCCATGTTGTCCTGACATGAAAAGCTAATTAAAAAAAGGACAATTTCTTCTTTGGAGGGGATTGAAGACTCCAGCCATATTCTCAGCTTTATGTGGGATCAGAAATTGCCAGAAAAACACAAATCATAAGAACTAGAGCTGATTTGCAGCAGGCAGAGCTTACAGTTTCTGGCACAAGAGCAACACATTTGAATTTGGCTTGTAGTGAATGAGAGCCCTTCTCACTGATCCCTCCAGGCACAGCTCCCACTGGGTAGTGAGAACCATTCTTGGAGCTGGACTGACAAGGAAAGGGCTGAGGTTGTGCCCCACTTCACCTTCCAGCCTCCTCTCACAGAAGCTGTATCCTAAAGATTCAAACACATTCTGCTTTTTCATCTTGCCGCTCGTTGTTTTAACTCCACCAAAGGCTGAGCTCATGGGAAATGAAGTTTCCCCCTTGCTGTGAGTATTTCCAACTCTAACTTACTTTCTTCAGCAAGTCTTTGTAAAAAAAAAACCAAAAACCCACCAACAAGAAATCCATCTCCAAATAAACTTTGCAGAACAAATAAACAAGGAAAGTCCTTGTTGCTTCCACCAACGAGTGCACAGGACTGATGGAGAGATGAGACAGTGCTGTAACTCCCTGAGGGGTGGCTGATGTGACAGCATGAGCAAGGCAGAAGGAAGCAGAAGTGGTGTGGGGAAAAAAGAGAGAGGTTTCTGCAGACAGGAGGGGGCCTCATGTCGATGCTCAGACTTGCCCTTGCCAACAGAAATGGAGATGCAAAGAGCCCTGGAGCTCTCAGCTCACACCAGAGCAGAGCTGCAGGGCTGTGAAATCCCTGGGGACAGAAGGGAGAGACACTTGCCTGCAAACAGCTTCCCTGCACCCCTTGGGGCCTGGGCGAAGGTGGAGGAGCCCCAGAAGGTGCCATCTGGCTGACAAGTGCTCTGGCACTCGAGTTGGCATCAAAATTCAGGGGAAACTTGGGCAAAGTCTCAGGCACCACCTTCTCTCTCCTGCCATGTTTCATGACACCCCACAGCTGAGCCTGGGGAACAAGCCCTGTGCCCTGACCCCGTTCCCTCCCTGCAGCTGGTCCCAGGCATGCCAGGGAAGGGGTTTGGCCCCTAAATGAATTCCAAAGTACCCGAAGTCCTGAGGAGGTGTAATTTGTCATTCACCACTGCTGCTGCTGCTGCTGCTGCAGACACAAAGCCTGGCCCACAGGCTCAGCTGAGCCTTCTCCCCTTCTCCTGGGATCTCTCCATCCCTTTCCTCTCTCTACTACCTGAAGTTAAAATAAAAATGGTAGGAACAAACACCGGGGAAAAATACCTCTAGTCAGATCAATGGATTTCATTTTTACAGCGGTCTTAAAAGTTTCCTTTCTCTTTAACAGCATTTGTTTTGATTTTCTTTTGGTTTTCATCATAATAAAGTTACAACCCGAAACAAGGGGATAAAAATCCAACTTTCAAGCAGGGTTTTTCTTGGTTTCTCTTCTCACTTAAAGCTGTCGCAATATTTAGAGTTGCAAAAATGAGGAAAAATTGCCCTTTTATTCTCACAGAAAGCCTATTTCAAAGAATCAGCATTTCCCAATGAAAAATGGTTTGTTGAAATTTCCCAAGCAGTGCTTTTCCTGAGAGCACTGAGCTTTCCTCCTAATGCTTCCTTTCCATGTGGAGGATGTGGATCCCCTCAGCCCTCACAGGAGAGGTTTGTGGGTATCAGCTCAGAGAAAGGCTACACGAGATCTGGAGCAGGATTTTTGTATTGGACTTCCCATTTTCCAGAGACTTCTGCAGATGTAACCTATCATTATTTTTTTTTTCCACTTTTCCCTCTTGCCCAAACATTATTTTTTACCTCGATCATGAGCAGCTCCAGCACTGGAGACAGCCCTGTGTCCCAAGCCCCAGCAGGGATTCTGCTGCAGTCCATTTTTCCTGTAGACATGACTTCTCCTCCTGAGTGTAGGATGGAACAAGCACCCCCCTCTTTCTCCCATCTCTGGCAAGAGCCTGGACATGGTCAGGCTTTACCAAAGCAAAGGCCAAACCTGTCCTTGAGGCTGTGAGGGTCACTCTACATAGCCATGGTAGAGTCGGAGCTCCTAACTCAAGGTAAAACTCTCCCTTTTGGGGTTTGGATAACCACACAAGGTCGGAGTGGCCAGGACATGTCTTTCCTGCAGGACGATCAATACCACAGTCCATTTTAAAATGCTGGAGTGTCAAAAAGGATAGGATTGAATCCTTGGAACAGCCTCATTCCCCTGCCCGGGCCCTGCCTCCTGCCTCCAGGAGCGGCTGCTGGCAGAAGATGGAGCCAATCTGCAAAATGAGCATCTCCATGGAGATAAGCCGGGAGCGCGAGAAGGTCAGAGCCAGAGCGTCAGGAGCAGCAGAGGAGTTCTTCAAACTTCATTTCCTTCCAGAGAAATCACTTGATGGAGATTGGTTGAACGTGACACCTGGCTGCCTGGCGTTTGCAGGCTCCAACGAGGAGACAAAAGAGAGAGCTAATTGTTTCCAATGCGTTCAGGTTGAATACGGTGCGTTTTTAATTAGGGCTGGGAAGGGGAAGGGAATCAATTACCTCCCGCAGGGGCAGACACCGCTGGCAGGTGATGCCGTGCGCAGAAAAGGAATCGTGGCAGGATGCTGAGGCTCCCTGATGGGGAGAGGCCAGGGGGCTCCCTGAGGAGTCCTGTGTGCCAGATGCTCCTGGAGGCTCCAGGGAAAGCTTGCCACGAAGTGGCACTGTGACACCATCCAGGAGGACAAGAGCAGGGGGAAATGCTGCTGAACTGCCCTGCCCTGGGGGTGCCCTTGTGCCTGGGGAAACTTTACAATCCCTTAGAACTCTCTACAGCTCCCTGAAAGCTGCTCGTGGTCAGGTGGGGGTTGGTCTTTTCTCCCAGGCAACAACTGACAGAATGAAAGGACACAGCCTTAAGCTGCACCAAAGGAAGTTTAGGTTCGGTATTAGGAAGAAATTCTCCACTGAAAGAGTGGTTGGGCACTGGAATGGTCTTCCCAGGGAGGTGGTGGAGTCACTGTCCCTTGATGGGTTTAAAAAAAGCCTGGATGTGGCAGTCAGTGCCATGGTTTAGTTGATGAGGAGGTGTGAGGTCATAGGTTGGACTCGATGGTCTCAAAGGTCTTTTCAACCCAGTTCATTCTGTGATCCTATGGGATCATCTGCTCTGGAAAAGGAGATGAAGACACTTGACAGAGAGCTCTGTGGACATCCTGTCCCACAGCTCTGGTGGGATCTCATCCCCTTCAGGACACCCTGTTCCTTAACTGAGCAGGATTGGGTTGCCCATTAACTACTGCACGGTAGGTGCTCAGTGCCCTGTCCTGGGCGAGAGAGAAACAAAGGCACTTTCATGGTTGGGATGCAGATCTCCGGAGAATTCTGCACCAGGAATTGAAGGGCTGCCAGTGAACAAACACAGCAATCCCAAGGACTCTCAGAGAAGCAAATCCCCATGGCACAGTGTTGAGACAAGCACACAGACTGAGGAGCTGCTACTGCTGAAATCTTACACTCAGATTGTTCAGCAGAGCGGAGCTGAGGTCTCCAAGTAGCTCAATTCCATGCCTTTAATGAGAATTATATTTGCTAAAGGAAGCAGCCAAAGTCCTTCAATTCAGGGTAACATTTTGCAAACAGGTCTCAGGATCCTGCATTCTCAGAACCCTCAGACTCAGAAAGAAATCACAGTTCCTCCATGTCCTTCAGCAGGACACTTTGGGAAGGGTTGAATTTATTCTCCTTGGTTCTGAGTGACTTCAGTGCCTGCAGACATCCACACCTCTGCAAGGGCCAAGTAGACAAATTCAGCTGGCTGAAAATAAGATCAGTAGCCCCACCTGAGGGGCCCTACAGCATCCTAATACCTGCATGGTGTCCCTACAGTTATATGGGGTACTTGATGTTTCCCAGAAGGTACTGGACACCTCTTCCCACACAGCTGAAAACAACCAGAGCTTGGCCAGTTTGGTAGAAGTTTGACCCAAAAATCTTGTTCAGTTGTTATGTAGGACAAGGGCTGTGCAATGCTGCAGTTTGAGGATGGAAATGATCTCCTGGAATTAACTTGGGATATTTTGATTTTGAAGTTGGAGCTACAGTAATATATGGCACAGTAAAGCCAGAAAGAATAAAATATAAACAGTATCCATTAAAATCAAATGGTGAGTACAAAGTGGGTGCTAAAGAAATAGATCCAATGGTGAAATTCACCTTACACATGTAAGATTGACCTCAGGCCTTCACTGCCAAGAAGAATTGAATTCTTTTTCACTTTGTATCTTTCTATTTCTTCATATTTTCTCAATGAAGCTCTGGGAGATGCTGTTGATGGACAAAATGCAGCATGCTTCTTGAAAGATTTATTAATCAGAACTGCCAAATACATAATTACTGTCTGGGCACTGAAATTGTTTGGCCTTATCAAATAAATGAGAATAACCACTGATTATTGTTTTTGGAGAAAGGAGCACTGGTAATAAGGAAAAAAACATGCACATATGAGAAGGAGAAGGATAATATAAATGGCCAGAGATGTTCTCATGGAGAAGTTTGAGTGGTCAAATGCCTCATCTGTCTGAAAAAAGAAACATAATTTTCATATTATGAGGCACTCAAGTAGTCAGTAGTGCTTTCACTCCAGCACGAAGGATTGACTTCATTTATTTCCCTGATCCTCTTCTGCCACTGCCTTTTTATGGCACAGAGATGGCTGGAATTTCCTTCTGCTCCTTTTAGTTCAAAAATAGGAACTTCTGTCCAGCAGAAATTACTGACATTTAATACCAACAACAAACTTGTAAACACCTCAAGTTTTTTAAATTTTTCCACTTCTAGGCCAGAAAAGCCATCCCTGATAGATTCAGCCTTACAAGTTTTTTTAGGAGTATTTAGGGGCTTTTTACAGTGGTCCTGAGGTTTCTGAAAGGTATAAAAACATGTCAACTTGTCATTAAAACTCTCACCACACCCCGATAATCCAACCAGCCGTTCCAGGAAACCTCATCCACAGGTGTGGGACACCAAGCCTGGAGTTCAGAAAGTTCCACAGCCCTTAAAAAAAGGGAGATGTCTGTGTCCATCTTTTTTTTAAACACAGGAATGGACATGTGTCTTCACTGCCATGACTTCAGCTGCCCGTCAGGAGGAGGGATGAGAACCAGGCGCTGTCCCAGGTGCTGCAGCCCCAGCCCTGGGCTCTCTGTGCTCCTGCAGTGCCCCAAAGGGAACAGGGTTAAACTCTCATCCTGCTGACTTGGGGATTCCTCCCTTTCCCACTTCCCAGCTTTTGCAGATTCCTCCCACCCCTCTCTTCCTGTGATGATTTATGGGGGGAAAGTACAATTCTAAAATGAATAATTGATATTCTTTCAAAGCTATCTCCTTTACTCTACTTGTTCTCTTAATTTACTCGGTTTATAGCAACTGATGACAGAAGCCTATTGTTTTGCTGAAACATTAACTTCACAAAGTCATTCTGCTCCCATCTGCAGCACTAAAATTAATGATTCCCTCTGCAACATCTGTTTAATTAACTATCGGCACCATAGAAGAGGCATCCAAATACCCCAGCGACTAAATCAGCCTCAAATTAGGGAAATACGATGTTAAATTGTATCAGAGAGAAGCAGAGATTATCCTTTGGAGTACTGACACTCATTAGCCACCAGCCACCCCATGCATCTTCTCCATGAAGAAGTGTCAGCAGCTCTTTGCCATAAAGTTTTCATTTGAGGGCTGCAGTCACAGGGAAGAGGAGGGGGTGGAGGGATGGGAACCAGCTGAAGCCAGTGCTCCATCACGTGTGCTGACAGATCTGCTGCTGGGATGGGAGATAAAGGTAAAACTGTGCTGCTCCTGGAGCCTCCTGGCAGCTTCCTAAGTGCCTGACCATTCCCTGCAAAGGCAGCAGGAAAAGCTGCCACTGAGAGCAGGAATGTCCAGGGATACTGCTGGAGACTCCTCCAGACTTGGCTACCCAGTGTAGCTCTGGTTCCATGCCTGAGGTGTTTTGGTTTTCTGAAATTCTTTTCCCAAAGAATTTTCTGTAAACAGAAGTGTTTTTGTAACTGTACCTTTGTTATTCATTCCTTCCCCCAGGAGGGACTTCTTCTTGCTGTCCCTCTTGTCTGGCCAATGTGATTGAAGAGGTTTGTCTTTGTTTCACCAATCAAATTGGTCTGTGTGAAATAGTATAAAAGGGAGACACATCCCAAAAATAAAGGAGTCATTTTCAGCCTTCTGAATCTCAGAGTCTGTGTAGTTGTGGTGTAAAACAGTGTCAGCCCAGGGAAAGAGAGATGGGAGAAGGCAGCTGTAAGGGAGGAAGAGGAGAGGACAAGAAATTTGGATTTCCACTCTCTGAAGTCCCCCAGGGTAAAGGATTCCTGGCAGAGCCCACAGCTGATGTAGCTGCGTGGCCAAATTTTTATGGGCAAGGCACAAAACAAGGGGCAGATCCAAGAGTTCTTGGGGAGTTTTTTAAACTCTTTTCCCCTACTTTGAACTCCCCCTTATGTTGCCGTGGCAACAAATGCAGCGTGAAATTGCAAGTTTGCAAAACACACTCAGTCAGCAGCAGCAGCAAAGTGGTTCCAGCAAAGGGAAGGGAAGAGCAGCAAGTGGGAGAGGGGCAGGGAGGGGACCTGGATCCCACCAGTGCCTGAGGAGAGGAGAGGACAGGGCTGGGTGGCTTTGGAGGGACAAGGTGTGCAGGGGAGGGAGGCTGGCAGTGAAATGGAGGTGTCACAGCTCACATTCCTGCTCTGTAGTTGTTAAAACACTCATCTCCACCCACACGGTCTGCTGTCTATCCAGAGGTGTTACCTCGTGTGAACTCTCTCCAAAAAAAGGGAACCCTCCAGGGATTTTCACCACTTCCCAGCAAACTTGGGAAGCGTTGGGTTGTTCACTTTAAAGAATGAGCCTGAACTCCTGGCAGCACTGAAATAACTCTGAGGTTCTTCTCTAATGCATGAGCTCGGGTCAGGAAAGTGCATCCACTGAGTCCTCTGGGGTGAGATTTTTCAAAAGCACACCGAGCCCGAGGTTCAGTGCCCACAAGGGCCAGATTTTCATCAGAGCTGAGTTCCCATTTAGGCAGCTAATTAATCTTTACAAACACCTTGAAGTATCTAAACTGCATCTGCAGCTGTGATGTTGCTCTGAAGAATGGCTGTGGCTAAACTAAAACTTCACAGTTTAAAATCCATTCACTCCCTTTTTGGAAGAGTGTCTGCTGCCTTTCTTGGCAAAAATTGAGATTTCTGATTGCTGTTTTTTGGCTTAAGGAATCAATGCACATCAGAGAGTCTGGTCTGAAATTTCATCTGTACATTGTCCTCAAATCAAACATAAACTTCAGCACCAGAGAGGAGAAGAATTTAGCTCCTTTTAACCCATATAACCAATTCAAATGCAACATGTGGGCACACTGGGCACATCTATAAATGATGAATAAATTACAACAGGAGTAAGGAAAACCAGGACAGATGAGGCAGCTGTGAGACAACAAGCAGAAATACCACCCTTGGTTCAAGAGGTGCTGAAGTGAATATACATTATTATTCTTATACAAGATCTGTGTCACCCTCAATTTTCACTTATAATAAGCAGATTTTCACCCTTTTCTTCTCATCTTTCCCCAAAGATCCTGGTTGTCTCTGTGTCTTGACATTGATTCTCAGTGGATAACTCCACCCCACCAGTAATTCAGGGTTTTCAAAGGTTCCTCTCCACAGCCCTGCATTCTCTTGTTTCCCAGCAAAGATGCACTTGTTGATTTGGCTTAGTTTAAGGACAACCAGGGGTTTTGTGTCCCCATGGAAGACACTCCTGAACATTTTCTTTAATGAACGTTCAAAGTGGATTTGCCAAACCTCGTTGAAGTTTAAGATAAGTCTATATAATTCATGGTGAGAATGTTTAAGACCGTTACAAGAAGTTTTGACTTGTTTGCTTTAAAAGTTAATTCAAACTGACATGGTCAGGCATCCCTTTGTAGCCACGTCCTGTGGATGCTTCTTGCTCAGGACAGAATTGCAGAGGAGTGATCTAGACAATAAAACCCTGCCTGTTGAAAGAGCCTCCTGCGTGGCACCAGCAAAGGAAGAGTTTCTTCCCTTGTGCCAAATATCCCCATTTGTGACATCCCCACACTCCAGCACACAGGGAAGCAGAGCCAGGAGCTGCTTTCCCAGTGCTCGTGTGCTGAGGTTATTGGCAGAACTCTACTGACAGAGCATGTAGAGAATGTACCAAACCACATTTAAAAGTGTGACATGAAATTCAAAAGCAGCCAAGGGAATTACAATGCTCTGGAGCAGGATAAGATGCTAAAGGAGCATGAAACACATGCTATGCTTAATGTGATTTTTTTTTTTTTTTTAATATAAGACTGTTTCCTTTCCAAGCTTGTCAAGGAGTACATGGAGCTGTCAGAGTAGAACCTCAGACATGAGCAGCCATGGAGGGAGTGGTGAGATGGATCCAGAGACTGATCCAGGCCAGTTTATGCCTCTCCTAGATAAGGGAGTCAGGTGAGCACAACACACAGAAACCACTCCACATACAGAGAGATGAAGAACAGGAGTGTTATTCCATGTGCAGAGGATCTCCAGCCCTGGATATCACTGATAATGCAGCAAGAAGGAAGATAAAGAGGTTGAAGGCTTCAGGTGAGAGAATGTCCCTGGAATAACCAGTGCTGGGAAATGAGGGATCAATATTTATTTGCTAAAATGGTACCTGGCTCTGAAACTCAGTAGATGGGGAATGAAGCATTGCTTGGATGCTGCCCAGAGATGCCAGCAGGGACTGGGCTGCCTGTGTGATTGGGTCTGCACACACACCCAGGACAGCAAAGGCACTGCCGTGTTGTATTTATAATTTTAAACAGATTGGATGAAATAATAGTGGGAGAAGATAAAAGGGGAAAAGTTGTCCTAGGACTACATAATACATCAGTGCCAGAGCTGGGAATTGATTCCTGAGACTCACACTCCTCAGCCCATTATAACAAAACCACTGAACACGAGGAGTCCCTCTCTTTGCTATTATCCTCAAGGTTTTGGTTTATGTATTTATTTATTTACCAAACACAGAGGGATGACAAACAGAATGAGAAACACGGAGCGCTCGAAAAAACTCATAAAGTCCTTTTCATATCTTTAATCAATCATGACTAGCGTGTCTCCCATCCATTTCTTTTTTTTTTTTTTTTTTTTTTTTTTTTCACTTTAAAATAGAATAAAGATGTCCCCTCACATCATAATCTGTCTCCAGGCAGCTGTGCTCCTTACATCAGCACAATGACCCAAACTGCAGGGCTGTATTAACAGATACCATCTAGGCTTTAATGGAGTTCAGCCACTGGGATTAGCTCCCCCGGAATGGAGTTTGGGCTCTCAGGCACTGCATGCAACAGCGAGCACATTACAAGTTATAGGCATCAATTCTGTCTAAGTGAGAAGCCATTCCAAATTCAAAACACTTCAGACCTAATAACAGGAAATTATCTTGATGGATCCCCTTCAATGGGTAAAAAAAAAAAAAAAAAAAAAAAAAAAAAAAAAAAAAAAAAAAAAAAAAGAGATGAGGAGAGAGGGTCAGGCGTCCGATCAAAACAAAATCGTATCCGTGCTTTTTTTCTCTCTGCTTCAGAGCAAAGCAGGAGCGTGGATTTAGATGTCAGGGAGGGAACAAATTGTGGAAATGTAGGGTGGAATGAGAAAGAAAGTTTGCAAACTACATTTGAAAGGAGAAAGGGAAATTTTGCTTGCCTATTTGGGTCAGAAGAAAAGTACCAGAAGCATCAGCCTGACCCAGCTGGGACTTCTCTAAGAATCCTGAAAAGTCCCTTGCAGCTCCTTAGAGTGTTTTTCCAAATGGGGTGAGGAGTTAATTTTCATGGAATCACAGAATAATAAACTGATTTGTGTTGGAAGGGATCTCAAAGTTGATCTCATCCCACCCTCTACTGTGTGCAGGGACACCTTCCACTATCCCAGGTAACCCTGTCCTGGCCCTGGACACTTCCAGGGATCCAGGGGCAGCCACAGCTTCTCTGGGCACTCTGAGCCAGCATCTCACCACCCTTGTTCCCCCTTAGCTTTCATATTTCGAGGATGTCCATCCTTAACCAGACCAAACTTTTCAGATCAGAAGACACTCGGTGCTTCATGAAGAGCAGGTCCTTTTCAAAAGCATCTTTACTCAACTACACAGAAGGAGTGCACGCTCCAAAAATGTTCAGTGTCTGAAAATATTGTGCATTTGCCCCTTTAATCCCTATCAATGATCCAGGGCTAGAAAACCCCGGAGGAGAAGAGGAAGGGTCAGAGTTCCAGTGATGAACACTGACAAGCTGAGTCACTCTTGAGTTGCATCCTATAATCCATCATTTTTAAACCCCGCTTGCCCAAGAGCTTTCTGTGGTGTCAAGCTGAGTCATTTCTGCCCATGAAACAGGGAGGAGGAGAATCTTATTTCATCTCCCAGCCCTGTGGCCGTGCACCAATCCTGCTGCTGCCCCATTGTCTCCACATCTGTCCCACTCCTCCCCAGCACGTGCATTGGCTGAGCCACCACCTGACATCCTTGTGAGAACAAAGTTTCCCCAAGCTAGAAAAAGACTCCCCCAAGGAAAAGGGACTGAAAACAAATTGAAAGCAAGACAGATAAACCAAAAGGCAAGATTTTCCTTTCAGCACATTTCTGGAAAAGGAGGGGAAGGAAGTCCCTTATGGGAAGAAATTTGCTCT
Organism: Zosterops lateralis; assembly: GCF_965231275.1. Taxonomy (NCBI): domain Eukaryota; kingdom Metazoa; phylum Chordata; class Aves; order Passeriformes; family Zosteropidae; genus Zosterops; species Zosterops lateralis. The sequence continues at coordinate 3,955,408 of NC_139780.1, read as the reverse complement.
GCCATTGGATTTCCAGCTCAAGTCAGAAGCCCAGGGAAAGGACAGCTCCTCACCAGCAGTCAGGAGGGACTGCAAACACAACAAAGCCTCTTGTAGGCAAACAGCACAGGGAGTCATCAGGGACTGCCTCATTAGTCATACAGCGTTTGCACATGCTGATGGCTGAAGGCAAAATGTGACCTTAAATTCCATTATCACACCAAACAATGTCTGTCAGTGCAGGGGGAGAACAAGGCAGAGCAAGTGTACTGCATGAGACGTGAAGGACAGGGCTTTGATGGTGACAGGATGCTACAGTAGCTGCAAAGAGGGATGTCCTTGGTTATTGTCTCCAGCAGGGAGGTGGCTCAGACCTGGGACTGTGCCAGGTACTGGAGAAGGGCACTCTGGAATAAACATGGTCTTCTCTAAAGAGCTTTCACCTTAAATATCTAAAATCTCCCCAGGGGTGAATATCATCAACAAGACAGACTGAGGAGTGTGATGGTACTGGAGCTGTTGGATATCCAATTCTTCCTGAAAAAGTCCTTGTGGAGGGAGGAGAGTGCTTCACAAAGAGTAAAGCATCCAGTCCACTGAGGACTGAGAGTGCTCTCAAAGTCCCTAAAATTCTCCCTCCACACCCACTGAGGGGGATATTGGCCCTCACACAGGGGCTGAGCCCTGAGTACTGCTGTATTCAGAAAAGAGTGTGACTGAAGTGCTGGGAAAAGCTGGGTTATGGAAACCTTCATAAAGATCAACTTCATGGGCAACTCTGCTGTCTTTTTCTGCTTTCACATATCACCTGGATAAGTCTTTCTTCCAGCACTCAGAAAGATATTAAAGTGCTAAACATCCTATGGCTTTCCACGAGATGACCCAAACTTGTTTTCTTTTTGCCTGAGGAAAACAAGGGCACTTTTTATATTTGAAATCAGATTTAGAGTAAGATTTCTCGAAGGGACCAAGGTTGTTAGATCAGATGAGTTTGGGTCTGCTGACCAGATCAGCAGAGCTCTGTTTAAGTCTCTGAGGGCTGCAGATGTGAAGTCCTCTAGCACACATCCATCCCCTCCATTTTCTTACTTAAGACTAAATTCACCGATATAATAAATAGAGAACTTATAAAGAGAGGTTTAATCTCCCAGAGTGAATCCCAAAGTGCCAAGGATGGATTTGTGAAGACTTCTTGAAAGTTTTCTCATCAGTAACATTTGCATGTCTCTTCTTCTGGGTCTTGACATATTTTACATCTCTTTTGAGGGCTTGAAGCATAGGAAGAACAGATTTAATGGGAAGCAGCAGCCTCCTGCTTCCAGGAAGAAATTGTTAGGGTTGGCTCAAATGAAGAAAGATCATCAGCATGTTCTCAGAGCTTCTTGCTGTGGCACTGAGGAAGATTTAGCACGTTCTGATATCCATTTCCTTCCCAGCTCTAATCTTAACACCCACCTCCTGCATGCTAAATGAACATCCCAGCACTTCATAATGGAGACAGGAAATTAATTCCTCATAAAGGGCATTTTTTTTTCCCCTTCCTACCCCTCTTATTAAGACTCCTCAACCCTGTCAACAGCCAACTGAGCTTCCACAAGTCATAAAGGTGCATTTCTGCAGCCTCATTTCCTCAAGTCTCCTGCTTGATGGATTATGTCCATTAATAACCTTCACGTTGGAAGAGCAGCTGCTGGGATTCACAGGACCTCGTTGGATGGTGTCACCCCAACCTTCAGCAAGGGCACTCTGCAGAATGCAGACATGACACAGGGGGGCTGCTGGTCTGAATCTGCTCTGCTCAGTCCCTGTTGGAGACAGCACTTAGAGAAAAAAACCTTCCCTGGGCTTGCTGACCAAGGATTCCTATGGGAACCTCCACAGCTGGACCATCCCCCTGAACAATATCAGAAACCAAGTCTTTGTTCCCGGAGTCTGGTGTAACTTTTATCATGTCGACATTGTTAGCACCCACTTATGGCATGCCACCATGTTTTCAGGATAGAGGACATCCAGAATCAGGTTTTAAAAAGAAAAAGCCCATGGAGTTCTCTGAAAATAATCTTTTCTTGACATATAAATTAACTAAGAAATATTGTCCTGGTTTAGGGCAAATTTGAGAGGAAACCTCTGAATGGGGCTCCTCTGGAGCATCATAGTCACCCTAGCACAAGTATAAAATCCTTATGTTTTTTATCACAATTTTTCTCTCCAACCCATAATCTGTTGGGATTTTTTAAATTTTTTTTTTTTATTTATTTTATTTTTTTTTTTTTTTGGTGGCTATGACTAATCTTTAATTATAAAGAAAATCTTTTGTGATCATTAAATGGACCCAGCTGCATCGAAATGACAGATCTGGTTTAAAATTGTGCTGTTTCACCCAGCCTTGAGCTCAGCACTGGTGGACGAGTGGAGATGATGTTTAGTGAGATGGGTGCTAAAACAGCAGGCAAAATTCCCGTGAAATGAAAATGGATCATCTCCGTGTGATATGGATTTGGAAGCAAACAGGGTGAGAATTTGGAGCTGATATCAGAAGCTGGAGGGCAGAGGAAAAGAAACAGACAGATTGCATCCCCAATTTTGGTAGAAACCTTTAAAAACCCACGTAATTCATGTAACTCTCAAAAATAGAAGCACAAAACCAATTCAATGATCTCAAAACTAGGGGAAAAACATCCCAGAAACACAATGTTTGGAACTTCCATCAGTACCCTTTTGCAAATTGTTATGTAACATTTAATTTTGATTTTTCACGTACCTACACCATGTAAACTACGGAACAGCAGCATAATGTGGCTCTTCACAGGATTTTAAAGCTTTTCTAGCAGGCCTAGATGAAATGTTCTGTAGAAAAGAACAGTTACGCCGTGGTTGCCTAGCAAACGTCTCTGAGAAAGTGTTTCTGTTTAAAGAGAAAAACAAATTAAGTATAAACCGCCTGCAAGGCCACTCTCCCCAGGGACAGTAGATTTCTGTAAGACTCAGAGGGCAAAATTGTCAAATTCTCTTGTTAAAATAGAGGCAGCACATCGCAGCCACGGACACCAGAGATATTAAAGTGAAAAAACCCTGCTAGTTCTGGCTCAAAGTCAGAAATAACTGAGTGCTTCAAGATCTCTTGACCCCAGGGAGTTATTAGTAACGTTTTTAAAGTCATCTTTAACATTATGTGTCTTTTGTTTTTAATATATTAAGAAATTACACCCCAAAGGGGAACGGACTCCTCAGTTCTGTGCCAGTCCCTGAAACACTAAGTTAGTGTCTAACTCCAGAGCCAAATCTGTGTGTCCATGGAGGGAAACACACCCTGTGTCTGCCTCCTAATGGGTATTAAACTGTCTTTGGCAAGGGATTAATGGACTGGTTCATCTTTTCAAGCTCTTTCTTCTTTTACTGAAATATTTCTTTAAAGTCATTCGAATTTCCTCCTCCTTTCCAAGATCTTTTCCCACCTATTAATAAAACATAGCAGTTGGCAACGTGGAGTCTCTGAGGTTGTGGCCTCTGCTTTTCACTCAGGGGGATCAGCTGAGGGCCACAAAAGTGCACTGGGGCCTGTATTTGAAGAGAAAAACACAAAATAATTTGTAGAGGGGTGTCCAAAACCATAATCCTCAATTGCATGGAGTGGGAGCTGGAGAAAACCACTCCTGTTAGTGAGGCTTCATTCTGCTCCAGCCTTTCTGTGCTTCCATAATGATTAGGTGTTAAAGTCCCTAATTAATCTGTGTTAAACCTGATTGCCCACCCAATGGCAATGTGCTCCTTAACCAACGTCACCACAAGTCCAAAAGGAAGGATTTCTGGAGTTCTCAGTGAGAGCCTTTGACCTGTTAACGGCCCACAAAGCCCTTCCAGTACAGATTAAATCCAGGGACTCTTTATCCATTAGCAGGGGACTCATTTATCCACCTGGGGCCTCAGCTCTGAGCCCAAATCATGAAGGTTTTGTCTGTCAAGGCCTATTGCCCACATTTCTTCATTGCTGTGGAAGCAGAGGATAATCTTCTTGACCTGGGTTTTTGAGACGTTGGGACAAGAGTGAGAATAAATATTCTCCTTCCTTATCATTCCAGGGAAGTTTTAATTTACACATTTTATGTCTGGGAGTCTTTCCAATCCGTATTAAGCTTGCTGAAGGGAAAGAGTATCATTTAAGCCGAGGGATCCAGGATGAAACAGCTCTAAAAAAAAATACTCTCTGTGTTCCTTCCCCTGTGAGCTCTGAACTACATTATTAACAAACATTCTGGAGTGTCTCTTGGGAGAAAAATCTTGAATATGTGGAAGTGGGCAAATGGCACGGACATACCACAGGGATGCACAGGGTCTGACTGGTTTCCTGCTTGCTGCAGAACAAACACAGAGCAGAGGATTGCTCAGAGCAGGAGACTCTGCCCCTCCACTGCAGAGTCTTTGTCCTGAGTTGCAGTGTAGGATGTACACAAAGTATTTATTCTCTCACCATCCCCATGAGCTGTTGGAACCAGGTGGGGCAGTGTTTTCCCAGGCCCCTCCTTTGGGCTCTTCTGCTCATGGCCCATCAATGCCTTGCCCAGGACTCACAGGGAACTCCCTCCAGGAGCTCTCTCTGTTTAATGGGCCATCAAGGAGCCACTGCACGACTCCTCATCCCATTGGGAGATGCTCCCAATGCCCAGGGGGAGGAGCCAAGCATTCCCACCTGGAGAGAATCTGGGATTTGGGACAGGACAAGCAGCCCTGAGCCACTGGATTCCCAGAGGAGCAGAGCTCCCAGACCTTTCTGTGGGATCACTGCTTCAGGAAGAGCCCCTCACCTGGACTGCTCCCACCACCCTGCTCAGGGTGTGTTCTGACTCTGTCAGTGCTCTTTTGTATTATTGCATTTATTTTATTTTACTTTTTTACCTTTCTTCTTATTAAATTGTATTTCTGACTTGGAGCCTCTCACTCATTTTGCTTTCAAACCACAACAGTCTTGGGGGATAAAGACAGAGCTGTGTGGTCTCTGCAGCCCCATGGTGGAGGTAGTCGGGGCTCACAGGCCTTTCCTAACCCCAATTCCCCAATGGATCATTACTGCAGAATGGCCTCACTGCCTGGGTGAATGTGCTGGATGCTCCTTGAATAAACAACACCTCGGCAAACAAATTAATTATGTCATTGTAAATACCTGTGTCCAGCCTGGAAAATGGTTCATCGGCCTTGTCTGAAGCTTCTGATCCCAATTCCTCAGCTCTCCTGGCTTCCAGTGGTGACAAGATGGGCCATGCAGCACACAGGAAAAGATGCTCCATTTTTATGTCCTTCTCAGCTATTTACAGAAATGTTTAGATGTAGGGGGAGTTCGATTTATGTGCCTTATCTTCCTCAAACCAGAGAGAACTCTTCCCTTCCGTTGCAAACACTGCTTAATGGATCTCTAACAGCCCTGCTTTCACAACATCAAATACACCAGAAAATAAGGGGGAGCAGGAGGAACCAAACAAACAACTCTTTATTGTTTCCAGGTGTCCCTGATAATGGGTGGAGGAAGAAGTGGAGAAGAAAGAGGGGAGAGAGATAAGAAAATCGTAATTGGCTCCTTGGCACAAGCTCATCATGCATAAACATAGCAGACAAAAAAAAAAAAAAAAAAAAAAAAAAAAAAAAAAAAAAAAAAAAAAAAAAAAATCCAGAGTGTTAAAAGAAGTTCTTGGCTCCTGAAGATCCCAAGTGTTCAAAGGATGTCTGAAAGCAGACTTGCAGCTCTCTGTCAGGCTCTCTGCCTTCTCAGGGCTCTGCACTCCAGCAGCAAAGGGCCAAGGTGGTGTTTCCCCACATGGGAGGCTCCATCACCCAGCACACCAGCCTGGAGACAGCACCCACTAGGGGATGAACCAGCTGGGGAAACTCCTTCCCCTTCAGCCTCAGGAGGATTAAAAGTCACCCAATTAATCCTTCTTGGGGTAACACAGTTGTTCTCCTCTGCTGAGAGAGGCTGCTCATTACACACATTTTTATTGATCTGTGTGCATTCCTGCACAAAGTTATGCTGAAAAACAGGTACAGAGAGTGTCATTTCCTTCACTCTGCATTTCCCATCTCCTCTGAACCAGGCTGGCCCACTAACCCAAAGCAATCCCAACCTCCACACAACCCACCCACACAGAAAAATGGGTTGGCCAAAGTGAGTTGGAAACATTCATTATATTATAACAAAATCTTCTGCTGTATTTTTCCCCTGCCTCCTGTGCAGCCCTTTTTAACTTTATAATAGCCTCCATTCTTATTTTCCTGTATGATTTTTTTTCTTCACTGACTTAAAAAAACCCACTCAATTTGACAGCATTCGGATTGGAAAATCAAGGAGTCCATAAATAAGGCTCAAGACAGACCCAAATATAGTTGCTAACAGAAAAGGTAACTTTTTATGAGGCTGGACAGCAACTTTTCAATAATACATTTTGACAGGCAAATGCCACTGAATGGGATAGAGCACAGAGAAGGGTATTTTTAAAAATAAAAAAGTTCATGTGGTTTTGGTCAAAAGCATTGCATTTCTCCTGAAATGTAGGGGAGAAATGGAAAGAGAAAATAGAACAAGAAATGAAAAGGTGCAATGAGAGAATTTAATCTGATTCTTTGGTCCATTTCTCTCATACTCCAATTTAATTTTGACTTTACCTGTTACCCTGATCCTGCATAGGAAAAGTTACTGACAAGTTTCATTTTGTAGAGCTGGGAGTAGGGAAGATGAGAAGGCTCCAAAGCAGCTGGAGCAGCCCAGGGCCCAGTTCCCTTGGAATATAAATGAGAATTAAAAATCCATCGTGGTTCTTTCTGTAATGCAGAGGAGGGTTGGAATGGGCCTGGGCTCTCTGGTGTCTCTGAAACCCAGAACTGGAGATTGTTGGAGTGTTTCTCTAATGGGCACCCTTAGCTCTGAGCACTCCAGGAAAGCCTGTGACACACAAGAACTCTCTTGTAAAAAAGTTTTTTCCTCTCTTTCCTGTGGCTCCTCTGGATCTGAGCTCAGTCTCTGCCTCTCCTTTGGTAATTTCCTCTCATTTATTTGGAGATCTCTCTCTTCTTCTCACTTGTTTCCTTGTGGAAAATGCATAAAGAAATCAATAGCTTTTAGGATTGCATCTTCTTGTCCTTTTTTGTTTTAACTGGGACTCTTTCAAACAATAATCAGGAGAAGCATATGGCCAAACGATGCTTTCAAGTAAGTTTAATTTTCTTTGAGAAACAAGCTTTTGAAAGTCATATTTTATTAATTTTTTTTTCTGCAAGATGGGAATTAAAATCAGTAGATTTTGCTCATCCTGCCCAAAAGCTGTTTTCAGTGAGAAGCATAGATTACTCTGTTATTTAAAGCCAAGGTGTGGCAGGTTTGAACTCCCTCTGCCATGTCCACCTGCAGGACTCTCAATCCACACACAGGAGAGATCCACACACCCATTCATTTCTCCTTGATGGTTTAATTAGTACCTGAACCGTTCAACACTCACCTCTTCACTTGTCCTTTTCATTCGAATGTCACCTCACAAACCAGTCTCTCCTCAGAAGTGAGAAGAAGGGGGAGAATTTTCAAATTAAGGAATCCTGCTTTTTCTTCTGGATTAACCACCCATTTAAAATGACATTTGCCCATCGGAGCCTGGAAGGGGAAGGAGGACTCCTAATTTGAGATATAAAAATGGTTAAGAGAGAGAGAGAGAGAGGACACAGCTGAGGAAGGAAGTGCTTGAAGGATGCACAGAGGGAATCCAGTGCAATGTGAGACCTTGGGATCCAGGGAGATTTTCACTAATGGTCTCTGCAAGTCTTATTATTTCATACATATTCTCATCCCTCTGACAGAGACACTGCATAAATCACTTCCCCTTGTCCCAGGCTGACCCCGTAACCTCTGAGAGATAATGAGCCACTGTACCTGGCATCTCCTAATGCTGCCAAGATCCAGATCAAAGAACATTAATTCTGCATGATAACATCTCTATTTATTAATGCAAATGCCTTTAATCCTTCCCCAGCCTCTGCTCCGCTCGCCACCTTTACTTTTATTACCAAAATTTCTTTGGAATTAGGTAAATTGGCTTAGTGTCCCCAGAAGGTGGATGTCACTAAGAGCTGAGGTCTGATGTGTCCCCCCTGGCAGTGACACTCACCTCCTGGACAGATTAGCTCCCAGATTCATTACAGTGGGCAGGGCCTCTGTGTTGGGGCTTCCCAGAGGTGCCAGAGTGTTTGTGTTCATTCCACAGAGGTCAAGAAATAATTCGTAATTATATTTTTTTTATTATTTTTTCTCTCTTTTTTTGCCAGCTATCAGTGAGCAGACTGTGATTTCCCTCTTCCCCCTCCAATCTTCAGTATCGTGTGCTGCTCAAAGTTATCCCCCAGGGTGTTTCTGGGGAAAGCAGTGCAGGCCAGTTCTTCCTGCCAGCTACCACGGTGCTGGGATGTTCACTTTTCTTAGAAACACGTCAGGGAGCTCTGTGGATTTAGGCTAGAAGATCATCTATTCCAAGCACAGATTTCCAAGGGAGTAGGAAAAAAGCCTTGACCCTCACAAACAGGCCAACAGGAAAAGAAAGGAAACTCCATCTGCTCAAACAGTGCTCAGTGAGCAGACACAGGGTGGGGTTCCAGGGTGGGAACTCTCTGCCACAGCCCCACACACACTTTGGCAGATGAGACCTGGGACAAAAGAATTCTGTGGCTCTTACGATGCCATCACACACTGGTTTGGGCTGGACTGGGCCTGAAATCCCATCCCACCCCTGCCATGGCCAGGGACACATCCCCCTGTCCCCAACCTGGCCTTGGACACTGCCAGGGATCCAGGGGCAGCCACAGCTTCTCTGTGAGGGCCTCCCCATCCTCACAGGGAAGATATTTTTCCTAATATCCACTCTAAACCCACTCTCTTTCAATTTGAAGCCATTCCCCCTTGTCCTGTCACTCCAGGCCCTTGTAAATAATCTCTCTCCATTTTTCCTGTAGGCTCCTTTCCTGCCTGAGTGGAGAACCACTCTGGGGGCAGTTCCTGGTGCTGGGAAGGTGAGAATGACCTTGTGCACTCTGGGGAGCTGGGAAGGGAACACAGAACCAGCAGAGCAGCAGCCTGGGGGGATGCTCAGGAGCCTCACAGGGGGGCAGAGACAGGCAAGAGATCAGGGAACCCCACAGTGTGGAGAGTTTGCACATTGCTGCTTCAAAGCATGGCTCTGCACCAAGGAGTGGGGAGAGAAATGACCCTGAGGAGGAAGGTGACAGGGAACTGCTGGGTTAATTATACCCCTCTTTCTCCAGTCACTGCTGGCTGTGCCCTCAGGCACAGGGGGACAGGGATTTAGGCTCTATTACTGCCACATGAAAAGCATGAAAAAGTACTTTGCCTTCCTTCCCCAGCTCCCTGCCTGTGAGGGAAGTTTATAAAACTTTCCTTCCTCTCCTTTTCCTTTGGCTGCTCTACTTGTCAGGGCCCACACCTTCTGCTCTTAAGTTTCTCTCCAGAGAGCAGCCCTGCAAGGTTCAGGACTCAAATTTAGCCTCTGAATGTGACATCAATATTACTACTTAATAAGCATTAGACATCAGCCTGTAAGCAGAGAAGAACAAATGATTCCTTCATACAAACTGGGATTATTGTCCCATAAGGCACTGACAGACAAAAGTGGAAAAATCGATGTAAGAAACTGAATATCTGGACTGAACTCCAATTTGTCCTGGGGTCCAATCTGGCACCTATTCTCCTCTTCCTATTCAAGCCTGAGTCCTGTCAACATCAGTGGAAGCTTTTTGCAATTATGGAAGGAGGGAGAAAACATAACACACTCTGTAAGGCTGCAGCTCCATCACCTTTTCCTTTCTGGGCCATCAAAGGCTGAAAGAGTGACCTTGTTTTCATTAAGAGGAACACCTTGTGAATGAATACAGGATGTCAGGTGGGAACACAGCACACAAGGCAAAGAATTCATTAGAGAAAGTTTCAGTACTGCAGAGTGAGACATTCATTATTTTACAACTAGACCCTGTGAGTTTTAATTAAAGAGACCGGGCAGTTTGTATATAAACTGCCTAATATTGTGCCTTAATATCTCACTAAATATGAATCCAAAGTTTTCCTGGTTTAAGCTTTTTTTTTTTTTTTCTATTGCACAGTACATGGCCAATTCCACCCTGGAAGCTGGGAGACAAAGCAGTTTGGGGGGTGCAGGTGCTCAAGAAAAACTATTCTTGGGAGACCCCTGGCCCAGTTTTTCAACCTCTGGAGATTTGCATAACACAGGACAACACTGGAGATTTCAGTTGTATGGATGTGCAGAATTAAATCTGCAAACAATTCAGGATCCCTGGCGCTGCAGTTGAGAAAATCACTATAAAAAGGGAGCTCTCTGGAGCACTGAACTGGATTGCAACCTGCACACTCATCACACGGCTGAATTGAGAATCTTGGACAGATGCTGGGGCTCCATATCCAGGCAGTGTCACTTCCCCCGAGGCCTTGGCATATCACAGCATGAGATGGGTTGGAAGAACCTTAAAACTCATCTCATTCCACCCCCTGCCATGGGCAGGGACATCTCCCACTGTCCCAGGCTGCTCCAAGCCCTGTCCAGCCTGGCCTTGGGCACTGCCAGGGATCCAGGGGCAGCCACAGCTTCTCTGGGCACCCTGTGCCAGGACCTCAAAACCCTCCCAGGGAACAATTCCTGCCTAATATCCCAACCATCTCTGCCCTCTGGCAGTGTGCACCTATTCCCCCTTGTCCTGCCCCTCCAGGCTCTTGTAAACAGCCTCTCCCCATCCTTCCTGCTGTATCCCTTTGGTTACTGCAAGGCTGCAATGATGTCACCCCTAAGGCTTCTCCTCTCCAGGCGGAGCAATCCCAGAGCTGCTCCATCCCTCTGATCCCCCTGGGGCCTCCTCTGGGTCTCTCCAGCAGCTCCAGGTCCTTGCTGTGCTGGGCCCAGGGCTGGGGCAGCTCTGCAGGTGGGCTCTGAGCTGAGCACAGGGGCAGAGGGGCACAATCCCCTCCCCTGCTGCCCAGGCTGGGGGTCAGCCCAGGGCAGGGGGAGTTTCTGGGCTGCTAAAACACTCACATTTGCAGAGACTTTGGGAGTTACACTGCAAGGGACAGGGATGTGCTCTGCTAAAACAGGCTCAGCCTCAGAGCCCTCTAACCCCACAAAATTAACCCCAGCAGTCACAAATCCCTGCTGCCCATGCCAGGCAGGGGAAGCTCCCCACATCCAGTGGGACTGCTGGATAAGTCCTCTGCTAAAAACCAGCCTCAGGACTTCTGGATTGAATAATATGAATTCCTGCAACCTGTATTTACTGAGGATGCATTCCATTAATTTTACACAGAGGTGACCTGACCACCAGCCAGAGCTGCTCGTGTTAGTCAGGATGATTCTTGTGCTGGTGACTGAAATCCAGAGCCCTTGCAGCCCAGCCCCTCTGGGCACTGATAACTCCTCGTGGGAGGCTGCTCAGTGAGGAACCAACACACAGGCAGGGGATTCAGGAACATTTTGTCAAAGAGATGCAAAAAAAAATGGAAGGATCATTTTAGGCTGATTCACCTCAGAGTGTGCGTGTGGGTGTCTCTAAATCCCTGTGTGCATATGTGTGTCTGTGTGTTTGCCTTGAGTGAGTGAATCACCCTACCTGTTACAGTGTAAAACAGCAAACATTAGTAAAACCCATAATAAGCCTAGTGGTGGTGATTCAACCAAAGCTAGCACATCTGTCACTGAGCAGCAGACTGCCAGGCTTTTCATCAGGGGAAATACAATTGAATAATAATGTAGGAAAGGTAAAGCAGCTTCAACAGAGCTTTCTGCCAAATTAAATACAAGGTGCGCTAAAGAAAAGGGGGGGGAAAAAATAAAAAAGCTACACAAACGTACAAGCCAGCTTGAATACAAATCCCTCAGTAATGGGGACTCCGTGGCTAAAGACACATCACATCTGTGGTGTGAGCAGCTTGCTCAGGGCTGGGGGTGGATGTGGGTGGATGGGTGAGCAGGGAGGATGCTGACAAACGTCCAACTCTGGGAACACGAGATCTTCCCCGTGCCAGCAGCCAAATAAGGAATTGAAGGGGAGGAGGAGATGGGCTCTTTGACTAATATTTGGAGGCCTGATTCTCCAGTGCCATCTGGTCACTTGGCAGGGCTCTTGGCAGTGCAGAGGAGACTTAACCCCGTCCAAAGTGGTCTCAGAGGGTTTTCCCTGTGGTAAAGAGGCCTTTGATGGGAAAGGAGTTCTGCGTAGGAGATGCTAAACCAGAGAGCAAAGACAACATTGCTGGAGGCCCTGTCCCCAAGCCCTGGCTCTGCCCAGCCTTGGCTCACCAGATAAAGCCAAAGGAAGGGAAGGATGGGATGAGATCCTGGCCAAACCACTGCCTTTGAGCCTGCTTGGTGGGTCAGGATAAAACAAACAGAGCTGTGGGGTGGAGGGAACAGAGTGAGGATCTGTGGAGCCAGAGGGGGTGGCCCTTCTCCCACCCACACTCCAGGGCATGGGGACCTCAAGCTTGTTCAGATCCATCAATCTCAAGGACTGCAGTGGCTGTTGGAGGCAGCGGCACTGACTCACAAAAAGGAGACACTAAAGAGGCCTTTTAGACACTTTAGGGGTGTGTTCTGGTGGCAGGGCCACTTGTCAAACCAGCCTCCTGCACCCACACGTCCTTTTTGTGCTGCTGTGGTTGTACAAAGGGCCTTTGGTGGGGGTAACACTGTGAGTGACCCTGACTTGTTTCTGCCAGAGTGTAAATAAGGATAATGGACCATCAATCCATCAGCTACAAATGAAACGCCTCTGTAAAGACAAAAAAATAAGGAAGAAGAGAAGCTTGTGTTGTAGACACTTTCCTGTCTGCAGAGGCACTCTTTTGGGGCATTTCATTTTAAACATCCATTTTCTTTACATTTTCTCTTTCCCTTGTATACAGAGCATTTTCTTCTATTCTGTTTTTGTTCCCATTTATTTCCTTCTCTTTTAACCAGAGGGGCATTAAAAATCCCAACACCTTTTAAGCACTTGTGTTTACCATTTACTCGGCTTTGAAAACCGCTGCAGGGCTGGAGATAAAACCACACACACACACACAAATATCCAGACCCCTTCTGGCTGGAGCAGGAGGCAAAAATAAACCCTTTGGACTATTTCAAGATGAGACAGATTTGCAAAAGCTCCAACACAAAGCCCACAACAATCAGCACAGCCACAGGTCTCCCAGGCTGAAAGGAAGCCCTCCTGCAAATTTCATTGGAAAACGTGCCTTGCAATCGCCTCTCCCGAGCTCATAAACAGCCCTGCCAAAGCAGTTCCAGCTGAGTCACTACTGCAGGCCAGTCCCTCTCCTGCTTCTCCCCCTTTTCCCACTGCCTGGCAGCAGGAGGATCAATGCACTCTGCCCAGGCTACCAAACGTGCTGCAAAAATTCGGGTTAATGAGTGGTGTTGGATGAATTAGGAGACAATAAAACCTCAGTGCAGAGCAGGGCTGGGTTGGTTTTCTTCAATCCCTTCCAAAGGTGGATAATGATGAACAAGCAGCCACAGAGAGGCACTGAAAGATGCCATGGCAATTTCCTGGGGATGGGCAGCATGGCAAAGTGTAGGAATAAAGTAAAAAAATTAGCCTGTCGTTTCTTCTAAGCGTGGCTAACAAGTAATCTGTAAGTTCCCACTCAAAGCTGTTTTGAGAATGAGAAGTTCCTTTAACACAACAATCTGTTCTGAGGGTAAAAAATAAATGCACCTGTAATAACAAGGGATTTGTCCCATGAGAATCAGTAAAGAAAATATGTAAACAATATGAGAGTAGATAGATTTGATAGACAAGTAAAATACCTTTTTCTAGCCAATAGAATAATTAACAGGAAAGCTGTTAACCAATCAGAAGTTGCCCTCAAAGTTTGTAAAAACAGAATAAAAGACAGCATGAGGCCATAATAAAGAGCCTTCTGAGCCTTCTGAAAACTTGATACCGTGTCATCCTGTACACTGTGGCTGTCTACAACCACCATGAAGGACCCCTGGAACAAACCAATCAACGGGGCAAACTCACAGGAAGATGAGGAAAAGGACAATAAAAAAGCACCAATATTTCTGAGTGAGGAGCTCTCCAGTCATATTTACTCATTATTGCACCCATATGCACATGGATTGCACTTCACTGAAGTGCAGGATTAAATTAATGAGATGGTGTTTCTTGTTCAGACTCAGGTGTTTATTAATTCTTGTCTATGTTACAGTCTCACAGACCGTGAGTTTTACAGCACTTCTAGCAAACAAACTAAAAATGGAGCCCTATCTCTCTCTCTCTACCAGGCCTTTTAAGGATAAACCATCCAATTAAGAAATAGCACCTAAATTATTTTTATTTTTAACCCAATAACCAAACACCTATGACCAGCAATGCTGACTTTTCTGTCCAATTACAAAATACCACCCAGACCCATGAAGAAGAAGGACTGGCCTATGCCCTAGAATCTCCATTTTGCTTTCTATGTATATATTATACATATTATGTATACTATAATATTTATATGTTATTATTATATTTATATGTGTATTGTTTGCTTTATATGCAAATATTATAATTTATATGTATGTTGCTATATTCTAAAACCTTAAACTCTAAGTTTTCCACCATGAATCCCCCCACAGCCAACACATCTGTGAAGGGGCTGAAGAGCCCTGCCTGTCCCTCCTTCCCCAGCTGCAGCCACAGATTTATGGCTCCACAGTGCCCACTCCTAACACACCTCCCTGCTGTCCATCTGAAAGCAGGAGCAATAAAGGAGAGAGTTTGGAGCAATTCAATCCCATTCCTGAGCCAGGGAGCAGCCCCAGGATGTCACTGCTGGGCAGCTCAGGGTGGCTTTGTGGCCAACAGCTGACACTGACAGGGGAAGGGAAAATAAACCTGTAGTGCTCTTCAGGCAGCTGTGCTCGAGCTGGAGGATTTGGCTCTGGTTTTACCCCAGTGAGAATTGCAGCTGGAGGAAAGCAAACCTCAGTGAAGGCAGGCACTGCCACCCTTCTGAGCCCACACATCAAAATTCATCATCCACCTGCACCAGCCACCGAGGAGCCCATTGGCAGAATTTATTCGCTTTTACCACTAAAAAATTATTTAAGCAGCTTTTTCTAAAAATATTTACTGATATTTTTAGGGTGGTTTTTTTTTTTCATTTATTAAAAAGAAATACAGAAGAAAATGTCATTGCTAATGATTTTTATCCTTCCGATTCTTTTATTTGATAATTGTCCGAAGTGATTATCTCAAAATCGAATGGATTATTGAAGAGAAATAATAAAACAACAAAAAAAAACCTATAGATGTTTTCAGAAGCTGCTGAAATAATTATTTTTTATTTCATACTTGAAAAAAAAAAGGAGGAAGAAGGAAAAGAAGGAGACCCAGTTATGCTGTTTGGGGTTTCCTTGCCCATCCCAAATGTAACTGTCCTCAGGATCTTCTTAGGGGGAAAATATTGGACTGTCTTCATGCCACACCATCCAATTGCTTTAACCCTGATGTCCTGGGCACCAGTTCTGCCTTCAAACATCACTCCTGAGGCTGAATTTACCACTAAGAGGATGTCTGGGATCCAAACCCCCAAGTTTTTGCTCTTCTCTACCAGAAATGACTTTCCATCAAGCAAGGGAACTGCAACCACCCAACTCACACTACCAAGACTAAAATCACTTTCCAAAATGAGCTCAGCACAGCCTCTGAGCCCTGGGTTGGATTTGAACTAGTTTTTTTGGAAGAGAAGAGTAAAAAAAATAAAAGAAAACAGATGTAGTTTGGAGAAAAAGAGAAGCATCTTGTGTCTGTTTTAGAGCAAGATGATTTGTCATGAAATATTACTGCTTTAAGACACATCATTGCATCATTCAGTGGTGCTTTCAGACTATTGGCCTCACCCATTTATTTTCACACAGAGACCAGACTGTAAACCTCTTGGGGTAATGAAAAAAAGGAAAAAGAGAAGTCATCTGTTTTCCTCTCAATTCTTGCAGATAGATTATACCTCCTTGTATCTCAAAAGGAAAAAAAAAATCTGCTTGGGCCAACCCTTTTCTTGTACAAACAGACTTGGAGACATCGAGGTGCAAATGCGAGCAAAAAGTTCTTCTTGTGCCACATGTTGGGGAATAACCTGGTATTTTTAAACCAAAGCATTAAAGGATTTTCAGACTGTCTCTTTTGCAAAAATAACAGCACAATTCTAACCCTCCTCGCTTCAGTAAGAGGAAGGGGAAAGGTTTAAAAATGCAGCTCCTACATTTACCGAGGCAAGTTGTGCCAAATAAAAACAATCTTCCATATGTTGGTTTTTTGTGGGTTTCATTTTCTTCTTTTTTTTTTTTTGTAATATATTTCATGATTTTGGGATTTTACACCACGATTTTTGTGTGCTCAGGGTTGGCAGTGTCGCAGCAGGGACGTGTCACTGCCAGCCCAGACCAGCAGCTTTGTTTTGGGCTGTATCACATTCCTTTCCTGGCTCCTGTGGGATCCAAAACTTCACCATCACTCCCACCCAGACATCCCTGAGGTGACCACAGGGCAGGGACAATCACCTGGGGAATCTGAGCCCTCCTGCTGCTGTTTCTCCACAGAATCTTGGCTCAGGATTGGAGCAGCACCAGGGCTCTGCTGCTGCATCTTACATGCCCTCAGTGCATTTTAAATATTAAGTAATAAAAATATGTATAAGTAAAGAGTACATCCATAAATAAAGCAAATGTATAACTCAGTGAATTATTTCATTACTAGCAGCCACATTCTCTAGCAGAATAACTAAGAGCAGAATTTCTCCTGACTTAGCTTCTCATTATTAAAATACTACCAGCGATTACTTGCAGGACATGCATTCCTGAGCTAATCATTTGAGGATTAATTTTATGTGTGCATAAATAACTCCTGTTTTGACTCAGGGCCTTGAAGCAATGTATTTGACAAAATAAACTTGTGTTTGAATACCACTGGCTCAGCCAGCACACAAACATTGAACTTGTGCTTTTAAACAGCTATGGGAGGATTAATGTTCTTTTTCCTTCCTCTCTCACCTGAAGAAGCTGTGGAAGTGTTTCTGGAAATGTTCAAGGCCAGGTTGGACAGGGCTTAGAGCAACCTGGTCTAGTGGAAATTGTCCCTGCCCATGGCAGTGGGGTCAGAACAAGATGATTTTTAACATCACTTTCAACTCTATAACTCTTAGAAACCTCCATATTCCACAGTGTGCTGAGTTTATTCTTTGCAAAGGGCTTGCAACTTTGTTTCCATCCTGCCATAAAAAATCCAGAATATTTAAAGGCAGCTTTTAGAATCAACTCACAAACCCTGCTCCATTTCAGAGAGCAGCCTCTAACCACACTTGCAGGAGAGATGTTGTGGCCAAAATACACTGCGAGGACTTGGATGACGTGAAGACAACTTTTGACCTGCTGCAAAGCCGATGAGACATCAGGGCACCAGTGCTGCACACACTGCTGGCACCTAGAAGGGTCAAACTCATCCTTAGCACCTGCAATAAATTCATTTTTCAATATGTTGGCAAAGCCAAAGTTTTCCTGTCTTTACTCCTGCTGCCTGTGAGAGGGAGCCTGTGTGGGCAGAGGTGTCCCAAAACCTGTCACAAACACACCTGCACCTGGCTGGGCAGCTCCAGCTTTCCTCTGCCTCATCTCCTGAGATTTTAAACACTGCAAACATGGAACATTTAGCACAGAAGGGGCTGAGCACGGTGTCAGTTACTATAAGTGATAATATTGATACCCACTCCCATGTTCACACGTACATTTGTGGCCTTACCCTTCCACTCAACTTTAGAGAAGCACAAGTTCCATCAGTTTCTAATCTGTTGAATAAATTATTTCAGAATTGTCAAGTAGGTTATTTCTCACCTCTTTCTCTGAGTCAAAATTACTTTGTGTGGGAGAATGAATTATACAGAAAATTGTCTGTCTTTTTATATCTGACTCAGGGAAAGAAGTTGAAATTTTCATATTTCTTACTAAATTAAAATTTTAGAGATGATTTGTTGCTTAAAATATTTTATTTCAATTGTGTTGCAACATTACATTTTAATAGGGAAACGGTCCATTTTGGTTACATTGAAGTAGCATAATATATTACAGAACACTGGCCGTAGACATTTATATTTATTACAGTGTGAACTGTCATAATAAATGTAGTTGACATTTTTTTTTATTTTATCAAAACACTGGAGTGGTATCAAAACAAAATCTAAATGATTTGTTTCAACTATTCCCAGCTGGAACTATCATTGAAACAGACTCCCTCCAGCAAAATATTTTGGTTTTGACAAAACAAAAATTTTTGGACCACATACTATTTTCTCAAGACACGCAGTGGAAGACACCAAACATATCTTTGATATTGGCCATGATCTGAGCTCTGATTAAGAGAAAATGGAGTCAAATCCATGGTTCTGTTAGCTTCAGTTACAGTGAGAGTGCTCCAGTGCAGGCTGGGAATATCCACACCACTGTGAGATTCTGTGCCCTGGGATGGGCATCCTTGAGGAAAACCCCCATGACTTAATTCCTGCAGATTTTATTATGTTCCCATTGGGAAATTCAGGTCCATCAAGTTAAACATGGGGTTTCTACAATCCTAAGACTGGGAGATGGATCAGTCATCTGTGGCCTGGGAGATGCCATCAGGAATTGCAGAGATGTTCAAAGCTCTGGAGATGGTTCATCTCTGGGCAATTAAAGGGCAAAGCTCAGCCACAAACCAATTCTCCATCTTCCCACTGTATTAGAATGAAAAAAAAAAAAAAAGGGTCAAACCTTTATATTTCAGTTGTGGAGAGAGGCAACAGAAAGCTTTCTCTTTTTTTTTAACTAGAGGGGTTATTCACTTCCCATCCTCAGTGTCTCCATTAAGCACAGGGACACTGACAGAATCCAAAAGCAGAAAAACAAAGAGCATCCACACACCTTAAAGGCCAAGATTGCTCCTGCTGGACTGCCCAGCAGTGTCTCCATGCCCCCAACACTGTTTGTTTGGGGCAGGATGAGGGGGGAGCAATTTGGGAAAAAATGGCTTTTGGAGTAAACCCTTCCCAGCACTTGCTTTCAAAGCCTCACCTGCAACCCCAAAGCAAGGGGGTAACAGCAGTGAGTTCACATTTTGCTGGACCCACTGAAGAGTCAGTAGTGGGAAGGTCCCTAGAGACCCTTCTGAGCTGCTGTAGACCCTCTGCTGCTCAGCTCACATGGCTGAGACAACAAAAACAGCTTTTAGCTCCAGCCACCACCACACCCACCACAGAACTTCCCTCAGTGCCACCTCTGCACCTTGCCTTCACTCTGGAATGCTTCATTCCCCTTCTCCTCCCTCCTGGCCACTGCTGTGCCCTGCACAAGGCCATGAGGGATGTGGGTGCTGTTGTTCTGCAGGGCATGGAGCCCCCACACCTCCCCCTGCAATGAGGGGAGAGCCAGCACTGTCCTCCACACCAGAGAGGGGCCATGGGGTATTTCATGGCTCTCCTTCATCTCAGAGACGTGGCCTTTTGCCTCGGGCTGTGGCAGCTCCTGGATTTAGAAGGAGAGGTCTGTGAGTTCAGTCGCAGCACTGGTGACTCACGCGGCGCCGTCACGTTATAAATCCTGCTGAACTTTGGGATGCAGAGCTGTTTGTAAACTGCAGAGCAGCTCAGCTGGCTTGGGGCTCTCACCAGCAAATCCAGGCAGCTCACCAGGAGCAGGGGCTGGAGAAGGACTGGAGAAACCCTTCAGGATCTGGGGATGCACTGCCAGGGTGTCTCTGCTGCACTAATCCCAACTAATACTTTCCTTTCTCTTACCACAAAATTCCTCCTGCTTGCTCACTCCTATCTGCGCCTTTTCCTTTGCTTCCAAATCAGCTTCCAAAGCCAATTCCTTGTCTTGCCTATTCCTTTTCTGCACCATCGCCCCAGAGGTGCTGCCTCTGGGCAATAAACAGCAAACAGAAGGGTGACACAGGAGCTGGGACAGCCAGAACACCCTGGAAGAAGGTGTTGCATCAGAGGCTGAGGCGAAGGAGTGAAAAAAAGGAGGAGAAAGAGAGAAGACTGGAAATGAATGCTTCTCTTGTCTCAGGGCCCCCATGGTGATGTGAAAAGTCATTAAACACCTCAACAGACTGGCAGTGGAGTAAACAGGAGCAGCTAATAGGACAAAGGTACTGGCACTTTATCTCTTGCCTCTCTTTGGGTTCAAAGCAATGAAGGTTTCACATTCTCATGGCATCCTCCTGTGTTTTTAATATTCTCCTATCAGCAAGATAAAATGCTCCTCACTCCTTTCCTTGAAAATTTCTTATTGGAAGAAAGCTAAAAAAAACTCAAAAAAAACCCTTCTTGCTCTCACTGCATGAGGAATTTCAAAGCCAGAGTTGTTTATTTTCTCCCTGTTCCCCCACTTGAGGGGAGTCTGGCTGGAAAACAGTTTCACTACATGTCCTTGGCCTGGACTCCCTGCAAAAAGCCACCAGAAGAGCAGCAAGCCTCAACAGGAGAAAAACATCTCTAAAAACCTGCAAAGTGATTCCCTCTGGGGCCTTCTGTGGAGAGCAGCAAGGGGACAGGAGCAGAGGAGCTGGAAGGGGGATCAGACAGAGAAGGGTTTCATCAGAGGATGTTATTGCTGTAAATAATGACAATAATTATTTTTTTCTTTATTGGAAGTCAGAAAGACCAATCACATGTGAATCTCCACTTTGCTACATCCTGTGCAGAACCTACTCAGTATCTGAACAGAAAAAAGCCCTCTCAAAAATATATATATACCCTTGGGGACCTGGCAGAAGAGTATGGAGGACCTGACTGCACCAGCAGAGACTTCAGGGTGTACACACTCTGTGTGAGACAAAATGGATGGAAACCTTCCCACAAAACCTTCAGAAAGAGAATCAAATGTCATTTTCCCTGCAGTACTCCATAGAAGCCATACATTGAGGCAAGCTCCAGTCCACTGTGTCCTTACTTTTTGCTTACAAACATCTCATTTAAGCTACTATTCTTTTTTAATATGGATTTTTAGGCAGTTCTTTCTTTCACCAGTAGAAACCACCGCTAGCATTCTTCCTGGTGGGTGAACCTCTGAATTACAGGGAATATCTTTGCTATACTTAGAGCGAGCAGTGAAAGTCTTGAATGCAGATGATTGAGAAATTGAGCTTCACCTCTTTGCCTTGAAAGGAGGGTTCATGGAAAATATAAAACCATGAATGGAAACCTTCCTGAAAAACCTTCAGAAAGAGAATCAAATGTCATTTTCCCTTCAGCACTCCACAGAAGCCATACACTCAGGCAAGCTCCAGTCCACTGGAACTGGAAGGGTTCATGGAAAATATAAAACCATGAATATTTCACCCCAAGGTGCAGGTGTGAAACATTCCAGCATTCATCTCCCTCCCTGTCCTTGAGCTCCCCAGGCCAGAGAACAGGATCTGGGACCAACCCAGCTGCAGAGCATCCACCTGCTCCTGTGCCTGTCCTGCAGCACCCCCAGCTCTGCTGCCTTCAGGGGAGAGCACAGGCCCATGAAGTGGATCTTCCAGAGCCCATTCTCTCTCGCTACTGGTTTTAATGCTGCTTTTAAAGCCTTTTTTTTTTCCTCAGCAGGAAAATCATTTTATCTCCAAGGGTGTATATCAGCTCTGCCTTCAGCTGTCCCTCAGCTGCCCGGAGAGCTGACTCGGGGCGAGTTCTGCTTCCATTCCCTACCAAGGACAACGGAGGTTTTGAAGACGCTGATGGTCCTTGACCAGCAGTATTAAGACACTAAATTACGCTGACATGGCCCATAAATCGCTAAATGAGGGACTCCCAGACAGGGATGTGGCGTGAGCCGAATACCTACAAGGGCATTTCCTGAGGGGAGAGGGGTGGGTAGTTATCTGCTTCAGTTTAAACACTACAAAATAAAACAATTCTCTCCAAGAAAGCCAAAGAGATCACCTGTATTTACATAGCCTAGGTGGGGAGAAAATAACTTTGCTGTCATTGAGATTGCCTGTTCTCACTTTACACTTGGTTTGTTGTCAAAGAATCGTTTACCAGCCAAAAATGCAGGTGGAACTGTTAGGAAAATTAATCCACAAACACCAGAGGTTTATGTCCAAAAAGGAGACAGAGGAGTTCTTTTACTTTATTCCAATAAAGGGAGAGGCCATGGGGCATTTCCGCTGAGGTCTCTCAAATTTTGGTGGAGGAAGCCTCCTATTTATCCCAATTTCCCGGCCACATTTCCCTCTGTCTTTCCCCATTGGCTGAGGCACTTGAGAATTACAAACTGCCTAGAATACCCAATACCTAAATTTGCCCTTTAATGTACAACTTCCCTTTTAATTTTTAATTCTTATGCAATTTATGGGTTTTCCCCCTTTTTTCTTTCATCTTTCAATATCCAATTTCATTTATCATCAAACCCACAGTTCATTTGTAAAGGCAAATACCTTCTTTTCCATTCATCAATCAGTGGGATCCCTCCCATAGTTTTTTTTATCTCTCAGTGCTGGTTTTATCTACCAGCAGACCCAGTGCTTGTTTGTAAAAACAAGTCTGTCCTTCCTCTCAGAACAGAGAAACATCTGAAAGGTGGGCAGGGAGGAAATGCCCACGAAATAAAGATGTTTGACTCCAGTCAGGGGGCAGTAGAAATCAGAAGGTTTATTTACAATTCATTCAGCCCTTTTATAACACGCTGTGCTAAAGGCACGTTATTGGTCCATAGGGCTGACACCTCTCCATTGGCTCAGGAACAGAAATAGCAAACAACACCTGCTGTTATGGGGAAGGAACATTGGTTACACAAGGTTGTTTTGGGAAAAAGAAAAGTGTTGAAAAGTTTCATTTGGGAAGAACTCAGCAACTCTCAGGCTCAGAAAATATTGGCTCCACAATGCCATTTCCTGGGGTGATGCTGTTGTACATCACAATGACACAAAGATTGTGACTTCAGAAAGCTGAAAATGACTCCTTTATTCTTGGGATGTGTCTCCCTTTTTACACTATTCTACACAGAGCAACTTGATTGGTGAAATGAAGACAAACCTCTTCACTCACATTGGTCAGACCAGAGGTATGGTTGGACATCAAGAAGTCACTCCTAGGGAAAAAATGTAAACAGGTTTGCAGTTACAAAAACACTTCTCTTGTTTACAGGTAATTCCTTGGGAAAGGAATTTCAGAAAACCAAAACATCCAAGGCACGAACCAGGGCTACACTGGGGCTCACCTGAAGGGCTGGGACATGAGGGATGCTCCAAGTGTCCTGCACATCCTCAAGTCCCCCTTCTGCCAGGAGGGGAGAACAGATCACCACAGGGCTTGGCCACTGCTGGGGAAGTGTCCCAGTTGTGCAGGACTTAAAGGGTTTGGTTCTGTTTTCCTGTTAATGCTGGCTGTTATTTGCGTTCGTTGGGTAAAGGACAACTCTCCGGGTAGAGGCACACAGAGACAGTCTCCACCTCTAAAAATAGAAGGGAATTGCTATTTCTAAAGAGGAGAGAAAGCCTTTAATCGCCTTAAGATTGTGCCACCTGCCCACTAGCAGGCAGGAAAATATTATTTGGATATTTCTATTTTATTTGGATTTATACATAAGTTGATAAAAGACCCAAGGCAGCACAGGGAACTTTTCCCAAAATGAAGAGGATGGGAACATGATCTAATTTCCAGGAGTGTGTCATGAAGGTCTTGCATGTGAAGATGAGACAAAATCTACCCTTGGCTAAAATAAAAACAATACACATCAAAACCCCAACAATTATAGTCAGGTAAGACACAAGTTGTCCCAGCTGGAAATTACTCATCATTTCATGATTTGGGGCTGTGTGAATAACAAGCCACTACCTGTCCTATTGGCCAGACTGGAAGGGGCTCTGAGCAACCTGGTAGAGTGGAAGGTGCCCCTGCCCATAGCAGGGGGTTGGAATAAAGTGATCTTCAAGGTCTTTTCCATCCCAAACCAGCCTGGGATTCTACAAACTGACCTTTCTGAATTTCCTCCTTAATTGATATCAGCCAAGGAGGAGCTAAATGTAAAGGACAAACAGGCTGTGCCTGCTATAAAAGCTCACTGTGCTCTGACAACGACGTGCTCAAGAACATTTTCTCCTCAAGGAAAGCAACTTTGTCTAAAGTTACCATTAAATAAAGGACAGTGTCTTTCCTCCTTTT
This sequence comes from Zosterops lateralis, assembly GCF_965231275.1. NCBI lineage: Eukaryota > Metazoa > Chordata > Aves > Passeriformes > Zosteropidae > Zosterops > Zosterops lateralis. Next base: position 3,931,212 of record NC_139780.1, on the reverse strand, counting down.
AGGGAAATATCAGGGTCTTATGTTTTAATTTAGAATGAGGCAGCACAGGGGATTTCTGCTCAGCCAGGGGCTCAAGGATCCACAGCTGAGGAGTTTTGGTGGTGCCATGGTACTAGGGGAACATAAATCACTATTTACACCAAAACACTCTGGAATATTTCACATAGCTCACAGCACTTCTACTTCTGTCTGCTGAGAAATCAGCTTAAACTTTATTTTTAGGATCTCCTATTTGCAGTTTGTCACAGCTGGAGAAAACCCTGGAGAGAAAAGACAAATTTTGCTGTCTCTGAGTTGTCTAATGGTACCTTGTTACAACTTATAATAGCCCCACCTTCCAGGTCCTGCTCAGGATTGAGACTTTTGAAAATACTAAACCTGTCCCTATAAACAGCCCCATTGTCAGGATCTCACAATCAAAGCTAAGATTTAAGGAAGGGGAGGGGGAAGACACTGAGACACAAACGATGCTCATTTCCTCCCTGCCAGCCTTTCAGATGATGTTTCTCTGCTCCACCTGCATTTTTGGCTGGTAAATGATCCTTTGACAACAAACCTAAGTGTGGAGGGAGAACAGGCAATCTCAATGACAGTGAAGTTATTTTCTCCCCACCTAAGCTATGTAAATTCAGATGATCTCTGCGGCTTTCTTGGAGAGAATTGTTTTGTTTCGTAGTGTTTAAACTGAAGCAGATAACTACCCACCCCTCTCCCCACAGCCAAGATTGAAAACGCTATGGGAAAGATGTCCAGAGAGCTGATAGAGTCTGGCATCATTTACTCCGGGTACAAAGTGTGAGGAGGAATAAAAATGCAGACTCAACACTTTGAGAAAAATACCAGCACAGCAAGAAAGGCAGGAGGACAGATTGCTGGGACAGACTCCTTCTTAGCAACAAGATCTATGGCAGCACAGGTTTTCTGTTTGTTGTGTGGTTTTAAGAAGGATGTATTTTAGCTAGGATTAAATAAAAAAGGAATATTTTGCTTTCCCTAATTCTCTGCCACCCTTCATCCGCAGAGGTTTGCGTTCAGCTTGAGTAGAAGGAGAAAGATTATTTTTATGCTCCAATTTCAGAAAGCTGCTTTCAGTCTGGAAACAGCTGTTAAGAACTCCAGGACTGGCGTGGGAAGGAGATTTTTTGGTGGGGGAGGAAGGAGCTGATCTGGGTCTCAGAAGCTGCTGGCTCCATTCCACCCTGCTGTGCCTTCACTGGGCAGCTCTGAGCCAGTCTCAGTGTGAGCACAGAGGTTCCCCCAGCTGGGAAGGCCAGAGAATGATCAGATTTGCTGCTTTTTCACTGCCCTTTTTGCTCATCAGCCCACAAACTGCCACTGGACTGCAGACACTGCCATTCGCTCTGGATTCACACTCTGTGGCAGCAATAACCCCCAAACTTCTGACACACCAAGAATCTCATCCAGAGCAAACGTGCTCCAGGTGGAGTGTCCTGCTGGCTCCCAGGCCAGCTGGTGTCCCGTGCAGAAATTTAACATCTTATTCTTCAGCTGGTGACATGCACTGCTGAACCTTCTCTTTATTCACAGGAATATCCAGCCTTGCTCCAGGCCCAAACATCCCATAGCCTGACCCAAATCTTCCTTTCCTACCCTTGAGCTGAAACATTCCAGGGTTTCACATGGAAACATGGATACTAGAGCCATCCCATAAACCCTCAGCTTTAAAGACCCTTTGCACACCTCCAGTCCCACTAATAAACCCACAAAACCCTCATTTATTCTCCCATTTCAGTTGCACCCCATAATGCAGCCTGGTGAGCAATTTAGCTTTGCCTGCTGATGGGGTGGAAGGAAAGAAAAGGGAATAAACTACACAACAGCATCATCAGTTCTGTGTTGGTGTGTGACTGGGTGTGAAGAGGATGGAAAGTCATTTTCCTGACTTGCCAGCAAGAACGTCTGCAGTCACTGCATTCAGCTGCCCTTCAGCAGAGCAGAATATTTCATCTTTCAATACCATGGACAACATGCCTGATCTCAAATAGAAACTGTCCTTCCTTTTACACATCCCTCATAATAATCTGATTTATCCCAGACAGCTTTTTTCCATAGGATGTATCTCATGCTGACTCTCACATTCTCTTTTGAAGGCAAAAAAGCATATTGCACCTGTTATGAAATATTCCTTTGATCTAAGGGAAATCATGAGCAATTTGTGTGTGACATTTACTAACTAATGTGCTGAGGGAATATTACTCCTAGAAAAACACTCTTTTCTGGTAGTTTCAATATCCTGAATAATGCTATGCCAGTGGTGATTCATCTGGAAAAGGTAACTATTTCAGCATGATGAGCAATATTAATAACAACACATAATACACAGTGCTTCTCAAGCAGACAGATCCTAAAGCCCACGGCAAACCTTTTCTATAAAGACCATTCACTCAGTCATTGAATTGCAGGCACCTGTGAGTAAAGGAGGAGCTCCATTTCTGTACATTCCATACAGCAAAAGGGAAAAGGAAAGCGGAATTTGTGTTGAAATTCTAATGGAAGAAGGAGAAATGAATCAAACAAATGTCCCAAGATGAAATCTGACACTGAGTAAATGCTCCTAGAACCTTCAAAAAGGTGTATTGGGTTATTAATTGTCCAAAGTGTTCATTGAGGTCTGCAGGAAATATAAATGTGGCATAAACTTTAATTATAATTTCCTTATAAATTGTATACATTGCACAGTGACATCATTACTGCCATCCAAGAGTTTTCAGGATCCCTAATGCTCTAATACCAAAACACCCAATAAAAAAAAATCTGCTGCAATTTGAAAAACACATGAATGTATTAATGCATTGTGCAAGAGATAAGAACACAGTCACAATCCTTGCCTGCAGGAATGATCTAAAGCTTTGATTCAGCAAAGTGCTTAATCAAGCACTTAACATTCAGACAAGCACCGATGCACTTCCTTTGGGGCCTGGCTCCACATCGCAGAAATTCTTCTCCCCTTGCCTTCCCCCCAGACTTTGCTCCTGTGCTCCCATGCTTGTAATCCTCCTGAATCCAGCAGAGGATTTTTAACTAATTGGCTGATCCACCCAGGGGTGGATTCAGCTCGTTTTGGAATGAGGTGGTGCAGAGAGCTGAATTCATGGGAGGATGATGGCACCTGCACAGGTATCCCACACTCACACAACATCCAGAGTCCTCCCTCCTCTCCAGAGGTCAGTGTTACCCCTGTGCTTCACAGCCATGGCCAACACCACCTACTGCCAGGTTTTCTGAGGGGATAACCCCAAACCAGAGATTTTTTTTCTTTTTTAAGGTTGCAGGAGAATACAATGTCCCTGCTTTGTGCACCATGGCAAGGCACAGGCTGAGGTGAGTGACAGCCTCTAGCTCAGGACTGGGGGGAGGTGAGGCTGAGAGAGATGGGCTTGTTCAGCCTCAAAAAGAGGTGGCTGAGAGGGGATTTCATCCTGAGCAGGGAGGGCTCAGAGCAGGAACCAAGGTCTGCTCTGTGGGGCCCAGAAATTGGTCAAGAGGAACGGGCAGGAACTGATGCCCAGCAAGATCCACCTGAACAGGAGCCAGAACTTCTTCCCTGGGCAGTGAGGGAGCCCTGGACAGATCCCAGGGAGGGTGTGGAGTGTCCCTCACTGGAGATGCTGCAGACCCACCTGGACACACTCCCGTGCCAGGTGCTCTGGGATGGAGCAGGAAGGGTGGATCAGATGACCCCACTCTTGTCCCCTCCAGCCTGAGCCATTCTGTGATTGTGAAGCACAGCCTGTGCTCAGGACAGTGGGGCAATGGAAACAAAGAAATTTCCAGTCTCTGGGTTGCTCAGTGCAGTTTTGACACCTTTGAAGAGGTACAGCACAGTGGGATCTACACTCAGCTGTGACTGCTGCTGCCAACACAAACCTGATCCCCAGTGACAGCCCCAGACATCCCCTACAACATTCTGTCCAGCCAACCCAAAGCCAAGCTATTTTGTTTTTAGGCACAGACTATTTTCCAAAGATTATTATCCTGGTTTTGCACCTCACCTTCAAAGTTCACTCTAAAATATTTTCTTTGGTTTTAGCTGCCTAAGAAGAACCCTGAGTTTATTTTCCCATTCCTTTCCCCTGCCCACTTTGCATGCTCAGTGCTGTTTCCATCTCACAGGCTGCTGTACCCTCTCAGGAGTTGTTAAAGCTGAATGTGTTGTAGTTCTACTTTTGTATGCTAATTGGTGCACTTTTTAATTTTATTTTTGCATATTATTTGAGTTTGTTTCATTGTAAATTAGATTCTAAGGAGCCCCTCTAAACAATTGCTCCTTGCCAGCAGATCTCAGACAAGCCCAAGCTCCTTCAGAGGAAATGTTGATGAAATTCAGTCTGGCTTTTGAATCACTGATGCAAAAATCCCACCTTTAAGAACAAAGAAGGGAGGGGAGAGCCTCCATTAATATAAATATCTAATTTCCACTGACATTTACAGGGGTTATGATAGCTTCATGAAAGCAAAATATAACCCAAAGGATTATCCTTAAAATATCTCTACAAGCCCACCAGATGTTTTCTAGTGCTCAAACACTTATAAAAGGCCGTTCTCTTAATACTAAAAATTAACTCAGGGAAATAGGGAGATGATTCAAAAAAGATTTGTTTTCAAAGTTATTTCCTCAGACTGGTTCATAAAAGAAAGGTTAAAATCCACAGGATTAATTGTTCTATTCACTCTGGTATCTAACAGTGTCCCTGCCAGCATTCATTTCTCCAAATATACATGGAATTTTTTTTTTTCCTTTGGGAATGGTGAGGGCCTGGCACAGTTTGCCAAGAAAAGCTGTGGTTGCCCTGGATCCCTGAAGTGTCCAAGGACAGGTTGGACAGGGCTTGGAGCAACCTGGGATAGTAGAAGATGTCCCTGCCCATGAAAAAGGGTTGGAACAAAATTATCTTTAAGGCCCCTTCCAAACCAAACCATTCCAGAATTCTGTGATTCTAAATATTTCAAAGAAATAGTAAAAAAAAAGAAACTCAATACAGGATTGGTTGCAATGAATATTTTATGTGGTTTTTTTTTAGTTGTAACCTCAAAAAAAATTAAATTTAGTGTTTTGTCATTCCTATGGAACAGTCTTGGACTGGAGCACACCCTGCCAGGTTAATGGCACAGGGCAGGCTATGTGCCAGGCTGGAATGCAAAGCCAGTCTCAGGTAGGCTAAAGCTGGTGCCTGGGCACGGCTCACCTCTGCTAAAACTCCTCAGAAACCCAAAGCACACACACCTGATGTTTAATAAGCCCCAGCTGGCAGTGAGCCCCTTCTGGATGACGGGTTAATTTAATCTAAATTAGGGAATAGGGGAGAAAATTGCTCAGAAAGCTACACAAAGCAGCAAGCTTCCCAACTTAGCTTTCCTCTAAGACTCTCAACGATATTAAACGTGTTACAGGATGAAACTTCCCTCAAAACATGTCCTTCAGCTCCTTAATGCATCCTGAGCCCTCTGCAGGGAGCAGGCTCCAGCCAAGGGGGCTGCCTTCCAGCAGACCTAGCAAGGACACTGATTTACTCTGACAAGCACTAACATAAAAACAGGGAAAGAACAAACTTTGTGATTCACAGTTATTCCCTTCCCTTCTCCCCCTGTATCCTCCTCCTGCCTTTGCTGTATTCAAGCTCTCACACAATGGGGATGGGGAAATTCTCAGCGCTCGTTCCTTACCCTTAGTTTTCCACTTAATTTTAAAGTTCAGTAGAAATCAAAGTCAGTGGAGCTTGAAGGAGATGAGATTAAACTGGAAAATATTTTGAGATCCAAGAAACAAGAGCTTGTCTGGGTACCAAAGTGTTTTATCAGCTCTCCATGAAAGCAGCAGAACTGTATCCCTTGCTTTATTCCAGCTTAAGATCTACTATAGAGGCTGAGGTTCTGGCTCCCAATAAGACAGATGTTTACAGAGAAACTCTTTAAATACTCTCTATATGTACTGGGCACAGTAAATTAAAGAAAGGAACAATTGGCTGAGCAATTATTGAACTCTGCTTGTGTCTGAGGGCTGGTTTTCCAATACCTTGTGTCGGAGGCCTGGCTTGTTTCTCTGCAGTGTCCCAGGAAATCTGAGCCTGGGAACAGCTCTGTGGGGACAGGGATTTGGTGTGGGTGGGAAGAACCCAGGCCCTGGTGGGGCTGTTTGCCAGGGGAATTAGGCTTTGCCTGTGAGAGCCTGTTGGCAGCCAGCTCAGTCCTGTAAATCTGACTCAAGTCTTTCGCTCCCTGAGCTATTTTTGGGTCTTCTTTCCTCTCAGAGGGAAGAGCAACTTGAACCATCTCCAGCCCCTCTATCATTAAGAGATAACTGGCTTTTCCTCAGCTGTTTTCCCTTGATCTTCTTTTTCCTTTACTCTGTTTGTAAAACCGTTATGGCCGGAGAGATTCGGGTTTGCAGCATCTCAAAACTGGCTGCAAAGGAGAAAATAGTGACTGAAGATCTTACACACTGCAAGACCATGTTTTCCTCTGTAAAAATATTGGATTACCAGAGCAAAAATACTCTCTGGGATTCAGCAGTCGTACTGACTAGAGCTGAGGACAGAAAAAGGAATGACAAAGCAAACAAGAGTGGAAACTCTTCCAGAGCTGTGCTTACTAACCAAATTTCCTTCCCCTCGGAGGCAAAAGTTCCAACAGATGATTTTCTTTGCTCTCCACCTCCAAGATCAATAGGCAGGCTTTAACTAGGTCACAGATGAGGTACCCAAAAAAGAAAACTGCTTTCTAAGGAATATTTTCTCCTCAGCAAATAATTGGCAATTTCTTTGCCAAAGAGCCTATAGAGACAAGAAGCAGTGCTGCAGGTAAATCAGTCATTTTGACTGCAGAAGAAATGGAAGACCAGCTCAGGTTTTCACCTTTTAATTGCACTTTTTTCCTAAATCCATTAGAGGCAAATCCCAAATAATTCTTTTCATCCAGCTGAACTTCAAATCAGACACATTTCTTCAAGAGAATTAGGTGATCCTATAAAAATAGAACCAGAACCTTCTGTCACAGAGGGAGGGAGCTGCAAGTGTGGAGAGACACAAGAGTTTCTCCCTCCCAGTGTAATATTTTCAGTGTTGTTTTTTCCTCTACTTGTTCATGTCCAAACCCGTTATTTGATAAACTCTTCCTTTTCCACCACAATGTCCATGGGGTTTTTTTTTAATATGTTCAATATATCATGAATCCAATTTTCTTTATGGATGCTACAAATACCCAATTTAAGCCATTATTGTCCTGCCCTGTGTTAATTCTCAAATATTTCCAGACCAAACTACTGAAACTGCAGAGCCAGGTCCCACTCACTGCAAGCTTCTCATTAAAATGAAGTGATGGATAGGATGAAGTAAACAAAAAAAAAAAAAAAAAGCCTTTTTTCTTTTGCTCTACCACATGTGATAGGACCAAACATGGTGACCCAGGTTCCAAACAGCAGAAATGAACACTGAATCCTCAATCCCACCTCCATCCTCCAGCCATGCTGGGGTGTGGGATTGTCCCATCAGGATGGGGCAGCAAGGAGAAGGCCTTCCAGGAGTTTTGAATGATGCATTTCTATCTCCAGCTATGAATAAACCAGATCAATGACAGCAGCATGTTTTATTGGGCCTCCTGTGCAATGAATTGGGAGTGAGACAGGCAGGGAGATGGAGCCGACATGCAGATGAGATTTGTAAGTGAGGACATATTGATTATTTCCATCTCACTTCAGGCAGTAATTCCACACAACGCCTCTTCCCCTGTTTCAGCTCATTATTTATGCCATAAAAACACTATCTCAATGATAATAACAGGCTTCATTTACAAGGCAGAGCATAAAGCATTGATGCTTAAGATTTCAGGAAGTGAGTTAAAGGAAGTGAGAGAGATTTAACAAGTCCAGGAGATGCGCAAAACTGCTGAGGCTGATCTTGTGGCTTTTTATGCCCTCCGAAAGGAAGATTGAGAGCAGGTGTTAGATTACCAAGTTTTTTATTAATAACTCCAGGCTTGTATGAGGGCTGATTGATGGCCCAGTCAGCACTTTCCCAGCAAATAAAACTCTCCTCACTTTGTGCCATCAGTAGACTGTCCCTTCTCCAAGAGAAAACACCAGGGCTGCTCTTGATCTCTCAGAGGAGATTCTCCAGGAGACTCTTCCCTGGAGAAGATCCCATGTGATCCCTCTGCAGCACAGACAGGATTTATGGCTGGGAACTATCCACAGTGAGGTTTTTTCCTTCATTACAACCACCACCATCATAACCAGAATGACTCATCCAGCAACAGCCTCACCCTCCACAGCACCCCAGGAAATTCCTCCACCAGAATGGGGCCATGATAACACCCAGGCTGCAACCTACATGAGGGAACATCACTCCAGACATCCCATCTTTTGAAGGAAAATGAAGGAAAAAACACCCCATGTTTTAGAGGATATTTCTTCTAATTGTTTTTTCACACCTGTCCTTTGCAGCTGTGTTAAAACAACAACATCAACCTCAGCCTGCTTCCCAAACAGCCAAAGAGCAGCTGGGGTTAATGTCCTTTAGGAAAAGCCTCATGCCTTGAGCTCTCTCCCTTAATTGCCAGGGAATGGCCCTTGAGCATGAAAACAAAATGCTAGAAACTTAGATTTAAGATTTTAGTGTAAAGTAATACATATGAGTCAAGATGGAGGACTTTGGGGTGTTTTCTAGGTCCTTCTTCACCTTCTTATTCTTCATAGGTTTAGGTGGTTTTCTGTAATTGGGTGAAAAAGGTCTGCATTGCAGGACTTAGGTGGTCATTATTAGGTCAAAAGCATAAATAATATTGGTGTCACCTTAGTATTGAGTAATTATTGCTTAAAAGACCTTAGAAAGAGTTAGAAGTTCTCCATTTTACCTTTGTTTTCTAAGAGCTCATGGTGTGTGAGCCTGTAAATACTGTAAATAGATAAGAGATAATAAACATTCCAAGTCTGAACTCGACATCTTCATTTCCCCTGTTATTCATCCTGACCTTGGCAAGAGAGGAACAGAAGCCAAAACTGCCACAGGCAGACTGAAACTGGTGTGTTTCAATCTGTGGAGTTCCCATGTGGGCACAGAGAGCTGGGTACCCAGCCAGGCAGCCCAAAAGCCTTGGTTCAAACTGTAGTTAAGGCTGTGCACACGTCCTGTGAGTGAAGACAAAAGGAACAGAAAAAAAAATCCCTCTAAAGGCAGCGAGAAATTGTTGACTAAAGCAGGATCTGCTAAAGCACAGAAGTGGAGTTAAGGTGTCCTAAACCCTGCTCAGCCACTGCCACCTCCACGGCCGGGCAGAGCGTTTGATGAGCGCTGTGGTGCAGCACAGAGGTCCTGCTGCTCTGCAGAGTGTGATTGGGGTCTGCTTCCCTGCCTGCTGCCTCACTTATGAGCCTTTAAGTGCTTAATGAACCCAGGTAAGAGGAACAGGGCTGAAATATTTATAGCTACAGCACTGAGCTGAGTGCACATGAGCGATTAGAACAATACCAGACAACATTATTTGCACAGTTGCTGCCCAAGTCCTCCCATATTCCAAGACAAAGCAGCATCAGCATTTTACAGGACAGCAGGTGCATGGATTCAGATTCTCATTGGATTTCTGCTCCTGATAGGAGTTTAGGAATTCTTCTTCCAAAGTACATCAAGGGATGCCCTTTTAACCTGGCTGTTGATAATTAGGAGAGCTAAGAGTGTCCCCAGTTGCTCTAGGAGCTCTAACTTGTCCTTGCACACGACTTCAGGACTAAGATTCTCTTCAGATGTTCCTGAAAGTTCACTAGTTTCATGTAAAGTTTTCAACCCAGCAGTCCCAGTGCATCCAGGAAAGTGCAGCAGGGGAGGAAGAATTTCCTTAAAAATATTTAGAGCAACATGGGAGAAAAGTATCCCCTCACAGAATCTGCTGATTTGCTCAGGGCAAACTCTGACAGCAGAGGCCAGGCATTGCTGAAGGGAAAGGGATGGCTTTGTCATTTCTCAGGCATGAATGACAACCCTTGTAATGAAGTAAAGATAAAAGCTGTTCCAGAACTTGTCTAGGAACCAGAGAGGAGCCCAATCTCAAGTATTCAAGAGGCAAATCTCACATTTCCCCAAAGTCAGGGGAACGGGTAAGAAATACATTATTGATGAAGCCAGGCAGGAACCGCAGCAGGTTATAAATGCAGGTGGGTCTTATTTAAAACCTTCCTGAAGATAAGGGATATGAGCAAGGAAACTGAGAAATTCTAGATTTTATTGTGCCCTTGCGAGTCACCTGGGGGCACAACTTGGCCTCTTCTGAGTCCACAAAGTTAATAGGAAACAAAAAAAAGCTCGCGGCATCTTTGCCCTTCCCTGGTCTCTAAAACACCTCAGGTCAGCGAGGCTCTTCAGGACATGTCACCAACCACACTGCTGGGCAGGACACTGCAATTATTCAGCCTCAGTGAATTTTTAAATATGAAACCTGTGTGAATGTTATTACAGCACATCAGCTGGAAACCTGCCATCCCCAAAGGCCAAGCACAGCTCTGAGCTAAATTATGAGACTGAGAGCAACGAAAGGAACACCTCCTTGTCAGCTCCTTCCCTTATTGCAGCCTTATGCAAATGGGCCAAATAGAGCCAGAACTGACCCCAGACACAGAATAAATCCATCTAATAATAGCAGGGGAGGAGGGGGAGGGGAGGGAAGGATCTGGACTAGGGAGGTGTGCAGTTATAGAGAAATGTCTGTGGTACAGCATGCCCTGAGAATCCTCTCTCTGACCACACCAGGCTCTTCTGATTCATTATATCTCCTCACCTGAAACAGGTTTAACTTTTGTGAACGTCACTGCAATCAGTGGTGTTATGAATAAAAATGGGCGGAGAAAATATCAATCTCCATAAACGCCTTTATTAATCAGCTCTTATTAATATTTGCCCGAGGGGTTTGGTCGCCGAGGAGGAGGAGGGCTTTATCAGCTCTGCTGCATGCAATTCAACAGAGCTGGAGGACTGGCCCTCGCCTGGGGAGCAACCCCAAAGTCCTGTCAGTTCTTTGTTTTCTCCTGTGGTCTCATCTCCGGTTTGGTCTTTTTAGCTTACGGCTAGTAAGCAAAACTGGAGAAATTAGCTCTTCTGATTCTCTAGGGTCCACACGGCTGAGTATTAGTTTTTATCCGTTTTAATTTTACTTGGTTTTTATTTGATAAGGGGTTTTTTATGTTAGATTTCATCCCGGGACGCTTTCGGAGTTCTTAATTTGCATGCGGGATCACCGGGGCGGGGGTTTGGAGCTCTTTGCGGCCACGTGGTGGTCTTTGCCGCAGAAATGGCGTCTCAGTCTTAGGCTGCTTCACAGCGGCGGTAGTGTTGTGGGGGTTTGGAACGTGGTGGATGTGGGGTTCTTTTGAAGCGGGGCAGAGGTCCGGCTGGCTCGGGGGACGCTTCATCTGGCCGAGGCGGCTGACTGCGTGGCGGCTGCGGGCGGACGTGCGGCTGGGGCTCTTTTTTCCGCTCCGGCACGGGGAACGGCTGGGGCTTGGGGAAAGGCTGCTCCGCGGCTGCGGGTGGGGGCGGCCGGGGTTTCTCCGCGCTGGACCGGCGGCGCCTGACTGCGGGCGGCTTTGCGGGCTGGACGGCCGGGGCTTTTCTGCGCTCCGGCACGGGGCTGACTGCAGTCAGGCTTCTGCTCGGCTGGAACTCTTTGTGCTGAGCCTGGGGGGGAAAGCGGCCGGCTCCTCTGCCCTCCGCTCCGGCGGCAGCGGCGGGGGTTGGGACCTCCCCGTGCCAGACGGCCGACTGTCCCGCGGCTGGAGCTCTGCTGAGGCGGGAGCCAGGCGGGCGGCTCCGCGGGCTGGACGGCCGGGGCTGGGAAAGGGGCTTTTCTGCAGCGAACCGGGGGGGAAGACGGGGCGGCCGGCCCCTTTTCTCTCTCTCTGTCGGTGGCAGAGCCGGCTCTGCCGCGGCCTCCCCGCCCCGTCCCCGACCTGGGACGGGGGGGGGTGCGGCGCTCGGGAGCTTCTCCATGGGAACGGGCTCCCCGTTTTTCCAAGGTGGTCTGGGAGGAAGGAAAGCCACGGAGATGGCCCTCCATTGCTACATCATAGGACAAACACCCCAAATTTCATTTTTAACAAGTGGCAAGAGGGAAAACGTCTCTGGAGAGACCCAGCAGAAATGATAAAGGTTTTACAGCTCTACCCAAAGGTATTCCCTTCTCCAGGAGAGAAGATGAGACTCTTGCAAAGGAAATGAGAAGAAAGAAGGGGGAAATGGGGCCATAACAAAATGAATCTTTACCCTCTTGAGCCATCACTCTCCTCTAGACCATCCTGCTTCTGCCCCAGCTCTCTGCTCACCCACAAATGAAAGAGCACAACCTGCTCTGAAACCTTCCCTGCCTCCTGCCCCTGCACAGAGCTGGAGAATGAAAGGGGCTCACTCAAAAAGGCTCTGGGGACCGAAGTGGCCTTAGTGGTTCTGATGTGGTTGTGACATCTTTGCTACCTTTCAGTGCCTGCCGAGGTTCAGCCTCTCCAGTGACTAGCAGGGTCTGGTTAGGCTGTATTTAACAGCTTCCCAAGGGCACCAGGGGCTCGGGATGGGTGGGTTTGTGTGCTGCAGTTTATAGTTCAATGTGATTAATACACACCTACTAAATACAGGAGTAGCACAAGGACAAGCCAAGGCTCTTTTTTTGGCTTCTTCTGCCCCATAATATAGAACAGCTTTGCATCCTGCTCAAAGAAACAAACTTGTATTGCTCTTTTCAACTTTTTTAAACACTCATGTAGCAGCAACTTCTCCTTTCTCCTACTTCTCTCTTCGCTTTTGAAAACAAAACTGTGAGCCAATCTTATGTAAGAGCTACAGAGCTTAAACTGTTGGGTTTTCCTCTGGCCTCTGATCTCAGTTAAATCACTGAATTAAAGCTAAATACCCCTTCTGCAAAGCAGGTTGCTAAACCACAGTGCTCTTCAATTCTTCCAGGGACTCCACGGAGTGACAGTTACCACAATATTTGTCATCTGCTTTGTTGTTACCCACTGGCACATCCAGCCTTAATTAGACAGGTACAAGTCAGCACATTAACTGCAACACTGCTTCTTTTATTTTGCTTCCCTCCTGCCTGCAACCACAGCCCAGCACTGCAAACCTCCACGTGGAGATTTCTCCTGCAGCATTCCCACTGGAGCCAGGAAATTTGGATTTAATTAACCTGTTTGGAGTCATTGTCACCTCCACACCCTCTAGAGCAAGGGACAGAGGTCACTCAGTGCTGGGCTTTGCTTTGCAGCAGATGATGAACCTCTTCATTCCTGTGGAATATTTGGTTTGCACAAGACTTTAGAAGTGCATCAGGAGTATTTGTGCCAGCAATCCCCCTCACACAACACTCTGAGTGGACACACCAGTAAAAAATAAAGGTTCTATGCCCACAGGGTGCTTCTCCACAGAAAGATATGGGGTTTTCAAAGACCTTACAAAGTCCCAGTCCTACTCACACAACTCTCTGAGGTGTCTCTGGGGTTAACAACCCTCCAGGAAGTTCAGGCTCATATTCAGCAACTCAGAATATTCTGGTAGATGACAGTAAAATTTTACTCCCTTGATGCTCGCCGGTTTCTCTTTTCCACATTAAATTCTCCTATCTGTAAATGCTGCTCAGCTCTTATCACCCCGGCAAGGAAAGGCTTCTATCTGCTGCCTGCTGGGCTCTGCTCACCTCCACTCCCAGAGTCCAGCAAACTTCTCTCCACCCTCATTTCTATGCAGTGGTGTCAAAGGGGCTCCTGCTCAGAATGACAAACCCGTCCACAAATCACTTGGGAATCTTCTCCACTCAATTTGCTCCAGCTCTGCCAGGCAAACAAGAGACAGGAGGCACATATACATTACTACTGATTAGTCTGTGTCACCAGTATCAGCAGCCAGGCACTGGGGCTGACCGGAACTTTAAATATTGATAACCAAACTCATCTATCATAGGCCTGGGAGAGTGACAGTTTCAGTGCATAACAGCAAAGGCTTTCTACAATAATCAAATACTCAATAATTCATGAAAATATATCCCTCCCAAATCAAATTGGAAGCTATTTTGTGTAATATATTATTTAAAATTCAATATCATAATGCACACAACTCCTGCTCCCACCACGGAGGACCGTTTCAAAATGTGATTATGTGCGGACTCTATTTAAAAGTGACAATTTTGCTTTTCATTTGTTTAACAGCTTAAATGGAAGAGCTCAACTGGAACTAAGTCGTTTGACAATGAAACCAAAGCCGACATAAGCAACTTTGCAAACTTCATGACAGCTAAAAAGGCTGAATCTTCCTCATTGGTAACACGGATGAGATCCCCACTCTGATGCTCACCTTTACAATTTTTTCAGTGTTCAGTGATAGGAAATATTCTGAGAAACTTCCTGACAAATATTTTCGGTTCTGCTGGTCTGTCACCTTGGACTGGGCAAAAAGCAAGTAAAATAAAATAAAAAAATCTTCTCGCATTCTGGGTAACAGAAAACAACTTTGGGTTTGCAACTGTTTGTTCCTGTTGGAAAATCTATTTCTGTCAGGGAGGGATGCCTGGTGCAAAGTGCCAAGAGAAGGGGAGTTTTGCCCTTGTAAACTGAATGTGCTGGAGCATAAAATACAGTCAGGATTTGTTACAAAATCCACGACATGCAGACACACTCCCTGGTGGTGGCAGGACAGGGGTGAGGTGGCACCGTGTGATGGAGGGGACCAAGCCTGTGACGTGGGCACAGAAGGAAGGCTGGCAGCCTGGGCTGCTGCCTCCAGGGCACAGAGCAGCTCTGAGGGATAAAACTGCTTTGGGAAGAGGAAAATCTCAGCCTGTCTGTGGAGCACCCACAGGGAGAGTCTACAAGAATTCAGAGTCGGGTGCCAACTCTTCAGTCAGGTCAAACACCAGTCTGTCCTTGGATGTCTGCTGCAGGTTAAATCTGGCTGCTTCCCTCAAACAGTGGGGTTTAATGAAAGCAAATTTAGAGGGAACAAACTCTCTCATTTATTCCTTACAGGCAAAAGATAAATGAATTTTCTCTTCTCATCTGTTGCTCTGTAATGCCCTCTCCTTTGGACACCTTGGATATTTGATGTCCTTTTGCCTATTTTATTCCTTTTGTTCTCTACTCCCAAATCAGAACAAAGTCAAGTGTGAGCCCAAAAGTGTGAGCTGCTCCTTTCCACTGCAATGGGGGAGCTGAGCAGGGCTGTGCCTCTCCCAGGTGACAAAACAAAAGCAAACTTGGCAATGTCCTCTCACTGCTGCTTGGGAAAGAGGGGGTTCAAGTTCTGGGACAAAGCTGGTGACCATTATAAGCAACTGTTCCAGTTAGAAAGTTTTGGTTCATGCTTTGCTCCCATCTCTCTGTTTTTCAGAGATTTATAAGTTAATATATCTCAGCTGAAGGCACTGCACAGCACAGTGTCAACCAAGCTGTGTCCTAGGACCAGTCCTGCCAGTTACTGCAAATATTTTAAGGTGGTTTTTGCACCAGAAATTTTTGTTTCTCCCTCCCTCCCATTATCAGTTTCCTATGTACTCCGTGAAACATTAGAAATCAAGAATTTTAAATACTTTGGCTTAGCCTTTTTTTTTTTATTTCACCTCACAGGAGGTTCTCAGCCTCACATCAAAGGTGCTGGGTGCTTTGCCACTGAGATCCTGCATCACATTAGAGCCACAAATGAAGGCACAGAGAGGTCAAAGCACTCACTTAAAGGTCTGTTTTCAGAGTAGGTAATGACACTTAATGTGTTAAAGCAAAAGGTAAAGAGGTGGTGCCACGACAGTGAATGAAGAGTCTCAATAGGGACATGCCAGATGTGAAAAATCCTCTGACAGAGAAAGGCAAAACAGAAATAGTGACTTCAAGTTTTAAAGAACATGTGAATCACCACCTGTTCCAGCAGAGATGAGCTATTCAGTGCTCCCATCTCCCTGTGGATGTTTGACAGCAGCAGTGACTTAATAGTGGGGAAAGACAGGAAATAGCACGAAAACACAATTCTGTGGAATGGCATTACCAGCTTGAGTCATATTTTGGAGGTCAGAGTGGTTCCTAAGCATTCAGAAGGTATAAGATTTTTGTCAGTGAACCTCCAGACTGCCTGTGCTCTGACCAAGAGCTGCCTCTGAGTTTTCCCTGTGAGCTACCAGCTGAATTCCTGCCACCACACTTGGGAGAGGACCTGAAGCACAGCAACAATCCCACACTTCCAGTGCCATGACCACGAGTGTTTAATGAAATTTCCATTGTAACAGGAAATTGCAGAGGTGTGCATGTGGGTAGGACCAGGAGAAACACCCATTCTTCTGCAGAGTTCCCAAGACCTAGGAAAAAAACTCCTAGGAGATGGCAATAGACAGATATTAAAAAGAATTCAGAATTTTGGTCTTTATAGCAAAGTCCCCAAACCTCAAGGCTGCAGACATGGCAACAACGTGTCTGCAAACCTCCTGTGCCCAAACAAGCTGAAATAACTGGAAAGAGGTGGTGGATTTGGGTACCAATATCCCCCTGGATGGTACAGTCAGTGTGGGTGAGTGAAGAGCCTTGTCTCTGAAGTGCTGACCTCAAAGACCTCCTCATACTGAAACAATCATCTTTGGGGGGAAAAAAGCCCAAAAATCCCTGGAATCTGCAGCAAAGTCAGCATGTGAGCTGCTGAAATTCTTCGGTGTGTGATGTGCCTCTATATGTGCAGGCATTCACACATGGCTGCATCTCACTTTTAAATGTCTCTCAAGAGTTGTATATTAAACAGAAGAAGGATTTTTCCAGGAACTAACACAGTTGGCAGCCTTTTGTCTCTATTTTTTTTTTTTTTTTTTTTTTTTTAGAGTAATTTATGAAAGAAGAAAAGTAGCAGAGTCAATTTAAAAAAAAAGGCTGCAGCCTGGACTTTGATAGATGAACAGATCTACCAACAAAACCTCTCAGTTTTCACTGAGCACTCCATCTTCTTATCTGCTAATCCCGGTGAGGAGAGAATAAGGAAGGCAGGCAGCTGAACAGAGGAAAGACCTGGGTAGTGTTTAAACTGGGGAATAATCAACTGAGGGATCAACCTCCCTGCTTTTTTTCCCTGATCCAAGCAGATAATCAGCTGAGCATTTCCTGCTCCCCTTCCAGGAGGGGCTGAGCGAGATGACAGCAAGTCACACTCCAACCTGTTGGCAGAGTCCAAGATAATTCCTGGGAGAACAGCCTCAGAGCTCCAGGGGAGTGGTCCCTCTGACAATCTGGGACATTGTGCCAGGGAGTAATAACAGCTCCAGCTGTGATTTCTGGGAGGTGACAGCAAATAACAGCACTTTTCCCAGCTGGTTGTGCAGACCTGCTCTCAGGCAAACACTGGGTTTGCTGCTAAGGGTGTTGCTTGAATAGTGCTACATCTGTGCTGATTCCTGGTGAAACTGTCCCAGCCACGAGCAGCTAGAACTTAAAAACATTGGAATTAATGAGGAGAAATGCCATTTCCTATCCAGGAACATAATGAGGGAGGCTAGGCACTTCCAGGCAAAATTTAGAGGAGCATTTCAGGTGCATGATGAGATTTTTGGGATGGGTTGACACCTATTGGAGCACGTGGAAAAGGTAACAAAGTCCTTCCAGGACTTTGGAAAGGAAAAGGAAAGTCCTGGAAAAGAAAAGTCCTTCCAGTGTTCAGGTGCCACTCTGGAAGTGATGCCCACAGCCCCATCAGCAGTTCCTGTCTTTCTGCATCCTCAGCAGAGCTCCTGCCCACCACACCACCAGATATGCTCACACAGATCTCGTGTGATATTTTTAAACACATTTCACATTTCTCTTCTATGTTTAAAATCTAAGTAACTTCCAAGGCTCAGCATTTTTTTGTTCAGTGAATGTCTTGATTTGTGACAAGTGCTATAGGAGGAAGCAACACACTTGTGCTTCAAAATCTGTTCCTGTCCCTCAAGCAGAGCCTTTCTTCTAAACTGGAATTTGTAACCTCACAGTCTTTAATGCAGAAAAACCCTGTAGATATTTGAAAGGAAATAAAAATCAAGTAAAAAAAAAAAAACAAAAAAAAAAACAAAAAAAAACCACCAATATGTTCTCATGACTTCAAGCAAGTTGACTTCAAGTTCTGCTGAAATTCCATCCAAGCAGTAACACCAACAGAAGACACAACAAACAAAATAAATGCATATGTAATTGGAAAAGGATCTGCTTGGTGAGGACCTCCTGTATTTCTGTAGCAACACTGAACATTTCCTTGTCCAGTAAAGCCATTATCACACCACAATAAGATGGAAGAAACTTATGCAAGCTGGAGTGAAAGCACTTTTAAGCAAAAAAGAAGAGTAGTTTCTTGAGCAAAACACATAATGAAAGTGAAAACTGAAATTAAAGGAAGCAGTCATTCAAGTATCAAAGGAACTCAGCTCTGCTCCTGCTGTCACTGTCACTGTGCTGCCTAAACTCACATCTGCAGATCCCATCATTCATGTTTTTCCTAAAGCCCCAGATCCTGGATTTGATGACAAAAGAGTCACATGTCAAATCAAATTTCACCCTCACAGGGAATGAAAAAAAGCTTGAAAAAAACCCCAATTATTTTTTAAAATAAAAAAAAAATAAAGACTAGATTTTGAAATTAATTATTTCGAGCCTCCCTAGAAGAACATTGTCTCCCTCCTGCTGTGCCTGGTAGAGCCAAGAGAACGGCCAGAGCTGTTGTGCTCCCTCCTTTCAGCATCCAGACACTCCTTGCTCTTTCCCCAAATCCTACCTGAGCTCTGGGATCTGCAGCACAGCTTTCCCTCTTCCTCGCTCTGCACTGCATCACTCCACGAGGCTCCCTGCCTGCATTGCCTCCCTCCCTCCCCCGGCTCTGCACAGCTCCTCTGCACTGCAGCACCGCCAGAACCCAGCACTGCCAACCCTGTCCCCTGCTCTGTGCTGCCCTGGAGCCTTCCAGCCTGCTCTGCTCCCCTGCCCATCCCCTCAGCCTCCCTCATCTCTGCTCCAGGGCTCAGCTTTTCCACCGCAGCACAAACCCCCTGTCTCTGTCATCTCCCTCCCGTGCTCTGTGGCACAGCCCAGTCCTGGAGCATCACAGTTTCCCCTTTTCTTCTCTGCGGTCCCCATGCTGCAACACTGCTGGAGCATCCCACAGTTGTTTTTTTTTTTTTGCCCATCTTTGAGTTTCTTTAACTCACACCTGTGGTGTTACAGGGATGCCCTTCCTGCCTCAACACACCCCTCATCCCTCAGCCAGATCCTGCCCTCCAGCCCCACAAGCTTTTCTCTCCCTCCACCCCTTAAACTCAGCTTTAGAATCTCTGTGTTTGTGCAGAAGTTCACACTCCCTGCTCAGGGACATCAGAGCACCCTTGGCAAGCACGGGCTGTTTGGAGAGTTGTCCTGGATTTACTAACGGGAGGTCATGCCTAACGAACTTGATTAATTTCTTTGAGGAGGTGACAATGACAAGGGACTGGGCAAGGAAATAAAGCATAATTCAATCAGACTTCAAGAGCCCTTTGATACAGTACCACATAAAAGGCTAATTTATAAGGTTAATATGGATGGCATTGGTAGCAAAATACTTATCCATGTAAACATCTTTCTTTTAATTACTCTGCAGAAAAAGTAGGAGGCAAAGCAAACAGTGGCTGAACACAAGAACAGGAAAAGGAAATTATCACAGGAACTTCAGCTGGTCGTGCCCTCATACCCATTGATAACATAGGGTTAAATTGATTTCTAAAATAGCAAGGGCCCAAAAACAGGGATTGGCTCCACTTGTGACCAGGATGTTATTCCGTGCTATTGTTTTAATTAAATGAAGTATAAAGCATAACTTTGCACAGGTGGTAGGGGGAGAGAAAGGGGGAACCTTGGTAGAATGCATAGGCCCTAAAAGAATAAAGTTAGGTCAGGAGGATCTGTACCGATATAATCATTAGCAAGACGCATGCCAGAATTGTCAATTGTAATATCAGTTTGGTAACTAAATATGATTATTTTCTCCAACCAGAATCTTGAGCAAGAATCACACAGACTATTGTTCCTCGGGATGGAATCAATGGAACAATGGGGTTTAATGATTAACACGAATCCTTACGTAACAAGAAAGGTATAAAACTGTAACCATAAAGCATGTTGGACAAGCCGAGATCTGGGTCTGGACCCCCGGCTTCCAGAGCTCTGAAATAAAGCACCGCATACAATTTCGCGATTGTGTGTTCTTTCCTCGGCTAACACCATGGCTGGTAGGATTTTCCTTCCAGCACCTTCTAAGATGATTCCCTATAGGTGCCTCTCATCTTGGTGACCAAACAGGCTACACGTGGTGAGGGGACAAAGTCACATCCTTATGGTGCCTCTAGGACATCTGGCACTGTGTCATTTACAGCTGCATTAATGGGGGTTTAATAAAAGGCACCGTGCGAGAGGAGCTGCTGGTGTTCCAAGCACAGAAGGCTGGGCAGGTACACACAGGGTGTTAAACAAAACCAAAGAATGAAGACAAAAAAATCAAAGATTTAAAAGTCAGAACACAGCCTTGGGCTCACCAAAGCAATCCTACCTGTCTGCAGCTCCCCAGGGTGCGCTGCCATCAGCTGCTCCGTGGGTATCACAGGGTGAGGGTCACCACAGCAGAGAGGTTTTCTTGCCTTCAGCTGCAGCCCGTGTTCTTCTAGGTCATTAAAAGATTATTTAGCAGGATGAAATCACTCTTCATTCTCAGTAACTATGGGAGAAGAAGATATTTTCCCTTTCCTGGTCCAGCAGGAGGCAAAGGCAGCTACAAAGGTGCTCCATGGGGCCCTGCACCATC
Source organism: Zosterops lateralis (assembly GCF_965231275.1). Classification (NCBI taxonomy): domain Eukaryota; kingdom Metazoa; phylum Chordata; class Aves; order Passeriformes; family Zosteropidae; genus Zosterops; species Zosterops lateralis. Next base: position 3,910,402 of record NC_139780.1, on the reverse strand, counting down.
ACCAGCTCCTCCTCAAACCAGAGCCCTCAGCCTGGCCACTGCTCCCCTCTGCCAGCACAGCCAGTGAGTGTTTCCCTCTGTTTTCCCAGGGAAAAAAAAAGCACATCTGTTTTCTGTAAACGCTGTAAATTAGTTAATGTTTGTAAAGTGCTCTGATGGTGTGAAGTGCTCCATAATTACTACGTATTATCAATATAATTTGGCTGGATTGTGCCGCAGCCGCCTCCTCTCTTCATTTGCAGCTTGGAGAGAGTTTTCTTAGACATCAGCTCTTGGTGCCACCCAGCTCAGAGCAGTCCTGACCTCCCTTGAAGAGCCCCAAGAAGGAAATTAACCCCAGCACTGAGACACATCCCTGGGACCCTTCACCTGCTCTCACTTCAGAAGGCAGTGTAAGAGGAGGAGGAGCTTGTAGTCCTCAATTTAATGACCCCCAGAACTTGTAACAGCTCCTAAAAGTACCCTAAATATCAGGAAAGCAGCAGCCTGTGCAAGGGATGGGCTCAGAATGTGGGCTAGAACTCCCTGGTCTGGCAGTTGTTAATAGAGTGACCTGTTCGGGCACTGACAAACCTCACTGCCCATCTTGATACATCCCATAAAATGAACCAAATATGAGCAACCATGACCTGCTTTTCCCAGCTCGCTGCTCCTTAGCACCCTCTTCCAGCAAATCCTGGATTTTTCAGATCTCAACATAACAAAACCTATATAAAACACTTCCTCGTTCCAGGCTAAAAGCTGATAGAAAAAAAATAAATTTTCATATAAGAGAAATAAAGTGAATAAGAGGCAGTCTAACTCTCCCTAAAAGATACAGAAAGAACTTCAAGAAAGTCTTAAAATTCATTGCTTATAGAAAATAGAACCCTAAGGAAAATAAATGCTAAAGACCACTAAAACAAAAAGATCAGGTTAAAAAACCAGCTACTCCTGCCTCTCTAGAGGGGCTGCTGCCCATCCCACCTGGATTTAAAGGGCTGATGTGCAGCTGGAAAAACAATTAGGCAGAAAAAATCAACAATTTGCAGGTACTTTCTAGTTTTATTCCTAACTCCTGGGACAAATAATCTTACTTGAGGGCAACATTCCCCACAGATCTGTCAAATTATTAAAGTGAAATGGTGGGAAAAAATATTTGGCCTGTGACAAGATGTATTTAAAATTGCTGAAGTGAGGAAAAGGAAAAAAAAAAGTTACCAGAATATCTGATCTTTATAAAAACAAAAGCTATCAGACTATGAATAAGGCGTGATTGGAAAGCCAGAAGTTTTCTGGTGTACATAAAATATTTCTCAAGGTACTAAATGTGCTGGTTGACCCAACCTTAAATCAGTGCTTTTTTACAAGTGTTACCTGAGGAGGAAATTTTCTCTCAAATCCTGTATTTCTGTGTGGTAGGAAACTGTCCCAAATCTCATGAGCAGAGGGAGATAATCCTGTCCAGGTAAGCATGGACACTGATCTGATCCGTCCCATGTTCAGGAGGAAATGTCTGAACTAAGCCGTTCAAAATCATGGAGAAGCAGATTTCCAATCCACAGTTTATGTGTTATGGATTTGTCTCTAAGGGTTTTCGATTTCAGGGAGTTGAACATTTGAACTCCCATTTCCTGAGCCTTCCCTCTGTGTTCTGATGGGATGGATGGGAAGACTGGATTCAAAATGCCAGAATGCAGTAAAATCAGGCTGATAGCAGATTCTTCTGATTAAATCTACAGCTGATAGCTTGAAGGTCCAACAAATACAAATACAGTGTTCGAATTATTTCGGATAAATTTGAGAATATTCCAGTGTTTATGAAGCACATGCCATGCTGTGGCCTGGGAGGTCTGTGCTGCCCTCTGGCTTTGCCAAACTCTTCTGGTTAACCTGGGCCTGCCCAGTTTCTCCCCCTGTTTTTAGTGTCATGTGCATGGAGGGGTCTTGGTGCTCTCAAACCTTTCCAAGAGAGACGAGGAGTCTAAAGCACTTCTGCCATGGGTGTGATTATAAAGCAGCAGAGGGGAAAATGGGTCTATAAAACAGTGGTCCAGATCATCTGCAAGTGCAAATGGGTTTGGCTCTGTTGAGATCAGTGGAGCAGCATCAATTTACAGCTTCTGAGGCTCCTGCTTAGTCTGCAGACCTGGGCCAGGGACTGGGGCACAGCAGCTGCAACAGCTGGACTGCAAATCCTGAAGGAATAGGTTTTGGAGGAAGCTCTTCTTATGGTGGAGGCAGAAGGAAAGATATTTTCTTGAGTTTTACATGGTTGAAGGGAGAAAGAGTAGGATTAAGTGTTTAAAAGGCAGGAGGACTGTGTAGAGGAAGATCCTTTGGAGGGAGTCTGCACCAGCCTCTCTCCTGGTCCCTTCCTTCTTGTCCAGCATTCCCTGTAACTGCTGGCTGAGGCTTTTTCCCTATCAAATACATTCCTTGCTTCTCATTTTACAAAGTGAGAGGGATTGCTTTAAGGAAAAAAAAAAAATAGAAAAAAAGGGAAAAGAAAACAAGAAGTTCCAGATTATAAATGCATCCTATTAGGGTTTCTTTTCCTTTCCTTCCAGACAAAAGCATTTGTGCTTCCAAGCTTGATAGACCTCCTGACCCTGCTGATGTGGGTGGATGGCTCTGCATGTTCTGAATCATTTGCTTCCTTTTCAAGTGTTACTTTCCCCTTATTTCAATTACCCTCCCTTTATAATTGCTGGGGCTGCTCCGGTGAGCCGGGGAGGTGACAGCCCACAGGCTGCCCCTGCAATCTGCATCCTTCTCTCACTGGGGCAGTGTAGTGGTGTGGTTTTGGTTTTATCAGTTTTATGTATGTATTTGTTCCTTGCTTTAAGTTCCTTTTTATAAGTTGTAATGGTTTGCCCCATGCACCCATGTTCCACCCTTTTTGGTTTTACCCCAACCCCAGTTATATGCCAATCATAAGTTATCCAGCTCCTGGGTCTTGTCTGTCACTTTGGGGTCTCTCCCAAAAGTCTGGAAAGTTCCAGTAAGGACCCCAAGTGATTGGACCAGACCTCACCTGTCTCCCCACCTGAGTTATTGATTTGTTCCAATGTGTGTTATTTACCTGGAGACCCATGCCCCTTTGGCCCCTGATTTGTCCCCAGTGAAACCCATCCCTGAGTTCCTCCCGCCAATAAAAGGTGTTACATTGGGGGGGTTTCCCGCTTTTTTTCCCTTGCTTTCCTTCCCTCCTGCTTCTGCTGAGGGCTGTCTGCTGGGGCAGATAAATAAATAAATGATTAATAAAGCCAGCAGTTAACCCAGAACAGCCTCTCTTTTTTTTCCTGCTGTCGTTGCTTCACTCCTTCGGGCAAACAAGAGCTCACAGGGGTGGGTGAGGTTCATCCTGCTACCAAACCCTTCCCTGTCGAGGTGTCAGGGCTGGCCGAGGCAGAGACAAGACACCTCTGCAGGGCAGCGGGCAGAGTGCACCTTGAACAGCTCAGGAGGGATTGTTGGAGGATGCTCAGGCTCTGCAGAGGGATGAGCTGTGTGTGACTGCTCTGCCTGTCCCTGCAGGGCTGTGAAGAAGAGGTACAAGGATGACCTCTCCTCATTCCTGCAGAGTGATGGCACCGCTGGCAGCAGCAGGAGATGAGATTGAGCCCACAGCTGTGTGAGCTCCAGGGAGGGTGTTTAGGGAACCCCAAAGGGATCAGTGTAGACCCCAAAAGGTGCCACTAGCTCTGATGTGAGTAGGGCAGGAGGGGAATGGGGACAAGCAAGGGATGGCCTGGTTGGGATGCTGAGGGTGACTGGCTGTGGGGCCATGGAGGAATCTGCTTCCAATTCAGTTTTGTTCTATGTGGTTTCTAGAAAACAAACACCTAAAAAACCAAACCAAACCAAAAACAAGCAAAAAAAAAAAAAAAAAAAAAAAAAAAAAAAAAAAAATCCTTTAAAAAAAAGAAAAAACAAAACCCATACCAAGAAAACAAATACCAAAACAAGAAAAAAAGAATGCAAACAAAAACCCCCCAAAAACAAAGCAACATCCCCAAAGCCCTCAAAACTAAACCAAACAAATACCTAAAAAACCACAATCAAAAAAACAAAAACCAGAACAACACTAAACCCCCACAAAACAAAACAACACCCCCCCAAAATCCTCAAAATAAAACCCAAACAAATACCTAAAAAAACCAACCAAAAGCCCCAAAAAACCAAACCAAAACAACAGCCCCTGATAAAAAAACTCCAAACCTCAAAACCTAAACTAAACAAACAAAACCCCCAAACCAAAACAAAAAATAATAAAAAAACCCCAAAACCAAAAACAACCCGCAAAAAACCCCATGAAACAAAAAGAAAATAAAAATTACCTTGACTTTTTAAATTTTGGTTTTCATCTCATTCACTATCAAAATTAAATGGTTGGTTTCATACGGGAATTTTGCAAAGTGGCACATTTTTGTTAAATATCAAGCTTTATTCAAAAGAGAGGCAGAAGTTCAGCCTCTGTGTTACAAGTCAAGTTTCCAGAAAAGCTCTGCCCTATCTATTCTAAGAAAATGCTTTATGAGGTAGTTTCCCAAAAGTTAATATTATTTCTGAGGCTTCTTCCTGACTTCAATCCCTGTAAAAGCTCCTTTCATTGAATACCCCATCCCATTACTCTGCTAATAATGTGATGCCTATTATTAGCACTTGGGGATATTGGAAAAGTATCTATTCAAAAGGTCCTAAAACCTATCCCCAAACAAAGAGGAGCTGCAGCAGTTCAGAAAAGGCCCAACTGGCTGGTGTTGATTGTAGAGAATGGGATTTTTTTTTTTTTTTTAAGCCAACTAATTGCACATTTCAAATTTAATCTTATATTGAAATTCTAGGAGGCAACAGCCTGGAGAGAGGGTGTCAAAAGCTTTCCTCAGCAGCAATTCAGGGTCCTGCAGAAGGGGCTGGAATTGCTGCTGCTGCTGCTGCTCTGTGTGTTTGGCACAGGGACCTGTTGGTTATTCACAAACACAACATCATCTCTTGCATTATTTTAGCTCTCTGTGAAAGGCATGAAGCTGCTGGGCTTGAGTGGCTGGGCAGTACCAGAGGATAAAAATACAAAACTATCTTTTCTCCTGATTCGTACAGGGAATTAAAGATGTAGCAAATAACTTTGGGTTATACCAAAAATTATTTTCCTTTTTTTATTTTATTTTTTTTTTGCCACCTATGTGCACAACTTTCTGCTTGGTTCTGTTCTCCTTGTGCTCAGGCAGCAGGTAGAGGAGCTGTGACAGTTTTCTCCTGCCACAGATGTTGGCAGGATAAAATTGTGGGCGGAAGGATGGGAGAGAAAAGGAGAAGGGCAAGCGAGAAGAAAACCAGAACAGCCAGGTAAATTTGGGTCCATTCTTTTTTCTTTCCAACACTCAAAGATTTCTAAGTAAAATTAGGAGTGCTGAGGAAGATTATTAAGTAGGTAAAATTCATTTTAATTTGAGTTTTATTGGAGCTGCCTCAAGAATAAAAGAACAGCACCATCTCAGACATCTGTACACAGCTAATCAAGGGGACAAGGGACACAGATTCCCCACCCCAGAGGAAATGCCATGATGTGTTGAGTCCTTGGGACCAAGTATTGTTATTTAGGGACCATTTTGGTATTTCTATACATATTTTTATTTTTGGGTGCAGCAATAGAGGTGAGGGACTGCTTAAAATTTCTTTTGACCTTTCCAAGCGTTCCTGGAGCCAAAGGTGTGCACAGGAAAAAAAAAAAAAAAAAAAGCATTAAATTACAGCCATGGCTCAGACCCCTGAAAGGATCTGGCAGCTGCAGCAAAAAAAGGCAAATAACACCCAGGACTCTCAGAAATGGCCCTGGATCTTTAGACCTTCCTGAAAGCTGAAATACTTATTTCAATTTGGTATAAACAGGTTAGGTCCAAGCAAGCCCAGCACCGTGGGCAAACCTGGAAGGAAAAGGAAGACTGATTTATTCCAGTTGTTTGCCTCTTCCAGAACCTGAAGGTTCATGGATTGGCAGAGTTATATTTGATCAAATGGTAGATCAGATGAGGGAAAATACCCTCAGATTTCCCTTATTCAGGGAAGCTTTGGGTTGGGGCAGGAGTGGAATCTCCTGTAGCACGGGCTCTGTAAAGAATGTGGTTCTGCTCTCCTTGGATGCAATGGGAAGGGAAAGTGATTTCCATGATTTTCTGAGGGCAGAGGAGCTCTTCCTATTTGACACTCCCTGAGGGATGGTGGGAGAGGACACTTGCCTGGGGAAAGGATCAGTAGTCTGAGGTCTGCAGCATTTTGGCTCATTTAAGGATTTTGGAAAACCCCAACTTGGGAATGACTGGGACAAAGGCTGAGCAGCTCCCTGTGTGTGCCATGGGGAAACTGCTGGTGTCAAACCACAGCTCCTCTCCGCACCTCTGGCCAGGCAGGGGGTTGGTCCTGCCAGCACAAAACTGTGAAGCAATTTGGAGTTGTCTCTGTATCTCAGTTTCTCTCCAAGACTCTACTACCACACAGGGTTTTAATTTTTCAGACCAGCCCGACCCTGCCCTGGCTCAGTCCCACCCTGAGGATTTTCCAGGTTCACCTGACCATGGGAAACAGCAAATGGGCTGCAGGTTCGATGTGGTGGCTCTTCCTGAGCCTTTCCCCATCCCTGCTGCTCCATTCTGCCCTCCCTTGCCTTCTCAGCCTCCTGCTTCAGCTCTCTCTGGCTTTCACAGTTGTCATTCTTCAAAATCCAAGATGGGATTGAACTAAAACCTTGAGCTAACAGCAGAGTGCCAGGCTGGCATACATTTCTCTCCCAATTAGAATGGATGAAAAGCTCAGGGGGAATATTCAGTGGGTCTGTATGGCTGGAATTTACACCAGGAAATCTCCGTGCAGGTCCTCACCCCACGAATTGCCTTGGCTTTGCCTCACCTTTGCTCAAACAGCAGAAACTCATGAAATGCAAAGTCAGAGAGCTTTGAATGCTAAGCCACATGGAATATTTGTTCTTCAACCAGGCAAAACTTTTATATAATCAGGGTTCAGATGCAGGTGTTTGCTAGATTATGTTCTCTTTGCTGTGCACACTGTCCTCTGTTCCTAGGGCAGGTAGAACAGAAAGTTTGCTGGCTGAGCAATTCAGAGAGTGCCTAAAACACATCAGAATTAAGAGACATTTTGCTTCACTAAGATCCCCCAAACTTCCTCTATAGTGCAGTGTCACCAACAAAAACAAAATAGACAGATGAAGAACATGATCATCACTACAAAATCCATTCCTTTCTGGAAGAAAGGACGTCCCCTGAATGTGCACACACTTGCACCTATTTGTAGATCACCTGCTGTGTGTTTTGGGGCTTCTACTCACTGCTTTGAACCCCAAGTTTGGGTTTTCCAGTGCAGTAGGAACCACCAAATTTACCTTCTGCACCTGGAACATGCAGACTCAGAGATACAGAAAAATAACCCTGAGAGCTGCCAAAAGATTTTTTTTCCTTTTTTTTATTTTTGGAAGGCTTTGCCCTGGCAAATCAGTTCACTGTGTACCAAAGATAATTAGGGCATCTTATTTAAAACTTATGATCTAATTAGTGGCTTTAATGGTAGTTAATTACACAGAGAGCAACAAAGCAGTTATATTTCCTACCAGGCTTCTCCTAAGTCAAGGTGCAGGTACTTATCTGGGGCCATAAAGGAGAGTGGCTACCACACTTAACATCTAATTACACAAAATTGTCCACAGTAATTATGAGCAATGTGATTTTATTTATCTGGCTTAATTACGGGGGCTCTGCACAGTCTCTGACCTGGCACGGTGACAGGGAGGACAGAGAGGGGGAGAAGTGCCATCCCCATGGTGAGCACCGTGGTGGAGCTGCAGCCTCCTCATCCCCAGCACAAAGACAGGGCCTGGCCACAGCCCAGCTGTGCTCCTGAAGGTTTGGGGACCCTCTGACCCCAGGGATTCACAGGAGCCAGAGGGATGGAATCTTGTGCAGGGTCAGATGTGATAAATTCCATGAAGGTCTGATGTAGCCCTCGTTCCATCCCTGAGGTGTTTTGATTTTCTGAAATTCTTTTCCCAGGGAATTTTCTGTAAACAGGAGAAATGTTTTTGTAACTGTAACTTTGTTATTCATTCCTTTTCCTAGGAGGGACTTCTCCTTGATGTCCCTCTGCTCTGACCAATGGGAGTGAAGAGGTTTGTCTTTGTTCCACCCATCAAATTGGTCTGTGTGAAATAGTATAAAAGAGAGACACATCCCAAAAATAAAGGAGTCATTCTCAGCCTTCTGAATCTCAGAGTCTGTGTCGTTGTGGTGTAAAACAGCATCAGTCTGTCACCTCTGAGGGGCCAGCCCTTGCAGAGAAATGGATTAAAATAATTTTGTGAGATGGCTCTTCAGGGGTGTTTTGTAAAGCAAAGGTTTTAATAAAGTATAAAATAACAAACAATGCAGGAACAAAAGAAGAGTCAAGCACAGGGGTCAGAGAAGCCTGTGACATCATCCTAAGACATCTCAGAGCACCTCTGTGCTCATCCCTCAGTAAGGAACGATCCAGGAGGGTTCTGGTGGCAAACTGCCAATAGAAACAACTACAGGTTTTCGAGAAACATCCCAATGACCCAACCAGTGCCCCTGTGCTGGCAGCAGGCCAATTACAATGAGAAGGGCATGGAAAATTCTTGCTTAACTTCCTTACATGTTCAAAAGTAAACCAAAATGTTCTTCCTTAAACAGAATTACCTCCTTGGGTGTGGAAACGCAGTACTACTGTTGCTGTAGGACATGAAAGAAAGGCTCCAAATATTTCAGAAGGCAAAGAGCACAGAAAAAAGGCTTAATTGTCTAATTCTTACTACCTTTTATAAGGTGTTCTGATACAGACTTGACATGATTGGTGAATAGGAACGACACCTCTCTGATCCCATTGGTTAAACCAGAGAAACAGCAAAACAACACCTGGAGAAAGATTGTTTCGAGAAAGGAGAGTTGTTTGCTAAGATTGTTCTGAGAAGAAGCTTTCTTGAGAAATTTTTCCTGGGGAAAAGGTTATCAGCTGCCAGCAGGCTGAAATCTCTCAGACCCAGAAGTATGAGGCCCACACTCTGCACCATGGATACACACAGCATGGACAAGGAGTGCCTTTGCTGAGCCCCACAAGATGCTCAGGGTTGGTTTTCTCTCACCACAAGGAAGCCACTGTTACCCGTGGGGATAAAAAGGACAATTCATCCTCTTGTTCAGGAGAAGGGACATTCTGTCCCCACCATTCACATCTTCAATCTTTCCCAGATATCATTCCTTGCTAAATACTCTCTAGAAAATTTCAGGGCACCTCCAGAAACTTGGTGTCTGTATAAAACCACTTTTCACTCTCATAGGGAAGCAGAGCAAGTGTTTTGGCTGATTTTAGACTATTCTTGCTCATCTCCTTAACTTTTAACCTGTGCGTGCATGGAAATAAACCCAGGTCCAGCTTAACCCTTCCCAGTGATTGCCATGACAGAAATCTGCCCTGTGTTGGCATCAATCTCCATTATTTACAAACCCCAACACGATGAGCAGCCACAGTGCTTGAACCCATAAATACAGGAACAGGCTGTGATGAGTATGAGTGAAATGTGGTTCCTTGGATTTGTCCTTTTACCTCATTGGACCAGGTGGAAATTTGTTAGTGAGAGCTGTCCAAAAACCCTGCCAGCCTGTTACACTTCTTGTGACAATAAAAGTAATGAGGGCTTAAACAGGAGGCTGAGAGATTCTCCAGCTTCTATCAGTATCTTCTGTTGCCCAATCTCTGTCCTCTCATTAATTAATTACCCCGATGAAAGGGGTACCTTTGAGTTGCAAAGTTTAAAGTGATAGATATGATTTACATGCCAGGAAGACAGCTGGCCCTGTGCCCACAGCCTTGAAAAACAGCGTTTTCAAATACTTTCACTTCATAAAATTGCAGGCAGCCGCATGTACAGCTCTGCTTCTCAACTCATCCCCTCAGGACATTTCCATGTTATAGCAAATCACTTGTTCAGTGGCTCACTAAGATTTTGAATTAGTAGTAAATACATTTTGACCTTATTTTTCTCCTGATAATTGCTCTATTTATAGAGAAGTCACTGGTTGTCATGCTAATTTCTTCCATTTGAGAATTAGATTGGCTCCGTCAGAAATAATGTGTGGCATATCCCATTTTTAAAAAGAAAAAAAGGCAAAAAAAGCAAGCTGTCTCCTTTAAGAGTGGGTTTGCTCTCATTCTGTTTTTAATGAAAGCTGGGAAAAAAATACTCATTGGTGAAAAAAGCCATGATAACTTTCACTGACAAGTTAGGTCATTCTCTTTCTTTAGATATCAGTTCCCTGTATTTTATGCCTTTGTTTTCCATAAAGAATTTGAGCATCAGCTTGGAGAGGAACGGCCTGTCATAGTGAGATGTTTTATAGTCCTCACATAACACATCAAAATATCTGTGGCCAGATTAAAAAAAAAAAAAAATAGCCCAACTTTTCAGCATTCAGGGCCAGAGTTCAGAGCTGGACAAGGACAAGGTGTTTTTTTTTTTTTTTTTTTTTTTTTTTTTTTTTTTTTTTTTTTTTTTTTTTTTTTTTTTATGTTTTTGTTTTTGTTTTGTTTTGTTTATTATTATTATGTTGTTGTTGTTGTTGTTGTTGTTGTTGTTGTTGTTGTTATTATTCCTTTTCAGAAATCCAACCACTTAGTCTACTTTATTTCCTTTTCTCCCTCCCTGAGCTCACAGCACAGGAGTGTTTTGAGATGCCTGAGTGAGGAGTTCTGGACACACAGAGCACATCCCTGATGCTGTTTTACACCACAATGACACAGACTCTGAGATTCAGAAGGCTGAAAATGACTCCTTTATTTTTGGGATGTGTCTCCCTTTTATACTATTTCACACAGACCAATTTGATTGGTGAAACAAAGACAAACCTCTTCACTCCCATTGGTCAGAGCAGAGGGACATCAAGAAGTCCCTCCTGGGGAAAGGAATGAATAACAAAGTTACAGTTGCAAAACCATTTCTCCTGTTTACAGAAAATTCCCTGGGAAAAAAATATCAGAGTGTGGGAATTCACAAGAGTGAGATAAACTTAATTAGCATATCTAGTCTGGTGACTAGGATGCCATAGCGAAGACAAACAGAACTTTGAGCTTATGAGAAGATAGGACTAAAAACTTGCTTAAAAGAGAAGATTCAATCAACCCTCTACGATGAAGATGTTGTAAAATGCATGAGTTGTTTGTATGATCTTTTAACCTAATTATTGTAGTAGAAATTATTAACCTTACTGAAATACTATACAAGTTCTTGGAAGACGTGAGTAAAATCGAATTCTGATCATAAATCAGTGTTCCCGTCTCTCCATCAATTGCCAATATCAGAAAAACAAAACACCTCAGGCGCAGAACCAAGACTGCACATCCCCAGTGCTCTGCCCTCCTCTTCCATCACCTGAGCACACCCCAGGCTCAGGGCACCTCTGCCCCTGGCACTGAATCACCGACAGCTCGGTGGCCTCTGGCAGGGAGGTGACACCCTGGTGGCCTCAGCTTCTGTTTCTATTGACACAGCAGCTGGGCCAGCCATAAATCCGGGCAGGATTTGTGCTGAGAGCCATCAAGTGGCCCCGGGGCTGAAGAGGGATGAAGGGACCTTGATGTCTCCAGGGCTGCTCATCTCCAGCATCACGGGGAGATGGCTCAGGTTTCGTGGTGGAGCAATTAACGGCAGGCAGCCAGCGTTCCAAACCTGCACTGGAACCGTGGCTGTTTATCAATGTGTCAGCCTGGTGGCAGATTCAAGAAATCTAAATTTACCAGGCGACTGCTTCCCCCCACCCCGTTCCTGGCTGCAGCTGGTGGATCTGCAGGACATGCTGCCCCAGCTGGGCATCTGGACCAGGCTGAGGAGGGGAAATGGATGAATGGGACCAGCCCCAGGGTTCAGAGCAGGGGAGGCCTTTTTACACCACAGCTGCTTAATGACTTTTTCAATTGATTTCAGCAGCGCTGCTTTTCGATTACTGATTCCATCCTGGCCACTGGGCAGAAAAATGGGTTTAGGAAAATTATAGACAGGAAAGAGGGCTAAAAAAAAGCTCAAAAACTCAACAGCTTACCACAATGCAGTGACATTTGTCCAGATATTTTGTGCTGAATTGGGAAAAAAGAGAGAAATGGCAATTCCTCCCACCTCTCAGCCTGTGTTGGGAGGAGAGTGCGCATGTTCTCCTTTGCTTTCAAGCCCCAGTTCATCCATGCTCATTGACCTGCTCCTTGGTTTGGAACCAGCTGCAGAAAGCAGCTGTCATCCCCTGTTACTCTGCCAGCCCTGTTCTTAAGGCAGCCATCAAATCCTGGCACTGACTGAAGGCAATTCAATTAGCTGTGACGGTCAAACAGAAACCCAGGGTCAATTGAAATCCCATTTTTCCTCCTCCTGACCATCTCCTTTCTATTTTCATCTTGAATCTGGAGGTGCAAAAGTCCATCCCCATTCTGGAAGTTTTTGTGGGGTGAGGATGAGAGAAGGAGGGTGGTTACACAGGAGACCATTACTACAGTGAGGAAAATGGGAGAAAAGAAGGGGAATACATGGCAGGGATGGGGGTGTGTCTTTCCTCAGTCCTGCTCAGCTTTTGTGCTGCCTCCTTAAGTTGGAATTAGTTTGGGGAATGATGCCTTGTTGGATGGCTTATGATGTGCTTTGGACAGTAAAGATGAGATCTCCCTCAGCTCTACTGCTGCCAAGCACAGCAGCCGCTTCAGGCTTTTGTCAGAGCCTTGGGCTCATTCCCAGCACAGCCAGAGGAAGGAGGGAAGGTGAGAGGAAGAGGAAGATGAGGAAGTAGAAGGAAGAGCTGGTCCATGGCACAGCTGCACTCACAGCCCCTCTTTGCAGCCAGCCCCCACAGCTCCTCTCTGCTGTGCAGACAGTGGTAAAACTAAAGGTCGAGCTGATAATCCTGATGAATATTTAACAGTTACTGGTTTCATGTCTCCCTCATTGCTGCAGATTGAATGTCTAACACTGGTGACATCTGGAAGGGAGCACACACAACCTGGCCTGAAGCAGGGGAGCAGGCACCAGGGCAGGGTGGGGGGACAGTCCCTTTGAGCCTGAAGCCACCAGCTCAGCCACCTCCATCTCCCTGCAGAGCCTGGCTGGAGGAGCAGCTGCTTCCAGCACAGACCCATCTGCTTTGGGTTCATGCCTTAAGTTTGGGCTTTCATGTTTTTCATATTCTGTGCTGCCCAGGGGTGCAGTTCTGAGCTCACATTCAGTGTCACTCAGCTCTGCACAGAGCAGGGACACAAAACAAATCATTTTCTTGCTGCACACCAAGGAAAACTGTTAGAAGTTTTCAGCCCAAAAGCACAAACAATGGTGGACTGAAGGGAGAAACAAGAAGGATGGGACTTCATAACCCAAAGCTGGAATTGGATAATTAAACCCCAATATTCAAATGGACCAAAACTTATAAAAGTGTGAGATCTTATGACCATTTGTCCATTTTGTGACCATTTTGGGTCCACCTTGGGTTTAGCCCTGGTCAGGTTCTTGTCCTGCCCAAGGTGTACCCTGAAGGCTTTTTAATAAAACCTACTTTATTCTCTATCTCTGTCCAGTCTCTGTCAGTCTTTGCTTCAAGTCAGCCTTCCCAAGGCATCAGGGTCAAAGATGGATCACCCTCAGGGCTCTGGGTGCCTTCACCCCTCTGGGAGTGAATTAATTAAGAACCACCTGCACACAGGTATACTGGATGTACCATGGCCAGGATTGGTGGCTTTGGGGTCACTGTAGGGCTTCCTTCTCTGGAGGTGCAGGGAATATTTGGCTCACTGGGTTTATCACAGGGCTGAAGATGGATTTCTGCCCTCTTTGGTTCTTCTGGACTAGTTCCAGGCTGCAGCAAGTCTTAGGGAGATTAAATGAGACTCGTGGTGATACTGTTGACCTCAGGATCCTCTCAGCCAGCCAGGTGGTTATAGCAGAGTAAATGCAAACTGTGCTTTTAAAGGATTGCTGGCAATTAAGTGAGCTGGACATTTCCTCCCAGTAACTGGTAAGGAATCATCCATCTTTCCCCAGTGACGTCCAGAGAGGCTGACCTGGAACAGAGGCGAGACAGAGTTACAGGAATAAAATTAGTATTTATTAAAAGGCCTTCAAAGGATACACCTTGGGCAAGATCCCAGCTGTGGTTGTACCCAAGATGGACAACTAGTCACGAGTTTTCACACTTTTATAAGTTTTTGGTCCATTTACATATCGGGGCTAATTGTCTAATTATGGTTTCAGGTTATGAAGTCCCATCTTCCTCTCCACAATTTGTTGTTGTTTACACTTTTTGAGCCTGAAGCTGCAGTGGTGTCCTTGGGCTGGAAAAGGATTGTTTTGTCTGACTAAACTGTGAAGAGAACTTGCTAACACTTTATATGAAGTTCAGAGTTACACACTAAGGCAGAACAGAATCTGAAAGTTATGAAAGCTAAAACCCAAGGCATCACCAGCAGATGAATACTGAAAATATTGTGGGAGTTTTTCAGTTTTCCAAGCACTGATTCATTGTGATCAGTACAAAACTCTGGGTGCCCTGAGAAAGAGGAACGTGGTTTGCACATTTTCATTAGACAATTTCAACTCTGAGACTGTGCAGCACAAGGCCTTGGTATCATTCTCACTTCATGGAGAACATGTAGGAAGGATTTTGCAGGGCTCTGGAAGTGGCTGGCAGTAATGGATCTTCACATGGAAGAACTAATGACCTTGAATAAGAAATGAATCACTGTGACAAAAGGAGGAGAATCCAGCTCCACACTCACTGCTTTGCATGACCTGAGTCTTTGTGCAGCAGATGAGAAATGCCAAGGTAGTGGCCTGGCAATACATCACACCCCTTCAGTGTTGGAGTGATCAGTCCTGCTCTGGGCAGGGTAGCCCAGGGGTTTAGATCCCTAATTCAGCAGCATAGAGACCCTGCAGGATGCTGTTTTTATTTTGAGTACAAACTGGTCTTAAAACATATGAATTTCGTTCTTTTTTTTTTCTTTTCAACTTGTGCCTGTAAACACTCAGCTGCACTCAGCCCTGTGTGCCTCCCTCCTCCCCCTGACCCCATCCAATCCTTGTCTCATTCACACTGCAAGGAACGTGTCATTAACGTTTGACAGTGACTCTTTTCCCTCTCCGTTGCTACATTCAATTTTCTTTTTTTTTTTTCTTTTGCTGAAATTTTGCTACCATATTTTTCAGGCTACACAGTGTGGAAGTGGGCAGGAAACCAGGCTCAGCTGGAATTCAGGGCTGACTCTGTGTGTGAATTTAAGAGGTGCCAGCACTGGGGTAGTGCATCATGCTCCCACACAGCCTGACACAAACAGGGTAAGCCTCAGTGGCAGTTGAGGACTCTCTCAAATATTGTTTAGAGCCCTCAACAAGAAAAAAAAAAAAAAAAAAAAAAAAAAAAAAAAAAAAAAAAAGGAAAGAAAAGGAAGACCGACGGTTTTAACTTCAACAGGAGTCTTCTGTCTATATTTCAACAGGTTGCTCAGAAGACACACTAAAAACTTGCATTGCTTCAGACAGGCAGCACATTCCCTGCTCAGCAGCTAATGAACTCCCATGGTGTCGAGGCAGCAACTTCAGGGAGGTGCAAGGCAGATGCTGTAGCCATAAAATAGTATACAGCAGTAAAACCTAGAAAATCTGGAGCTTATGTATGAAATTATGACTAATATTGTATTTTCTGAAGGAGAAGGGAGCAGGAACTCTTTGGGATTGGCCTACAAATGGGTATCAGCAGTGTCTCCCATTGTTCATTGAGCATTTTAGGAGCATAAAACTGAAGAGTAACTCCAGGTCAGCAAATAAATCTCATGTTCCAGCCTGTCTGTGAACATCCCAATATCCAGCTCTGTCACTCCCAAAAAAGCTCCACTGACCACCTCAATTCTCAGGTGGTGTTCCTGCTCTGAGCAGATAAGCAAATATTTTCCAATTAGAAGTCTGTCAAATATTAAGGTATAATTAAAAGGACAGAAAGAGGGGAAAAGCCCTTTTGCCCATGAAACTTTGCAAGAGCAGTCACTGAAGTCCTTGTGGTACTTTTAACTTTCTTGGCGTTTACTTGAGACAAAGGCAAAAACTATCACTCAGTGAGTGTTCACAGAGTCACAGTAAAATAGGTCAGAAACGCAACTGGAACAAATGTGTTTGAATAAAAGAAAGCCAAGCAAACATCTCAGGTACTGGGACTGTGCAAACACAGCAAATAACATAAAGCTTCCCCTCAGGAGAAGAACAATATGCAGAAACCTTGATGCTGTTGTTCACTGAGTGCAGGGCCCAGCAGAGAGTGGGAATGGCTGTGTCCTGCTGTTAAACACCTTTTAATTCCTGAGGGAATCAGGTTCTGTGGCTGTTTGTGCACCTGGGAGGGATAGCAGGGAGGCAGGGAGGATATTTGTCTTGGACAAGTTGGAGCAGCCTCGTGGCAGCTTTGGATTGGGCTGGGATAAGGATTTCTCCAGGAAACTGTGGATTATTGAGTTAGAATTAGGGTTAGGATTATTGAGGTGTGTTTGGTGATAGGTGGAGCTCTGCTGTCACCACTCATTAAAAACCAAGGAAATCTCATCTATTATTTCAAGGGATTGACTTCTCATGAGTGCCTGGCTTGTGTCCTTGGCAGTGGTTCAGTCTCCAAAGGCCACATCCCAGGTGAGGCCCCAGTGGACATCTCCCTGTATGGTCAAACCAGCCTCGTGTCCACACAAATGTGAGTGTTGGTACAAGATGAGCCCACAGCTATAAAAGCAACAGAAAAATCCCCCTTGTCCTGGCATTCT
This sequence comes from Zosterops lateralis, assembly GCF_965231275.1. NCBI lineage: Eukaryota > Metazoa > Chordata > Aves > Passeriformes > Zosteropidae > Zosterops > Zosterops lateralis. Next base: position 3,893,572 of record NC_139780.1, on the reverse strand, counting down.
GGATTGATTCTTTTCTTCTGAAAGAGGGTCCATGTGCCCTTCACAGAATCACAGAGTGGTCTGGGCTGGAAGGCACCTCAAAAACCATCTGATGCCCCCCATGGGCAGGGACACCTTCCACTATCCCAGGTTGCTCCAAGGCCTGTCCAACCTGGCTGTGGACACTTCCAGGGATCCAGGGGCAGCCACAGCACCTCACCACCTTACAGAGAATCATTTCTGTCACATATCTCATCTGAACTTATCCCCTTTGAGTCTGAAGCCATTTCCCCTTGTTCTTCCTGTGCCCCATCCTCACTGCTGGTCCTACTCGAAGGGTTTGAAGGCTAAACCATCACGCTGATCTTTGCAAGCACCTTGCAGTTCTATATCACATTTTTTAAAAAAAAAATGCTCCAAACTGGACTTTTTTTCTCCTTTTGTCCTGCAGTGGATGGCCCCAGGAGCTGCTGGCCCTGCCTGGGAGGAGCAGAGTGGCCGAGGGGTTCTCACTGAATCCTTGTCCCCAGCTCCCTCCGTGCTCGCTGCCTTTCACTTATTGAATTAGAATAAATTGGAACTTTCATAAAGGGTTATACAAATCATTATCTCAAGTTAGCAGATGCGGGCTCACCAGGGTAGAGCTCTGTTAATAACTCCTTTGGATTAGGGCTGATTGGTACAATTTGAAACTTGTTTCTCTCAGCTTGATCAGTCTCGTTGTAACTGTGGCAATTATCCCATTTCACTTTCAATAGCTCAGCGCAGAGGAATTGCTGCCTCCAATCCATCCCTCTGTAATGAATCTGGTGTGATGTGTTCAGTCCTGTGGACAAATACACCCTTAACTCCCCCCCTACTCTGAAATAAGCCTTAAAAAATATAAATCCTGTGTCCAAATGACACACAGGAATGTGACTTTTAGGGAGTGAGATGCTGAGTGTCTGTGTAAACATCATTGAGGTATTTGGCCACAAAAAGCTTCTCTTCATTCTTACAGCATCATTTGCACTTTTTGGCAGTCTTCCTGCCTGGGAAATTAGATTAAAAAACAGTGGTTTATCCAAGCATTGAAGCTGCTTGAATAGATTCTGATGAATGTGTTACATGCTGAATTTGTGGGGTTCTGTTAAATAACTCATCTGGTGATATTTTTCTTTATTTTTTTTAATTTTTTTTTTCTCCAGGAGCCATTAATAAATGATTTAATGAGGGAGCACAGAATTCTCATAATAATATATTTGACAAGTATTTGCTTTCAGTCCTTTATTTGACTCCAACAACAAGGCTGGGTCCCAGTTTAACAGACTCGTGAAGAACACACTTAATTTTGACAATAACTCCACACTAATTTCTCTTTAGAAAGACATCTGCACAAGTGTTTGTGTTAAGCCCACCTTTAGATCTCACCTGAGATACCTTACTGGACCACAGGATTTAACAGTGAGGTGAACCTTGTGCTTAAATCATTGCAGTGATGGTCTCCTTGCAGTTACCAGTTCTGCTGTTGCCTCTTTATCACCTTCCCATGTGTATCAGGAGTACAAATTGCAAATGATTCCACATTTCCTGGGATCAGGAGCTGCACAAGTGTCTCTTAACTATCCCCAGCTCACCAGCTCTAGAAGTATTCCCTTTGTTTCCAACCATTGTTTGGACTTTCTGCTTGTAAAATTCTTTAAGCCAGGGCTGTTGCTCACTTCTTGTTCACACAACACCTCATTCCACGTTTTATGAAGCCAATAAAACGTTAGAAATTTAAATACATGGACTGATTTGTCTCCCACTTGCAGCACCAAAGCTGTGCATCACCGATTCCCACAGAACCGTGCCAGGGAAAGCAACACTGTGATCCCACCCAGCTTTCATTCCTAACCATGAGAATTCAATCTGAATTCAGATCCAGTGCACATCTGCTTCTTGAAATTGTTTGAGGGCGCAGTTTAAATAAATGCTGGTGTCCCAAAGTTTTGGAGGAGCGTCCAATCCCTTCTCCCTGCTCTTGCCAGCTGCCTCCTGCTCTGCTTGGAGTTCTCAGCCTCTTGCAGGGGCTTGGACAGCTCTGAATCACACTGCTTCCAATATGTTTCTACTAAAAATAATAGTAGTAATTAATGCTCTTAGTTTTAGTGCTGCCATCTGCCTTGGTGCCAGCCACAATGGCTTTTTCCTTCTGAATTCCCCAAAGCTGGAAGAAGGAGGAAAGCAAGGGCAGAGGCAGCTGCTTGGGCTTTTCCCAGCACCTGTGTTTCAGCTGGCAGGGATTCTCCTGGTGGGCACAGGGAGAAGGGAGGGTTGTCTTGTCTTCAGAGACAGCAAGAGGCACTGGACATCCTCAGAGCAAAGGTAACAGAGATCAAGGGGATGCATGGATGGAAGAAAGGTGGTTACACACAAGGTGTAACTTCTCCTGAGGGTACAGGGATAAATAGCCCAGCATCCTTAGGAATTGCTCTCAAGGCAGGGAGCTCTGCAGTGTACTGTCACTGAATCACAGAAACATTTAGGCTGGAAAAGGCCTCCAACATCATCGAGTCCAACTGTGCCCAATCCCCACCTTGTCCCCAGCCCAGAGCACTGGGTGCCACGGGCATTCTTTGGACACCTCCAGGGATGGGGAATCCACCTCCTCCCTGGACAGCTCCCTCCACTGCCTGACAATCCTTTCAGTGAGGAAATTCCTGCTGCTGTCCACCCTGAGCCTCCCCTGGCCCAGCCTGAGGCCGTTCCCTCTCCTCCTGTCCCTGTTCCCTGGGAGCAGAGCCCGACCCCCCTGGCTGTCCCCTCCTGGCAGGGACTTGTGCAGAGCCACAGGGTCCCTCCTGAGCCTCCTTTTCTCCAGGCTCAGCCCCTTTCCAGCTCCTTCAGCCCCTCCTGGTGCTCCAGCCCCTTCCCCAGCTCTATTCTGTGCTCTGGACATGCTCCAGCCCCTCCATGTCCTTCTTACAGAGAGGGGCCCAGAATGGACACAACACTAAGATTTTGAAGGGATTTATCTCCCTACAGGCCACACAAGGTAACAATGAGAAGGGGATGGGTGTTGGAATTTTGCATTATCTCAGCTCTTGGGATAGGATGGTCAGAGGTGAGTGCAGGAGCCCCTCTCTTCTCTCCACCTCTGGGAAAGTTTCCTTCCCCAGGCCCTGCAGATGTCAGGAGCACACAGGCAAGCTGGGGAATTGAACAGAAGGAAATGGCAGCGTGTTTCACAAACAGCATCAAAAAAAAAAGGTTAACAAACAGCATCAAAAAGGGCATCTGTCACAGTGCATCGCCTCCTGTTCCTCCCAGGCTCCTGTCACAGCCTTTCCCTTTGCCTTGCCTGTGTCCCCTCATCACAGAATTTACTGATTGTCCCACTGGAGGGCAAAAGAGCCACTTCAGGTTTGGAGGAGAGGAGCTGTTTATGGAGGAAAAAAAGCCCTTACCTACCTAGGGACACAAACTAAAAGTAAATGCTTACTCCTGGCAGCAAGATTTGGGATTGGGGATGACAAAACTGGCAGACAGCAGCTCTCGAGATAGGGGACTTGTAAAGGCTGTACAAACCTCTTCTCCCTGATCCCTGCTCAGCAAGCTGGGGAGGCCTTTTTCTCCCATCAGAGGAGAAGAGCTATCACACGTCAGCAGCCACATCTCTCCTGCACACTGAATGACACTTCACAAGGCAACCTGTTGATCCCAGTCCTATCTGCCACAAGTGTGCTCTGAGAAGCTTATTTTGACTACAGCAGGGAGAAAACAGTTGTTGAAGGATAAGAAAAAAAACCAAAAACCAACACGTAAGGAAGTGCAGCAGCTCAGGTTTTGACGCATCTGGCCTAGAAGGGATGTTTTTGATAATTCAAAATCTGCCCCAGGCTCCCAAACCTCCACAGCCCAAACTCTGTTCACTTGCTGGGCCAGAAGCTTTAACTGCCAAGGTCTGAAAATTGCAGAGTTTGAGCAGGTTTTTTTGTACAGGACTCATATTTCTTGCTTTATTTCTTTCTTGCATCAAACCCCAGTGTCTTAAATGGGAACACATCTCCAGTTCCCCCTTTCCTCTCCCTCAGATGCTGCTGAAGGGATTTAAGGTGAGAATCTCAGCCCAAGTTCTTTTATTGCATCCCAGCAGTCACCTCCAGCCAGGGTCTTGAGTCACTTACTGAGAAGAGCTAATAGATCTGTAGGTCTTTCATCACTCCCCTTTATTATTTTTTTTTTCTTTTTAAATATGTGTCTGTATAAAAATCTGGATTAGATAATAAATTTCTGCTTTTTAATGGAAAAAAAAAGTTATAAGGAATGTCAATTATGATTAACACTTCAACGTGGAGAAATGACATTATCACAGGCGTTGGATGGAATTGAACAGACATCACCTGGCATTTGCCATCAGGGCTTGGCAGCTTTCCAGACAGGTTGCTACTTAGCTTTAATGGTAGGAAAGTTGTTCCAGTTTTAAAGTTTTGCCATATTCTTTCCACTTTGGAAAAAAAAATATATATATAGAAGTGAAACTTTGCTATGAAACAAAATTCCTGACAAAAACCATAAAAAACACAAAACAACAACAAACCAAAAAAAAAAAAAAAAAAAAAAAAAAAAAAAAAAAAAAGAGGCAAAACAAACACCTCCCCTGGCTTATTTTTAAAAAGAACAAAAAAATTCTCCTCCATATCAGCTTTGAATTAGGAACTTTTAATTTGTGGATGCCATTTATACTGGAGTTTAACAAGATGATGTCGACCCCTCCAATATCCCTCTGTCTTTGTATTTAGAAATCAAAGATGAATCATCGAATTGCAGAATCCTGGAATGGTTGGGATTGGAAGGAACCTTCAGGACCACTTAGTGCCACTCCCTGCCATGGGCAGGGACACCTCCCACTGTCCCAGGTTGTCCAAAGCCCTGTCCAGCCTGGCCTTGGGCACTTCCAGGGATCCAGGGGCAGCCACAGCTGCTCTGGGCACCCTGTGCCAGGGTCTCACCACCCTCCCAGGGAAGATTCTTTTCCTAATATCTAATAAATATCTAATATTTAATCTAAACCTTCAGTTTGAAGCCATTCCCCCTTGTTCTGCCCCCCCATACCTGGAATAGTTCACGGGCATCTTGAACCAGCCCAATATTCCTTCCCTTCAAACCCAACTCCATCTCCCCCCCCTTCCCCTGCCATGCCCCTGGAACAAGAGAAGGTGTAAACAAACACAACAACCTCCAAAGTATTTCAATAACAAAATAACTAAAGCAATTCTCCGAGGGGCTGGTAAATAGCAGCCGAGCTATCAGAGCCCAGAGGGGGAAAAGTTCAGCTGAAACTAGTTACAAAACCTCCAGATGCGGTGTGACAAACTCCAGCCTGCTCCTGCTCTTGCTCCCGTTGCCATTTTCCCTCAGAATGACAGTTTTCAATTACTGGGCTGTAGCTAAAAGCAAATTGTGCACTTCAGCAGCTGGAGTTCTCTCTCCTGATTTTCAGACGTGGCTGGGTAAAATGTACAGGGGCAATGGAAATGGCTTTCTGTGCACAGCTAACTGAGCAAGGACATGCCCAGAGACTGTCAGGAGCAGGAGAAAGTCAAAAGGAGCTGCAGGCAGGGAGGGGGGATTGATCCCAGCCCCCTCATCTCCCCCAGCAAGGAGACTCCAGCTGTTCGTGCTGCAAGAGCAGACCTGTGTCCACCTGCCTGCCTAAACTTTAAACATGATTAAGATTATTTTTTTCCCCTCAAATGACTGATTCTCTAAATAGTCTGAGATCTGGATCACATTATCCTCATCCTTACACAGGTAATAATTTTCCTCTTTCCCCCATTAGAGCAGAACCTGGATTTTTGGATCTGAGCATGTACTTGAGCTCAAATACATCCACAGGGGTCAATCCTCCTTGCATGACCCAGGCAGGAGAAGGAGGCAAACACAGGTTTAGTGCTGGACTGCAGGAGTTGCACGGAGGTGCTCTTAAACTGACCTGTGGAATAACTTGGGGAAAGTTTCCATAATGAAATATTTGTCCTGATAAAAGCCAACACCAAGAGACTCACCAGCCTCTTTCTCGCTGTTCTGTGCAAGGCAATTTCACCTGAGCAGAGACACTGAAGTCTGGGGCAGAATTTTCCCTGTCAGCTCTGGGACATCTTGGGACTGTAACCAGCTGCAAATCATGGAATCCTTTAGGGAAAACCTTTAGGATTATTGAAACCATCAAGGAACAAACAGGGCTGTGGGGGACACCAGGCTGGCAGCACCCCAAGTTTACAAACAGCTGCCTGAATGTTGTCCACAAAGTGGACTCAGTGAAATCTTTGCTGCTGGGCACCTTGGGTTCAGCCATTTGAATATTTATATTTTTAAATTTACAGCAAATTCCTGTTTTAACCTGACTGCATTAGTTTTTCCTGCAGAAATCTTGAAGAGGAGACAGTGAATCCCACAGGCTGCTCTGTGTGGCATCACCTTCCTTCATCCCCCATCAGTGAGAGCCGGAGAAAATAAAATGTTACAAGTGCTCTGCTGTTCCAGGAGAGGCAGTTCTTGGCTGAGGCCCGTGCCTATCCTCATTACCATCTTCCCTGGTGCCTCCTGCATGCCTTGGACAGCTGGGGAGCCTGCAATTCTCCTACACCCAGTGAGCCAGGCCAGTGCTGCTGTCCAAACAACATTAAACTGCTCTGACAAAGCTGCAGAACCTGGAGAAATCTCCAGTCACACGTGACATGGTCGAGCAGTGCAGCCCTGCCAAAGAGAGAGGAGGAAGGCACAGGGTAGGGCTGGATGAGCACTCTTAGTGGTGACATGCCATTTTTAGCCATAATTATGTAAATTGCATAATTCATCTCGAAATATTGAGGGTTTTTTTTTTCCTGTATTTACTGCAATTACGTCAATTGACCTATTTATGTTATCTGACGTGCTTATCATTAAAATGGGACAATATATCCCATTAGATCCTCTTACCCCATTGAATGGAATGATGATTAATTATATCATAAAAAGGAGCTGTGCTACGTATCTCTGAGCATGGAATTTGAGGCTTAAAATAAAACAAAGTACTCTCGTAATTTCCTGTCTTAAAACTGCATCTTATCCACTTGGGAAACATGCCCAGGGTTCCCCACATGGCATCATTCTGGTCCACATTAATATCAAAAAGATGTCTAGAAAGCCAGATGTATTTATTTCTTGTAGCACCCACTGCTCTGTATTATGCAGAGACAACGTGTCTAAAGAAAAATCCAACAAACATGGCTCATCTGTGATTTCACTACTCCGAGAATCTCCTTCCAGAGTGAAGGAAAAGGGGTTTTCCCAACTACATTGGTTATAAGTTCTTGGAAACCACCTCCTGCTGCTCTCTCAGAGTCTGGGACTGTCAGGCCCTGTTAGTGAAAGTGTGACTCTGGGAATGCAGGGTGACAGGAGAGGAATGCACTTTTAATTCCTGCACTAAATATCAATTTGAAAGTGCACAATAGAGCAACTTGGTGATTTTATTTTTTTAATAAATAAGGGCATTATCCCCATCTTTACTTAAGCCAAGCTCTGCCTATTTCTCTGCATCTAAACCTTGTCCTCCTCCAACCTACTCCACTTCAGCAATTTTTTTCAGCAAGGCCATGAAAGCTTCAAGCTGAGCCCAGACAGAAATCCATGTGTGGTGTCTCAGATGTGTGCTGGGACTCAGAGGGACCACTCAAAGGCACCAAAGGTGGCCTCATTCTCCCAGTTTGGGGGCACTTACAAAGCTCCTTTAGTTCTTCATTTTCTGGACAATGGTGCTGGCCCAGTTTTTTAGTTCCTAACATTAAAGTCCCTGTGCACTGCTTTCAGATTTGGAATGAGTAATGACCACATGTCCTTGGGGGACTCAGGGCTGTGGGGACAAGAGCTCTCAGAAGGATCATGAGAGGGATCCATGGAAAATAGATCCCAGTGCTGGGGAGCTGTCTCCAGTTCTGCCTAAGTTTCTTGGTACTGTTCCTACTCAATCCCAAATTATCCACTGCTCCTTCCAACAGGCAGAGGTGTTTTCCTAAGGCTTTTCCCTAAAGGATTCCATGATTTACAGCTGGTTACAGCCCCAAGATGTCCCAGAGCTGACAGGGAAAATTCTGCCCCAGATTTCGGTGTCTCTGCTCAGGTGAAACTGCCTTGCACAGAACAGGGAGAAAGAGGCTGGTGAGTCTCTCAGTGTTGACTTTTATCAGGACAAATATTTCATTTTGGAAACTTCCCCCAAGTTATTCCACAGGTCAGTTTAACAGCACCTCCGTGCAACTCCTGCAGTGCAGCTCTAAACCTGGATTTGCCTCCTTCTCCTGCCTGGGTCATGCAAGGAGGATTGACCCCTGTGGATGTATTTGAGCTCAAGTACATGCTCAGATCCAAAAATCCAGGTTCTGCTCTAATGGGGGAAAGGGGAAATTTACTACCTGTGTAAGGATGAGGATAAGGTGATGGACAGAAAGAGAGGATTGTTGCAGTGTGCCCTTTCCCAGCTGATCTCACCCTCCCTCAGCAGCCAGCACACGGTCCCTAAAGGGAACAGCTTCAGCTCATTTCAATCCAAAGGAAAGGGCTGGAGTGCACCTAAAGAGGGTTTCATCCTCGTTTGTTTTACTCAATTAAAAACCTGCAGACACCGATTAGCTCCCTGCTGCTCGGTGTAGGAATTCTTTTAGCACCGCAGTGATTTACGATCTACCAGGCAGCGTTTAACCAATGTCACCCAGAGCCCAGAGATGCTGAGCACGGGGCTGGTCACTCGTGTTAATGAAAAATGGATTGGAGGTGACAGCCACTTGCGTGGCTGCATTTTGATAAAGGATGACGGAGTGGGGCTGCAGCCGAGGGAGGCTCTGTAATTAATATTACAGTAGGATCAGGTATGTAACGGAGAGCTTGACTTGGAATTAAAATCAATACAACAGCTGTTGGGACGTGTCACTCCTGGTCCCTGGGCCCTGAGACATTCTGCCAGACGGAGGAAGGGCTGATGGGAAGGTGATGACACGCAGTGAATATCCATCTTGTGTTCACTTCAGGCAAGAAATTATGCTTAGTGGAATGTGTTGGCAGCTTGGGGATGGTGTATTGGCTTTTTGTTAGGGTTTTCTTTCTCCTTTTTTTCTCTTTTCAGTCAATGGGTGAACAGCAGGGTCTGTGGGCCACCTCTCTCTGCTGCTGTTGCTAATTTTCTTTTCAAACAGTCTTTTCCACCAACCAATTACTGTAGTGTTGTGGTGAGGGAGGGTTTCTGGTTTCCTTTATTTTCCAGTCTTCCTGCAAGTCAGAAAAAATCAAGTCTAGTGTCTATGATGGTCGTGGCTCTTATGAAAATAGAACACAGCTCCATGTTTCTGACAAAGCACATTGTGTCTCCTGCGGCAGCAGGGACATCTCAGTCTATTTTCAGCCTCCCTCTTCTGTTCCACTCCTTCCTCATCCACTCTAATAGCTAAGATCACCTCCAAAGTTGCTGTTCTCATTTTAACAGAAGTTGATACTTTGAGGCATCAGGATGTGGAGAAGTGAGAAGTTCAAGTGGCATCTGAATCACTTGTGCATTTCTAGAAAATTCTTCTAAAGAAAAAAAGAAGTTGTAAATTGAAAATTCAACTTTTTAACCACCACCATGAACAAAATAAACCTGCATGAGTGGAGACATAGGTTATGGATGATCAAGATAGATGATGCTTTGCATTCCACACCAATGTTGATCTTCATCCCAGCTTGGGGGTTTTGTGCTATCAACTGGAATTTCCAAGCAGAAAGTGTAAATCCATTCCCGTTCAGAAATGCCAATGGGAACAGTATGACAATGATGGAGCTTTTTCTGCACTTTTATAGATTCCGTTAAATTTAAATGTGGTTATTTAGGAAGCTGGGCTAGTTTTACAAATGCTTCGAGTTCCAGCAAAACAAAACCAAGCCCACTGATCACAGTAACACTCCAAAACAGCTTCAGACAGCATCTTTTGGGGCAGGTACAGTAGAGCTGCAATCTGTGAGCATTATGGTCGGACACTGTAACAACGAAATACCACAGCAGCCAGAAAAGGAGCAGCAATCCCTATCTCTCAGATGAAGGGAAATCCATTATCTCTATGCATTGCCCTGAGGCTGGAGTTCAAAGCTCAAGCCAGTCTCAGAACAAAAAGTGACTCAGAAATGATGCCCAAATTCCTGTCAGCCCCGGCCAGTGTGACAGAAGTGCTTGTTAACATCCAGCCCCGAGATCAAGGGGGTGATTGTACCCCTGCAGCTCGGGTGCCTCAACCACAGCCTCCTCCAAAGGCCACCAAAATCAGTAAAAAAAGGGCCCTGACTGATTTCATTAAGTTTTGGAACTCCTCTTAATGAAAAGCCCATCTGCTACTCAATTCACTCAATTCCTGAATCGCTCACCTTCTCTTCTTCTGCTGCCTGCCAAATAAAAATCGTGTCTCTCCTGACACCAGGGAACTTTTCAGCTCATTTTTGACCTGAACTCCCATAGTGGGGTTCATTTGGGGTGGGTTCATTTGCAGGTTTCTTGCTGTACAAAGAATTCTGGAGAAATGCACTCAGTGTGGTTATTTCTCCCTACAGACTAAACCTGCACCCACAGATCTGTGAGTGGGTTAATCCAACAAGCCAAGATCTCCCACTTTATTTTAACGTGTGAATGATCCCTAAGGGAATTTAAACTTCATCCCAAGTTGTCATCTGTGCATTTTGCCAGTCCTAAAAGCCCCAGAAACACCAGCTTAGATGTGCTGGAGCTGCAGCTGGCAGGAAGGCTGGCTCAGAGAGGGAATCAGCTGGGGATGCTCCTCTGTGGCACCAGAGGCAAAGCAAGAGCCATGAAACCTGTGAGTGTGAAGGCTGAGGGGTGCAGCACATCATTTACAGGCCAGGCCTGAGCCATATGTGCATTCTCAACCAGATTCATGATTTGTTTTGTGGGTTCAGGTCTATTATTGCTCTTCTAACTCTTTGTTTTTACTGAAGTGTCTTCATTTGCAGTATGTGCAGGCACTGCTGTGCTTAAGATGTCTGGACAACTGGCCTGACCATCAGAGCAAAGCTCCCAGCTCCTCAGCCCTGGAAAAGGTGGGAATGACATCTGTTCACCCAAACAGCTGCCCTGGTGCTGCTCCAGCTCCATCAGGTTGGTTTAGATCATCAAAGAGAGAAGGAGCAAGAGCAGAGATCTCTGCTGCCTGTTCACCCTCTAAAGCACACTGACATTTGGGCCGTCTTTAAGCACCACGACAAGATTTTGTCTGAATTCTTGGCTGGGTTTGAGAACTCTGTGAGTGAGAAATGCAGTTGCTCCGTTCGATTTTATATGGGCAAGTAAGTGCATGCATGTACTCACACAAAATCCAGACACTTAACCTCTGAACGAGGAGAAGAAAAGCAGTAGAGTCCTTATGAGACACTCCTGACTGTACAGCAGCATAACTTGAGTGGTTACTGAAATAACGATTTATTTTGGAGGGTCTGTGTACAAACAAAAGGAATCTGTGCTTAGAATAAATGATTTCCTCTCGTGGGTTAAGTCACAAAGTGTCTGGAAGCAAAGGGTTGTCAGCTGCAGGAACTGGCAAATAGATGTGAATAACATATGAAATTTGGAGAACTTTGTGATCTCTTCAGACAATATGTGGATGTGCATCAGTATGCCATGTTCTTTGAATAAATTATTCCTTTTAAATTATTCACTCAGTTCTAGTGATTGTTAAGATGAGGGGATTTTGACATAAAGTGCTAACTAGTGAGATTTAAAAAAAAAAAAAAAAAAGCTTTATACTTCTTTTTAAATCTTTCTAGCACTTTCTACCTGCGTTAACATCACTTGTTCCTTTTCAGATAAACTTGCCTTTCTCTTTAAATTTGGCTCTCTTTCTCTTCTCTCTGTCCACCTCTTTCTTCTTTTTTCTTGGCAGCATTGCCTGAAGACAAAACAATTTCTCTGAAGAAGATCCTTTTAGGCTATGAGGGGATTAGGCCTTGGAGCAGAGATCTTGTTTGGATCAGCAGTGGAACTCACAGGAGCCCTGTTAAAGGCCTATTAAAATTCCATGTAATACCTCAGTAAGTAACATGTGAATCCCCAGCTCATCTTTGGGAATTAAAGTGTGCAGAGCTTCCCTGGCTGCTTGGCAGGAAGGTTAGGCAGACCCAGGACTCGTTTTTTTAGGGGAGCAGGACACCACCTGACTGCTTCCTACACCTCCAAAAACAGGTTGGAGGGAAATATTGCAGAGGGAAATTGTTCTTGAGCTGAGGGACCTGACTGATGGTCAACCAAGGCTGGCAACTGACCACTGACTGACCAGGGCCATGCCAGGTGGGAATCTCCAAGGAGTGTTTGGACAATGAGGTTTAATTCAGAAAGCTTTAACCAGAAGCTCTCTGTAGTATAAATTCAGCAGAGCATCTCAGAACGAGCTGAAATTGCTCTCAGCAGGTTGGTATCTGCCTTGAGATCTCCTAATTCTGCCCAGACAAGAGACACAATAAGAATAGACTTTTTCTCTGCTCTGCAGATGTTTTTTTTTTCTGCTTGGATTTGAGATCTGAAAGTCTGTCCTTTTCTTCAGTTTCTTACTGTTTTCAAAGTTAAAAAAAACATAGGGATAGCTCTCCAAATGAGCCTGGGTAAACACAATATTTATATTTTCTTACAATGTTATACTCTGGTGCTCACCCAGCACTGCATCAAGCTTTGGGGGTACTCTTATGCTGCCAAAGAAATAATTCACTCCCCTCTACAGCAAACTGCCAGAGCCTGAGGGGGCAAAGGAAAGGTGGGGTGAAATGTGAATTTGGAAAGAGATAGTCTTTGGTGTCTCAGAAATTAAAAGCAAACCCTGTTAAGAGTGGAAGCCCATGTTTGCTGCAAGGCTGGTACTTCCAGCTTGGCATCCACTGCCAACTGAGCCCTCTGGAACTCAAAGTTTCTTGTTACTCTTGCCCTTAGAGGGGCAACACGTTGCGACGTGGGAGAGGACGTTCACAGAGGACAGCAGGCAGCAGCTTGGTGAAACATGGAATGCTCTTTTATTATCTGACTCCAAAAGCTTATATACATTTTGTACAGAGGGCCAAGATTGGCCCAAGGAGGTTACAACCTCCTGACTCCATTGGTCAATATGACCATCAGTTAAATTCTCTCTCAGAGAACAAGAATGCAAAACATACTGATAAATTCTAAGAATACAACATTGTTTACATGAAGCAGCGTGAGAAAGCTGCTGCAAAGACTCAAACACTTGAAAGCAAAAAATGCAAGGACAACAGTTTCTCTCTTTCCCTATGGCATGGCCAAGGCTGCCTTTCCCTGCTGTGCTCCAGCACCCAGCCCTGCCAGCACTGACCTGCCAATGGGGCAGCTTGTACCTCCCCTCCCTCACTCATTAGTCTTGGCTTATCCTGAAACCTTTCGTGGACATTTCCTTTTTTAAGAGGATCTCAGAGCTTTTTACAAATCTTTATTGATTAAGCATCAAAACCTCCATCTGATGTAGATAAGTTTAATGCCATTATCCAGATTTTTACGAGGCAGATTTTATGGAAGACAAGAAGAAGGTAACCAACTTGGTCAAGGTCAGACATCAGCGTGTGATAGGACAGGAAACAGAGCTGGGCTGAGGTGGAGGCACTCTGAGCTTTTCACATATTGTATTTGTGATTATTTTGCTTTTGGATTATTCCAGGCAATGTTATGGATTTTGCCAGCAGAACGCCAAGGGTGATGCGACCCCAGGGCATCAATGGTGGAGACCTGGTCTCCTCCACTTCCTCCAAGGTGGGTCCTCAGCTAAGGAATCAAACTGTCAGAGAGATGCTGGAAGAGAATTTAACACACCCTGGGCAGCAGCTTCAGAACCACGGGGAGCTCTGCCAGGGCTGGGCTGTGATGCTGCGTGAATTTTATGGATATGGGGTATCCATAAAAAAACCCCCGGTGGCCTTTTCCCCTCCGGCAGAGCCTTGCCTGGAGGCTGAACCCCCTTTCTGGCTGAATCCCCTGTGTAAATTTGCTGTCAGGGCGGAGAGGAGCGGCAGGAGCGGTGGCGCAGCCGCAGCCGCGGAGCGCACCCGCCCCCGTGAGCCCAGGGCCGGCATCGCCCGGGCCCGGCAGGCACAGAGCCCTCCTGCAGCCCTCTGCGCCACGGGAAAAGGGCTCTTTGTGACAGAGTTTGAGAGGATTCTCCTTTTCTTTCCGCTGGTTTTGATGCGCAGCTCCGGGTGCAGCCCTGGTGGGCGCAGGGGCAGAAGGCTCAGTGTTCTCCACCTCCACCACCCGCCCCGAGCATCCCTGCCCTGCTGGGTGTCCTCACCAGGACAGGCAGAGACCATGATTTTCCATCTTTTGATCCTTTCTGCTTTGCTCTTGGCAGAGCACGATGCCAAGCACACAACATTTTAATAGGTTAATTAAGCTCGTGTTTGGAAAAGGTTTTGGGATCCCTTGTAATGGTCACGGCATAAAATGAGTAATTATGTAGGCAGAGTCTGTAAAAGAAACTGTGTGGACACTGAAGGAGCTCCTGTCACCTCAGCCTCATATTGATCACAGAATCATTGATTCATTTGGGTTGGAAAGGACCTTAAAACTCATCCCATTCCACCCCTGCCATGGGCAGGGACACCTCCCACTGTCCCAGGCTGCTCCAAGCCCCAATGTCCAGCCTGGCCTTGGGCACTGCCAGGGATCCAGGGGCAGCCACAGCTGCTCTGGGCACCCTGTGCCAGGCCCTGCCCACCCTCACAGGGAAGAATTTCTTCCCAATATTTAATCTAAATCTACCCTCCTTCAGCAGAGGGCCATTCTCCTTGTCCTTATCCTGTCACTCCATGCCTGTCCCTCTCCTGCCCTTTAGGCACTGGAAGGTATCACTGTGGTCTCCTCTGTTTTTCCCATTTCTGTGGAAGCCTGGCCATGTCTCATCCCTGACTCACTCTTTTTTTCCCCATGAGTTTATTCTCCCTCCAGTAACTTCCAAGAAAACTTCTGAGCTACTTCCTCCCCTGTCCTCAGCTGAATAGTTAATTTACTAATGCCTGGATATCAGGGAGAGATCCCAGCGTGTGTCAGCTCCCAGGAACTCCACAGTTGAAGCTTTACAGGAGGTTGCATCCTTCAGGAACCAGCCATTGTGCCTGACACCTCACTGCTGCCTGGATTACTGCACACCACGTTGTACATTTTGATGAAGCAAATGATGCAGCATTCTGCCCTGGCAGATCATCCCATCCAGGGGAAAAAAAAAAAAAAAAAAAAAAAAAAAAAACCAACCCTGAATGGGTATGATAAAACCAGTGATTTAATAGGATGTCTGTCCTGCTGTTCTCCAGTTTGGGGGATTCATGTAAGTGAGGAGCAGATGGGATCTCCAGGGGGAAATTCTAGTCTTGCATTACTGAAACCAATGTAAATTTAGTACTGTATTTCTAAAGTGTTGTTGAAAAGCAGCCAGGAGTCTGAAATCTAGCCAAGGTTTTCACCTCTCTGATTCCGATATATATGTATATTTTATACATATAACTATATATAAAGTCAATTATATGTACACACACTTAGTCATTCATATGTTGTTCATGGGTGGGAATGTGAGGTCTCATTTTCATGTGTTTGTGGTTCATCTTGCTTTAAATGATACCTGACTCTCCATTTTACCCTTTTTGAAATTAGAGAGAACATCAAAATCTTGACCAACTGCAACTACCAAGGAAATGCTTCCACTGCTCCCGAGAACAGGCTCTGGCAATGCTGTTGTAGCAGCCAAATTTTAATTTGTACCAGCCAAGTTTTAACCTTCCAAGTCCCCAAATCTCTCTCGTAATCAAAATGGATGGTGACATTTGTCACTCTTTTATGCCCAGCTGCCCAACAAAGTGTAGCTCCCAGCTACTGGATCATCATCCCCCTTCTGCCCCTTGAAGACAGCTGCTCATAAAGAAACCCTTTTCTGCTTCCCTGTCAATATTATATATTTTATCCATCTCATGAAGGAGGGGAGGAGTGCTGAAAACAGAGAATCTTCTCTAGAGCTTGTTAGGGTTGCACCCAGCCTGTGGGACAGTGCTGATTTTCATTAAAACCCTCTCAGGCCATCCTAGAGGCAGCAGCTTTCCTCTGGCACACTCTGCATCCTGTCCCTCATGCTCCCTTCCCAGCGGTGCCCTGAATGATGTGAAAGTGCCAGAGCCAAGAGAAATCTTGGCCCCATCCTATCTAATCTGATCAACAGAGCAAGAGTGATAGAAATCCACAAACCCTGCCAGGGAAAAGGTTTTCTTTGGCTGAGGCTGACGTTTGGCATGATATGGATCTGTGATTAAAAAAAAAAACTAATCAACAGGAACGTCCCTTGGAAATCAAAATGAAAACTGGATGATATAAAAACAGGAGCTGACATGAAAGAGTCTTCTTTAGCAAGGGGTGTCAGGTCAACTGACACTCATGTAGATTTTGGGAAAAGCCTCAGGATGGAAAGACTTGGTGTCACTACATGTCACCCCCATTCTGGTTGTAAGGAACCTGCACTGCACCAGCACCCTCAAAGCAACAGGGGCCTTTCAACCAGCCCTGGCAAACAGGATTTATAACAGCTGTAGTGCTCCTTTGTTGGGTTTTTCCCACAGGTAAGAATCACAGGGTGGGTTGGGTTGGAAGGGATCAGAGTGGGTCATCTGTACCACCTCCCTGCTCCAGAAAAGCAACCCCAGTGCACATGGCACAGGAGTGTGTCCAGAAGGT
This sequence comes from Zosterops lateralis, assembly GCF_965231275.1. Lineage (NCBI taxonomy): Eukaryota > Metazoa > Chordata > Aves > Passeriformes > Zosteropidae > Zosterops > Zosterops lateralis. The sequence goes on along the minus strand of NC_139780.1, from coordinate 3,876,852 downwards.
TCTGGAATATCCCCACTGAGGGAGACTCTGCAGCCTCTCTGGACAATCTGTTCCAGGGCTTGGTCACTGCACAGGGAAGAAGTTCTTCCTCATGTCCAGGTGGAACTTGCTGGGCTGTTCCTCCTGTGCCATGGTTTGGCCCACGGAGCAGAGCCTCAGCCATGCTCTTGGCTCCCATTTCAATTATTAATGAGGTCCCCTCTCAGTTGTCTCTTCTCGAGGCTGAACAGCCCCAGCTCCTTCAGCCTTTCCTCATAAGGGATGTTCCTTATCTCCTCCATAGTCTTCATAGCCCTCCATAAGATGAAGCCTCCTGTGTCTTTTCAGCTGAAGTTATTACAGAAGTGTTAAATGTGATACGTTCACAAATTTGCCAATGTGCAAGTGAGATGAAATCATTTGGATTGGTAAATGAAAAATCAGCATTTTTCCAACCCCCTTCAAAACCCTTATTTGGATGTATTTCTTCAGGCTCAGCTTAAATGACACTAAGGAGTTAAATTTGGCTTCTTACTTTGTCCCACCTTGCGTCTTGAAACTTTTAATGAAAGTCCACAAAATTTTTTAAGAAATCAATGTATCCCTATTAAACATCTTGGTTTCAATAAATCAGCATTTTCCAATAGAAAATCTGTCTGCCTATTCTTATTTTATTTTTGATCAGAGTTATATTTCAGAGAAATGTGTATTGCGGGGCAGCCTCAGAAACAGGTGAATTACTGTGCTGGCTCAGACCCATAGTTCGATTGGATTCATATTTTGCATCTGACAGTGCAGCAGAGAGGTCATTTAGAATCCACCACCAGAGGCACAGGATGGAGTTTCCTCCTCTGGGTGGATTTCCTTCTCAGCTTGTTGTTCAGAGCCGTGACGCAGATGAAGCTTCATGAGAGACCTCGTGGTCTCCATGATCCTGGTCTGAGTGATTTCCCACATTTGCTTCCTTAGGAGAGCCATCCACATTCCTTAACTTCTCTATTTTAATCCAATCCTCCCAACACCTTCCAAGGTCACAGTGATTTACCCCCATGTGCTCTGAGTGCCATGCATGGATGTCCTGGGCTCCCCACCAAGTGACCCCTGGCTGCCCAGGGACCCTGAACTCCACGGATAACCTTTCCTTCCCTGCTTCCCTGGGACTGCCACGACCTTTCCTTTCCTTTGGGGAGGAGACAAAAAGGCAGCTGCCTCCTCCCCTTGGATGGAGCTGCTGGCTTGTTCAGCAGATGTCTGGTTGTGTGCCACGGAGAAAATGTCACTGCCTGCCGCCAGCTCCAAGCAGGTGATTAATGCCAGATTGGGGATTTTTTCTCAGATACATTTGGGTCCTTCTGTTTGCTGCTGCCTGGTGAAATGACAACCTGGTGCCACTGGAGACGAGGGGAAAGCCTGGCACACAATGGACCCTCCAGGTCTCACATGGGCAGGGTGAAGGTTTTAGCAGGAGCCTGGTGAGTTGGAGATGAAGGAATGGCTCACCTGGGGCAGCTCCTGCAGCCATGGCCCCAGTGAGGGCTTGTGGACACCACCCTTGGCACCAGTGAGGGCTTGTGGACACCACCCTTGGCACCAGTGAGGGCTTGTGGACAGTACCTTTACTCTGTTTGCTTTGCCTCATCAGCTACAAATTGGTCATTAGTAAAATGGTGCTAATTATCTGTCCTTGCCCCCTCCAAAGCAGGTGTTCGAGCAGGTGCTGTAGAGTTCCCAAACCATTTAGGATGGAGATGTTGCAGGATGGAAATGGTGGCTGGAGTATCAAGGTGGGTGTGAGAAAGCCTTTGAGGGGTGGGGAACAAAGTGCTCTTTGAGAGGTTTGATTTTTATGCTGTCAGAAGAGAGAAATGGAGAGGGAAAGGTGAGAGATGAGGGAGTGAGCATGAGAAAGTGGTGCCCTCTTGAACCAAAAGATATCACACAAAGCCTTCGTGGGATCCTAGGGAAGTCTTACCTTGTGCAGTCCCCCACAATAGGGTTATTGCCCAGACTCAAATATGGATTTGTCCCTTCAGGGAGTTTCTTTCCAGCCTAAAAGGGTCAAACACAATAGCGTGATGTCTTCTGATAGGAGCAAAGAGATTCTTCCATCCCTTTAGAGCCTTTAAAAACCAATGTTTGTTCTAAAATACAGTTTTTAAGCAAGCAAACAGAAGAACTCAGTACCCTGACAATCAACCCAAGCCTTTTTTCAAGTGCTGGAGGTGAAATAAGGAAAAAATCAGCACCTGACTTTCTCTCCTCCCTCCTCCCAGTTCCTCAATACACTTAACTTTGCTCCACATCCTCCCCATGCTCAGTCTGATTGCCTTCCCTGCCACATGAAGGGTTGTTCCTTCAATCTGGCAGTTCCTTTCTGCAAACTGAAGAGTTCTGGACTCGCTGCTGCTGGTTTCTGTATTTTTAAATCTCATGACTGGAACAAGAGTAAAGAAAATCAAGGCTTTGGCCAAGATCCCAGCCCTGTCACTTTCTGACCTTGAGCCAATCACATGAACTTCTAATGTCAGTTTTCCCATCTGTTTGAGCCTCACAAATGCACCGTAAAGCAAAATTAATAAGTTGTATTGGGATATGTACACTTACAGTCAGCAGCGTTCCTTCCATGAGTAATCCCATCGACTTGAGTGCACTCACAACTGAGCACAAAATTACTCATCAGGAGCAAGGGGCTGAAAATCCAACCTTTAGTATTTGTGAAAAGCTTGGGGATTTTTGTGGAAGAAGCTGGAGAAAGAGAAAATCTCTGTGATCCAGGCTGCAAATATGCAGGAATTCTTCCCCCCTTAGTGTCAGAAAGGTGAGTAAGAGTCATTCTCTTGTTGTTTCTGACTCTCTTGCATGCTCTCCTTGCTCCAAGGAGGTTTTAAGACTTTTCCCATGTCAGATTAAAAGTCTGGAGGTGGAGGACAGACAGGGAGGTGGTGGAATTGGGAAGCCCATGGAGAAGGGCTTTGCACACCACAGCTGAGATCTGATTTGTAACTCTGTTGGGCACCTGGAACACCCTGATAGGCTTTAGAAGACCTTTAATCTCATGGCTGATAAATTAATTCTAAAAGTTCACATCCCAACTGCTCCTTCCTGGATACAAATCCCTGAATGGGGATTTGTACTACAACATCTCCTGTTGAAGTGGTGTTCTGGAGCACACAGGGGAAGTTTGGAGAACAGTCAGAAGGTGGGGAAGTTATTGGGGTTATAGGATTTATATGGGTTATATGGGATTTATATGGGATTTATGGGTTACATGGGCTATAGAGCTTATATGGGCTATAGGATTTATTTGGGCTGTATGGGCTATAGGGTTTATATGAGTTATATGGACTATAGAGGTTATAGGAGTTATGTGAGTTATCTGGATTATATGGATAATTTTGGTTTCATGGGTTATTTGTGTTTTAAGAGTTATGTAGACTGCAGGGGTTATTTGGGTTATATGGGCTATAAGGGTTATATGGATTCTAGAGGTTATATGGGTTATTTGTATTATAAGGGTTATGTAGGCTACAGGGGTCATTTGGGTTGTATGGGTTATATGGACTATAAAGGAGTTAGAGGGGTTTGTGGGTTATTTGGGCTATAAGGGTTATATGGGTTATTTGTATTATAAGGGTTATGTAGACTACAGGGGTTATTTGGGTTGTTTGGGTTATATGGGCTACAGGGGCTATATGGGTTATTCGGGTTATATGGGTTATACAGGTTATTTGGGTTACAAGGGTTATAGAGGCTTGGAGGGTTATTTGGGTTACAGGGATTATATGGGTCTCTGCCCCCTGCATGAACTACAGGTCAATTTTGGCTCTGTTCAGAAGTGCAGCTTAGGGTACTTCACCTCTTCATATCACCTGGGCAATTTCCTTCCCAATTTCCCTGCTATCCCATGTCTTCAGACCTGGGTGTGTCTCCTCCAAGGAAAGCATTGTCCCATTTCCATACTGTGGGTCCAGAAGTAACAAAATAAGAAGTGACTTTATGTGCCCACTGCTCTGAGGTTTCAGGCTGTCATTGCTGCCCATTGCTGCTGTCATTGCTTTCTTCCTCAGAGAAATTCAGGAAACTCTTGTTGTTCTTTGCCTCCAAGCTAACAAGCAGCTGGAAATGGCACAGGTTAGTTATGTTTAAAAAGGAAAATGGTTTTTCTTTTATTTACTCTGTTTTCTTCTTAATTTGCTCAAGTGACCTTTTCTGCTTTTAATGTTGAAAAGGACAAACAGAGCAGCTGATTGACCTGAATATCTTTATTCTTGAGCTGTTGAACCCAGGTGCTCACTCACACACAGTTCAGCTGACTTCTCTGGGATTTCAGCCTATTTGATTTCACATAAACAAAATAAAAATATAAAACCCAAACAAAAAAAGAAATAAACAAACAAAAAAAAAAAACAACAAAAAAAAACTCCAAACAAACCAACAAGAGCACTTTTCAATTCTTTACCTTTTCTTTCTTTTGCACTTTCACCACCTGGACGCCCCTGCAAGAGCGTGACACGCTGGTGTTGACATTTTTCCTATGGATGACTAAACCTCCCCCCTTAACTGCAGGAACCCTTTCTTTTCCCTCCTTCCTTTGGCCCTTCTCTATCTCCACAATGCTTTCCTTACCCTGCTGCTCCCATGTGATGATGTTTCCCAGGGCAAAAACATGCAGCTGCTGTTGGAAAACAAGGGAGGAAATACAATATCTCTGCAAACAGCTTTACATTTCATCCAGCCCTTTGATGATCACTGTGCACTGAGCAGGTATCTTATGCTGGGCTCCCCACAGCAGCCAACATCTTCTTTCATCTCAGAGAGGGTACAATTCATTTGGATGTGAACAATTCCAGTTGCTCTTCCCAAACCTTCTTGTTGTGTGTGTAATCTTTGGCAGGAGAGGAGTTTTTTTTTGCCACTGTTGAGCCCACTTGCATCCTTCTCTGAGGTCTCTCTTAAATTAATTTCTTGCCATCTTCCCCAGACCTGAGTGACCTAAAAAGAAGATGGGGTAGAGGGGAAATTTTGTTCTTTGAACAAAGGTTGCCCTTTTTCTGCCACATCCTCAGGCTCTTAAAACATCTCTTTAACAATGCTTGTCCTGGGAGCAGTCCCTCCCACTATTAACCTCTTTCCATGCTGGGAATTGGACTTTTTATTACACCTCTTTGATTTTTATGTCATAGTTTGTTTTCAACCCATGAAAAAAAAAATTTACTCTTACCTCAAGGTAACCCACTAAGCTTTCCTTAACAGCTCCTTGTGAGTGCTCCTCTCATAAAATCTCTTGAATACCTAAATAATTCACCTCAGCTTGTCCAGGGATATCCATTATTTTTTGCTAAAATTTTGAAATGCATTAAAATTATCACCACGATTTACTGTGGCAGCCTCCATTCTGGTTTGTCCCAAGCATTTGGGGATGTTGTAACTCTGTCCTCAATAGTTTTCCTCTCATCTTTTCTTTAATTGAAGCAATATTTGCCAGCCTGTAATTCCTTCACCCCCTTTTCCACTTTTATTTAAGGATAGATGCAACACTGGCCACTTTTCAGCCCTCTGGCATGAGTTCTGATTTTAATGAAAAAAATGACAGGTTTTGTGCTAATAGCTCTACTCCTCTGCTCTCTCATGCCTTCTGAAGCTGTGCCTGGTCCCAGTGACCTATAGAAAATTGATGGGCTCATCCAGGAGCCTTTACATGTGCGAGCAGCCCCATTAACTTCCTCAGCCCCCCTCCAGCTTCAGAGAGCCCAGCTGCAGGGATGAGCCTCTGATCAGGGCTGCTCCCTCCATCTGTCACACTGAGCACCAGTGTTTCTGTGCCATCTTATGCTTCATCAATTGCTGGGTGGGGTTTTTTTTCCCAGTTTTTCTCCCTTTCCTTGCCATTGTAGGAGGATGTTTGGCCAAGGCCTTTTTTTACTATGTTGTCTGTAAAATACAGAGAGGTGAGCCAGTCCTTGCATGAACTGTGGGCTTCCAGCACACATCTTTATCCTCCATTATCTTGCAAGGAGAACTATGAGATGGAGACTTTTCATTCCTCCCTTTGGAGATATGTATGGGGCTTTTTTTAAAAATAATAAATATTTTCCAATTATGCCAGTTATGTTTCCTCCTAGGGACTGAGATGGAGGGAATTCAGTGAGCCAGAAAGCAAATGTGATTGCATCCTCAGAGTAAAATGGGAAAGGTATAAAAATACAGGAGAGTGCAAAGCTCTTTAGGTTAAGCAGCATTAGTAGCACAGCAGTTCCTGGATATAAAATGTCACAGGTGGACCAAACACTAGAGAAGCATTATGGGAATGAGTAACTCTTGGAATAGGGGAAAGGAGACAGAGATCCAGCTCTCTGTAAGTTGGTGTTTGATGTGGTTCAGATCAGGGCTCTCTGTGTGACTGCTTGAGAAAACAAAGAACTGGATTTGGTGACACAACAGATTTCTTTCACCTTTTTGTCCTGATTTTTCTGGCAGTTCAGGAGGGATGATGCCCTCAGTGGCAGCTGATTTGGACCATGGTTAAAGAAGAGCAGCTGGCAGACAGTGCCATGAACTCCTCTGATATGACAGTCACCTTCTGGGCTATGAAATGTTCAGCTGGGCTGATTCACCAAGGACAATGATCCCCTCCAGCTCGCAATTTAGGGTGGATGCAGTCAACCCAAAACCTTTGTGTCAAGCCAAGTGCAAGGTTTGCCAGACAGTGGCAGAAAGTCCCTGGAAACAACACCAAGACAGACAGTGAGAAAAGAGAAAATGAGCAGCTGAAGGATGGCACCAGCAGAGAAGCATAAAAAGCATTTCCCCTCTTGCTGATCTTCTTCCTTTTGTCTTGACAGACTGTCAGGAGCTGCTTTGCTCTCCTCTCCACTTTCTCATGTGGCACCTCCACAGTCATCCCTTGACAAAGGCTTCTTTTGGTGGCCATTTATTTATTTTCCTATGGCCTTTAGTAATGTCATCTTGGCTCCAAAGCTTCCTTGAAATACAGTGCTGCAGATCTCCCCAAATATCCCTGGCATGTTATATGACACCGGGGTAATGCGAACTCTCTTAAAGCAGAGACGAGGCAAACAGTGCTAATTTATGCCTTGCTTTTTATTCCCAACATAATTTTGATTTTAATGTCCCATCCTCACCACATCAATATCTTTTCACTACTGGCATGTGGAAACAAAAAGTAAATATTTCATTTTCTTTCCTTTGGCTGAGATGCTCACCCAGAGCTTCTGGGAGTATGCAAATGAGACGTGACTGAGGGATGCTGCTTGGGTGCTTTATGGGACATCAGGGCGTGAGGATATTGCCCACGAGCATGAGTGTGAATGGAAAATTAGCTGCACTGGGAAGTGATGTATGATTTAATATAGCCAAGGATATTTACAGTAAAACAACAGCTCACAGAGATACATTGCAGAAGCGCAGGCTCTGCCTGAAGGATCAGAAAGGTTTATTTATTTAAGATATAAAAATCAACTGCCCTTCTGCTTTGCTCTGCTGGGTATTCTGAGCAGAGCAGTAGCCTGTTGCTTTAACTGTGATATATTCCCTCTGCCCACAAAACCCCTGCACACTTCTATCAAAAATCAGGATTTCTCATCGTTCCAGCTGTGGGTGGTGTCCAGAAATCCCACACAAGTGGCCACTGAACATGGGCAAGGCAGGTTGCCTGGGAGGGGCATTGAATCTGGCCTGGCTGCAGCTGCCCTGCTCCTGTGTGCACCAACTTCTTTATCATCCTTTTGACAGACTGACCTAGTCCCAGAAACTGCGGCCAAATGTGTGGGGAATCTGAGAGCCAGTCGAGATTTTTTTCCGTTATACTCTGCCTGTAAGGAGTCTCAAAGCAAAGCTTAGAAGCAGACCCAGGACTGGGCTTAGTCACCTGGAAATGACTTCTTGAAAAAAAATTGCATCTGTCAGCCAAGATTATTTAAGTCAAAAAGAAAACTCCACTTCAGCTGAAACCTTGTCCCTGAGGGAATCTGCGACACTCACACTCCAGTGGGACGAGGGCTTAGGAAGAAGCTCTGGAGATTGTCTCTGAGGCTCAGTTTTCTTCCCAAGCAGATGGATTTGGCTTTACTTTGGGGAATCAGTTCTTTTATCTTCCACCTATTTATTGTCTTAGTATTTGGAAAAATGGGGCTGGCTCCAAGCTCCAGGTGATGCTGCTGATGGTTCCACACACAACCAAACTCTTCCTGCTGTCACACGACTTGCAGAATGAGGCTGCTAAACAAATATAACCTTGAGATTTGCATTTTTGAGAAAGAAGTGAGTTTAAACAGGGGGATCTTTTCTCTCCCTCCCCCATAATCCTGCTGAATGCAGTGGCTTGGGTGTGCAGCCACCAGCCAGGGTAGAGAAACCTGGGGGGAGCCAGGATTGGGGCTGGTGGAGGAGCTCATGGGCCAAGTTTCCTCCCATTCTTTCCCATCAAGGTCCTGCATTCCTCCCCCTTCATGCTTCATTCCAGCTTTTAATGCTCATCAGTAATGTGAAATAAAGCCTGAAAGAGCTCAGTACTTGTCACAGGCTGTTTGTGGGGACCCAGCTCTGGATTTGTCTCTGTGTTTCCTGTGTATGGTGGGTCATTTAGTGGCAGCACTCAGATCCTGGGGTGATAAATGCCTTGCAAATACAGCAGGTAGATTAAGTTATTAATGTAACAGTGAAAAACATTCACAGATGGGGAAGGCAGTGAGGCTTTTCCCCTCGTGGAGGATGTCAGTGAATTCTCAGCAACCCCTTAAAACCAAGGTCCAGGCTTAGAGCCAAGTGCAAAAAAACCCTTTGCACCAATTGTACAACATAAGGGAAGGAAGGGAGCCCATATTTTCCCTCACTTTCACCACTCCTGGACTGCCTGTGTCTTATCCCATCTGATATAATTGAATCCCACACCCAGGGCTGCCATCACCCCCCAACAGCTCCCACAGAGGGACAGGATCAGAAAAAAAAAAAAAAAAAAAAAAAAAGCAACTGGGAGGATTTCAGTGTCTCAAAGAGAGAGCAATGAGAAAAATCTCTCTGCTTAAGCAACCACAGTCTTGGTAGTGAAGGAAAAAGAGATGTAAAATAAACCTGGCCCTGGTCTGAAGCTGTGGGGAGGAACTGCCTCAGTGCAGCAGCTTTGCAGAGTGAAGTGTGCAGTGCTGGGCTCCCTGCGGTGCTTTTCAGCTCTGTCTGTGCAGCACCAGTGGGACTGAGCACGGGGAGGATGCTGAGCCTGCCCCTCACCACAGGAGTGAGCCCTGCTCAGCAAAGGGGTGGATTTCCATGATCCCACCCAGGGAAAGTGGCAGCTTCGCTCCACGGGCAGAAAAGGAATAAACCAGGGGCTGCCAGCAAAGAAATCTGAGCTCTGTGTCGGAGCATCCAGACACTCTGGAGCTTGCACAGTGAGATTTTGTTGGAACCCTGGAAGCTGAAAATTTCAGGCTGTCTGAGCTAAAAGGTGCTGACCCTCAAGCAAGCACCACATTTGACTTGAGGCCTTGGAACAGGCTTCCAGGATTGAGTGACAGCACTGGGGTTGTGGATTTGTAGTTTGAATAGTGTTGTGTGATGTCACAGGGTGCAAAACTTAGATTTAAGATTTTAGTATATAGTAGTATATGTGAAGCAATATGGAGGATTTAAGGCATTGTCTAAGTCCTTCTTCTTCACCTTCTTCTTCCTTCTTCTTCATGGGTTTGGGTGGTTTTCTGTAACTGGGTGAGAAAGGTCCCCATTTCAGGCCTTGGGTTGTCATTATTGGGTCAGAAATATAAATAATATAGGTGTCACCTTGTTATTGAGTAATTATCACTTAAATAACCTTGGAAAGAGTTAGAAGCTCTCAATTTTACCTCATTTCTCTAACTTGCTAGTCAGAGCTCATGGCTCATGAGTCTGTAAGTAGATAAGAAACAATAAACATCCAAGTCCAAACTCAAAATCTACATTTCCCGTGTATTATTCACCCTGACCTTGGCAGAGAAAAAGAAGCCAGAACCATAACAGGATTTGTGCTGGGGTGACTGTCCATTTCAAGCTCTTGGGGCTGGGGAGGAAGAGGCACATGGGCCATGTGTGCAAAGGAGAGCCCTGCCCATGTCACAGCACTGCAGTGTCCTCTCTCTGGACCCCACAGCTGGGGGTCCCAGGGAAGGACCTCATCAGCAGGAGCAGGGCTGCAAACCCTCAGTGTTGTGGTGTGCATTTTGGGTTCCAAAGTTCTGTATGTTTTGTTATTGGTTTTATAATGGTTTATCCCTACACCCCCCATCCCCAAATCCCTTGTGGTCTTTCCCTGGTGATGGATTTTGTCAATCACTGCCACCACACCCTAAGCCTGAAAAGTTCTGGTGAGGCTTCAGGGTGACTCAGCCAGGCATCAAGTTCTCCACTCCCCTTTCTGTCCATAGATGGCCCTGCCAATTGTTCCCTGTTCTTGGTCACTCCCCCTCTTCCCTGGGGTTGGTTCTGGATATCTCCTTGCCCAGGAGACACCCCTGGTACTTAATGGGCAACCTGAGCCCCTGAGTCTCACTCTTCACATGGGTTTGCGGTTGAATAAACCTGTCTGCTTCCCACATGAGAGTCTTCCTTCTTCCGAGCCATCTACCACGTTTCAGTCTGAGGTTCAGACCCACCAAACATCAAAGGTACAAGGCTGTGCCTTCTGTATTCTGACCAGTGAGAGAGCCACTGGTAAAGCTGCACCAGACACCAGCAAACCTCAGTGTGAGCTGAGTCTGGAATAAGGCACCCCAAGGGAGGGAGGCTCACAGCTCCCCAATAGTGAGAAAATTCTTTGTCTCCTTGAATGAATCTCCTTGAACATTGTGCGCAGGGTTGGCTGCTGAAGAGCTTCTGTTCTCACAAATCTCCATTTCTTATCTGAATCTTACTCACATCTTTAGCACTCAGCTCCATGTGCTTTTGTATAAATGCAAATCATGAAAGTTTTAAATTTGCCTCTTTTCTGTTTCATTGATGATACTCTTCTGTTCACTCCTAATTCGGAGGCACTTCTGGTTGGAGTTGAAGCCTAGGGAAACTTTGATTCCCTTGAAAAATAATAAATATTTCCAGGATGGGTTTATATTGGCCTTTTCATTGCACAAAAGAGAGGAGGAGGCTGCAGAGATGTCAGACAATAATCTCTCCTCAGCAGGAAGGCTGAATGGGAAGCTGCTTTTCCTGTTTGCATACAATATATGCTGCTCTTTCATGCAGCTCCTTTAATCAGGTTTCATGATCAAATCCTGGCCTGTTTTGCGTAATTCACAGCGCTGGTTTTACACATGCTTTGCAAAAAGAAAATGTCAAATACTTGTAAAGCAGCTGTCGGGGATGTGCTGGCTGTGAGCAGGGCAGGGCAGGGCAGGGCAGGGCAGGGCAGGGCAGGGCAGGGGCATCTCGGTGTGGCCACAACACCATCACCTGGTTGAGGAAACGGGAGATATCGAGTGGAACAAAAGCAGCAAAAAGTCACCTTCAAAGCTGCCTGTGGGAGAAACTTGGACTCAGCAGCAGCATCTTGTGGAGCTTCCAGGCAGCTCCTGGCTGCTCCTTCCCACCGGTGGGATGGCTCCAGTCCTCTCTGAGCCCAGCACAGTCAGGGCTGGTGTGGTGTCAGTGGGAGCAGCTGCCCGGATGTCTCTGCACTCCTGCCATGTAGGGATTGTGCTGAAAGTGAGCAAACACAGCAAATAAACCAGCCCGGGGTGGGGCTGTGAACTGCCGGGTTATGGGGTGTGAGGTTAAAGCCAGGCCAGCAGATAAACTTCAACAAGGGCAAAACAAGATGTGCACAAACACAAACCAGCTGTGAGCAGCTGGTTTCAAAGGGGGAGAGGGCAAAATTTGGGGGAGCATCAGCACGGCTGAGGTTGTTGTTAGGATGGTCATGACAAAAAGAGTGACTTAAAAAATATATATATATATATATATATATATAAGTTATATAACTATATAACTTATGAACTATAAAAGTTCAGAAGGCTCTTTATTATGGTCTCATGCTGTCTTTTATACAGTTTTTACAAACCTCCAGGGCAACTTCTAATTGGTTAGCGGCTTTCTTATTAATTATTCTATTGGTTAGTAAAAGACATTTTACTTGTCCGTCAAATCTCTCTATTCTCAGATCGTTTACATATTTTCTTTACTGATTCTCATGGGACGAATCCCTTGTTATTACAGGTGCACTTATTTTTTACTCTCAGAATAGATTGTTGTGTTAAAGGAACTTCTCATTCTCAAAATAGCTTCATGTAGGAACTTACAGATACTTGTTAGCTGCACCTAGAAGAAATGACAGACCAGCTTTTTACCCTGTTCCTACATGAGGTCACATCACGGTGGTGTGATGCCTCTCTCTTTGTTCTAAAATTAAGAGACAGATATGGTTAAGGGATAAAGGGATTCTGATCATTGTGTGTTATTTATACCTGGGTATCTGTGGGGGTGCTGGAATTGTTTCATAGGTTTTTAGTTATAAGTTTAGTATGGTTTGGACTTTAACCCTAGCCAGGTAAAGCTCCTGTCTTAGAATGGTTCTTGTCAGAAGTTGATAAGAGTTTCCAAGACAACCTAATCCTCTGCCTGGAGTTTGGTCATCCCATTGTCTTTTCCCTCATCCCAATACATCTTCTCCCCCTCCTGTCCATCAATCTCCCGAAACCTGCTGAGAGGTGTTGGACAGTGGTGGGTGGACCACCCAGAAACCCCACCCCAATTTACCTGATTTGTTGATGTTGTGTATTGCAGTTGGCATTAGCCACCTTGCTTTGTTTCATTGGTTTTGCAACTTGTACCCACCCCTGAGATTTCTGGTGAACAAAAACCTCCTGCAGACCAGGCCTGGGGTCACTCTCCTGAGGCACAGGCCTGGGACCAGGGACTGCCCCTGTGATCCCCGAATAAAACCTTCTTCCTCAAGCCTGGAGAGTGTCCTTTCTTTCGAACCACGGCCGTGACAGCCAAGGCAAAGGTGCTGCGGAGCCAAGACCCACGCAAAGGTACTGTTGAGGCGTATCAGAGCCAGCAGGGTGGTCCAGCCAAACGCTGGGCTGGCCTGAGAGACAGATACGCGAAGTAACAGGTATCCAACTGGAAGCTGAAATAAGCTGAAATCACAGTTAGACCAATGGATAGGGGGGAAAAAAGTCTTATGATCTGCCTAAATCCCCAACATTCCCATAAAGGATTATTTTATTTCTCATAGGAAGGACTGAGAGGCTGGAAGGAGCTGTCTGGGGTGGAGTATGGGATGTGCCTTGTAGGAGAGTCGCGAGTGGGTTTGTCACACATCAGAAGTGACACAATACTGACTTGTCACAAAGGAAAGGGACAGAACAAACTCCAGCAGCCCGTTCCTACACCGTGACACTGGGGCTGTAGAAGAAATGTGCTTGGATTTGGAGTTGTTTTACTTGACCCATAATTTCCTGACATTAACTCGAAGTAAAACACCAACGATCCCTCAACAGCAGTAGAAATTTACCAAACTGAGGAATTTCTTTTCAAACAACATCCTAAAGTAGGACACTCATTGCAGTTTATGAGGATGAGAAAAGCCATCCAGGGAGCCAGTACAGGGAAGCTGCTCCTGTGGCTGATGCCAGCTGGGCTGGGAGAGTGCTGGATTTTATTAGTATTGTTCTGCCATACGTGTCTTGTTTGCTTTTGAACAAGGCTGCTTGCACTAGGAGTAAAATCTAAGCAGCATTACTTTCTGGTTTGGATATAATGCCTAAAACCTCTCTGAAGGCTGCCAGAGACTCACATGCTATAAAATGAAGGTTCATATAAAGAGAAAGATAGAGAAATTCAGATATAAGAGTCTGTAAGCATTTTTACATGGTGAAAACCTATTCCTAGCCTGATTGTCTGCCTTCAAACAGATGCTAAGTAAAATGGTTTATTTAGGATGATTGATTATAGGAACCTCACTCATACATCCCAAACATATTCTACAATCACATCTTCTTTTCATTTGCAAGGGCTGAAAAGAATTTTCATATCTCTTCTCCCCCTTGTGATTTATCATTTCCGAGGCTAAGCCTGTTATCAACATGGGTTCAGTGCAGAGCTCCCAGAAGCCACACACATTAGCATGTCTTATTAAACCTGGGCTCTGGTTGGAGCTGCAGGAATAGCAACGCTCCTTCTGAAGGGAAAAAAAGAGAAATAATAAAGGATCGAATTCTGCATTTATTAGTTCTTCTCCTGTCAAAGATCTCTTTGGGTGTGGACGGGGCTTTCTGCCGCGCTGTCAAGGGCCACATGGAACAATTTAGGTGGTATTGATCTCATCAGATTTAATCCCCAGAAAAGTTAGAGGCTTATTCTGAGACAGTTGCACTCTGTGTGCAGGAAGTGGAGAGGGCTGTGTTTCATCCCTCTCGATGGTAGTGTTTAAGATGGATCAGAAGGATTGTCCCAGAAGTGCCTATCCTTGCAGCTGCTTTTGCAGGAGTCCAGCTGCTCAGCCTGGCTTTGAGCTGACCAGGTTTTAGACAGCTAATGTCAAATATGATTAAATTCATCCTTAGAGCTTGACTCGGAGCCCACGGGAATAAACAGGAAATTTTCTGTTGACCCAAGTGAGCCCTGAGCCAGGTTTTGATGCCATGAAAATAGATAAATCCAGAACCTTTTCTCCCTCCAGATCAGGGTGTCAAGATGTTTTTCTTCTCTTGTACCTGTTTGTCCATTGCCTTTGGAATGATGACAAAAAGACACAATAACCTGAATGGGAAACTTGTCGAGGAAAAGCATCAGGACTGGGATCAAAGAGCCCCATTTCTAAATTAATACAAGGTTAAATGACAACTTGCTCTGAACCCCATCAAAAGCAACAGAAAGATTCCCAATGGGAGTTGGCTCAGATTTTCTGTTAGGTAACAGAGGTGTTCATTTTACCTTTGCAGATGAATCATGGCTCCTGTGGGTTTGATTTCACAAACCTCCTACAGAGATCAAAGCCAACGTGTGTGAGATGTGTCCTCTGCATGACACCATGTCACTGTGCCCCAGTGGGATGCAGCTTCCTGCTCATTACAGGGGTCCTTCTTCCAATCCATGCCTAAAAAGAGCTTCAAATGAGGTGATGATTAGAGGTGGTCCTGCTGTCACTTTTACCATCAGAATTGAGTGCCAGGGTCCAATTCCCTCGGTGCCATGGGAGTGGAGAGGCTCCAAAGTCCTCTGGGAGGTGGCATGAATTTACAGGAGCATTGCCATTCGTCCCTCTTGGATTTTATTTTCATTTTTCTTCCCAAAACAGGTTAATGACAAGCTAGCATGGTCTCCTTGCTGCAGGTGCAGGGAAGGAATTGGTACCAGGAGATGCTGAATGCCTGAACATTTGTGGTGACACCCTTTGAACAGCAGCCAGGGATGCTCTGTTGGCCAACAGCACTCAGTTATCTCCAGGGATCATGATGTGTTTTCTGCCTGGAAGTCAACCCACATCAGGAAAGACCAAGGATTTCTAGACAGTGGAACAGAAGCCAGACAGATGTCCCGGAATCAACCTGATCTGGTACTCCTGACTTCACCCTAACCATGAAATCCATGGAAGTGACCTCTGTCCCTTGGCAGTAATGACTATCCAGAGGAGAGGGGCTGAGGCAGGAAATCCAAGCAGAAGTGGATGGGATGGGCCTCAGTTGACACCACTGTGAGGGGAGGGAAGGAGAAAATGGTGGGACAATGCAGGGAGGCACCATTGCTCCACCACTTTTGAAACCTTGGGTGGCTGATGTAGAAAACCTTTACCACTGAAATGACAAGGGAGAAAAGGAAGTCTGGGCTAGATCCCAGTTTATTCACCTGCCCTTTCCCAGAACAGAAAATCCCTGCAGAGGAAGGAGCCAGGTGTGGCAGGTGTAAATAGAACCTGCTCCACCCTCACTCACACGGGGTGTCCTGGTGCTTTGCTGAAGTCACAGCTCTGGTGGCTTCTATCCCAGAGTGACACAGGGATGGGGATGTCAGGACACTGCTGCCTTCCAAGTGAGTGAACTCCAGACTCACCACATCACTCCAGATGCCACAATTCCCCGACTGCTCAAATCCCTGCAGAGCAGTGCATACTCTCTGAACAACCCTCCAGCTTCCTGCTCATCCAGGGAACACAGGGAGCCTCAAACACTGAGCCAGGTAGGGCACAACCAAGGTGAACAAGCCTGGCTGTCACTGGTCTCTAACTCTTCCCCTGGCCAAGGGCAGGAAGAGGAGCATTTTTGTAGGGCAGCTCCTTCCTCCTGTGTAAATGGGAGCTCTCACAGCTGCCAAGGATCCTACAGCTGATCAGAGCTCGGGAGCTGCTGACGCACTTTGTTATTGTAATTTCTTGTTCATTGTTTCCCGTGGAGCACAACCACGCTGCCCAATCGCCTGTGGCAGCGAGCAGGTGAAATGAGGCATCAAGGTGAGAGAGAGAACAGAACATCTACCAAAAGAAAAAAAAAAAAAAAAAAAAAAAAATCCCACCAGCTGAAAACACATTAGTGCTTCTATTTTCCCTCCTTTCCTGTCCTCTCTGTTCATTCCCATCTTCCCCCTACTGCTGTCTGGGCCTTCTGCAAATGTGATGTGAATAGCAAACAGCCCCACAGGCAGCTCTGCTATTTTGGATACGACTTGTAAGAGGCCCCAGAATATCCTCCACGACCAAGAGAAACCACTTCCATGTCAGAAATTCAGGGCCTGTGTGAGAAACCAGGAAAACCTTGGCAACTGAATAATAAGGATTTAAAAAGCTGGTCTTCCTATGGACTTGCATCTTGGGCATGGCAGCCAGTGAGGAGTCTCTGATGCCTGCCAAGAGTAGTAATTACTCCTCTCCCTCAGCAACCAAATCTTTTCCCATCCCTCCTCTATCCAGCTGCTGCTTTGTCATATAACAGCTGGGAATATATCTTTGCTTACTCTACCCTTCCATCCAAATGGGTGAAGTTTGGTGCTGAGGCAAAGAAACAGAGAAATGGGAATATTAGAACAGAGATGATTAATTCAGGCCTCAGCCCTGAATCTCCTTCTATGCCACAGCACTGTTATAGGGCAGGACATGAGCGAAAAGTGGTTTTGATAATATCCAGTTTGCACATGGGAATGTCTGGAGAAACATCCAGGGGATGCCTCAGCCTTGCCCATGTGTCAGGGGAAGGCTGAGCTTTCTTTTGACCCTTCAGTCCTCTCCTATGATGAAGTGAAATTGCAGGTCTGGGATGTTTCTGGAGGACTGGGGGTAGTTCTGCCCTCCTGCTGGGAGTGAAGGTCACCCAGGTGACAACAAACCTGCTCCAAGGGCACTCCTTGAGGGATGAAATTGCCTGAAAGTTCCCTGCCTTCCCTCCTCACAACCTGAGATACTGGGAGAGGAGGAGGGTGAGGGAGAAGAGGAGGGGGGCAGACGCATCAAAAATTTAATCCTCCACAAGAAGTTCAAATGCAAAACCTAAAGGTGTATCACAAACAAAATAAATCTCCCTGAAGCATTTGTTTAATGTTTATCCAGCTCTGAATCCTTTTCTTGGCAAACAGTCTGGCTTCCCTGTGAAGTGAAAAGGGCTGGGACTGCCTGCCAAGTGTTTGAAGGCTCCAGAGCAGCACATGGGAGATGGTATCACCAGGATGGATGTGAGGCAGGAGCCCATTCCCTGCACCCCGAGTCGCAGGTGAGGGATGTTCATGTTCAACCAACGCACAGCGATGGTATCAGGGAACACTTTCATGTGGGTGCATCTTGCATCTGTTCCTTTCTTGAAAGAAAAGCAACCTGGCAACTGTCTGGAGCATCCCTGCTGCTTGCCCCTTGCCATCTGTCTTCATTACTGTTTATTATTATTATTATTGTTATTATTGTTATTATTATTATTTCTTCTTCTGTGCAAAGTTGCCACTAAAGTGCAGTTTTAAGACTTAAGCCCTCATTTTTTTTTTGGATGACAAAGCCTTCATGGATCTGAGCCAAGAGCTGGTAACTGGGATTTATCTAATGGATGAAGTTCTTTTGCACTTTTCTAAGCAACAGAAGGACTTTGAGTATTTGGATTTGAGGATTTAAACATGTTAAAGACAAATCATATGCACATCTACATTCTATAGAGAAATGCACCACTTTAAAATATACATGAAGGGCTGATCTTACAGGTTTTCGAATGAATGTAGAGAATACCTTTTTTTTTTTTTTTTTTTTTTTTTTTTTTTTTTTAAGAGAATGAACTTCTTTTAAAAGGGAGGAGAAAGCAAATGAAAGAAAACAGTTCTCTCATTTTACTGATGTCTGGTTTAGCAGCAATTATTAGTGACAGCATCTCAGGTCAGAATCCTTGGCACTTGAATGTCTGAAGGAAAATTAATTTCTGCAAGAAAATACACCAGAAGAAGGGAAGAAAGGAGAAAGGGGACAGATAGGCCAAACCACTGGTGCTGACTGTTATTTTATCTTTGTCCCCCAGAACAAGCAATATTTCTGGGATCACCATTACCCTTTTCAGCCTCATGGCTGCTACTCCTAATTTTTCCAAGACTGAGAGTCCTTAAGTGTTGAAAAGATCCAGACACTGTCTCCTGTCCTCCTTATCCCCCTGGTCCTGGCTCTTCTTCTCCCATTCTGGCACTGTCATCCATTACAAAAATCCACCTGGGACATCACCAAGGTTTGGGGCAGGCAGTATGATGTCCACATTTTTAGGAGCTTCCCTTGCAAGCTGCCTGCTTTCCCTGCTGGTGCAGTTGCAAACCCCACCAGCTTCTGAAACGGGCTGTGAACCCTTTGCTCAAAGCCCTCAGTGAGTCCCTCAGACAGAGAGAAACCCCCTTGGCAGTGGCAAAGCCCCTCTTCCCTCCCACCTCACTTTCCCCCTCTCCAGAGCTCCTAATGAGGTCATTAATTCCTAAATCAGGCACACCAAAGCTGCTGCCACAGCAACGTGTCCCTGCCATGAGGGAAAAGTGGGCTCAGCAGTGGGGCTGTTTTACACCACAACGACACAGACTTTGAGATTCAGGAGGCTGAAAATGACTCCTTTATTTTTGGGATGTGTCTCCCTTTTATACTATTTCACACAGACCAATTTGATTGGTGAAACAGAGACAAACCTCTTCACTCCCATTGGTCAGAGCAGAGGGACATCAAGAAGAAGTTCCTCCCAGGGAAAGGAATGAAAAACAAAATTCCAGTTACAAAAACATTTCTTCTGTTTACAGAAAATTCCCTGGGATAAGAATTTCAGAAAACCAAAACACCTCAGGCATGAAACCAGGGCTACACGGCCAGGAAAGGCAGGACCTACTCCCTGCCCAGCTGCTCTGAGTGTTGGTACAACAGCCTCTGCTGAGGATCCTGCCTGGGGAATGGAAATGGTGTGTTTGCCACTTGTTGAAGAAATTTACCTCCATGAGCCACCTGCGTTTAGACGTTCATGTGTAAATTTGGTGCTGTTTTCCTCTGCCTTTCCTCCCCTTGCTAACTTGTGTGTGGCAATTACTGCAAGCCAGCCCGTGGAGCTGAGCCCGGGCCCCTGATTGGAGATCTGGAGCTGATAGCCCTCTTCTTGGCACTCAACCATTTCCTTTGACTTCAAAGCAAGAAACAAAAGATGTTTCAAGGACTTCTATGGAAAATCACCATTAGATATGATGAGGCTTAGGGCCGTTTCCATAGTGATGAAGCCTTTTTACATTGTGATCATTGCTGCAAAATGGAAATGTTCTTTTGTCTCTGAAAGTCTGTTCACTTATTTATATACGTGTGTGTGCATGTGTGTTTCTTTGAGTAACACAAAAATAAGAAAAGGAATTATATCTCGTGGCAGGTTCCCTAAACTGAGTCACCTTCTCACCCTGTGAGGTTTTTGTTAATCCTTTAAACTCTTGGATCAAAGAAAAACTTTATCATAAAGGTTTGATTTAGGTGAATATTAGTATTTAGGCCATCAGATTAACAGCTTTTTAGCGGAGGGTACTAACATCTTGTTCTTCCAGAGGACTGGAAATGTGATGAACAGAAGCTGATCTGGTGACCCAAAAGAGCAAATCAAGCTTCTCCCTCTGACTGTTCCTATCACCTTTCCATCCTGCTGTGCTCAGTATCTTCATATCTGTCCCTTCGTCCTGTTACTTTGCCACCACTGACCAGAGTTCACCTAAAAATCAATGATCAATCAGAACACCAGGCTCCCCCCAAACTGTGTCACTTTCCTGGAGAGGAAACACTTCCACCTCCATTGGACAGGGAGGTGGCTGTTTTGGCCTCTTAACTTCAGAGGAAAACATCTGAATTTTCTCTTTCTGCTGACCAAATTATTTCTGGGCATGGTAAGAGGAGAGCTGGGGGAAGGTTGGAGGATAAAGGAGAATAAGGTGTGTGCAGTTCCCAGTGTTACTCTGCTCCCAGTTTATGTCTGTGACTAGAAATCTCAGGACCAAATGCCACATCTGGCACGGCATTTGTGTGCACTGCTCCACCTCATCTGGCCCATCCCAAATCTTTCCCAGGTTATTCCTGAGAGCTGTGTGATGATGGGAGCTGGGCTGAGCCAGCTTTGCCATGTCAGGGATCTTTCTGTCCTCTGTCCCTGTGCCTGCCTTGCTGTATGGGGCCAGGTCCAGGCATAGCTCTGAATGGTGTATTACCAACCCCCAAATCCACCCCAGAGCCTTTCCTCCCTCCCAGCCTCACCCTCTTGGCCCTCAGCACCCTCAGGTATCTCCATGCCTTCCACTCATGATGATGACTGAGGGATCTGCCCATAAAAGCTGCGGTTTAGCTCCTGCTGCTTCCCCATTTGTTGTTTTATTGTCATTTCACTGCCAGTTAAATGGAGTTTTCTTCCCCTCTCTCCTCACGCTCCTTTTGCTTGCATAAAACATGATGCTGTATTGTGAACAATGTAGGAATACATTACATAAATTTCCCTTTGATATCCAGCGTGTTTCCCGCTGTAATGGAATCGGAGCAGAGCAACCTCTCCTCCCCGACATGTCAGATAACTCTCTATCCACTCTCCATTAGGACAAATGTCTGCAAGCCTTTGAAGAGCTAAAACACCATAAAGCAAAAAGAAAATGTTAAGGGTGCTCCAGTGGGTATCACTGGAAATAATTGGCTTGAATTAAGCGGAGGGAAAATTTAGGCCAACTAATGGGAATAAAAGACCAAAGTCTGTTAGGCTGAGAAGTTGTCTCCAAAGCTGTTAGCCCGGGGAATACTCTCAAAGGAAGATGGTGCAAATTTTAAAAAGCAAAATGTATGATTTAGGGAGACAGTCTATAAAGGCAGCTGGTGAAAAATGTATGGCTTTGAGTCATCCTAAGCCAGGCTGAAATGAAGCACTTCAGATCACAACACAGCAAAGAACAGTTTGTTAGGCTGTGTGGGAGATGCTGACCTGCTGAAACTCCCCCACACTGACTTCTCGTGCCTTCGTCCCTCGGGGACTTGCTCTGTGTGCACTTAGCAGGGAATGGTCTGGCTTGGCAGGGGCCTTAAAGATCATCTCATTCCAACCCCCTGCCAAGGGCAAGGACACCTTCCACTAGAACAGATTGCTCAGTGTTCCATCCAGCCTGGCCTTGAACACTTCCAGGAACAGGGCATCCACAGCTTCTCTGTGCCTCACCACCCTCACAGTAAAGAAATTTCTCCTAACATCCAGTGCAGTGTCTCTTCACACTGGCTGCAGCCCAGGTATTCCAAAGGAGGCCACAAATCCTGCTTGTAGCACCAGGTGAATTGGGGGAAATGAGATACGTCACTGTCTCCCTGGAGTGGCTGCTCACTCCCCCTTGGAAAGCACACCCCCTGTCAAGTTGTTTGTTTCAGGCGGAAACCTGAAGGCAAAATTCTGCTCTTTGACTTATGTTCCTTTAACGTTCTCTCCCACGCTGCTCTGGGCTGTGGCATAAAACAGCCTGTTAGATGTCACTGAGATGTGCCTGAGCAGGTTGGCATCCCACATGGTCTAATCCACGCAGATTCCATGAGAGACTGGGAGAAAAGCACTCGAGTGCCACCCACACTCTCTGATGCTGACTAGCAACCGAGGCTGGAAACGCCACAGATACCTTGAGAGAGTGATGGGAGCAAGATGCCTTCTTTCATTTAAAGGCTTCTGCTTTGTTTCTCCTTGCTGCTGCTTTTTGATACAGCAATAGATTGTATTTTGTATGTTGAAATGTATTTTTTCTTCTCATAAGAAATTAGGAAAGTAATTTTTCTCCTTGGGCTATTAGGCTTCCTGACATGATCTTCACAAATCCTTATCTCCATCTGGTGAAGTTCCAGTTCACAGTCCTTACCTCCATATATTTGTCCTTCGTTGCCAACCTCACCTTATGTTTCTCTTAGATTTCTCCTTCTGAAGACAATCCCTAAATCACGGCTGCAGATTGAGGATGGAAAATGCGAGGCAGGCTGGGGTCGTTTGGGATCGTGCGTCGCTCCTGACTTGGAGCTGGTTGATGGGATGTAACTCTGCATTCTGCATTTCCCTCTAATTGTGTGAAATCTTTGATTTTATTCCCAGCTATTCATACGACTGAATTACATCCAAGCTTTTCTTCCTGGGACTCTTGTATCTGGACATTTTGGCCAGTAACTGCATTCATTCATCTCCAATGTCATGCATCTAAAACTATTAGCACACGTGCTCTTTCAAAACTCCCTTGCTCTGGGACTCCCCGTCCCCTCTGCCATCATCAGCACTCAAAAATTCTTCCAGTTTACTGCTTTCATCCTCCCTCCTGGGCTCGTGCTGATCAGATCTTCTCAATGACATGCTAAGTTGTTTTCCTGACAGTGATGCATTATGCTGGACTCCATCAGCCAGGCAACCTTTGGGGACCAGTCCTGGGAGTCAGGCAGCCAGACAGCTCAACTTGTCTCCATCAATCAGGGAGTGAGACTTTATGGGCCAGAATGAGGGCTACAGGTGTAGGCCACTGTCAGTGTTTTAAATAAACACGATCAGTTTGCTGAGTGCTAAGCAACTCTTTCTGAGAGCGTGTTGGTAAATGTGTTTATAAAGCATAAGAGTCCAATCCATCAGCCCTCAAAGAGCCTAATCAATATATTCCAATTTGATCTTAGAGAAGTTTCGCCTCTGGGAAGTTTAATTTATTTCAACTCATGGCCATGAAAAAATGAGCAGCCACAGCAGTTTGACAAAATAGAAAAAAGCGGATGAGGTTGTATCCAGCACCCGTTCCATTTCAATTTTCCATTTTACCTGAACAAATCACCCCCACGACTTGAATGACCATGAAAACTGATCGAGCGATGGCGAGAGACTGCAGGAAAAGGGGAGAGAGGAGTAAAATATGGAGGGGAAATGTAAATTGCAGGACTTCTGAGATGCTTGGCTGCATTAGTGGGGTCTGTGCAGAGTGTAATTGGAATGGAATACCTGGAATTTAACGTGCAAAGTAAATAGATTGGTTTGCAATTGCACAGGGCTGCAAAGCTGGTGTCTGACCAGGCTGGAGTGTGGAAGCCTCTTCCCTGCATTTATACAAAACTATTCCTCTGTGCTCTTGTAACCGGCATTGAAAACCCTACTGCCCATTTCTCACAATCCCAACTTTAGGAACCAACTCAAACCCCTCCTTTAAAACATTACCACAGTCTCTAAACAAAACCATTCTGGAATTCCCCTGAGCCATCCTTGAGTGTTGCTGTATCTGAGCAAGTCAGAGGCAGGAATCAGCATGTGAGGAGCACCTCTCCAGAAAACATCTGCCTGAATGCTGCACCTGTGAATCCTGGGTTTGAGGATTTGGGTTTTCACCTTCCTGTCTGAAGGTTTCCATGGTTTTTTTATTCCAGCTGTCCTTTTAGCAGGACTGGCAGGTGAAGCCTTGCTGAGATGGTTGGGGGATATTTCAGGAAATCCAGTGTTTATTGGCAGTGGCTCAGCCCTCTTCTGGAAGTTGAAATCACACTCAAATGCTCAGGTTAGAACAATGTACAAGAGACTTGGAAGTGTATTTAACAAAAATACCATGTAAAACAAATGGAACATTTCTTTTACTAACCCTCTAAGGAGTTAAGCCAAGATGCTTGACGTGTTTGTTATTTTACAGTGTGGTGGGATTTTTTTTCCAATCCTGTTGGTTTCCAGCAGGGATTTTGTTCAGAATGGACCATGAGACTATGTTATATTATACAGGGATTTCCTTGGTTTTCATTAAGATGGAGGCTGGAGGAGGACAACAAGTGTCTTCCCATTATCAGAGACAATCATTTTTCTTCCTGAAAACCATCAATGTGTAACCAAGATTTTTTTTTTTTTTTCTGGCCTTGCCCTATGTTACTAGAAAGGCTTTTGGGGAGAACACTCTATTCAATGCTAATTTGTTAAGAATTGAATGTACTGTCCTCAGAAAATGCAAATCAGTTGTTTATACTGATGCCAGAAAATGTAAAATCAGAAATGAGTATGTTGATTTTCTTTCCTCCAACTGCATTTCATCCTAATGTCTCTGCTTTGATGCTTCTTCCCCAATCTTATTTGATATAGCATCAGACCATCTTTTTTATGTCAAACATTTGCTTCAAAGCTTCTCATAGCCTGTGCTAGTTGTCAAAAAGTTGGAGCCAACATGTTTTAAACATTCAGCAAGCATTCTTCCGAAAAGAAAACCACTATTTCTAATGAGCATTTGAGAATGTGGTGCATTGCAGAAACTGTTTTTTAAGATCTGTCACAAATGATTTACTTTTATTAGTTTTAATGGCCCTTAGCTACAGCCATGGAATATAAGTGAAAATTAAGATATTTCTCACGAGATAAAAATAGATTTCCATCAGAGATGGTGGGTAATTCCCTCCCCTCACTGATCCCCTCTTTAGTTCTGTGTCTGGATAGACAGCCCTGCTCCAAGGAAATAACTTTATGGTGTTATGGCAGGCATGGATTCCTCTCCAAGCCTGAGATCTGCTGACATCAGAGGCCCTTTTCCTAATCATTCCCAATGCTTTCCATCAACAGCATTGGCACCATTCCCACTGAAGTGACTCCTTAGGCTTTGCTGGGATGTGGACATGGGACATAACAAAGTGTTTCTGCTCAGAGCCACAGGTTTGTTTTTTCTCCTGTTGAACTGAAGAGTGAAAACAACATTTATTAATCCCCATTCATAATTTCACTCTCTCCTTCCCCTCCTCCCTGCTGTTCACATCCTCTGTCTCAGATAAAACCACGCTCCTCCTCTTTGTGCTTTGGCCACATTGTTCTTTCCAGATTTTGTTATTTTTAGAATGCGCCTTTATTGTGATTTTTATCACCTCATTTTGTTCTGTATTGAGTGGAGAAGGAGTAGTATGACTGCACTCACATGGTGAGGGCTCTGCCTGGAGACTCCCTGTGTGAGCAAGGCCTTGCCAGGCTTGTTCCAAACAGGAGCAAAGCTCCAAAGAGACAATGCTTCTGTCTCCCCTCTGTGCCAGCCCCCTTGCTTTGTTTCCAGCCACCATACTGTGTCATTCTTATTCAGCAAGAGATTTTTATATCACCTGCAACCCATGAGAGCAAAGCAGCAGTCTGTGGTTCCTACTACAACTCCTCTGCATCAAAGGCTTGTGGACTTAATACAGCTGGAGTTCGTTCTTTGGTTTCAGCAACAGAGAAACTCACTGCATTTCTTCTAAAAGTTTCAGGTCCAAAACTTCCTAAAATCCCAAGAATCTCCAGTTTCCATTTTCTAATCTGTAGCTGGTTTAGAGCTCCAGCCTGGATAATGTATCTTGCATTAGGAGCTGTGATAACTGAGCAAAGGCACCAAAGACACCTGACACCATGAGCTCTTCCTACACGGGAGTCTTTGGATGCAATTTCCAAACTAAAACCATCATTGTTTTTCCCCTTAGGTCCAGTGCAGCATTCTCCATCTGGAATGTGCTCATTGGACTGGGGCTCTCCTGCCTCCTTCATAATCCTCAGTAATTAGGCTTTTACAGCTAGAACATAATTGATAACTTTATTGCTGATTAGGAAGACGGGCTATCTCCAGCTCCTTGCCCACAGCTTCATTGGCTGTGTGGTATTAAGAGAACAACCACTTGTTTTCCCCAGGGAAGTGAACATTTGGGATGGGAACACGTGGAAGTAGCCAGATTGGGCTCTTGATTACCCCAAAGAGCAAGGAGACTAATTTCACCAAGTCAGAGTAATTACTCTGGATTTACATCAACAGGGTTGGGAACATGGTTTGGTCAAGAGAGCAGATCAGTGGAATAAAACTGAGCTAATTTTACAGGATTTGTTCTCTGAGTGCAGCCACAATTTAATGGTCACCTATAATTAGTTAATTCATTTGCTACTATAATAAATGCTTTGCAGCCCTTATAAGTGTCCATTAAATGTGTCAAATTCCTTCCTCCTTTCTTCCACACACAGGCAATTTCCTTGGCAAGTGAGAGAGCGCAACCAAACCAAAAGGTGAAAATAAGAATGCAATATGAAGAGGGCATGTTTTCCTCTGTCACTCACATTCTCATGCTTGAATGAGTAACAAGTGCTCTGTAATGATGTTTTAAATGCAACATATTCCACCCTGGAAAAGAAGGAAGCAAACTCTTATCCCTTTTTTTGTGATTGCTGTTTTCAGTGGAGCCTTGGTGATTTAATCTGATGGAGGACCCAGTCCTGACTTTGACTGGAAATACCTCTGTAGGTAAAGGATGGTGAATTAGCTGAAGGTTAATTGGATTTTTTTAATGAAAAAGGTTCTGAATTTGATCTACATCTCATGCTTCATGGTTTACGTGATTGGTGACTCCTAGAGCCTGGGGGAACACCTGAAAATACAGGTCAGTTACTCCCCTTTCTCTTCTGAGCTCTTGCAGCTTCTCCAGCAGCTCCCTCTCCCTACTGCACCATCTCTCTCTGTCAAAAAACCTGAACAGTGACTCTGCCAAACCCAGATCACTCTGTATTTCTGGAAGGTCTGTGGTGAAACTCAGGTTAAAGCAGTTTTGAAAAGCCCATGCTGCATTCTCTCTGCATTCCAACTCTGGTTGGCAGAAACTCAGGGAGCACTGAGTCTGGCCACCAGGATCAGCCAGGCAGGGGTGAGCTGGAGCAGGTCACTTGTGGCTCCCTGAGTTGGGAGCAGCTTGGGGGCCCCTCCCTCAGTGCAGCTGGGAACCACAAAAGCCCAATTTATATTTCATTCTTGCATGATGAATAGAATAGAATAGAATAGAATAGAATAGAATAGAATAGAATAGAATAGAATAGAATAGAATAGAATAGAATATCCTGAGTTGGAAGGAACCCACAAGGATTATGGAGCCCACCAGGATCACAGAGCTCAGCTCCTGGCCCTGCCCAGGACACCCCAACAATCCCACTCTGTCTCTGGGAGTGTTGTCCAAACAACCCTTTATCTGTCACTTGTATAAATCTCCTAAATCCTGCCCTAATCCCAGCACCAGGCTCAGAGCATGCAGTATTCCTTGCCTGGCTGATTTTTCTCTATTTAAATCCATGGAACAGGTGGATCAGCGGCCACCAGGCAGAATCTCAAGTTATGGGTTGGAGAGTGTAACACTTCCTCTGGGCTTGAAGCCCCATATTTAAACATTACAGACATTGCTGCTTATCCACTGAGATTTCCATTTAGGAAAAGGGGGGGGTCACCTCCCCAGCTCCCACTTTCAGCATTTATTTCCTTCTCTTCCTTTGCTTCCCTCAAAGGAAGTCAACAGAGAGATGGCAGGAGAGTAACACGACAAACTACAACACATTGTGTAATTGAAATGGACCATAATCACTAATATTAAAGACAGTGAATCATTCTAATCGAGCCATGCTCAGCAAACAATGAAAAACTATGTGCCAGAAAAGCTAATGCTGGTTTTAAAATGAACAGAAATGAGGCGAAATGGAACCTCACTCTTTATTCATGAAGGTCAATTTAACGTGATTATTTTTTCCCTGGCATCATAGCTTTGTGATTACTGTTGTATACCTCAGTGCTATTTTCTAACCTAATAACAGTAAAAAATAACCAGCTGGTGATGATTCTGTTTAAAGCAGAGACTAAATGCTCACAAAAACCTGCCAGTGAACAGTTGCACATGCTAATCAGACACAGCTCAGCCAGATTCCCAGCAGAGTCCATATTTTGCACATTTCAACTGGTTGACTACATTGAGAAATTAGATTACGCCTCGGACATTCCAGGCTCGGAGTGATCCGTGTTCATTCATCCCTCCTGGGTCAAATCAAACCCTCCACAGATCAGGCAGATGCTTTTAATCCATCCCACTCCACATTTTCCCATAATATTCCCCTTCCTGCAGTACAAGGGTTTTGGGGACTGGCAGTGACAGAGGCAGCTCCTCCCTGGGTGTGTTTTTATTTCAGAGCACAGAAAGGGCTCCAGCCTGGGGGAAATTACTGCAGGGCCAGCGAGGGAAGGATCTGCCCCCTGGCACGTGTGACATTGGGATTGGGCTCTGCTGATGGCACTTGGAGGAGAGCTGACACCGTTAATGATTGATAATTACGAGACTTGCCAACCAGCACTGTGAATTTCCAGGAGCGGGGCAGGAGGAGGGAGAAAAAAAAAGTTAATTAAAAAAATTGCCCAAATGTTTCCCTGCTCGGAGGAAAGTGTTGTTGCTGCTGGAACGAAGCAATGCCTTTTGTTTTGGTTATTTCTCAGCTGCCTGTAGATCTCAGCTGCAGCAACATTACTGGCATTTATGCTATACAAATATAGATCTTTTTAATATGTAAAGAAATGCATTTTTTTTTTACACGTACCTCATTTCTTTAAAATGTTGCTAAAATCCCAGAGAGACAAATTAGTAAAGAGGCAGAGCTTTGCCAGGGAGCCTTCATCAGCTCAACACTAATAACTTCTTTCAGCAGCCATGGATAGCTTCTGACATCACAGCTCAAGCTTGTCCGAAAGCTAATTATTTTCCCTGTTATAAAACAAAGGTTCTGTATCAAAGGCCCATAATGTGACACGGCACATGCTCCAGATGCACTGATTTGCAAAATAAATCAACTGTGTCAGGGTGGAATTTGGAGGAGAAATTACAACAAATTGCAATTATACTTGCAGTGGTACACTATTTAAATGCATTGTCAGTTTGTTAAATGCAATGCACCATGTGTGTCTTTTTCCAAGTTGTTTGTGGGGGAACAGTAGAGGGAAAAAATCTCTTCTGTCAAAGGGGAAAAAATCTCCTTCTCCTCCCCTTAAACTCTGTGCAGCTTCTTCCAGCCTGCAGATACTGGCAGAGCAGGCTTTATAAAACATCTAATGGTGTCAGAGGAAGGCAGAAATAACCAGCAGGAGCAAATGTTTGGAGACCATCCCAGGCCAGACAGAACAAATGAAGAGATGTTTAATAACAGAGAGTGCACTCAAACCTTCCTGATCTCCTTACCTTGTTCAGCCTCCTGTGGAGCCACATCACCAAGTGACACAGTAGGAGATTTGGTTTGCTTTGTTTTCCTCCTCCTGGAGGAAATGTCTCCTCTCCTCATGGAGACAACTTCCCTTCCCTTCCCTTCCCTTCCCTTCCCTTCCCTTCCCTTCCCTTCCCTTCCCTTCCCTTCCCTTCCCTTCCCTTCCCTTCCCTTCCCTTCCCTTCCCTTCCCTTCCCTTCCCTTCCCTTCCCTTCCCTTCCCTTCCCTTCCCTTCCCTTCCCTTCCCTTCCCTTCCCTTCCCTTCCCTTCCCTTCCCTTCCCCCTTCCCTTCCCCCTTCCCTTCCCTCCCAAGGTTCTCGTCCCTGAGCAGTGCCCAAATCGTGGCACTGGGTGACCATCAGGCCAAAGCCCATGTCCCAGGATGGTCACTGAGGCACAGGATTCACCAGGATCCTGCCCACACCAGCCCAGCTCAGCCTGGGTGGTTGGGTAAGAAAAGGACAGTGAGAAGATGGAAGGGAAAGAAAAGCTGGTGGAAAGAGGTCTGTCTGCATAGGCTGGTGACCCCAAAATTTCCCCAGTGCTCTCAAAGCACAGCCAGTCCTTGAAGCATTGACACTCCCAGTCTGAATTCCCTCTCTGCCCTCATAAAGTCAGCCTCCTCCTCTGAGTCTGTGACTGTATTTTCTGTTTTATTTTCCCCCTTCCTACACACTCCTTAATTTATTTACTTATTTTATTCTCTTTTTATCACAGACTCATCATAGAATCCCCGACTGGTTTGGGTTGGAAGGGACCTCAAAGCCCATCCCATTCCATCCCCTGCCATGGCAGGGACACCTCCCACTATCCCAGGCTGCTCCAAGCCCTGACCAACCTGGCCTGGGACACTTCCAGGGATGGGGCAGCTCTCTGGGCAACCTCCCCACTCTCACAGGGAAGAACTCCTTCCTAAATTACCTGCTTTTGCCTGTGTATTTTCAGCCTCTAATTCTTGCCACATTTCCTGTTTGAACTTCTGTCCCACCTCCTTCTCCATATTGTCATCTGTTTACTCTTTGCAAACACTTTTCCTTTCATTCCCACCACTTGTTTCCCTTCGATTTGTGGCTCTGTGTGTGTATATACACACATACAGATACATACTTATAGATATATATATTTATACATATATATATGCACATAAATCTTGAAGCTTTAGCCTTTTGCGTTTCAAAACCGGCTCGTCCCTGGAGTCAGTTTGTTATTCCAGTCTCATTCGCTTTATTGAGTTATTTTCTTTGCTGCTATCAGTCTCTAAATACAATCCAGTAAAGATACAGCAATGATTTTTGACAACCTGACCTTTCTCTGCTTTCTTACACTTGTTTAATTAGGTACCACATGCAGCTGTGGCTTGATCTTTACAGTTTCCCAACCTCCCCCACCTCCTACCTGGAGGAGGGGGGAATAAAAAAAGAGAAAGATGTTGTTGAAAGAAGGTCATTTTTGACAGGTCTGCCAGTAATTTCAGGTGTTGGAAGGCTGTGAGTTCTGCAGGAATGGCAGGCCGTGCTGTCTGTATTTTGCTTAACAAGTTAGAGAAAACGTTTGGCTGGGGGAGGTGGGGAATTAGGTGATTTACTGGTTTGATGAGGGCTTGCAGTGATTTAACCTTCAGGAATCCAGTTTAAACACATATCTGACAAACAAGAGAGGAAGCTGGGTAAAGATCTTCCAGGCTTTGCTTTGAAAAGCTGGGCTCTCTGGAGTAGCCAGGCTGTGGGATTGTGTACAGAGAGGAGAGATTCCCCCTCAGATCCTCAGGCACAGGAACTCCTCGTGCCATCCTGGAGAGGTGGTGGTAGCCAATCTCTATTAGCAGAATGTGGGTAAAATGTGCTAGTTCTGGTAGTGTAGGTGTTCATTCATAAAACCAGAGAGGCTTTTTTCCAGTTTCTGGTGGATCAGAAGCTCATGGAATAATTTAGGTTGCAAAAGACCTTTTAAGATCATTGGATCTGTTAACCCAGCACTGCCTAGCACTGTCTGTAAGCATCACATCCACATGTCCTTTAAATCCCTCCAGGGAAAGGCTTTTGCTCCAAGGTTCAGGCTCTCAGCAGGCACACATCCCATTCCCAAGCCCCTCTCTCACTGGAGTGTCAGTCAGAGCCCTTGCAAGTATGTCTGAGCCATGGGAACCAGAAGCCACCATGAATTATCTGTCCTCCTGGCAGGTTTTGCCCAGTTTTGTCAGGAAGGGAGAACATATCACCCTTGCCCCACAAGAATTGTAATTACACACCCAAACACAAGTGAAATCCCTCCTCATCTGGCAGAGAAATGGAGAAATGGTACCCAAGGGTGGTATGGTGTCTGCAGTCCATGGCCACATATTTGTGAACTTATTTCTTACTCATTTATCAGACTGCTCCTGGTTCAGCAGTGCTGGCTGCTGCATTTTCCCATTGTCACACACCTTTCTAACTCAAACAATCTCCTACAGCTCCATTCAAAGCCCATGGAAGACAATTGGAGTCCTTCAGCTTCCCTGTGTCCTCCAGAACAGATCCTCCTGTCCTGACACAGGCAGATCCCCCGCTGATTTCCAGGTGCACGCATTACTTGTAGTTTGGTATGGATATTATTTAAGCAAAAGGACATGACAAACTGCCTGGTAACGCTGATTAATGGGTGCCCCTGGGGAATAGTGAGGCATGAGATGAAGTTAAATAACTCCAGTGTGCATTACTCACCACTGCCACACCACCTGAAGTGTCTCATTGTGCCTAAAAAATGGATTCCCTTTTAAAAAGGAACATTTTTAATGTTTCACATTAATTTTCTCCAAAGTCCTTACACTGTGAAAAATATTCCCTGTGGAAAGCCCTCTCCCCACCTCCACCATCACCACCTCCCACCAAGCCTTGCCCTGCAGGTGTCAAATGTGTATTTGACAAGGTGAAACAGCTCAGTGCAAGCTCTGATAACCCTCATGCCTACCTTGATTTATCCTGCATGCTCAGGTGGTGCCTCTCTGCAAACCAATCGATACCTAATGGGATGCAAAGCTGACTTCAATATTTTTTACACTGGGCAGAGCATCCTAAAAATGGTCTTGAGCCTTTGGACTCCACCCATAACCACCCCAAAACACCACAGGTGCACCAGTCGTGGAATCACAAAGGTTGGAAAATCCCTCTGTGACCAGGGAGTCCAACTCACTGTTCACCCCTACCCCATGTCCTCATCCACAGGTCTTTAAATCCCTCCAAGGATGGCACCTCCACTGCTTCCCAGCCTCTTCCAATGCCTGACCACTACTTCTGTGAAGAATTTTTTCCTACTATCCAGTCTAAACCTCCCCTGGTGCAACTGGGGGCCATTTCCTCTTGTTCTATTGCTTTTACCCGGGAGAAGAGCCTGAGCCCACCTTGCCACAACCCCCAGCCAGGGAGCTGTAAAGAGCAAGAAGGTCCCCCCAAGACTAAACACCTCCTCAGACACTATTAACTAACAGCTGCACAAGCTCTGACCATTCAAAATTCCCTTTTGGTGCTAACACCACCATTTGTTTGCTAATCCCCTCCTTATGGGCACATAATCTGTCCTGAATTCTGTGTGATTGTGCAAAAAGAAATGGGCAGCTCCCAACGCCCTTGGGTTTCATAGGAGTTCACAGAGGAAGGACTTTGTGGGTTTTTCCAATGCCCTGCAATGTGAGAGCTCAAATGTTTTAAGTTATGCTTGTGCTTTTCCCAGATCTAGCAAAGAATCCAAGTCTTTGTGATAAAAAATATAAACCTTCCTGACACTTAGTTAAACAAATCATGTACTCATAGTAGACCGTGGTTATTTTCCTTTTGATTTTCTTTTCTTTTTTTTTTTAATTTATGGCTACTGAGGATCAGAGATTGAACACAAGGATATAAACCAGCATTCTCTGATTGCATTCACAGAGATACCAGATCCCACTATCACACAGTTCCCTCTTCCAGCCAAGAGATCCGTGCACAGATAAGAACCACTTGATCATTTATCATACTCTGAAACTACACAGACCACATGGATAAATGGAGAAAACAACACTTTCCAGAACAATGAAAAAAATGCTCCTTTGAAATTTATTCACCTAAAATATTAGTGTGCACTATATAATATAGAGTAATAACGTATGAACTTGAAAAAATTATGATGTTGAGTTAAAGCAACACTGGCAGCATTCTCTTCCTGTAGGAGGAAGCACTTGGATCAGGAGGGTTTGATACCTAAGGCTAAATTTAGGAAAGGGTGATAATTACTTCCTTGAGTCTCAGAAATGTGTCAAATCAACCCAGGGACTCAGGGTCTTTTAGACCACTGGAAATTAATATTTATCCCACCAAAATTTGTGATTTAACTCCCTGCTAGAAAAGAACGGAGGCCCATTTGTTTCCAGTGACCCACTTTTAACCTCTGTCAGTTTATTAAGAAAAAAAAAAAGGAGTATTTAAAAAACAATCATTCAGCTGCAGAGTCCCCAGTGCAGGTGTGAATTCTGCACCACCAAAATGAGCCTTCAATGGGAAAATTGCCCTTGTCAGGCAATGCCCCTGGGCAGGCTGCAAATGGCTGAGAGCAACTAAGCCCCCAGCCTCATCCTAAAGCTCATGTCTTGTGTGATGAATTTCGAGACTGAGCAAAATTTGTGAATGAGAAACTGGAATTTGCACATTCCGGTGCAGGTGTGAGGGTGTGTCACACAGGTGTGGGGCTGGCTCACCTGGGAGCTGCCACTTGTCCCAGGCACTGAGAACAGAGCTGGGTTTTTGTCTTGGGTTATCTAACAAAAAACAAGTGTATTCTGTTTCATCTGTTGAAAGCAGCTGGGAACATGTTTTTCTTTATCTCTTGTAACTCCAGAGGGGAGAGGGGTAGGTGCCTTCTGATCATGAGCCAGCTGTTAAAACCAGATGGGGCATTGTTCCTTATCTCTTCCACAACCTGTCCACCCTCCAGGGGGAATATCTTCTGTTAATGGGCCATCAAGGCTCACCAATGACATGACACATTTCATCATCCCATTGTGGGATGCTCCACCCAGTGGGAGGAGCCAAACCATTTCCACCTGGATAAAACCTGAGATTCGTAACACCAGGCACTCTGGTTTTCCACTGGATTCCCAAAAGAAGATTGAACCCATCTCACCATTATTGGACCCTTTTCTACAGGACCATCTCTACTCCAAAAGAACCACATCTGCCACTCCAGGAGGGCTGACTTTGAACTGCTCCCAACACCCTGACCAGCAAGATGTCAGGCTGAATTTCTGACTCTGTCAAGGTTTCTAGGATTTTCTATTTGTATCATTTGCTTGGTTTTTGTACCTCTACATTTGTATTCTTAATATTTCTAGTAAAGAACTGTTATTCCTATTCCCAAATCTTTGCCTGAAAAGCTTTTAATTGCAAAATAATTATTTAGAAGAGAGGAGTTTACATTCTCTATTCCAAGGGAAAATCCAGCTTTTCCCTGGCAGATACCTGTCTTTCCAAACCAAGACAATTTTACAGTGACTCCTCAGCTGTCCTTGAGTTGGAGATGTGACAATTGTGTTCCCTGAAGCCCAGAGCTCACGAGTAGGACACTGCTCCCTTGGTGTCATGGAAACAATTTGATTTACAGAATCCTCACATTCCTCTATTTTATTCTGAGGCAGGAAGGCTTCAGGGAAAGGCCGTGTTTAGGGTCTCATCTCCTACTTCACTTACTCAGCCTGGGTTCAGCTGTGCTGCAGAGTTGAGGACCCACCTGCAGCAGTGAGGGTGCTCCACTGGGATCTGACTGCTTTTCATCTTGGAGATGGGGCAAAATAACCCTTGAGCAGCACAGCTCAGCTCAGCCTTGTTAAAACTTAACGTAGGAATAGAAACTAGAGGGGGCCTGTTTTCAGTGCCCATCAAGACACTCAAGAGTTCTGTGAGCCAGGCTGCTTGGTTTTAAACATTTCCAACTGGAGTGTTTAAATAAATCATTTATCAGCACAGAGGCAGAAGTTTTTCATAATTGGCCAGAGGAGCAGCCCTCAAACAGGGGGAAGAGCAGGGATAAGTCCTCTGCACATCCTTCTCCACGTCCAGACTCAGACAAACCCTCCACAATCTGTCTGAAGTTTTGAGGTGTGTGTGAGCTGTGCAGAGCTGGGTTGGTAACAGAGCAGGATAAAGTGCTGTCTTGCCTGTCAAATGCTCCGAGCAGGTCTTCAAGGTCTGCAGACACTGAAACCACATATCTGAAAATGATTGAGTTACTCAAGTAATTATTAAATTGGATACCACTCAAATCTGTTCTGCTCTTTATTGTACACAGTGATTCACCATTTATAGGGCCATAAATCCATTTGAAAGGAGCACAGCAAAGCCAGGCTGGGGACCTGCTGCAGAGCTTTGGGAGCAGAGCTGGAGCCTCCAGGCTGGCTCCTCTCCAAGGGGCCAAGACGTGGAGCCCTCTGATGTGGAACTTCTCCAGCAGGATCTCCACACCTCCCCAGCCAGCCTGGCCTGCCAGAGCAGGGCTGAAAGGGCATGAAAAACATGTGTACAGTGAAAAAAAAAGGGCTTTGCCCCTCTGCCAGAAGTCTCTCTGTTTTTTTTTCATGTTGCTCTCTTATCCACTCTCTCAGCCATCCTTCCTGACCACCTTCCACCAAGCCAATTTTCCATCTGACAATACATTTTCTTGTGTTAAAGCAGTTCTTTACCAAGGATTCACTTGTTTAGTCATTTTCTTTTCTGTGAAATGGCTTAAATTACCACACTTTGATCACCAATTTCCCCTCCCCACACCACAGAGGAGAAAAATAAATAATTCCAGTGAAAACAAGGCCCATTTTGCAAACAACTTAATTTGGGTAGGGGGAGAGGAGGAACCAAGTGGGGAAAAATGCTTAATCACAAATAGTTTGGACACCCTCTTGTTTTCTCCTGCTCATGTTCCCCTGGCAGCTGGCAGAAGCAGATTTTAGAAAATTGCCATCCAGCACTCAGAGGCACCTCTGGGCTTCGTTAGACTCCTGAGTCTCACCAGGCACACACTGCCCAGGGAAAACATCTTGCTGTGGTAGTGATTTTGAACTGAAATTATTTGCCTCCACAAATACGTTCTGTTGTTCTTATACAAGCCTGAATGAAAGAACTTTGCTGGTTTTTTTGAGGTCTGGATTTGTCAGGTATCAGTCAGAGGCAACAGAAAGGAAATTTCCACCATGTCTCTTGTAGCTGATGCATCCACTCAATTGCTCACTAAAACAATCTGGTCATTTTTGCCCTGTACTGGCTGTTCTGTCTGGGCTCAATTTCTTCAGCCTGCTCAAAGAATTCCTGTTTTTTTTTAATATCTCCATTGGAGACAAAATAAAGTTTATTTTCTATGCTGCTCTGACTAAGAAAGTAGAAGAAAAACTTCACCCAAATCCCATGAATTACATTATCCTGCTAATTGCAAAAGTCTTTGTTTTTCCATCTGTCAGGGACAAGGACTCAGTTTTGCAAAACTGTTGGGGGAAAAAAAAATAAAAATTGGGTGTTCTTTGCCAATGTGAATGTAGAAAGCATTAGTGAGTCTGCAGACTTGGATGAAATTCAGTTACATTTTGCACTGTGAACTTGAAAACCTCAGTTTGGCTGAGAAAATATGTTAGAAAGTGAAAAAGCAGATGCTGCTTTCCAGGTCTGTCATTCACTTTTTAAATGCATTGCTCAATAATCACTAAAAACACAGCTTTCTCAGGTGTTAAAACATCTGGGAGCCAACATCTCTCTTAACCCAGATCACTGGGAATTCTGAATTGATTCACCAAGTCTCACAGAACAGAGAAAATACCTGGGCTGGATTTAATCCCATTAGCTGGATGTCCACATTTCAGCAGCCTCAGCTGCTAGATCCGAGCTGTCAGCAATCATCTCCTCTGTGTGCATGGAGAAAGTCGATGTTTAGGAGGAAAAAATGCCACAGAACAGCCATGAAATCCAAATAAACTGTGTTTCCACACTGCCTGTGACACTGCAGGGCTGGAAATGTGTGGGTGACCAAGGTGGCACTCACAGGTGTCTGTGCCAGCCCTGCCCCAGAGCCCAGCCACAGCTGGGTGAGGGCTGAGCCATGGGGAGGTGCCCCCCAGGAACACGGGGTGGGCTTGGTGTCTTGGGAAGGCTGAGCTGGAACAGAGACTGGACAGAGCTGGAGAATAAAGTAGATATTTATGGAAAGGCCCTTAGGATCCACCTTGGGCAGGGCAAGAGCCTGACCAGGGCTACACCCAAGGTGGACCCAAAATGGTCACAAAATGGACCCAAAATGGTCACAAAATGGTTGACTGGTCATGAGGTCTCACACTTTTATAAGTTTTGGTTCATTTGCACATTGGGGTTTAATTGTCCAATTCCAGCTCCAGGTTGTGAGGTCCCATCCTTCTTGTTTCTCCCTCCAGCCACCCTTGTTTGTGCTTTTGGGCCTGAGAGTTGTCCTTGGTGTGCAGCAGGAAAAGGATTTGTTTTGTGTCCCTGCTGTGTGCAGAGCTGAGTGACACTGACTGTGAGCTCAGAACTGCACCCCTGGACACCACAGAGTCTGAAAAACAGGAAAACTCAAACTTGAAGCACCATTCTGACACTGGGAATGGGCCTTGCCCAGAGTTCCAAGGTGCTCCACACCCACAGCAGGACTCCAAGGGCATTGCAGGAAGCAGCAGCTCTGAATGCAAAAAGAAAGACCTCGGCCACCTCTTCCACCTCCTCCTCACCCTTCATCTTAAAATATTCCCAGCGTTGTTGCAGCTCCAGAAAAGGGAGGCAGGAATGCTGTGCAAAACACAGATTTGCTTTTAAAAACAAGTAATTTGCTGGTTGCTGATTGTGTGTTGATTGGTATCGTTGTGTCCCTCCTCTAAGAAAAATGATCCACAGGTGGCTCCAGCCTGAGAAAAAATGCAGTTTTTGTTCTAGCAATCCTGTTTGTTTCCTGCCACCACCCCTCCAGCTACCTTCTAATTGAACAAAGTGGACTTAATTTGAATTAAACTGTCAAAAGTCTTCCACTTAAATTGATTTATCAGCCTTCCTGGCTGAAATGGATTCATTTCTGCACAATATATATGAAGTGTGTGTTGATGGATTGCATTTCACAGAATGGAAACATTTTTTATGCATCTTCATTAGATTCAGCTCAGGTATGGAAAGGAAAGGGAGGAAAAAAAGGAGGAGGGTGGGGGAAGGAAGAGTAAGTGTGCAAGAGAACAAGAGGGAGGGAAAACGAGACAGAGAACTCCAACTTGACAGTAAAAAAACCCCATATTTTGACTGACTTTGTATGTCCAGAGCCCCTGCAGAGTTCACGTTCACCCACACAGATGTTTGAGACACCCTGGGACACCCAAATCAAACCAGTGAGGCACCTTTAAAAAGGAGGCCTCTATGGAATGACCATTGGAGAGAGGAAAATCCAAAGCTTCAGCCAGCTCCACTAACAGCCTTTCAGCTGTAAAAAATATTCTGTTGTTTTTATTTCCTCTGTTTTCCTGACCTAGAGTGTGTTTAATGCAGTAGGAACCATTTGACAAACTCAATTTATTTCCACTTAGAACAAGGTATTTAATCTGAGGAGTTTTAGATTAAGTGGGCCAGGTGCAGTTGGACGCTCTGATTGATTGAATTAAACTTCTATTCATTTCCTGCCATGCCAGATCCAAAAATTTTTCAATAGTTTGAGGCTTCTGCTCCTTCTGCCTGGCACGTTTTCTTTCTGTCCTCCTGGACACAAGAGTGGTGGATGGGATTCAAAAGGGGCAGCAGTTCCTGAAAATGGTTGAAGGAAATGTCACAGGCAGGGAATAGTGAAGTGGAGATGGCCAAGGTGGAGAAAACAAATGAATTTCAGTTTGTGGGCAAGGAAGGCAGGGAGGGGGAGAAGTTGTTTATTGAAAGTTTCCTGAACAGGCTTGATGGTCAGGAGAGAGAAGGGTTTGCATCCAGCCAAGCAGGGCTGGAAGGGATGGGTTT
This sequence comes from Zosterops lateralis, assembly GCF_965231275.1. NCBI lineage: Eukaryota > Metazoa > Chordata > Aves > Passeriformes > Zosteropidae > Zosterops > Zosterops lateralis. The sequence goes on along the minus strand of NC_139780.1, from coordinate 3,837,455 downwards.
TCTGAAGGATTGATCCTGTGCAGTGCTGAGCACCCAGCTCTGTTCCAGGTAACAAACCCCCGAGCGCGAGATCTGAGCTTTCACTGAAAACCACTCTCCACCCGCCTCACACAAGGCTGATCAAAGCCATCAGGAATGTTCCCCACGGTTTCAGTGGGCTTTGGAAAGCTCTGAAGTCAGCAGATGTACAATTCCAGGTTGTGAAGCCTCCTGCAGAAAATCAGAGAGCTCTGCCACCGGTGAGTGCACAGCAACATCCCAGCCCTAACCAGAGCCTGGCTTCTCATGAAGGTTGTCACAAGGAGATGCCAAAAGTCTGTTCCCCTTACACCCCCCTCCCTCTTGTTCTTTCTCCAGCAAGAATATGAATCAAGGCCTGAAGAGAGCTGTCAGTGAGGGATGATTTTCCTGTGATTATTGCCTGGGTGAGAGATTATGCCTTGTTTTTTTGCAAACTGCCTTATTTGCAGAGCAGAACACATTGGGCTCATGTCCAATTGATACATTCCTCTTCAAACAGCAGATCCAACTACAGAGTGAGATGCAAATTTAATTATTCCACATGTAGGAAACAGAAACGGAATCTCATTGTTGAATTTGTTCTCCTACGTCGGGAAGATAAAAAACAAAAAAAGATGCTGAAGTGGCCTGTGTGAGCTGAATACATTTCACTCCCCAGAGCTGGAGAGAAATGAACTCTGTTCCTGCTGCAGAAGCCTCACCGGATAGAATTTTTTTTTCCTTTTCTTTTCTTTTCCCTATTCAGAACTACGATGTGCTGCTGAAACTTCTCCCTCATTTGCATGTGTATGTGCAATTCATGCCCCTTTTCCAGGGAGTGTTTTGGGACTACACCACTTCCCTTTGAAAGTGGTCTCCCAGGATGAGAACCAAGCGAGTTGGACCTCAGCTAGTGGGACATCTAGACCAGAATTGACACAAATGGTTTTCCTTGAAGATTTGTTCCTCTTGTCAGGGCTCAGTGAAAGCTGCTCAGGGGACCACTGTGTCATCTGTTCCCTGCTGTGCCTTACAAGAGGGTGGGACACCTCTCCCATGGTGTCCTGCTGTGTCTGCAGCTTCTGAGGGGGAAAGGGATCTTTCTGGAATGTCTTGCTCTCTCTTTCTCTCTCTCTCTCTCTCTCTCTGCTAATTGCTGCAGCTTTCTTTGTTCCCTGCTCAGCTCTTGCACCACTGGAGCACAGATGTGCTGTGGGCAGTACCAGTGGGATGTTTGTGGGAGTGAGCTCCACCCTCTTTGGCTTGTTCATCTCAAGTATTTGTGCAGGACAAAGATCAGCAGCTTTGAGGATGAGGTGACCATCCACCAATCCACCTCGACAGCATCTGGCTCCAGGGACTGGTGCCCCAGCAAGAGAGGAAACCAGAAGGTTCCTACAATCATCTGCTGCAAGAGCTGGTGTGATTTAAGGGCAGCCTGAGCTCAGAGTTTGGTCTGTTTACCAAAAATGTGATCTCGTGCACGGCTGTGCTCCAGCTCTGTCCCCTTGAACCTGCAGTTCAGAGGTGACAGGGTTGTCTCCAGGACAATTTTCCAGATTTTCTTTGGGTGGCACTAGGAATCCCACCCATGAGCTGAACACGAGTGATGAGATGTGTTCTGCAGGCTGGAGTTTCTGCAGCTCCCCTGCCATGGATAATGCCATGCTGTGTCCAGGATCAGCCCTGCTCAGTCCAGCTCTTGTCTCTGGGTATCAGGAACAGGTCCTGGACACTGTCACACAGAGGAAAACTCCCACTTTTATCTCCCTCATAGCCATCAGCTATTGAGTAACATTAACATTTTATAGGGCTGGGGAGAATGGCCATGGCAGCAGGCTGTGTAATAGATAACAAATCACCCCAGAGAGCAGAGGCCTTCCTGGGGCACTCACCTCTTGCTGCTCCTTTGCAGATGCCCCCAGGATCATCATTTTCCATGAGCTGCCTGTGAGTCGTGTCTGGAGTTGTGCTCCTTTCCTGCACACAAACCAAGACCTGCTTTCCCTCAGTAAAATTCCCCACCAGGAGCAGAACAAGAGGTGAGCAGGACTCCAGGCCAGTGCAGGGTGTGCTGGGGTTTAGATCCACACTCTGCACTGGCAGTGGCATTTTTAAGAGGATCCCTCTCCTGAAACGACCGAGCAGGATGTGAGGGGGCAGGTGTTTGTGGGTTTTAAACACGGATCATTTCTGTGCTTTGGTTTGCAGCACAACCCCCTGACAGAGGCACAGGTGAGGGGGTGAAAAGCTGCAGCACAAGGGTAGCCAGAGGCAAGGATTTTTTAATTAGTTTTTACACTGGAAAAAGGGTTTGTGCGGCCACACTTGTAGCTCAGGGGAATCCTTAACCCAGCCTTGCATAGCCTGAGCCTGCTTACCACAAAAAGGAATAGGAGTTAGCCAAACAGAGCAAATAAACATCGGGTTGCAGCTAAAAGAACATAATTTTCTCCCAAATTCTTTCAATGTTTACCATATTAAATGATCAAAAACATTTGGACTGGATCAGACTGTACAGATGGAGCATTAAAAGGTCAGCTGTTAACCTGCAGAAGCAGAGAGACTCCACATCTCCCTTTAAGATGATTCTCCATCCTCAATGGGTCCCCATGGAACTCCTATAATAACATTAATGCTGCGAGTGGCCATGCAGCAGCTCTCATTTGCACTGCCTGGAACCTCTTCATTAAGACCCAAACTCCCACTCCGAGGATGGGTCCTGACTTTCTGATGGTACTTGGACAGCTGGGGGAAACTGAGACATGAGGAGATTAAATTCTTTCAATTTAAAAATTAAAAAAAAAAAAAAAAAAAAAAAAAAAAAAAAAAAAAAAAAAAAAGTCTCAAATTCCTAATTCTCAGCCTCTTCTTCCAGGCTTCAGGTTTCTACACAGTAGAGTTTGTTGTATTAAATATTTTTAAAAAATTATGGAACTGGAAAATTTTATAGATTGCAAGTCTCTTCTGACTAAATTGTTCAGATGTATGGTCAGTAATTCTAAAAAAATAAAATGAAAATATCTTTGGTTCTTGAAGGAATAGGAAAATCAGAGGCGATGAGGATCAGGGTGTTTCTCATGCTCATATTCACGGAATCCAGGCTGGCCTGCCCTTGGGGCCAGCTTAAAAACTAAAATCTGTGTTATTACTTTGCCCCTTTGGGGCAGATAAGAACTCTGTGCCCGGCTTGATCCTCAGAGCCTGGCAGGGTCGTGGATTTGTTTACATTTGGGTTCAGGAGAGGATTTAAGTCCCTGTTTATCTTGCAGGCTCCTGGCAGATGCACAAACTCCCAGGTATTTTTCATTGAAGAATGAGCCCCTGAGTGAATCAAAGCCTCGTTACATCCCCACAGCAGATGGAAGAGGTGAAAGCCTGGCCCCACCTTCCCAACTTGCTAATGGAGCAGCTCAGCTGGAATCCAGATGTTGCCGTGCTTGCCTCTATTTCAGAAGGAGCCAGGAGTGGAAGGTTTGAGATTTAGAGCATATCTGTACTCACAAGACTATGCAAATCATTTATTACTCTGGCTTCAAGCCTGAGCTTGGAGGTACAATATAGGTTAATTAAAGACACAGGAGAGTGTGGGGAAGATGCACAGATTGGACCAAGCAATAGTGATTGGCCAAGGCTGAGGGAAGAAGTCCCAAGTTGATTCCTGGAGTGAAAATCAACACCACAAACAAGCTTTGCCTTGTTTTTTTTTTTTTTATTTTTTTATTCTGAGAGGAAAAGCACAGCTTGGTGGACTCAGCAGAGCTGCTGCAGGAGTGGAATGGTCTCAGTTGATTGTGATTATCCCCATGACTTCAGCAACGTGGGGAAACTGGGATAAATTCCTGTGTGTGCTCTAAGTCACTCCCAACTCGAGCCATCCTAAGGATCTGTGGTTCCGTGTGTCCCTGCTCACCTGGCAATGAGTCCCAGAGGGCAGAGAGTCACTCTCCACAAATGGGGAAGGAGGTTTGCCACTCTTGTGATGGAGTGAAATCACGAAGGCGTGGGATGAGCTTCTGGAGGACAGGCTTCAGTCACACACCTTCCGCTCCTCGGCTCACACAGGGGCAGTCACTGGAAATTTGGGAAGGGATACAGAAGAAGGAGTCAGGCCGAATGACCCAATATCTCACCCAAGTCTCAAACAGTGGTCTTTGCATGCCAGGACTGTTTTGCCTCTTATTCACATGTTAGAGGCTCAGCAAAGAAATTGGTATGAAATTGCTGTGCCTACCACTTCTACAAACACTAAATCTTGCTTTGTTTTTCCTATTTTCTTTTGTTCATTTTTTCTTTAATAGCCATCCAGCCTCCTTTACTGAAGCTGTAAAAAACACAGGTTATGAAAAGCAAAAGGGGAAGGCTGTTTCCAGGCAGAAGAACGTGTCTCTGGATATGTTTGTGGACTGAGCAGCACAAGAGGGGACCCCATCCTCAATATGTTTGTAGGATGCATCACACCACAGAGACCTGAGTGGAGCCCTCCAGGCACAACTGTAATGTAAATATTAATTAACATTAATGATCTGTGGCCTTGCCTGTCAGCTGGAAAGCAGCAAGGCTGTGTGTGGCTGAGGATATTAATTTGGTTTTGGAGCCCTGGAAGCAGAGGGACTGTTGGTACAATGAGCAAAGCGGCTCCACTCCCTCTTGCCCACCCCGCTCTGCCTCTGGGTCACCTGCAGGGAGGGGAATCAGGCCTGGGATGGGACTGTGGGGCTGCTGCAGGGAGCACTGGAGGCACAGGTGTGAGATGGGCTCATAGCTGAGCTCCGTGCCCTGCTGTGTGCTCCTCGTGCTGCCAGCTCCAGGCGCGGTGCCACGGATCCGGCGTGCTGGGAGCGCCGTCTGCGAAGGGGAGGTCACACTTCCAAAAGCATCTCTCACTCTCTGGGCAGGTCTCTCCTGGCTGTGCCTGGCTCCTCCTGCAGCCAGGCACACAGCAAACCTCAGGGGCTCCAGCTGGAACATCTCAGCTTCCCACTGGCTCCCATAGTGTGGGCCCAGTTCTCAGCATCGGCACCTCGCCTGCTCCCCCTCCCTCCCTCTCTCTGCAAGCACCTCCAATGAATTATTAATTGCAGCTCATCCAATTAAAGGGCTCCTTGATGTTAATAATTCATGGCTGTGGTTGGCTGGCAGGCTGTGCAGCACGAGGGCTGGGGCTTGGGTGAACAGAGAGGAGCGAAGTGCAATAAAGAAAGGAAGAAATCAATAGTGGAGCACAGGCTGTACACATCCAGGAGACTCTTTATTATATCTGAGAATTGCTTTCTGTGATTGCTACCATCATTACTTCTGTATTTATTTTTTAACGACTCGTCCATCACGAAGCCCAAATACATAACGAAAAAAAAAAGACCAATTGCACTAAACCAGTTAAATTCTTTTAATGCCTGGCACTGGGTGAAAGCAGTAATGAGCTCATTTTGTCTCTACTCCCACTTATGGTGGAAGCTCCCTCATCCAGGAGCCAGTTTCATTGCTCTCTCCCTAGGTTAGGACAGATCCACTGCTTTTCCCTCTGGGAATGGGCCCATCAATGATGTTCATGGGAGTAACTTGCAGCTCAGCAGCTCTGCTGGGAGTATATCAGGCAGTTCCCAGGACAAGGGAATGCCAGCTGAGTATTCAGAAGAAGCATGAGTGTGGTGCTACTGCAAAACCAACATTCATCACAGCAAGGCAGAAAGGAAACGGGACTGGAAACCTCTCCCAAGGTTTGAGATGAGCTGGCATTAGGGAGAGAGTTGACAACATAGTCTGGGATGAGGGCCATGGAAGCTGTGCTTGTTAGAGGGGATACAGCCTCCTGCAGGGCACATCTGAACTGTGAAGGAAGGGACATTGCAGATTTTGGATTGGGAGCACAGTCACAGGGACAAATGCAGGCTGGCAGATGCCCAGCCCCCTTGCTGTCTCACAAAGAGGCACACAGAGGATGCAGGGTTGGAGGAGAAAGCCAGAGGAAATCAAAGTAGAAATAAGATTCACCTTTTCCTGCCAGCAATGGCAGCCCACTGACAAGAAATGCTCAGTGAGGCTTTCAGCAAGCGTGTGTGGAGATGGAAATCACACTGAGACTCAGAGGCTCCTCAAAGGTGTTTCTCAAACAGGGAGATGGTTTACAGCCAATAAACCACTCAGTAAACTGGTGAGGACCCTATTGAGCAGGAATTCAGCTCAAATCAAACCCCTGTGTCCACTAAAGTCTTTTGTCTTTCTTTCACAGGGGTCATACCCCTCTTGTATAAGCTTGGGGGCCATGAAGAGGAGGCCAGACAGCTCCTGGGAAACTCTTTTTTGTAGCCTCACCTGGTGAGGATATTTTCTTTTAAACCACATTTGATGGAAGCCATAAAACACCCATTGTTAGTGTGAGGTACAAGCACTGTGGGCTGTGAGGTGATTTTAAAAGAAATCCTGACTTTGTGCAGCATCTGCTACAGGACTTCAAACCAGGGCTTTCCATCACTCTGCAAATGCACAATATTGGTGAAACACCACTCCTGCCATGGGAGTGTGATGTGACTGCATCACACATTTTAAAATGTCTAAAAACTTGCAAAATAATAATTATTTGTTTATTTATTTATTTATTTATTTATTAATGCAAGTGATTTAATACTGATTTGAGAGCCCTGAGGAGAACATGGAGTTCAGTCTTCATGGCCCGTTCAGTCTTTGGTCTCCCAAATTTCCAATTAGTGTTAATTTGATTGTGTTTTCTGTTGACCATGAGGACCTTTTGCACCCAACTGATTTGGCACTGCAGCTTGGTGGATCTTCCCCAATGGACAGCAGAGAATTTGGAACTCTGCCCCCAGCCCTGTTTCAATGTTTTGCTCAGCCCCAGCTCCTGGTTAGGCTGGCTCTGGAGGTTCAGGCTGACATCCATCCACTCATCATTTCTGTTTCCCAAAGTCACCTCCCAATTCCTGGCTCCGTGTATTAAATGTGCACTCTGTGTGTGCCAGATAACACCAAAATAAGGCCACAAAACTATAAATTGGCAGAAAAGGAGGGGACAAATCCCATTAAACAGTGAGGGTTATTTAGTGGAGAGCTCTGGGTGGCTGAGGAGGCACCTCTGGTCCAGCTCCATGCATGAATGGCTCAGTAATCAGATGCTGAACACACTCAAGGGAAAGGGCAATTAAGTGAGGGTTATTTCAATATCTGAAGAAGAAGAGAGGACAAGGTGGATCTGGGCATTGCCACCCCAGGCAGGGGAACCAGCTCCTCAGCTTTGGGGACAGGATCTGGCATGTGTCACACTCCTCTGCCACCTTCCCCAAGCCACAGCTGCATCCCCACACAGCTTTCTCCTTTAAAAAGAAAAAAGGAACTATGGTCATAATTTTCCAGAGTTTTGCAGTATCTCAGTTTGTTCCCTGTGTACTCAAAGATCAATTCCACAGAATGAAACCAAAGTGAGCCTGTAACATCACTGTGCTTGTAAACAAGAACAAATTCAACAGAAAATAGCAGAGGACCAAATTTCTGCTTTGGTTTTTTGGTTGTTTGGAGGTTTTTTTGTACCTTTAGTGATATTTTCATAGGGGAAAATTGATCTTACCTCAACTCTGAAGTTGAGTTCTTGGACAAAACTTGATTTCAGCTTGCAATAAAAAGGTAGAGAAATGGGCACAGATGATGCCCCACTTCCAAACACCTCTCTGGAAGCTGCACTGCAAATCCAGTTCCCTTCCAGCACTGCTTGATACAATTTGATTTTCTACCTGATTCTCTTTCTGCTGTGTGCTTTATGTGTCTGTTAATACATAAGTCTGTTCTTTTTTATCTTGCTTGTATTTTTGGTTTGGTTTTTTATTTTTTTTTTCCCTTCTTAGCACTAAACTGCAGCACACGCATTGTGCTTTCAGCTGCCTGTGATCTGTCAGCGGGCCCAGGAGCTTAGTCTGAACAGGCTATGTAAATATTGTCTCAAAATTACAAATATTCAGAATGGCAGTAATATATGGGGCTTTTTGTTAAAGCATCTTGTTTTGGTGGGTTTAGGCAGAGGCCGGGAAGCACGGAGATGTTGACGTGTTGTTTGTACAAGGGACACACACTCACGTGTACACAAAAATCACAGCGTTGTACAAACAGCAGTTCAGGCCATAAATATCTTGGTGAAATTGCTCCCGAATCAAAACAACCCCCAAAAGAGCCGTGATGGAAATGAAGTCAGACTTGCATTGCTTTTGGGGCACACGCCCTGCTTGCTCTTTTTTTTATTTCCTCCCTCTGAAAACGGGTGGAAAACTCCCTGTGCCGAGGAGCCTATTCTGGATCAACACATTTAGTAACAAAATGTACCTTTGTATCTAAAAAACCTGAGTGTCATGAATATTTAACGTGGGAGGAAAGAATGATTCTGTCAGTGTGTAAAGCAGTCCCAGAGAGGCTCGAATTCTGCCTGGTTTCTATTAACTCTCCTTCTCTGTAAACACACTGAGTCATTTGCTGCAGGAGAGGTGTGTGAGCACCGCCAGGGAAAGGCACACGGGTGTGAAGAGAAATCCCCACTGCCATGCAAAGGCAGAGAAATGGATTGGCTGGGCAAAGTGCTGCCTCCAGCCTCAGTCCTCGCTCTGCACAGCCAGCCTGAGCTGCAGGTTTGAGCCCAACAACAGCACAAATTTGAAAGGTCTCCTGCACTGCTTAAAAAAAAAAAAAAAAAAAAAAAATTAAGCATCTCTGTACCAACCTCCCACAGGGTAAATCAGAGCCCCAGAACCACCCAAAGGGAATCGCACACTGGTGAAAATGTGAGTGAAAATATCTTTCCTCTGCTCATCTCCAGTTGCTTCACACCAAACTTGTTCCCTGTGGAAAGACGTGGAGGTTGTGGGGGTGTGATGGGCACCCAAGGACCTTGAGAGCCACTTGAACACCATGAAACCTCCAAGCAACAAACAGAATGAGAGGCAGGACCTGTCTCTGATTTTGGGATCCTGGCTTGGGGAAGCCTCTGAACTCAGGCAACCACATCAGTGCATGTTGAAGTTGAAGGCAGCAAACCTCTAAATTAAACATTTCTCAAGAGTCTTGCTGTGCATCAGGGCACCAGCAACTTCAGTTGGTTGTTCTCCACTCTGATTTCCTCTGTATTTCAGATTCCTTAGTCCAGCCTTTGGACAGCAGCAGGGCTGGGGAGGTGCAAATTTAAACCTCCCTGAGCTGAGAGCGGGGTAATTTTGGGCAATGTGGAAAGGGAGATTACCCTGGGGAGAGGAGGGTGCTGCTTCCTTCCCTTCCCCACTCTACCCCAGAATATCCCTTGGGTGCCTAGGATACAACAGGTTTAACAGGATTTGCTCCTTCCATCTCTCCATTACTCCAGGTTTCATCTGACAAGGCACACATATATTCTGCCTGGACCTGTTGTGCTGTTTTGCAAAAGGAGCTGGTTTGGCATCAGCCAGCAGCTGAGAATTTTATCTTTAGTTGCTTTTCCCCTCCTGTCTCTGCCATGCAGGTGCCTGGAGCAGCCTTTGAGATGGGTTGCTGGTACCAGGCTGCCATCCAGAGGGGAAAGACTCAGTGCTGGGAGCACCAGGCACTCACTGGATAAGGCACTAAAGGGACAGCTCTGGTCTGGAAATCAGAACCAGCTCTTCAGCTGGGGCAAGGATGGGTTTTGAGAAGGCTCAGATGTTTAAAGATATTTTCAAGATCCTGCTGGCTTGAAGCAAACACTCGTTCCAGAATTCTTCCTGATGAAAATGAAGATCATGAGCAGCAGCAAAATTTGCAAATGCAAGAAATAACAGTAATTGTTGCACATGGCACTTGTCACTGGGAGATTTCAAGCACTCTGGGTCTTTACAGTTCTTCTCTCTCTGCTTTGGGGGTAATAACTCATTGTCTGGCCACAAACTTGAGCCTTTCCCTGTGTAGGATTCCAGACCTACCCTAGACTGTGTCACTTGAGTCTTTCCAGGCAGAGGTGGCCAAAACTGACCAGGAGGACACAGGGCAGCTGTTCCCTGCTCCCCAAACCCTCAGACCATATCCCTCAGTTCCCATCAGTGAACCAGATGGACACACCAACAGGACAGAGAAACCCACACATTCCATATCTATCAGCCCTTTGACCCATGGGCTGTGTGTGTGTGTGTCCATATCGACAGCTGGACACATCTGTGCACACAATCAGGACCTCTGAAATGTGAACATATGAATATATGCCAGTGTACCTGTTATATATAAACACAGAGCCAGCCTCTTGCTCTCTCCATAAATGCAGTGTGATCAATAACATTTCTAGAGCAGGGGGTGAGCAAAGTGCCTTGTTAAACTAATAATTGCACAGGAACCAAATCCTTTCTAATAAAATCTTTTAAAACCTTTCTAAAATTTCTACTCCGAGGCTACTTTGCCTGTGAGACCTGTAATTATTGAGAGTGGGAAGAAAGGAGCATAACTGGCCTCTTAGCAACTGCCCAGTGGACATAAAAACGGGGCTGCACTGAGCGAGTGGCCCCTGTGGAGTCTCCTGATTGAGACACAAACCTGTGGCTTGTGCTGTCCATCTCCTGGCAGGGTTTGTAATTAAAGCTGTATTGCTGTTTGTATTCCAGCAGCAGCTGAAAGCCCCTCTGCAAAAAGGTGCTGTGCAAACAGAGAGGCAGCAGCCCCGCTGCAAAGGATTTCCAGCCCGGGGAGATGAAGTGTGCAGCAGGGAGGGCTGTGCAGAGGGGTGAGGAAGAAGAAGGACAGTGAGTCCTTCAAGGCTGTGTGTTAACAAAAGAGAAAGGCAGGGGCCAAGCAGCTGCCACTCAGCCTCTCAGATTTAATCTCCAAGAAACACACGTGCAGCTTGACCCAGGCACATGCATGTTATATTTATGTTGTGATCACCCTACAGGGCAGCAGTGATGCTTCAGCTGCACCTGAGGGGGTTTTGGTACCTCTCAGGTGTTATCTGACTGCAGGAATCCCCTAAGTGAAGCATATTTAGTGCAGTGAAAACACCCTTGCCCCAAGCACTGCTCCAAGGAGGCTTCCCTGGAGCTGGGGAAGGGGCAGGGCAGCTGCTCTGTGCTGCAGGTCCTGTTCCAGGCCAGCAAGGCAAGGAAAATCTGGGAAGTCTGTGCCTGTGGCTGACAGAAACAAAGGGTGCTGATGTGGTCTGGGAGCACCAGAGAGGAGGAACCCCAGGCTGAGGGTGTTGTTGTGCATCTCCTACAGCAAATCCCACTGCAGTGGGTGCAGTGAGGCTCACTCCCAGCCAGAGCAGGCAGGGAAGTGTCCTTGTCCACAGCATCACCCTGCCTGCACTGCCTGGAAAATCCACCTGTGAACGAGGCACGATCTTCCCTGGCAAGGCCATTGTTTCTGTGAGGTTTTTCACTCACTGGGGAGCCATCCATCCCAGGCAACATCAGTGCTACAGGGAAGGGAGGCAGGAATCAGGAAAGTTAGCGAGTCGTGGGCTGTGTTTGGTTAAACAGTGTCTTCAGGCTTCCAAACTAATGCATATGGAAGGGGGTGTGATGTGGGGACACTCAGCTTCCTTCCTCCGAGTTAATTAACCTCCCTCACCCCCGTGCTGTTATAGACACAGGCACTTCTGCTGCATATGTCAAGGGCATAATTAGCACAGGCTGAGCAAACCACACACAGGATGGGGACGTGCCTGCAGGATGGACACAGTGACAGGCAGGCACGGGCAGGGACAGAGAGCCTCGGCACGGTGACCCGTCGTGGCAGGAGTGAGTCTGCTGCTGGATGGAAAGATAAGGGCTGCCCTCTCTCCATTCCCCCCACCTGCTGTCTGCTGGGAGGCTGCAGCCACCAAAGGAGAGCAGGTTCACTCCTGGGGAGATTACAAGGGTTAGGAGCAGCTCAGTGATGGAGAAAAGTCTTCCTCAATTTTTATTCATCTCAGACCCTCAGTGTTCCCAGTGTCTTGGTGCCCAGAGGGCACAACCTTCCTCCCTCATTCAGGTGCTCAGGGAACCCTTTCCTGTCACACAGGAGGAAGTCTGCACCCTCCCTGCCCCCTCTGCAGCTTTGCCCAGCCCTCAGCTCCCAGCACCTCTGCAGCCAACACCCCACCAGCCCCCATAACCCCAGTCCCATATTCCCATCCCTCGGGACACTGACATCTCTGCTGTGAGGAGGAGAAACCCCTTTGGCAGAGAACACTGAGGAGAGCACTGACAGAGGGGAAGTGCCCTGCCTGGGGGCAGCTCTGCAGGGATGGATCCCTGAGGAGAGGTCCAGCTCTGCTCATTTCATGGCACCAATGCCCCTCACTCCTCAGCCTCAGTGGATTCTTCCATGCCTGATGATCAATTCCATCCATGCTGGCTCCTGTTCTCCCATCCATTTCATTTATTGCTCCTGATACGCCTCTCCCATGGATTTCAGCCATCCTGGGGTGACCCTGCTCCACAACTGAAGATCCCCAGGGCCAGTGTCATGCAGATCCCAGTGAGTGGAAGATGTGAGAGGAGCAGAAATCTGATGATTCCCTGCAAGGCCTCCCTTCCTCTGCAGCTCCCAGCTCCTGGCATTGCCTCCTCCCTTCTGCCCAGAACCATGGAACACACATGCAAAACATCCCCAATTCTTAAATGTTGCTGTTTTAGAGAAACTTAGTGCTTGTTCCAGCTGCAGGCACTAAATCATCCCTCTGCCCTGGACGTGTGCTGAGGAAGGGAGGCCGGTGATGAATGGGGCTGTCCGTATTTACACTGGGAGCAGCACAGCTGTGTGAATCTCACTGTGCAGCCAGGACTCTGTGCAAACTCGGCATCCCCCCTGCTTCTTCCCCTCCCAGTGACAGTGACTGATTGTCCACTTTTGCAGAGCACTGCCCAGCACCAGCCACGGCTCCCAGCACCTCCAGAAAGTGAGGAGGAGGGGGGGAACCCAACCCTCGAGCCATCAGAGCTCCTGCATTTCCTTGGCAAGCCGTAATTCCTGTGGTGACTTTGCAAACGAGCAGGCCACAGACATAAAAGAGAAGTGCTGGAGGATTGGAAGTGAGAGGGAAGAGGAGGAGAAAGGGTAGCCTGGATTTTTCCTGCAAGGAAATGCAGCCAAGATGTTGAGCACCTGTAGCACTTTTCATCCTTCAGACCAATTCTCAAGGTAAATATTGATGCCCTAATGGAGTGTAATCAGACTGCAGTGCTCTGCATAGAGCTCTTGGACTGGGGGTTTGGGAGAGCTTAAATTGTTGGCAAGGCTTAGGAAATGTATGGACAACCCACAAAGGCTCCCCACACCTTTTCCTACTGTTTCTGCCGAGAGAAGCTGTGGCTGCCCCTGGATCCCTGGAAGTGTCCAAGGCAGGCTGGACAGGGTTTGGAGCAGCCTGGGACAGTGGAAGGTGCCCATGGCAGGGGGTGGAATGAGGTATTTTTAAGGTCCCTTCCAACCCAAACCATTGTAGGATTCTGGGATTCTGTTTCTTGCCTGCCTTGCTGTAAGTGGCTGCTGCCATCACTTGGTGGTCCAATCCCAGCCCTGAGGAGACAGAAATATGTAATTCTTCCAGAAGATCTGTGTGCAATCCTGCTACTGAACTTCCCTCTCTCCTGGCAGATTCCAACAGTTATTGGACATTTCATTTTCCTTCACAACCTGTATGCCTGGAAAGCAGCAGGAAAGTTTCCAGAGATGATCCTGGTCTGTCAGGGCTCCATTGCAATCACCACATCTCAGCAGAATGTTTGTTTTCACCAAATCACCACGTTCTGAGAGGAAAAATATGAGAGTCCCAAACCAGCCAGGACATTTCTCTTCATCTCCCCATTCTCCTCCTTAGCTGATGGAGATGTGCTGTGAACCAGCAGCAGAATTATGGAAAAGGGAATGAGCTGTAGGGCTCACCCCACATGCCTGGAGGGGAAACGAGGGGCTAAAGAAGGAAAGATGTTGAGCTTTGACCTTCATCCAAAACTTTACATTAAAATATTTAACTTAGGGCAGTAGGATGGGTGACTTCACTGCACAGAGGAGTCCTGGGAATGTGTCTGAAGAAAAGCACTTGACCTTGTGCTTCAGAGAGGTGACAGCATGGGAAGCTCTCACCTGCTCTAAGCAGGCCCAGGTGAAGAGGAAAAGGTGAATAATCCATTTGTAAAAGGTGAATAATAATCCATTTGTGCAGGCAGCTCCTGGAGCAGACCAGAGGAAGGGTCACCTCATGATCCCAAACTTGGCACAGATCCCCTTGAGGCAGGGTAAGGCCCAAGGTGCCATCCACACCTGGAGTCATTCCAGTCCAGACCAGTGCAAGCTGGAGATGGACTAAAATCCAGGGCTCTGCAGTCACAGACACAACTCCTCCCCACCATCATGAGCTGGGTGACTCCCTGAAGGGGGAAAAGAAAGAGCTGCAAATGGAAAATGGCATTTTCGATATGCTGGAGTGTCTGGGGAGGAGAATGAAGGTAGACTCGGGGAAAGGCAGGGAGAAGAAAGGCAGGGAGCTGGGAATGGCTCCTTGCCTTATTCCTATGCTGCTCCACTCCACACTCAGATAAAGTGGTCCCTTCTCTCCAGCCTTCTCCTTTCCAGTCACACACTCCGTTGGTTAATTCTCTCCTCGTCGAGATCAGAGATTAGATAGAGCCTGGATTTATAGCTAGTGAAAATAAAAAGAGCTGCTCCTATCAAGGATTCAAATGATTAAATATCCCACCATAGAAATACTTTTAACTTCACTTACAGTACAATTTCACTTACACGCTGATGCAGTTGACAGCGTTAACAAAAGCTGCTTGAGTAATATGGGGCCTGAAGAGAGAGAGAAAGAAGCTGGAGGAATGAGAACAAGGGATAGAGACAGAAATGGAGGGAGAAAGAGAGAAATGGAATTAGATAGTGAGATGTGAAGAGAGGAGAGGAGAGGCAGGAAAAGAGAAGGGAAGAGGAGGTTGGCTCTCTCTGCCTGCAGCATTTAAAAGTACAAGAGCTAAACCAATTAAACAATGAAAAGAAAGCAAAGGATTAAATGAAGGGCTGTGTAAAACAGCTCCTCTAATCCAGCTCATTTACTGCTCTTTACTCTCCATTTCCCTCTCATGTCGATCCTCAGATCCAACAGCCCCAGACTTGCTGTGCCCAGCCCACGCAGGGTCCTGCTGGCACCTTGGGGTGCCCTGTGTGCTCCTCCTCCTCCCCTGCCCCTCCAGGGCCACCCAGGCTGGGGCACAGCAGAGCTGAGTGGTGACAGCTCTGGCCTGGGGATGCTCCATGGCAGAAGGAGCTTGTCCTGAGCTGTGGCCTCATCCAAGGTTGGGTTTCTGCTCCCTGGGACAACCCCAGCAAAGCCCCAGAGCTGTTCTATGGACAGGATTATCCTCCAGTCCTCCAGCACCTCTCACCTGCCAACAGCTCAGGGCAGGGACTGCTCTTCTCTGGGTGCTGCTGGAGAGCCCCAGTTTGGACCAGGACTCTGAGGTGCTGTGATGATCCAAAGAGGAATTTCCAGGGCAGTTTCTGCTCCTGCCTTCTCTGTGGCTCCTCTTTTCCCTCAATCCCTTTTCCCAGACTCACAGACACAGGAGCTGTGAGGTTGGGAGCAGACACAGCCACAGGGGATTTCTGTCCCTCTGCCCAAGGGGGAGCATGGAACCTTCAGGTTCCAGCATGGGGAAGAGCATTCCCACTGCTGTACCACAGCTCCTCCATGCCCTGCTGGTGCTGGGATCCTCCAGAGCTCCCCCCATGTGCTCTGTGGGTCAGGGTGTCCTGCAGAACCCACAACACCCATGGGGAAGGGGACAGGACATGGATGGGGACAAATATCACTCACACACCTTCTCCTTTCCCCTCTCTTTCCCCACCTGTCTGATGGCCAAGAATGATTGTTTCTTTTCTGGTTACTTCCTTCAGTTGTGATCTCAGCCTCAGGGAGAACAGAGGGAGCACAGAGGGAGTCATTTGGGGAGAGACTCTGGGGGAAGTGTGGCTCCCTGGAGGAGGTTATCTGTGCCTGGTCACTGTCTGCAGGGATGCAGTTCTATTTGGAAATTACTTTTTTTCCCCTTCAGCACTCCAGAGCTACAGATCATTTGAATTCACCCTCTCCTTTCCTTTCAGGAGACAGAAAGGCCCCAGCCGTACTTGAAATGAGACAGATGCTTATGGAATTGTGGTTTTAAAAGCATTTTTCAGTTCAGTTCTCTCCTTTTCTACACACAGCAGTCCAATGTGAGCTGACTAATAAATGCATTATCTTTTTTTTTCCCTTTCCTAGGAGGGTTTGATATGGCAGCTCCATAGATCAGCTTGGTCTCCGGGGATATTTCTGCCCTAAACAAAATGGAAATTGTCTGCCCCCTCACAAGCCCTCAGTGACTCATACAATAAAGAGAACCCATAAATATTTGGGTAATTACAGTCCGTTCACCTAAATTCCATAAGAGGCAGAGCACTTCCTTACTGGGTCCTTAAATGGCTGTTGTGTGTTGCTGTTCCCAGCCCTGCCTTGACATCAGCACCTGATTCCCCCTGGATGGGAATTGGCTCCAAAGGTCTCTTCCCAAGCAGCAGCAAAGGCTGGGAGTGTTGCAGAGGAAAAGAGTGAAAAGTTGGGTGATGAATAATAAGGTAGATTATGGAATCACAGTTTGGGTTGGGAGGGACCTCTAAGCTTTTCTCATTCTACCCCCTGCCATGGGCAGGGACACCTCCCACTGTCCCAGGCTGCTCCAGCCTGGCCTTGGGCACTGCCAGGGATCCAGGGGCAGCCAAGCTGCTCTGGGCACCCTGTGCCAGGGCCTGCCCACCCTCACAGGGAACAATTCCTGCCCAATATCCCATCTAAACCCACTCTGTTTCAGTTTGAAGCCATTCCCCCTTGTCCTGTCACTCCATCCCTTGTAAAAACCCCCTCTCTGTGTTTCTTGAGGGCTCCCTTAAATCCTGGAAGATGCAATATTGCTTCATTTATTTTACATTCAGTTCACACAGAGCAGGTGTCTTTTATCTCATGGCCCACCACGAGTCACCAAGACCCCTCTGCAGGCAGCTCCTGCAGCTGGACATCAGAGGGTCCCTGGCCCTGGATGGAGCCAGGCTTGGCTGGAATCTGCTGGAGCCAGGCCCTCCAGAGCAGTGACAGCCCTGGAGATTAATGCCTTTTGTAATGATATTATTACTGCGTTGGTGTTAATATTTTACTGCTTGTTGTCACCACTCTACGAGGCAGATCCAGCTGCACATATATCTGATCTGGATGGTCTGCAGCCTTTTCTACCTTCCCTGGCATGGTTACACCAGGCTCATGCTAAAAATTACCACAGAGACCAAAATGGGGAATAGATATTTCAAAAAGAATGGGTCAGTGAGGGTCTGGGCTGTCTGATTTCCTCCCCTCCCTCCCTGCCTCCTCAGGGGGCATTCAGATGTGCAAGAACCCTTTTTAAAAAAATCCTCCTTGAAATCAGGATGCACTCCCCATCCCTCTGCCCCTTCCCAGGGCTCATCTCTTCTCTTTGATGCCCTCCTGCAGCACAGCCACAGTGACAGGACTGTCACAGGTCCCCTTTGCCCAGCCCATGGCAGTCAAAGAGACACAGGGTGGATTTGAATAAAGTGTTTTACCTCTTTGGCTTTCCATGGTCCTCCAAAGAGCAGCTCCTCCTCCTCTGTGACCCCCTGGGCTGGCTGGGACCCTCTGGGAGCAGCACAGTCCCTGCTCCTGCCACAGGGAGGGATGGACAGGGCTGCAGGACTCAGGATTAGGTTTGGGCTGGGCTAGAGGGGAGCCTTCGGTGGAGCTGGTGACTGCCAGCCCTGCATGGCAAGGAAAAGCTGTTAAGTCTTTTTTCCCCATCAAGGGCAGCCTCTGTCTCCAGGGGTAACCAAGCCCAGCTCCTCCAGAGAATCCTTGAGCGATCCTAGAGCCTGGTATCAAACATCATCAGCCACAAACTTTTTATACCAACTTGTTTTATCGAATGCTTCAATTTCTCTTTTTTTTCTTCCCCACTTCCCTTTTTCTCCTGCTACTTGGGATTTCTTTTTTCTTTCCTTGCAATGGGTGATGGCGCTTCTAATCAGCACTTTCCATGTCTAATTGCCTCATTGTGAGCTTCTCCCTGAACCTGTCAGACACCAGCTCACACTTCTTGCCTTACTTGTCACAAGAAAAATTGTTCTTTTAAATGTGTCTGGGAGAGACACAAGGACATGGAATGCTCCAGGGAGGGAGGAGGATGGAGGAGTGACTGACTGCAGTTACTCAGTGCATGGGATTTCTAAAAGCTGCCCCTCCCCAGCTCACCTGGAGATACACAAACACCGCAAAAAGACAATTCTCTGTCTCAAAGACATCATAGCCCAAAGCCTGTTGACACTGAAAAGTCCCTGCGGAAGTTGTGCCTGTTGTGATTATAGCTCAGGATGAGTGGATTACTCGCTGAAACAAACCATCCATGGCAGGAGGGATTATTTTGCATGTTACAGGGAGATCTGGGGACTTTAGATACTAATACTCCATTAATGATTAATGAATCTCTTGCATACGAACCAGCTTGGTGACCTATTCCCTCCCTGCCTCAATCACAAGTCGAGAAAAAAGTTTGTGTGTTTTTGCTGCACCTGGTTTGCACTCGTGTGAGAGATTCCTGTCCTGTTCACAGGGCTCTGAATTCCCCCTCCCACATTCGAGTGCTCTGTTATCCACCTAAATTAGATTATTTGAGAAGCAGGTTGGTGCTCACCTCTGGTGATGGCAGAGCGGTCTTTCAGGCCGAGGTATTTGTGGTTGTCATTTCCTGATAAGAAGATAACAGTGTTCTTCCAGTGACACATGAGCGTCAGTGCTGGCAGAGCTGCCTCTCAAGAGCTGGCAGAGAGATAGAGAGGGGGGTTATGTGTTTGTGCAGCTCAGCTCAGAGCTCCCTCGCCAAGATAAATGATGACCTTGGTCTCACCTCCACCTGCTCTGCCTCAGATTAAGCAGGTGACAAAGCTGATGTCACATCTCCAGGTTGTGCCTGAAGTAATTTGGATGGTTCCACTTCGTGGCAGTTATATGATAATGGTGACACATTGGTCTTGTCCTGTGCGTTTACTCCCGCAGGATTTTCTCCGTGAGCCACTTCTGCCCATGGTCCCTCTCAGCTCCTCAAGAACTAGTCAGGGGGTGAGGTTTTATTCCCAGCAAATAACATATTTATGCATCTGTGTCTTGCTTACAAGTGAAGAAATCACAGCAATTTCCTTTTCCAGCTTTCTCTTTGTGCTGTGGAGGATTTTTTGGGGTGGGGCTCTGAGAGACCCCCATGGCAGTGGCATTTTCAGAGTCTGCTCTTGAGAAATTGGCAAGAGAAGGTGTCCAGGAGCTCTCAGTGGTTCTGTTCTTGCTGTCTCTCTCCTGGGGCAGATTTTAAGAAGTTTCCCCAAGTTCTCCTCTCCCTGCGCAGGATTTTGTGACTTCCTGACCCTCTGCAGAGCTGGGAGAGGTGGCTGCTGACAGGTGAGGTGGTTACAGAGCAGCTCTGACCTCCTGGGGAGGCACAAGCACAGAGATATTTAGCAGGGCACAATCAGAGGGCAAAGTAGAGAGGGGGAGAGATTGACTGGGGGCCATGGGAAGTGACACAACTGTCAAAAGCTGATGGGAACCTGCACATTGAGGTGTAAAAATATTCCTTCAATCAAGGCAAGATCTGCGACTCCCAAGGACAAAGCTAAGGCAGCATCTTCTCCTTGTCTCAGGAAATTAATTTAGAATAAAAAGTGTGGAGAATCCCAGAGCAGGAGGGAAGGAAGGGAAGAGATCCAGCAGTGCCTGTGCATTGTCCCAGGTCCCTGCCCCTCTTGTCTCTGCATCCCACTGGGGACATGGTACAGAAGATTTTTCCAGAAGAAAACTTCTCCACTCCCTAACACACAATCAAAACTCCCAAAGCTGATAACGGCCTCAAAAGTGATTTTACTTTAAATCACCTCCTGTCCTGATGCCCAGCTCCCTGCCCAGGAGGGCACCAGCAGCCTCCAGCCCCATCCTCAGCCCCACAGCTCCTGCCAGGCTCACCCCAGGGTGACACCTCTGCCCAGCTCCTGCCACGTCCCACCAGAGTTATGGAAATAAAACACAGCTGAGTTTGGCTCTTTTTTTTTTTTTGTCTTTTTTTTTTTTTTTTTTTTTTTCCCTCCTGATTAGGCCAATAATTCTTTTGCTGCACTTTTCAAATCCCTCGCTGCCTGCGTGTGGGATACAAATGACTCCACCTATGCATTTCATGGCATTTGTGAATCATTAGGCCTCACTTAAGAGGGTTTACATCACTCCATGCTCATCTTTCTCCTCCTAGCCTAATTCTGGGCTTTGGCCAAATAGCATTCAGGCTTCACTTCCATCCCTTTACCTTCTTTATGTATTATTGAATTATTCAGGCACTTTCCATTGGGATGAATTGGAAATACACAATGGAAAAGGCAGTTTCTCAAAGGAAAAATTTACATTCGCTGGAGCCGGTTTGTTTATTTGGAAAAATCAACATGCAATATAAACTTTCAGCCAGAGAAAAAGAAAGACTGATTAAAAATAGAAGCATGGCTCGAATGTTTCAATTTTCTAAATGCTTTGCTTGAAAGCAGTCAAACAAAATAATGAACCTATTTTAGTTCTGACACACTAAACACCACCTCCTAAAAAATTGGGAGCTGGACATCTCTTCTCCAGCCTGGATCTCTGGAGAGGAATTCCCCTTGTACTTGTGATTCACTGTGTATCAGGCTCATTGCAGCACTCCAGGATATTTTTGGATATTCTTTGGAATTCTATTTTTGCAGCAAGTTGGAATTCTACAACTATAGCTAAGAATGCATCACTAAAGACAAAGAGATGTTTAATACTGAACTGTACTGAAACATTTCAGGAACGTTCAGGAAATCAAACCAAATATTTCTCTTTTTTTTTGGACCTATTTTGGTTTGGATTTATTTTTATTTCCGTTAATTTTTCAAAAGTGGAAGTAGTCGCAATTGAAATATTAAAATTTCAGTGTTTTTTCACTTTGCAGCTTTTTTTTTTTTTTTTTTTTTTTTTTTTTTTTTTTTTTTTTTTAGATTTCCTCATCTATAATAAATGTCTAATTAAAATTTTTATTGCAAGCTAGGAAAAAAACTGGGCTAGAAATTCCAAATGGAGCTCTGTGCTGCTTTTTATGATGACAGAAAATGAAGACCCAGCAAAAAGAAGAATTGGACTGAGGCTCTTTTCCCACATTTGATCACGGTGGGCTCACAATAATGAATTTAAGAGGAGTTTTGGGCAGGTACAGAGCAGGGATCATCACTGTTTAGTCTGACAACAGAAACATCACGAGGACAGTCCTGCCTAGAGAAGAGCAGCGTGAAATTCCAGCTGTGCCCAGGTTCCAGCTCCATGTTCACTGAGGATTTGGCATTTCCAGCACAAGTCCCTGGTGGTGGGATAAAAGCCTGGCCCACTCCAGTGATTCCTGGGGGACAGAAGCATTTCTGAGATAATGTCTTGGGTTTTGTAACCAAAATGAAAAGAAATGTTTATTCTCTTCCATCTGTTGAAACCCAGTTGGGGAGGTGGTTTTTTTTTTTTTTTCTTTATGTGTTGTAATTCCAGGAGGGAGGGTGCAACTGCCTTTCTGACAATGAGCCAGCTGCTGAAACACCAAGTGGGGCATTGTTTCTTATCTCTGCTCACCTTCCCATTACCTCCATGGGGATATCTTCTGTTAATGGGTCATTAAAGCTCACCAGTGACATCACACATTACATCACCACAGTGTTCCTTATCTCCTCCATGGGAATATCTTCTGTTAATGGGCCACCAAGGTTCACCAATGACATCACACATTACATCACCCCAGTGTTCCTTATCTCCTCTGGGGGATATCTTTTGTTAATGGCCCATTAAAGCTCACCAATGGCATTTCATCATCCTATTGTGAGATGCCCCACCCAGGGAGGAGGAGCCAAGCCGTTTCCACCTAAATAAAAAGGAGCCACAAATGTAACTAGTGATCCAGTGCTCCCACGGGACTCCCAAAGGAAGACTGGACCCACCTCTGGACCCCTGGCTCCACAGGATCATCTCTGCTGCCAACAGGACACATCTGCCACTCCAGGAGGGCTGACTTTGGACTGTTTCCAATGCCCTGACCAACAGGGAGTCAGGTTGTATTTCTGACTCTGTCAGGGTTTTCTGGGATTCCTTGTTTGTTTGTTTGCTTATTCTTTTGTACTACAACATTTGTATTTTTAATATCCCTAGTAAAGAACTGCTATACCTATTCCCAAAATCTTTGCCTGATGGCCTTTTAATTGCAAATTTATAATAATTTGGAAAGGGGGACAGGCACTTACGTTCCAAGGGAGACTCCAATCTTCCCGGGCAGATACCTGTCTATCCAAACCAAGACAGATGTGCTGCCAAAAAATGCCTCTCATGACCCCAGGGAAACCCTGGACATCCTGATCATCCTCACCTGGTCCCTCCTGGATCCCACACATCCCTCTTTCCACCCTGGAAACTGATAAATGAAAAAGGATTCTGTGCCCTCTGTGCTTTTGGGGGATTTTTTATCACTAGTAGGATTCATATTGATTTTGAACCGGTCTTGTTTGCCTGAACTCTGGAGCTGGCAGACTCTGGACATCATTTCAATCTGTTCAGCACTCCCGGGGGTAGGGTGCCCTCTTTTTATTTTTAAGGCATGTAATAAAGAACAAAATTAATTCCATGTCTGATTTATGCCCAAAGCCACCATTCTTTGTTCTTCCAGCTGAGATTTGATTGGATTTCATTAGTTTCTTTCCCAGAGAGGCAGATAATTTTCTTCAGGTTTAAGTTGGAGTGTTTCTGGGTTTGTCTGGGGTTTGGGGTTGTTTTGTTTTTATTGTTAAATAGCTGAGAAACAAATTCTAATATTTGTCTGTATTAAGCCATTCAAACAAAGATAAAGAGCACACCTTTTTAAAGTCAAAAGCACAAAAGTTTTGCATAGATAAATCTGTCAGGTAAGTCTTTTCTTTTGCTATTTATTGACTCTCCTTTGTCATTAAAAGGTATTGTCATGAGATGCTTTTGGCACATTTATAACAGACCCAGCAAATTATTTACTCACCCACTGTCTTGCAGACCTGCATTTTCTAACAATCCCAGCTGAGCAGCTTTCATCTAAAAAAAAAAAAAAAATAAAACCAGAGTAGACATGCCTAGATGAGCTGGCAAATACCTTTCCTACCTGATGCTTCCAGAAGGAAATAAAATATTTTCCCCCTGATCTGTTGATCCCAGCTTTGAGAACAGATTGGCTTAAGGATATGGCTGGGGTTGGCAAGGCCAGGCTCTGGCAGGAGAGATAACAGGGACTGTAACAGCACCAGGTTATCAGAGCTGAGCCTGAGCACAGCCTGCACTAAAAACTGACTCCAGAGCAAGTCCTCACTGCTCCTGATGCCTTAAATGGGGTCTGAGTGTGACCCTGGTGAGAAGGGGAGGGGAGGGAAGAGGAGAGGAGAGGAGAGGAGAGGAGAGGAGAGGCTGAGGTGATAACTGAGGACAATTAACTTGATGGAGGAAAAGCATCACAAAGTGATAACAGAACTCAGTTTAACTCAGACTTAAATGCTCTGCATTACAAGCCCAACCTGTCCTTGATGTTCTTGTGGGCTCCACCAGCCACAGGAAGGATTTCTATCCTGCTTTGAGGAGCCCAAGGCAGTGTGTGCGCAGCTGGTACAGCTCAGCCTGCAAACTGCCATGGCCAGAGCCCAGCCCAGATTCCACCCTGCCAGTGCAGGAAGGAATTTCATAGAAATCCACAATTTCTTAAAGTTCCGAGACCACAGCTTGCAACTAATTATAGAAATAAATAACTAGTGACTGGAGCCATCTGTTCTTTATTCAGCAGTGCCTTTCTTCTTCGGGAAATCAGCACACCTGCAACCTCTGTGTCTTCCTGAGGATGGGTCACTCTGCCCTCTAAACCACAGACAAACTGCTGGAGCACAGGCAGCCCTCTGGAGATGGTGCTGCTCATCCTCCTTCTCCTCACCCCCAGGGGAAAATAATTAATGTGCTCAATTGAGTTTCATTAGTGACTCGGGTTGAGGGGAAGCAGGGATGAGGAGGTGCAGGAGTAAATAGATATTTATCACCACAGTTTGAACCTCATTATCAGCGCAGAGCTTGGAGGGTTTGGCTCCCCCAGGCAGGTGAATCCTCCCAGGCAGAGCAGGAGTCAAGAGGTGTGGGATAGATATCACCCAAAAATATCACCCAAAAACATCACTCAAATACTGACAATGTAGCACAAGGTTTCCCAAGTCTCCAGAGGAGGTTAAATCAGGGCATAATGTGGGAAATTCTATTTTTTCTCTCTCTTTTTCCTCCCTGCTCTCATATTTCCCTTGGTTTAATCTTTGGCATTGAGGTGTTCTGTACAGCCACGATCATGGGAATGAATTTTAAAAGGATTATTAATTTTACTCTTTTTTTTTTTTTTTTTTTTTTTTTTTTTTTTTTTGGTTTGACTTTTAGCTTAAGTCAAAAATATTTCAGGTCTTTAGAGACATAATTAGACATATTGTCCTTAACCAAATGCCAGATAATTTGTACGCACTTGAGGTAAATCTTTTGCTGGAAAGGTAGGCAAATATTGAAGTATGTAATGAAAATGAAAGGAAGCGTGAATAAAAAAAAAACCCACACACAAAATTATTTTAAATCTTTTAAATTACTTTCTTTTCTCCCTCTCATTAGTAAATATTTTAGTTATTCTTGCCCTGAACAAATCCTTCTTTTCAGGGTTTCTGTGTGTCTTTCCTCTCTCATTAGCATTCCTTTTTTTTTTTTTTTTTTTTTTTTTTTTAATAAGTCATAAAGAACTGGTTATTTTTAAAGTTCATGTCTTATACACGATGCAGATGCAGGGACCAGAGACAGAGAGAGGCAGCAACGTTGTTAATTCATTTCGGGAAGGGATTTTTTTCTTCCTACTTTTAGATGAGAAGGAGTTTGCTTTTGGCTGAAAACATTCAAAGTAAGTGCAGCACTTTGGGAAATAGCACATAAAGGGACGTTAGAGGGAGGGAGAAATGAAAAGGATGGAAAAGTCGAACAGTGACAGAGGTAGTCAGAGAATTTACAAATTATTTTCTCTGACAATGTAGACAGCTCCAGGAGGCTGCTTTCTCTTTCAGGATAAAGTCACTTGTCATTCCGTTAGGGAAAGACAAGGGATGTGTCAGGAGTTATTTGAAATGTAAAGTATTGTTTTTAGCTTCTCTCTTGCTCATTATTTTAGTAGCAAAGTGTTCTCTCTGTGCTGATGGAGAGGCTGAGATGGCAGCAGGGACAGAGGGCTGCAGGACCAAAGGGGCTCAGAAATTCCCAGAGCTCGGATACACCATGGAGAAAAAAGGATTTGGGGACCCACAGGATTGAAGATATGGGGCGAAGGAGTAGGTTTGCACCAGGAAGGAGGGGAAATGGGGATAATGGAGAGCTCTGTGATGCTGATCAGCTCAAGAAGGACTCAGGGAAGGGGGAAAGGGGAACAGCAAGCATCAGGGACCCCTAAGGATGTGGGGCTGCACAGGTGAGGACACCAGGAGGGGCTCAAATGAAGGGGAGTATTGACTATTTCTCTATTTGTCTATCACAGGGCCCCCTTCTGTCCAAGCCCTCTCCGCTTCCTCCCCAGGTACTTTGCCTGTGCTAAACAGGAATATTCTTCCCAGAAAACTCCTGGGTGAACTTTCTCCTCTCTGCACCAGTCCTGCTTGGAAGCACCAGGTGAATGCAAAGTGCAGCACAGACACAGAGCAGCATTTCCCCTGTACAGTAGGATCATTCTTCCCACATTCCCTGACCATTTCAGACTAATCCAACCATCCAAATGAAAAATCCCCACGTTCCTTCTCTGGGCACTGCAGACACTCCACCTTCTCATCTCCCATCCACCCTCCCCTCCTCCCACTGCAAAGGAAGTTTCAAACCAACTTTCTATTCAGTGCTGCAAACCCTGGCTGCTGAGGGACTCTGGAGCAATGGCACAAGAGACTCCAGGCCCTGGACAAGCTGGTTTGTGGAGAACACACTCCCTGCTGGTCCCTGGAGTGCTCTGGTGCTCCCAGCTGTCCCAGACTCCCCACCTCAGCCTCTCCCTGTAAGGGCTGCAGTCAGAGCACACCGGTGCCAGACAAGCATCTGGTAACCCCTGGCAACCAAGTTCCTTCAGCAAATGGTCTTCTGATAATTCCCTAAATGAACAGGCCTTTTTTGTCTTGTTGGAAGTGGGGGAGAAAAGAGGATAAGAGGATGGAGAAAGGCACCAGGTGTGTTTGTGTGGACAGGAGCCATGGGTACCCCTGGGTGCTGCAGGATCAGACAATTTGCTCACTTGTGGGCACCTTTCCCTCTCCAGCCCTCCCAGGACCTGAGAGTTTCCATATCCCACCAGAAATTCCTTCCAAATTGTCTCCATGGCAGGCTAAAGCCACAGTGACAGGATGAGAGGGACAGATGAGCTCAGCAGAGGCACAGACAGGGCAGCAGACAGGGAGCCGGGTGTTTGTGCAAGTCGTGGTTACAGGATGAGGCTGATTATATTCCATTCTGGGTTTGATTAGATTGCATAAGTAGACAGACCAGCAGAAATGAGCTGCCTGGGAGAGCAGGACATTTAACTAAAGGTCAGACAAAATTGCCCTGGAAACTGGTAGGTAGAGAGAAGTGTGCTGATGGAGGTGGAGCTGTGAGGGCTGGCTCCTGGTAGAGACACGAGAACAGAGTTTAATTGCTGGAATTTCTGAGAGCTTTGCACGAGCCTCACCCCAGAGATGCCCTACATAAACTCATCTGTACTGCAGCCTCACACTGCAGTGCTCCCCTTCCACATTTGGGAGTGCCCCAAATCCCCAGGGCACAGCCTCCAGCATTGCCAGCTCTCCCTGAGTGGCCACGAGCATCCCCTGATGATCATCCCTTCTTGTATCCAACTGATCTGACCAGAGAACAAGGAAAACTCAATATTCCACTCCTGCCTTCCACTGCTGGGATGGCAAATCCAGTTATCAGCCTCACCAAAGGGAAATATTTTCCCTGTTAACAAGACCAAAACTGCAGGAGAAGTGACACTCACAGACTGTGTTGACAGCACCTGTATTATTTTTAATATATATTTTTCCTCCTTCTAAATTAACTTTTCCTTTAAATATATTTTTCCAGCAGGCCTAATAATTGGATTTTTCTTTGCTAAGAGAAGGGAACATAAATTACTCCTGTTGGGTGCAGATTAGGTTATGGGATTTCTTTTCTTCTGTCACTGTCAATGCCCCAATGTCAGAGAGCTTTAATATTTAATGCATTCCTAATTAGTCTCCATTGGCCCAGGGCACTTAACAAAACCTGACACCAACCATCGAGTCAAGTTCATTTAGAGAGCACAATCACCCAACCATCATTTCCATATCAGGGCTGGATTAGCCACAAAATTCCCTTCCCAACCCCCAGCCTCGCGCCCACCTTCCCACAGTTGCAAGATAATTATGGAAAGGAAAAAAAAAAAAAAAAAAAAAAAAAAAAAAAAAAAAAAAAAAAAAAAAAGAGAGAGAGAGAGGATTTGATTCCAGTGACAGAAGATACAAATTATCTCATTTGGTCAGGGCAATGACATTTCCAAGATTCCTTTAATCTCCAGGCAGCTCTGCTGCGTTGAGCGGCATTTACCAACGGGTGTTGCTGCTTGTGGCACTCCTCCTGCTTTGCATGCTCCAAAAACCTGGATTTCATATTTTCCCAACGCACAGGCTGATGATCACCTGGGAAAGGAGAGGGGGAAAAAACAATCTGGAAATTTATATAACTTTAAATAATTTTTTTTACCAAGAGAAACTTGGTTTATCTTGAGAGACTCAACAGGCAGGAAGGGGCTGGGAGAGCTGGAGGGGGAGAGATGGTGATGGCCGAGGCAGCAAAAATGAGCTGGGGATGAAAGGAGAGCCCAGTGTCACTGCACTCTGCAAAACACAGGATATCCAGGCTCTCCAGCTTTTGAGATCTAGCCTGGTGCCACCCAGGTGCAGCTCTTGATAAATCTGAGTGAAGCAAGCTCTGAGGAGCTGCCTGGAACCTCTGACCTTTCCCTGCTGGCTCAGGGGACACAGCAATGCAAAGTTCAGCTGCACGAGTTCCCATCTCGAGAAAGACTTTGGCACAAAGAGCCTTGGGTATAACTGAGCTAGGTAAAAAAAAAAAAAAAAAAAAAAAAAAAAAAAAAAAAAAAAAAAGGAAAGCAGAGAAATGTCCCAGGATTTCATCACTCTGGAGGACAATAACAATCCCTAACCCCTCTGGTGCCTTGTTGTCACCAGAAGTGACTCTGTGTGGCACACTTGGGTTAATAATTATCATTTAAGTGGCAAAAATATTATAAACTGACCCTTTTTAGGATGTCAGCAGCAGTGAAAAAAACTGCTTTGTGGGGATGTTTTGGCTTGACCTTCATATTCAAAGGATAACCACAGGAGCTTCTCAGGGACAATAGCAACAATGACAGGAAAAGATAATATCTGTAAAATCTGTCACCCTCGTGACTAATTTCAATTAATTGTTGCATGCTGGAGAATAATTTAATTTGACATCTTAAAAATTGCCAGTTAAAGAAAAATTCGTTATAGGAATTAATTAATAGTCAATACCAGTCTCCTCTTCACATTTTCCACATTGGTCATTGAGGAGAAAATTTACCAAAAATACTTTGCTAAATAAACACAGGCACAGGTTTCACCCTTCCAGACTTTTAATTTCTCAGTCATTTGCAACCTTTGCAACCAAGCCTGAATTCACAAATCACACAGTGCTGCTGCTCTTTGTAACTTGGGGGCCTGAACTTGCAATTGATGCAATTGGAAATGTTTGATCCAAACTCATCGATTTAAATGGAAATTTCTTGTCACCCAGGATCATGTAAATACTCTATTTTTTTTTTTCCAAGAAGAATCACCCAGCTCTGTTATCTGTATCTGTTCAATATTCAGGAAATAAATCCCTCCACAACTTCTAAAACTTCTTAATCTGAGCACCAAGGAAGCCTGTTCCAGGAAATTATGGTATTTCTCTTCAGTGAGTGAGAAATAACCACTTGTTGTTGATCCTGTGAACTCATCTTCATCCTCCTCGTGCAAAGAGGCAGCAGCTGTAGGGTTAATTTGGAATATTAACTTGTTAGATTGTTGATCTGCCCTGGGGCCATCAGGAGCTTAAATAGCCAACAGTTAATTAAAAATAAACTGACACTTTACTTTAAGGATAGTTTTAATAACCATTTATAAATGTTACATTAAAAATTCATGCACTGTTATCAACTCCTGCTAAGGATTTACAGCACAATGGAGGTGTCATGAATGTTTTATGGCTTCTGTGGAAAACCTCTTCCTGGAGAGACATTTTCAGAGGTCTGTGTGTCTTTCCAGGGCTGCAGCAAACACACCCAACACAACAGCAGCGTGGAAAATATCAGGAGATTCCCAAGATGCCAGGGCTTGAGCTTAGGCTTTGCTCTGCAGCCTACATGGCCAATGCATCAGAGGCATTAAATACCTCAAGGAAGTATTAAAAACTCCTGATTTCTGCTCTGAAATCAGCCCATCCATCCATGGGCTTTAGGAGCAGGCACACAGAGCTTCCCAGCGTGGTCCTCATTGGTTTTCTCAGCCAGAGCCCCCAGGAGGGTCTCCATAAACAGTCAGGGGCCTCCAAAAGCGTGGGAAGTCTGATTACAATCTAGAGCAGGGAAAATAACCTAATACTCCAAGGTAATCTCCTTCCTCAGCCTCTCCAAACACACACACACACAAGCAAACACCCTCCCAAACACCAACACCTCCTGCCTGTGCAGGGGTATGAGCTGATCTCTGGGACATTTTTCACTCCTGTTTGGAGCTGGGCAGAGGCAGCAGAAATGTGCTTGGAATAAGTGATCTTTGACCTGGAGAGATCCATGGTGTGGAGTCAAGGCTCCCAGGTCTTCTCTTCCTGCCTGGCTGTGGCTGCAACGTCTGGTGGCATCTCCCCTCCCCATCTGCCAGGAGGATGATAATCCCTCCCAGTCATGGTGGGCCAGGATAGATAAACCCATTAATGAAGGGGAGGTGGCACAACAGCACCATGAGAGCTGCTCCTGAAATTATCCTGGATAAATTGGTCTTGCTGTTGTAATTAGCCATCTCAAAATGAGCGTCTTTTGACAACGTTGCTGCCCCTTTTGTTT
This sequence comes from Zosterops lateralis, assembly GCF_965231275.1. Classification (NCBI taxonomy): domain Eukaryota; kingdom Metazoa; phylum Chordata; class Aves; order Passeriformes; family Zosteropidae; genus Zosterops; species Zosterops lateralis. Next base: position 3,807,207 of record NC_139780.1, on the reverse strand, counting down.
TAAAACCCCACCAGCACTTCTGTGATTGAAGCTGGCTGTCTGCAGGCTCCTGGAAAACAAATCCAGGCCCGTGGTTCCCTGTCTGTGCCCCTCCTGTCTCCTCTCACAGTGATACAAAGCTGGGGAGATGCTGAGTGAGGGAAGGAGGAGATGTGGCTGCCAAGGCCCTGTGTGGCACCGAGGCACAGGAGTGATTAAACCCACAAGGTGAGGCTCTGACCACCTCCCCTGTACTGAACTCCAGCCATGCAAACACAGGTCCTGGCTGTGCAGGCACTGATGGAGAACAACCTTCAGCCTCCTCAGCCAGCCACCAATCAAACTGGCATTAACCTTGCTTGCTTTTGCCTTGCCTTTTTTTATTTTTTTTTCTCCTGTTTTGCTGTGTTTTAGGGGAAAGATTCACTGAGTATTGGCTTCTCTGGCATGAAAAAGGTTAAAAATTAATGAAAAATACTTGGTGTCAGGCAAGTGCCAAGCTCTAATTAGGGTAATTGATAATACAATGTTCGAAGGTAGCAGGAGCCCTCGGGCTGCCATGCAAACACCCCTGAGGAGCAGATAAAGATGGAGAAGGCATTAGTCCAGATTCATTTCATCAAATTTGCACCCTTCAAGGCAGCCAAAACAAGGCTGGATTTTATCCTCTTGCCTACAGCTGAGCTGGGCTCCTGGCAGGATCTTCCTTTTCCAGAACTAGGGAGGGTGAGGGCAGCATGCTCTGACACCCAAGTTCCACACATGGAAAACCTCTTGGGACTGCAGGAGGCTCTGGCCCTGCAGCCTGTCCCCTGTGGCAGCACGGGGTACCCTGGCCCTGCTGCCCTGGCACCTCCAGCCCAGCGTGCCCAGAGCTCCCCAGGCTCCACTGACAGAGCCAAGGAGGGGAGAAAACCTGGGCTGATTTCAGTGGGTGGCAGGCCCAGAGATCCTTTAAAATGCTGTCCTTTCCCTCCAGCATTCCCACTCACTCCTGCCGTGCTGATTTCTGGATTACTTTCATTCAGGGCAACTTCTCCTCCTCTCCCTCCAGTGACGACAGTTTTGCTCTGATGGAGTCGTGAGGTTCACTAAATATAGTGAAGGGCTGTTTCTGCAAGGACTTCAAAAACCTTGTTTCATTTGCTTGGTGCCTTTCATCCTTTGTTGTCCCTGGTTGTGTTGGGCTCCCAGCTGCTCCCCAGCCTTATCTGCTCAGATTTCTGCTCGGGACTCAGAGGCTGCACCATCAAAATCCACATGAGATGCCTGGTCTGAAAACTGCTGCTCCCCAGCTCACACCAGTGAACAAAGGCTCCAAGGGGCTTCATGTGACACACAGAGACAGAGAGGGACACAGAGGGGCACACAGGGACACACACAGAGGGACACAGAGGGACACAGAGGGACATAGAGGGACATAGGGACATGCAGAGACACACCGAGGGACACACAGGGACACCCAGAGACACCCACAGACACACAGGGACACAGATGCCACCACCACCACCTGCTCCTAAAGATTTCCACCTGCTGATACAGGATCATGATGTGTCTGTGGATGCTCAGAGGATGCACATCCCACTTTCAGCTGCTTGTGGCCACACTGACTAACCCCCAGAGAAGGTTTTTGGGGGATAATGAGAACTAAATGTCTGTCTCTGCACCACACTGCAGACACCTGCTCTGTGCAAGTCCCAGTTCCAGCCTGCCTGCATGGGAATGGTGGCTTTTGGCACTGCCTGTCCCTGCAGAGGCCACAACACACCCCTACACTGATGTGCACATCTCCCTCACACCCCCACCCTCCAGTTCTTCAGGAGGACAGAGAAAAAGTTTGAAAAAGGAAAAAAAAAAAAAAAAAAAAAAAAAAAAAAAACAACCCACCAAAACTACATAGCTTTGGGCTGAAACTGGGCCAGGACACCCCATCCCATCCCATCCCATCCCATCCCATCCCATCCCATCCCATCCCATCCCATCCCTCTCCAGGGTTATTGTGCACAGTGCCAGCAGGTCCTGGATATCCCCACAGCACCTCAGCACCCCATTCCTGCTCTGAGTGTGCTCCAGCTGCTGTGAGCCAGGAAAAAGGGATGTTTTAAGGATCCAACCTGTACAATTGTACAAAATCTGATCTAATTTTATCCTAAATCCTGGGAAACTTGATGCCTGCACTTCTGCCATCAAACCAGGACTTGGGATAAGCCTTTACCCAAGCATGGATTCAAGATTTTTCCCCAAAAAACCCCCACACCCTGCAGCATTCCCAGCCCTACCTGGGCCAGTTTGCTCCTTGTATTATTGCCATGGGAGGATCCTTGCCCTGTGTTCACTCACCCAAATCTGCCCTGCAGAATTTTTAATCTAATCCTCTCTGTAACTGCAAGGTGAGGGTCATTTACAGCTATTTTTTCATTAAAAACAGTACGTCAGGCCAAATAATAGTAATGCAGAAGGAAAAAAAAAATTAAAAAAAGAAAAAGAACTGGAGAAGTTGTTGGAGAGGAGGAAACAGGTCTGGATTAAGCTCAGAGACTTGTCTCCCTCTACTGGTTCCCAGACAAGGCAGACAGGAGTCAAACTCCTTTTTAAGGAGAAAAACAGCACTAAACACACTGTCACACCATCCTTTATTTTGTTGGTTTGGTTTGGTTTTTTGCACTTTATTAATGCACACAGCTGTGAAAGAAACAAGGACAATCTGGAGAGGTTTTATGAAATGTGTCTCCAGTTCATTATTGCAAGTTAGGAATCAGCACTGGAATATTCCTACCTGTGTTCTCCTACTCTTTTTTTTTTTTTTTTCCTAGGTAAGACTGCTTCCTGCTGATTATTTTCCTAGTAATCCTCCTGATCTGGTTTCCAAAGCTCCAGCTCTAGACTTCCCTCTGATGTAATTAATCTGCCCTTGCCCCACAGCTTTCCTGCAGATCTGCTCCAGCACAGAGTGCAGCATCCCTGCTGTGCTCCCCTCCAAATCCCTCACCCAGCCTCACAGGGAAAGGGATTTCCCTGCCCAGGAAAATCAGGAAGGCTCTGCCAAGATTTTCCTGTCAGACTTTTGGTGTGGGAGGAAAGGCAGGAGAGGCAAAGAGCAGCCACATGGATGGATCTGATTTCAGGCAGGAGCCTTGGAGGGACTGGCACCACCTCTCCCTGTAATATATCACTCCCAAATGAATTCTCTGCCTTGTACCTTGGATATGTGGGAGTGAGTGAGGCAAGAATCAAAATCTATTTACTAAAATTTTTTGTGAGGTGAGTTTAAAACTCTGGAATTAGCCACAGTCTGCACCAGGGTCTGAGACAATCTGAAATTATTATTCCTGTCTTCGTGACTTTTTTTGGGGGTTATTTTACATAAAAAAACAGTATTTCAGTCCAAGTAATAATCATGCAGAAGAAAAACAAAACAAAACAAAAAAAACCACAAAAACAATGAAACAAAACCAACAAAAACAACAATAACAAATAAAATAAAATAAGTAATAATTAAAAAGAAGAAAAAAAAATTAAAAAGAAGAAAAGGAAAGGAAAGAAAGCACAGAGAACATGTTAGAGAGGAGAAAACAGGCTAAAGTTGCAATATACTTCTAATATTTGTAAATACAGAGCAACCACAGGTTTGGGGTTCTTTGGTACAAAACTTGGCCAAACTCTCTGGATCTCCAACATTTCCTAAGTTTCTTTCTGCTTGATAATCCACCCCTTGAAAACTCTAAGAAAGAGTGTTTATAATGAAATGAAATCTCTAAGAATGTTCCCTGAGTCCTGTGATCATCTGTATTGCAAACAATTAGGCTCTTTCAGTGCCTCGACTCTCCAGAAATTACTCTTCCTACTCCTTTCTTTTGGCTGAAATGTTAAAGGAAATCAATGCTGTTAAGAAAAAGACATCATAATTTGCAGGGGGAAGGGCAAAGCGTGGTCATTTTTAGCCACCGTGAAAACAAAAATTGCTATTCCCCACCTTGAGTAATATTGTGATGGAGTTGTTTTTCCAATCAAAGGCCCATTTGTGCCGGACACTTTACAAAGATCCTGGTTTTGCCCGCAGGTAAGAGCTCATTGGCATTTTACTAATGTGCCTGGAGGCAAAGCAGGACAGCATAATTCTGAAGAAAAATAGCTGAGAGTTTTGCCATTTATGTTGGTTTTTTTTTGCTTTTCAGATGTTGTCCTGTTCATACACCATCCAAAAGGCACCAAAATTGCCCTGGAAAATTTTCAGCCATTACACAGAAATGCAAAAAAAAAAAAAAAAAAGAAAGAAATGTGGATGAAAAAATGGGACCTCTTTGACAGCTGTATTATCATAGAATTATTAAAGGTTGGAAAAGACCTCCAAGGTCCAATCTGTGCCCCATCCCCACCGTGTCACCAGCCCAGAGCACTGAGTGCCACGTCCAGGAATTCCTTGGGCACTTCCAGAGATGGGGACTCCAAAGCTCCCTGGGCAGCCCCTGCCAAGGCATGAGCACCCTTTCCATGAGGAAATTCCAGAGCACAGAATGGAGGAAAGAAAAAAAAAAAAAAAAAAAAAAAAAAAAAAAAAACCACAAATAAATAAATAATAAAAAAAAGCACAACAAGAAAACCAACAAAAAAACTTGTCCATTTGAAATTGCGAAGGGCAGACTGGGGAGAAGACATTAAAGAGTCAAGATGGAAAATAACAGAAGTGCCACCAAATTCCTCAGTGAGGAGGTAGAAGAGAATGAATGGACAACACACGGCAGAGAGTCAGTCTTGTGTTTAATACCAGGAATTTTCAGCCAGGACTGTAGATGCTGGGGCATCCACAGGCTTTCTCCGGGAGATCTGAGCCAGCCAGCAGAGGAAAACCAGCCAACTGCAAGGGCTTATTTTAGACTTCCACCTCCAGCAGGCAAAGCCTTAGGGCGGGGGGGGGGGTTTCTAACCCGAACAGGATGGAAATGAGTGTTCTCTCCCCAGGCAGGCCGGCCGGAGCCCACCAGCACCACAAGGTGGGGTTAGTCCAGCGTAGATCCGCCGCCGACAAGCGCCAGGTAGTGAATAACAGTAATTTCGGCCCCACTTCCCGCAGCCCTTTCTCCACCGAGGGCTGTTACTGACCCAGAGCAGTTTAGCCGGTGAGATGTGATGAAATCAGCGCCGCGGGGCTGATGGCAGTGGCCGCGGGCTGTTAAAGCTAAAGATGCCATCCTTAACTTGTGCTGGGGGCTCTTCTTTATTCACGGCCTGACAGCCAGGGGATGAGGTGTCAGGAGTAACACTAACATTTCCTGGCACCTGCTGGTTTGAACCGCTCGCAAAACTTTGCCTTATTTAGGAGGCCGATTTGTGTATTTATAATTAATATGGATTAGCTGTTATTATCTATGCAATATGGCAGGCAGGCGGTGGAGAGAGGCTCACAGCTGTTCAGCCATGCAAATGATGCCCACTGAAAGTACAGTTTAGTACTGGGATATGATTATTACCAGCACACAGAAAAAAAAAAAAAAAAAAAAAAAAAAAAAAAAAAAAAAAAAAAAAAGTTCAGGACCAGAGGTGGGGAATATAAATAACCACGGCTTGGAAACTTTCCCAAGATTTCCCTGGATATAGAGCTGAAGGTGCAGGGCATAGACCCAAGCATTGGTTGCTCCTGTATTCTCCAATGGTTCTCAGTGTTTGCAGCAGTTATGAATGAATGGGGGGAAAAAAAATAAAAAAAATCACAGCTGGACTCAAATCAACCATCTAAGCCTTCTGTGCTTGCTCCCAGCCAAAAAAATTCCCAGTGTTTTGTTTGCACCTGGAGTTTTTGAGGAAAGGCATCAGACTTGACAAGTGTTTAGTCAGGAAGGTTGATCTGTTCTAAAAATAATCCTCAGGGAAGGATCTGGCTGCATTGCCTGTCCTCTAATATTCTAATAGTCATATTCTAATATTCTTCTCAGTGGAAGAGATGCTGCATCCCTGATGTGTCTGGGGTCAGGCAGAAACCCCAAAGTGCTCAGCAACCCCTCCCAGGCACTGCAGAGGAATGAGACCTGGACTGATGTGCTCATCTCTCTGCATGGGCTGTAAATCCAAGGATTTACTCTGGACAGGCTGCACTCCCTTCTTATGAACCTGACCCAGCACAGCACATATTTACCTCTAGGAAATGCTGGATGAAAATCCCAGCTCTGTTTTTCTCTCCAGTCAGAGGCTTCTGCTTTTAGACGCTGAGTTCTGTCAGCAAGATGCCCTAAGGAGAGGCTTCTCCCTGGATTTCAGGCTCAGAAACACCATCAAAGCCGTTGCTCTTGTGTCAAGCCTGGCCCAGAGACTCCTCATCAGCAGCACTGAGTTAAAAGTCCCAAAAGCTCCAGCTGGAATTTACACCTTATTAGAAACCAAAGGCAGGCAGTGTCCGAGATACGTGGACTCTGTGGTCCTGGTATCTTCAGGATTCCTTATCCCGCAAACACCAGGATCTTGTACAAGAAAAAAGTTTTTTCTTTTTCTGCATGGGAGCATATCCTGCTCTACCAGCACCTACCTGACTAGTACCTCTTCTGGTAAAGCCCTGGGAAAAGATGATTTCCAGGCCTGCATTTGGGAAGTCTCAAGAGAAGGAAAAGCGAGGCAGAAAAGCACCGTGCTCCACACGGGTGATGAATGCACTGGGGCTTGGCATCAGCACTCACACAGCTTCTCTTGGGCTTGTTAAACCTGCTTAGCTGTGTCAGATACACAGACAGGAGCCCTGTTAACAGAGCAAACCCAAATCAACTCCTCTGCCAATATCCCAGTAAAGAGGAAAGGAGTGAGAGAGAGGTGGGGCGCCACAGAAAGGCTTTGATTTTGCACTGCCTTGCACAGAAAGGGCTGTTTGGGGATATTGGGGTGAAAGGGAAGAGAGGAATAGGAGATATAACAAAGTGGATAGAAATTGCACCTGTCTTCAGGTCTAAATCTGCACAGGACACACATTTATCTTCATGAGTCAGAAGCTCAGCCTTTGCCTACTCCCTTCACTGAATCCTACTGCAAGGTGCTTTACCTCAGCTGTGACACCTGCCTGGGGCGACAGACAAAACCCACAGGCCCCTTCCCCATCCCAACTTGCAATTCAGCCTGTCCTGACAATGTGCAGCACAGGGCAGAGTGTGGCATTTGCCCAGGACTGTAAATAATGCTGCTCTTGCTGACAGCACAGACCAGCACTGACTATTGCAATGTTTGATCTGCTGGGTAGGCAATTTATTAAAACAGATATCTGGGGCTTTAATCACTCTGCCAGGCTGCCATCTGCTTGCCTCATGCTCCATCCTGGCTCAGGCCAGGTCTCCGTGTAGGAGAGGAGAGCTGGTGAGAGCACTTTGGGGTCTGTGTCATCATTCACTGTGTGCACACACTGACTGGGCTGTTTGGGGCTCTGGATCCTCCCACACACCAGCAACCCCAGTGATCCTTCCTGTGCAGGTGGAGGGGGCTGGAAGAGCACAGGGGGTCCCAAGGTCTGGTTTAGCCTCTGGATTTAAGCTGGGAGAAGAAGTGATGGGGGGAGCTGGTTCCCCTAACCTCAGTGCCATGTCAGCAGGGCTCGTGGAGAACATCTGGCAATATTTACAGAGATGTTATTCACAGACATGAAGTCAATTCATCTCATCCACTTTCTCGCTGTGATTCTCAGTGGCAACAGTGTTCTCCAAAACCTGAGCTCTCTCTGTCCTGTGCACAACCTTAGAAACCACATTGCCACCCTCCAGGTGGCTTCTGCCAACAGCTGACAAACAGGAGTGCAGAGTGCCCCTGAGAGGGGTCTGGACTCAGTTTGACCTTGTGTTCTTCTCATCCCCCATCTGGACCAGACTGACAGGACACATGTGTGGCTTGGCTGTGGGGCCTCCTGTTAGTGCAAACCCTTTTCCTTCTCAGAGCATCCCCAGCCAGCAGGTCAAGAAGGAAAGGTCCATCCTGGACTCTTGCTCACCTGGTGGAGAGCACTGTGCTCCATGGAGGAGAAGGTCCCTTTGACTCAGAAATCAGAAATATCTTTTAACTCAAAAAAGGTTAAAAAGGTTCGAGAGCACTCCCCAGTGAGTTATCTCCACTGTGCAGTCCACAGGAAAATTCTTTCTACCCCTGAGGATGGGGATTCACTGCAAGAGTTGTTTCAGAGCACCCTGCAGTGCTGAGTTGTTTCTGTCACTGACAGCCAGGCTGAGCTGTACTAAAGGGTTCAGAGTCCTCACTGCTGTCCCCTGAGGGATCTGTGGGTCCCCAAGAGACAGCAGAGAGGTCCCAGAGCATGGGCCAGTACCTGGGGCTCTTTCTTCCAGCCGCTGATGGTGGAACCCAGACACAAACCCACAGCAGAAGTGTTCAATAAATTCAGATTCCCCTCAAAAGACTGGAGAAAACTCCCAGAACCATCTGCCAGAGGAATGGAAAATATAAATATCTCATAATGAGATAGGCACTGGAGTCTCAGGGAGATTAAGAGAGAAATGCAGGGGAAGGAACACAGTCTGCAGTGGGGCAGACGTGGAACAGGAAATATTTCTGCCACGAGGACTAAAGGATCCCATGGGGGACAAATTAAAGGGGCTGTTATTCCCAGGGAAGATGTTTTTGGTTGTGAAGGCTCCTGATTTTCTCCACAGATTTTCCAGTAGCTAGTCCACATGGGGAGCAGCTATGGCTGGGCTGAACCTTGCGAGGAAGGGATCCTCAGGTGGCTTCGTGCCCAGTGAGGAGGGGATTTGGGTAGACTTGACTGAAAACAGACAGATGGTCTTGGAGTCTTACATAGCTGAGAACAGGGATTAGTTAGAATCCCCTTCACTCCCCAAAGATAAATTTGAGTTTATGGAGATGAACATGAATCACGGGATGAGACGTGGGGCAAATCACTTAAAGCATCACTGGGTGGAGATCTCTTGTCATTGTGCAAAAGGCAGCTCAATCCTGGGTCAGGGCACAGGATTCTCTTAAATAAAATGATTAATACTAGTTAAAAACAGCCATGGGGTTTTATTTCCATGACAGCTGGTACCCACCCGGTGTCAGGGGCCAGGGGCACTTGGAAAGCTGCCACCTCCCTGCTCCCAGACCTCCCCCTGACAGCAAACTCATCCACCCAACCTCCCTGAGGAAACTCCACAGACACGAGGATTAGGGAAATATTTAGCCAGGCAGACAGGAGCACTGTACCAGTGAGAAGTCCATCTTAACCAGTAGGGGTTCAAAACTAATTTGTCCATTTGATTTCCCAGAAGTTGATGCCTTCAGTGCAGTAAATGAGTCTCGTAAATGGAGGTCACAGCAGGGCCTGATGTTTGCTTTTGCTCCTGTCAGGAGCCAAGCTGAAGGGCTTTCACATGCCACTCTGCATTTCAAACCAGCCACGGCAGCCTGGGAGCATTTAAGTGAGCCCTAATTAGCACTGATAGATTTCAGGGTGCTCTGAGCTGGCTGAGCAGCCTCTGCAGAGCTGGGAGCAGTCTCCTTCCCTGCCTGAATGACAAACAGGTTCGCTGGGACTTGGGGTTGAAACAGCTCAATAAAAGCAGTTATGACATGGCCACAGGCCTTGAATTAACAGCTGATCCAACAAAGAAAAGAGGCGAAACAGCAAACAATTAATGCTTTTGCTTGTGCCATTTCCTGAAGACAAACTCCCAGAGAGCTGCAGGTTTGGAGTTCAGCTGCTTACCTGTGTTTTCTCCAGTCCTTTGGAGCTCCAAAGCTGGGGATGGCTCATATTAAAAAAACCCCTGTGCCAAGTCATAATTTTCTGGTACTTTTAAAACCCTTTGTGTTTGTTTGATACTCTATGAACTGTTGCAGAATTATTCTGATTAGGTTAAGTGTCTGTAGCTTGTTTTAAGCTTGGCAAGTCTCCAGTTGTGACAAGGACATGTGGGTCAAAAGGATGTGACCTGTGTGTCTTCTATTCACAGGGCTGTAATTCTGCATGGGTTTTGTTCAGGAGGGGTGGGGGATTAAGTAAGTCAAAAAAAGACACAAATCTTTCCATAAAAACTAATAAATCCATATATTTGTGTCACTGTTTCACCCCCAGCATTTTCCCATTAGAGGCACCTTGCCAGAGGCATTTGTGGCCTTAATCACCCCCATTTCATACTTAGCTCTGGCATTCCTCCACCCCCAGTAGCTCTTTCCTGTGAGCTGGATGCTTTCTGTGGAAGCTGAGACTTTATTTTATTCCACCTGAACACGAGGAACAACTTTCCTGTGCAGTGACTGAGCACTGAACAGGTTGCCCAGAGAGGGTGTGGAGTGTCCCCCACTGGAGATATCCCAGAACTGTGCAGACACAATCCTGTGCTCTGGGATGAGCCTGCTGGAGCAGAGTTTGGGCCAGATGGCCCTGCTGTGGTCCCTTCCAGCCCGAGCCATCCTGTGATCCTGAGACATCTTTGCTTTTCTTTGTTGTCTTCACACACCCTCCAGATGCAGCCACTGGGAACCTGTGAAAGACAGTCTGAAAATATTTAGGTGAACTCATGAGTTACCATCCATCAGTCTGAATTCAGAACTGCTCCAGCCCAGTGCCCAGGGTCACTTCAAGCCATGGCATCACTCACCTGTTGACTGCTGCTGACTCAGCAACAGCACATTCTCCATCCCCAGTGGGGTCACCTATGGCACAGGGCAGATATTCTGATGTCTGCACAAGTTCAAAGATGGTACACTGACTTTCCAATGTAAAATAAACTAGAATCCTGTGCTTCTGTCTGGTCACTGCAGTGACATTAAACAACAACAACAAAAAACCCAGCAAAAAGCCAAAGTGTGTTGTGTTTGGAAAGTTAGAGTAGAAGGGCAAAGGGCTTTATCTACAAATTCAAGGTGTGCAGGAGGGAAAGAGGAGAGCAAAAACCTCAACCTTACACAGCTTAGGGGAGAAAAAAAAAAGAGCAGTTAAGAAGGGATTTAATTGATAATGGTTTAGATAATGTCAAGTGAAGTTTCTATTCTCAGTCCAAGTGCAGATGATGAGGCAAAAGGACTAAATGTAGAAAATAAACACCCATTCAAAGCTAAACTGAGAAACCTTTTGTCACATAGAGAATCATAAGTGTGTGAGAAGTCCCAGCAGGAGAGGTTCTCAAGGCAAAATAACACTGGGGGCATTCAGGAAATAATTAGCTGACTTCCTGGAGGGAGCAAGTGAGGGAAGCAGGAGAGTGAGAGGAGAGGGATGACTGGAACGAGATAAAACTCTAAGAGAAAGAAGGGATGAGGAATGCGGGGCCTTTAACTCATTCCACGAAAGGGGAAAAAAGTAAGCAAGTCAGTGAAGGAAGAAGCAGCTCTGTTGTGCTGGATTTAATGAGCTCCTCTGGAGTGGCAGCCTCCACCAGAGGTGTGAAACGAGGCTCCTGCTCAGTCAGAGCTAAACCACCCCCAGCTCACAGCGTCACCTCTCCAGGTGGTCACTGAGCACAGACAAGTGACCCACAGGCTGCTCCTGGTCCCTGTGCTATAAATGAATTTACCTTTGCAATTTCAGTTGGGTTCAGGTGTTCTCCTTTTGGGTGTAGGGTTTGCGTTGGGGATTTATTATCTTGGTTGTGCTGTCTGGGGAGGGGAAGGAGCAAGGTGTGTGGGGTTCTGATGGACAGTGCTGCAGAGTGGAAAGAGGAGGAACAGAGGGAAAGAGACACCATGGGGGACTCGAAAGTTCTTCCGAGCTGGTTTCCCGGCCAGCTCTGTGCTTCAGATACCATATAAACGAGTTATTCCTTTGGGTCCAGATTTCAGACTGAGATGTGTCCTTGGCTTGGAGAAAAGGAGCGGATTCACACTTGGTGGTAATTAGGAAGGTGTTTATTCAGGCCAACGGCCCCAGTGTCAGTGTGCAAGTGACCCCTTACCTGCCCCTAAGTACAGGGGCGTTACCTTTGGAAATGAAGGGGAGTGGCTTAGGGAGGGGGTTATTGACATGGCCATTTTGGGGCAAGAGGAGTGTGGGGGTACCTGAAGCCTTGGCTGAGCCACCTGGCTCTGCTAGAGCCATCAAGCACTAGGGTGTGTCAATTGATAAGATACAATGGGCTGGGAGAGGAGTATTGAGGGGATAAGGACAGGTATTTGTGAAAGGGAGGTGGGGGTAGGGATGAACTATTACAGAAACTTATAACAAAAACCATAAAGAACTTTAGAAAACTCAAAATGCACCGCAGCAGGACTCCTCCTAATGGACACATCTGGTGGCCAATCATCTCCTGAGTCCAGGCCACGGTAACAACGAATCACACGACACCCCGTGAGGCAGGAGGCGGACCCCGGACACGAGCCAATCCGGAGCCTGGAAGCGGGAAAAAACTGGCCAATGGACAGTAACCTCCACGGGGGAACCAATGGGAAGGATGGATGGCCAAATAAAAGGAGGTGCTCAGGAGACCTTCGGCCCTCTGTCCAGCTGATTGTGGTGCAGGGTGTATCTACCTCAGTGAGCAAGAGAAGGGCTACTCCCTGCTCCTGGCTCCCCAGATTTTTCCGTAATTGGCTGTTTATTAAACCAGTTAACCCAGTTCAAGGGTGACTTGCCAGCATATTCATTACACCTGCAGCCAGAGCAGGAGTGTCTGTGGGGGTTTGCTCTTGTTTGAACCATCCCCAAATGGGTCTACGATTCCATGACCTGCATTGCTCCTGCTTTCATCCCCGTCTCAGCCATGGGTGGCTGCATTTGCCAGAAATGCTGTTACTGCTGTTATTGATGCTGTTGAAAACCAAAGCTTTTCTGTAGGAGCTCCTTGCAGCCTCCTGGGAGGAACCATCCATCCCATCTGGCTCAGACACCAGGTGCTGATCCAGAGCTGCCTTCTAAACACCTGTCTCTGTCAGCTGCCTACAAATAACCATCGCACTGCCAGGACCTGGCTTTTGGGTGATCCAAACTCAGAGAGGCAAATGTTCAAGCTCAACCAAAGCTTCAAGGCCTTGTTTTCTTTTTTTTTTTTTTTTTTTTTTTTTTCCCGGAATTTCTTTTGAGTACTTTCATGTCATTACCTTCTTGCAAATAACTTTTGATTATTCTTGTGCAGGAAATTTCTGCCACAATTGCTGTAATCTCACTGGTTTCTCATTTTTTTCCTATAAAAGTGATAAATGATGATGCTTTTAAAATTAATTTCCATTCTAGCAGCTCATGACAGCCCCTTTGTCTGTGTTACTCGGGACAAAGCGAAAACATTAAGAAAGGGATTTCATGGGCTTTATCCTCAGTGTTAACACACAAGGAAACCTGAAACAGAAAGGAAAAGCTAAGCACAGCCAAAAGGTGAAAGAACCACAAAAGATGTTTTTCTGTATCAAATACACCCTTTGATTTTCTCCCTCACAACCATACCCAAACCAAGGGATGTTTTTTAAGGGACTATGTGGAAGGTTTCTGAGCTCTAGCCCTGAAGTTCCTACATCTCCTCCAAGCAGGATAGAAAACATCTCACCCCAACTGCCAACCCTCAACTGGAGCACTCACCTTTAAGGAAAAGCTTTCACTGGTTGTGGCTATTCCACAAGTGACTTTTCAACTGCTAACGAGGACACCAATTAGCATTAAATTTGCTCCTGGGTTTTGCCAGGTAAGTAGAGGTCCACAAGGAACCAAAGGGAACCTGTCTCAGGATGTGACCTGAACATTCAGCTCAGGCTGCTGGGAGATGCCAGAGGCTGAACCACTGTCACCTGGCCACTGTCACCTCTTGCCATCTCTGCTGGATCTGAAGCAGTGGCTGGGACAGCTGGTTGTGCTCGTGTCCCCAGAATGTTTGAAAGACATAATCTATGCCACTCTCAGCCCTTGGTTGTGTGCAGTGCTCTTGTTTCCATTCCTTCCTCTCACAGCCTGCCAGTGCAAAGAGCAAAAGCACAGCCTAGCACCAGTCCCAGTTAGGAAAAGGTCACTGAAGCCTAAATCCTACTCTGTCCATCCCTAAGGGGGTGAAGGGGAATAGGACACTGTTGCTGCAGGCTACAAATGAAATGAATGATTGGAGAAAAGCCACAGTCTTCCCCTGAGACCCATGACAGGGGGCAAATTAATGGGGAGATACAGAGACTGGAGATGAATGTTTGGGCTTAGTGAAGGAGAGGAGATTGCAGGAGGTCTGGGAGGGGACAGTAGAGAGGGCACAAACCCTTTAATCTGCCAGGAAGTGGCTGTAGGGGGAAGCATGCTCCAAACCTGCTCCATGACATTGTAGATCATGTTAGCCTTTGTGCTGGTTTAATTGGAGCTTTGCAGTTGCCCTTGGTCACTGCTAATTGCCTTAATTGGGATGGTGTGAGAGTGCACAAGTGGGATATGAGTCCGTGTGGGTTTCAGAGGAAAATCCATCCTCAGCCTTCCCAGCCACTGTGCCATGGCTTGGGCTGAATTATGTGATTGCATCAGGTGCCTGCTGTGCTTTAGCAAAGCTGGGTGGATTTATTGCAAGCTTATAAAGACCCAGCTTTAGCCTGCACTGGTGGCACTTGATTACTTAAGGAAAGGGGAGAATAGGAGGAGAATGAAGCAGTTGCTTGGTTTTGTCACATTCACCCTGCTGGGGTGGGATTTCCACCTGCAGCCCCTCTCCCTACACTCACCCTGCTTTCTCCAGCTGGGAAGGTCCAAACTGGACCAAATGCACCAAACTGGATTAGACCAGGAGATCCCATTTCATGTCTGGATTTTCTCCACACTGAAAAAGATGAAATGGGGTAGAACTGGGAGCCTTCGAAGCATCATGGTATGTTTGAGTGCAGGAGGAGACAGCAACTTGTGAACTCATCAAGAAACTCAACCTCATGTGACCTCATCAAGAAACTCAACACTCATCTCAGTGCACCTCTGTACCTAAACTAAGTGGGAAATATGGTCATTGGCCTCAGCACAGTGCCAGGTGCCCTGACACGTGTCCCTTGTCACGGCAAGTGCCTTTACTGGAACCAACTGTCCATACTGATTCACATTTTCTGTGATTCCCACCAGAAAGCAGAATCCATCACTCCACCACCTCACCGAAGCTCCTATCTCCAAGCAGTGACATGAGAGCTGTGACCTGAGTCAAAGGAGTCCCAGACTTTGCAGCAAGAGGTCCAAGCAAAGGGCTGGACTTGAGAAACACCCCTGTATGTAGCATTCCCATAGTGGCAGCTGATTTCCTGGGATCATCCAGGATCTTTTCTCATCCCTCATTTTCAGGGAAATGAGGTTTCAGAGCTCAGGGCCCTGGTCTCAGCATGTGGCAGTGACCCAGAGCTGGGCTGCTGTGACACCGGGACTGCACCCTCCTGCCATATCTGTGTCCAAGACTCTCCAGCACTGTGAGGGCCTGGGAGCTTGCACAGATTTTGGCAGAGAGATCTGGCATCCCACAAAGATGCATCACTTTGAGTTAATTTATAAGAACTTGGACAGGGAGAGAGTTCATTTAATTGAAAGATGTAATTATCAGGTGTTGGAGGCAAAGGGGCTCATTAATTTCTGAGACATGCTGTTGACTGAGCTGTCCTCATTTTCATTTTTCACTCCATATCAAGTCTGAATCTGTGTGTCAGAGAGGCCAGGAAACACCAGATCACTGTTGTCTTCTTCAGGGTTCCTCTTTCTCCCAGCAGGAAGCCCAGGTGTGCAGTCTTGCCCGGCCCTGCCTGACACCAAGGGCTGCCCATGGGGGTGTTGGCGTTATCTCCCCATGGCCTGGACCCAAAGAACTCAAAAACCTGGTCACAGCATAGTCTGGGCTCAGCTGGAAGGTGATGGATCACCCAGGCCACCTCCAGTGATGGAAAGGAATCAGTGAGCTCCCTTAACACATCTTCTTCCTCTGGCTTTAAGGCTCCAAACCCTGGCAGTGTTCAAGGCCAGGCTGGAGAGGGCTTGGATTACCCTGGGATAGTGGAAGGTGTCCCTGCCCATGGCAGGGGTTGGAGAAGATGAGCTTTAAGGTCCCTTCCAGCCCAAACCATTCTGTGGTTCTGTGGTTCAGCCCTGAATTGAAGAGGTCCATAGTGTTAGAGGCTCCTACAGGAGGGAATCCCATTGGGGATCAGTGAGAGGTGATGGCTTTAGGCTGGTCATGTCCCTTGGCAAAAAAATCCCAGCCACAAACCTCTCCATCAGGACTTTTACACCCATCCCATTGTCACTCCCTCCTCACCCCCGCCCCTCAAAGAAACCAAAACTATCCTACTCATATTGGTATTCCCTCCAGTTTGCCAGTCTGCTCTTAGATTTATGATTTATTTAGAATTAGATTACACCAAGGCTCAAGGCCAGCACTCCCTAATCCGTCACCGTCCCCGCCACGGTCAAACACAAACATTTGTTTTAGCTGCATCAGCATCCCTGGCTCCTGGAGGATGCATTGTTAATTGCTATAGCAACCATGGCTCAAGGTTTGGGCTCTTTTCCTATTTTTTTCATCCTTCTTCCCCTGCCGAAAAACACTGGCATTGTCAAGTGATAGGTATTTATAACTTCATATAACAGTGGCATGTCTAAGTTATGCTGCTGAAATGCAGCACAGCCAGAGTGGTTCTGTTATTTGTTTTTGTGCTGAATAGCAGCAAGAGCTTTAAGTTACTGTCCTTGCACATCCATAAAAAGGGGAAAAAAAGGGATGGGTAACTGTTGCTCATATTTATAGTGATCAGAAGCAGAGTGCTGGGGTGCAAGAAAGGCTGCTCCCAGCAATGTCACCCCAAATGATCCTGAGGAACCACGTTCCCTCCAAATACGCTGATGGTGGTTGTCTATTTGGATTGAGAAATGAAGGTTTTGGGCTTGGATGAACGAATTGATTATGCCAGGGATATTTTTGGCCCCAGCTGGCTAAAGTTTGATGAGCTAAGATACGAGCGCGCTCGAAAATGTGGAACCAACACAAAAATAATGAGTAAGCCCTTTGAAATTACCGAGCAGAAGCACGAACCAGGAAATGATCCATCTTTAATGCACCATGAGGCACACGCAGAGTTTGCACTCAGCCTTTCCTTAACAGTTTTTGAGTCAAGGCCTTGTGGAGATTCATTCTTCACCAGGCTCAGTGTTGTGCCCACACACCCATGAGCTGAGAGCCCAGGACAGGAAACCAGCAGGCTGTGGTATCTCCTCATGGACTCTGCAGCTTATAGGGGTCCACAAAAAATGTCCTATTGCAGGGACTGGAGGAAAGGCAGGAAAGCCAGAGTATGAGAAAAAATCAGTGGCAAAAAAAAGCTGAAGGCAACACGAATCAGGTGGTAGGGGAGGCTTAGAGGAGGAGCCTTTTAACAGGAAATGCAATACTGTTTCACCCCTTCCATGTCTCATCTTCCCATGATCCCAAAGTCAGGATCTCTTGACAGTGTTGGTGCTTTGGTGAACCAGACTGGTGGGGCAGGGGAGCCCTGCCAGACCTTCTTCTGTCTGCAGGGAGGCAAGGAGAGCTGGGATGATGGACAGAGGCCATGGTGTGATGGCAGGGGATGAGAACCTGCCTCAAAAAAAAGGAGAGACACTCCTCCCATTTTGGAATGAAACCCATTTGTTGTTCCTCTCAACACTGCACACCCTTGGAGGAAAGCTGAGGTAGACAGGTTCATCTCCTCCAGAGTGCATTTGCCCTTGTACTCACTGAGTATTTTATTGGTCAGCTTTATCCACTCAGTCTTCTCTGGTTTGTTGTGGTTTTGGGTAGTTTTGGGCAGGCTTTATACTGAAGGGAAAATGTCCCCAGCTCACGTGAGGCACCTGCTGCTGTTTCCCTGTAGCTGCGGGGTGGACTGGGGACTGTAAAAGAGAGGGCATATGGATTTGGGATGAAACGAGGTAGGGTATTTTCTTAAACAGCTTTAAAACTCATCAGTGATTTGATTTGATTTGCTTCCTGAGAATGGTTTAGCTCAACAAACAATTGCAAGCTACAGAGTGGCAAGGTAAAATGGAAAGCCCATGGGCATTAATTATATATATAGATATTAAAAAAGAAGCTACTGCTTAATTATTGTTTGCAAATCTCGGTATTTAAATTGACTTATTTGCAAATGTCTGTTTAGAAATTGACTTTGTAATTATAAAGTCGGTGCAGGCATATCGCAGGCCCTGGAGGGGTCTCTAACGAGGAATGATAATGTACCAGGCAAAGTGAACTATCCTGAGCTGCATTTTAATAACCAAGAGGTGCTTGGAAGGGGGAGCGGAGGGTCCATGAGAAATCCCAGCACCAACAAAGAAAGAAGCAAGAGGCAGAGGAGAGAGAGCTGGCTGCACAGAGCACGGGGCCAACGTGTTTGAGAAGGGGCTTCAGGGAGCCACAGCCCTTCCTGCAGCCCCTGCAAGAGGGGTTGAGCTGGCAGCAGGCTGGGTTTCAGCTCTGGAATGTGAATGAGGCTGGCTGCTGGCAGGGAGCAGCGGCTGCTGCAGAGCCCAGCTCCCTTCCAGAGGAAAACTCTGTCCAGCACAGACCCAGCCATCCCTTCTCCTCCTGCACTCCCTGCTGCTGAGGGTGTAGACTCAGAGTGATTATCCCCCAGCTCCCCTGATGGGCATGTTTGCAGGACTCACACTGCCCATTCACCAAGATACTTGGAATTTGATTCCCAAAACTTACATAGCTTTTCTGGACTTGAGGAGTGTTCACCAAACTCTGTGGCTGAGGGTTGTCTGCATGAGGGTGTGGAGGAGCACATGTGGCTGTGCTCTGTCACGTGAAGGAGGGGATCTCTAGTGAGTCACAAGGTTTTTTGGGTCAAGAGTGGCAGGTTTTACCAGACCACAAACCCTTGTCCATCTCAAAGAAATAACAAGATTTAACTTCAGCACGTGTCCAAGAGGTGTAATTACACCAAGGGTGGTACAAGACTGTCCTACCTTCTTCTCTCCATCATCTTTGACAGCACCACTGCTTGGTGTCCAGATCCACTGGTCTGGGGCATTTCTGCTCCATGGACCATCCACTATTAACTTTAAATCCATCCACTGGCCAGTGATTTCTTTCCATACTTCATTAACTAAGAGGGAACAAAACTTGGCTGCTAAGCGGCGCATTAGCAAGATCAACAGCTGGCAGGGTGAAAAAAACAATAACAAAAAAAAAAATATCATAGGCAAAAGCTCCAGGTTTCTGACTCATCTGCTATGCACAGTCATGTTATCCCTTATTCGTGAGCATTCAGATGGCGCCAGTATATTCATGAAAATGTGGCAGCTTAAGACAAGGTCTGAAAGTTAAATAGGAGCCAGCATCCTGCTGGAGCAGAATAATATTAGTCTTTTGAGTGAAATTATGAGTGAAAGTGTGGTCCTTGAGAAATCAAAGGCAAACACCCAGACACATATTTTTTTCTTTTTTTTTTTACACTGCTGTGAAGGCAAAGGAACTCTGTGAATTAAGCCAGACTTGTTCCCTGGCCAGCAGAGCTGTGGCAGTGTCAAAGCACAGCTCTGATGGGCTCAACACCCTCCTGATGAGTCTCTCTAAATGCTGAAGAGCTGCTCAGTGTTTGCTGTCTGTTCCACTGAGCAGCTCGTGCCTGTTAAATACAGCACAAATTCCACTTGGAGCAGCAGTACCTGCCTTGTTTGGGAGAGATAAGAAACCCCACCCTTTAAAACCAGTGACATGGAAGATCCAAAGCCCTTTATGTCTGCTTGAGCTGGCCAGAGAGAAGATCTCTCCCATCTGGGAGCCAGGTGGGGGCATTAGGACAGCTGTAAACACAAAATCTCCACGGAGGGATCTGTTATAGGCACCAGGCCCTGCACAGTTGGATCAGCCTGTGTGGGGAAAGCAGCCTGGGCAATGACACCAGGATTTTCTGGTTGTCCTGCTCACTACTCCAGTGCATTTGTAATTAAGTCAGTGAGGAAGCAAAAAGAAAAAAAGGAAGGGGAAGAGAGGAAAAAAGCAAGAAAGGGAGAAAAAGAGGAGAGGGAGAGGACAGGATAGGAGGGGAGAAGCAGCTTGCATTGAATCAAAAGGAGAAAAAAAACCCTCCAAGCAGCTTGATCAGATTTGAAATCCAAGCATAAGCTGTTTGTCTCATTAGTTTAAAACAAATGTGCCTTACATCTCAGTATCAACTTTTCTGTTGTCCTCAGGAGATCTTTGTGCAGGGATGAGGTGTGTGCAGCCACAGCAGCTTTTCCTGGCACGAGATCCAGGCTGTGGGATCAGGACAGCCTACACAGACACACATGTTCCTTCTCAGGCGGGTTCTGCTCGCAGATCTGCAGCATCTCATTTACTTTTATTTCCCCCATAATCCTTTAATTCAGGGGTTGTGTTAGGACAATAATTGTTCAAACAAGAAGCATATTACATCTCATATTCCTGCATTAATTAAAACCGTCCAAAATCTCACAAAGTTTGTCACTGATTCAGAGCAAATGGGACCTGCAGATAATTAATGACTCTCAAGAACAGTTCTTTAAAAAAATTGGTTTCTGGCAGCAGTCAGCACATACTGGATAGATTTCTATTTTATAAACGTGTTCAGTTCTTAAAGACACAAGAAATACTGAAAGCATGCTGTTCTTTTCAATATTAATGAGGCCATTATTTATTTGGGGAAGAGGTTTTTTGTGTCAGATATTTTCATGTCAGCTAAGAATTCCACCCTTAAGACACTTAATAGTTCATTAAGAGATATTTGTGATGGCTAATTATTTATTACAAATTCAGAATCTGTTTACTAGATAGTTTTAGTTCTGTTAATTAATCAGATTACCTTTTAGATCCCAAACTCATGAATGCCTGTGCTGACCTTGTCATTCACAACATTTGTGAAATGTGGTGTGTTGTGCATTCTCCTTTTTGGGGGGTTTAAATCCTTTCTAAGGATTTAGGCATACTCCTTAGGCATATTCCTTAGTGAGGGTTCTGTGCCTCACTGTGGACATATCACCAAGCCCCATTACAACTAACAGCTCCTAATAACAAACACTAATCAAGAGCTTGATTTTACCTTGAGGAGCAATGGGGCTGCAGGCTGGCCCTGCCCTGGCACAGATTGGTACTACCAGCCCAAATCAATGGTGACAAGTTGTGACACAGCGTGGCCATAGCTGGAGTCAGCCAGGTGCTGAGGTAAGGAGATAAGGCAGCCCAGAGCTCAGCTCAGGCACCTCCTGAAGTTCAAGTCCACCTAATAGAGTTGAATGAAGGTTGAGCCAGCGGCCTGAATGTTCCCTTGGGCTCTAGGAATTTATTCACAAGTTCAAATCACAAGGGGCAGTGGAGGGGCAGGCACTGATCTCTGCTCTGGGACAGGGACAGGAGCCAGGGCACAGCTGGAGCTGGGCCAGGGCAGGCTCAGGCTGCAGAGCAGGGAAAGGCTCTTCCCCCAGAGGTGCTGGCACTGCCCAGGCTCCCCAGGGAATGGGCACAGAGCTCCAGGAGCCTTTGGACAGCACTGCCAGGGATGCCCAGGGTGGGATAGTTGGGGGGTCTGGGCAGGGACAGGAGCTGGACTGGATGATCCCTGTTCATGCCTCCTATGATTCCATGAGATTTCAACCCTGCTCCCTCCATGCTGCCATTTCCCACACACTTAAAACCTATTTTTAACTTCTACATCCAGGCTCAGTGCCCTGCCCTGATGTCCCTGCTCCTCTGGAGCAGCTGCTCCTGCACAAGAACACCCCGAGCCTGTCCCCCCAGAACCCACAGACTCTCCAGCCTTCATCCCCTTCAGTGCCTGACCTTGGGGAGAGCACCTTGGACTCTGTGTGTGGAGACAGCACCACGTCTAATGAAAATCCATACTGAGAGGGTATGCAAAGATCAGACTTGATTAATTCTTTCCAGAGGTACCTTCACAATGTCAACATTGATCTGCCTCCTAGACGCACAGTTTTCTCTTGGCTGACAACCATATGCCAGTCAGAGCTCTGCTGTACTGTAAATTTAAACAGATATGGAGATAGGATCATTAAAATACCCTGAGAATACACAGCAAGTCATTGTTTGGCTGCTTGTGCTGAGAAAAAAAAATCTCACTGAGTAGCGGTGAAGAAATAAATGCTCTGGGCCACTCTTATGGCAAGGAAGTTAATCCGACAATGAAATTGGATGAAATGCCTGAGGACAGGAACCAGGACGTGGGTGTCTTGTGCTGTCTATGCTAAGAAGTTGCTGCTTTAGAAAGCAGAAATGCATTTATTTCCAGCCATAGCCAGCCTGGTCTCTCCGAGTGGTCCCTCCCTCCCAGAGTGCCTGCGTTTCAGGCTGTCCTCGGATGTTTTTCCATTAGAGATAGTTTAGGGATAAATCATTTCGTCTTGCCAGAAGGCAGCAAGCTCCACCACCATCTGTCTTCCTGCATATGCAACAGGACCTTTTGGATTCAGACTGTATTTCCACAAGTCTGGAGTCCTGTAGATACACTGGCTTTTGATTCATGCAACTGAGACATGCAGATTGACTTCTGATAGACTTCACCTGAAGCTGGGGAGGAGTTTAGCCCCCAGATCCCATCAGCTGTTAATTTTCTAATTGAATTCAGGTGCAACCAATCTTTGCTAATGGGCAGGTTATCTTTCATCATGAACACAGAAAACTGTACCCTGAGGAGGTCCAGTTGGCATCTCCAAGTAATGATCAGCTGGTTTTTATTAATTTTATTAATTTATTTTATTAATACTATGTCTGCTATTATTGTCACTATTATTATTAGTGACTGTTATTATTAATGAAATACACAAGTCAAAGCTGTGTCATTTTGATGTCCTTTTAAGGCCAGTTTCACCATTACTTCGATGTTCTTCCTGTTTCTTTTTGTTCATCTTCTCTTCTGTTTGGTTTAAATTTAAGTCAAATTAAACTACAAAATATAAACAAAAGTAAAAAAAAAAATAGAGACCTCCTAATTAAAAAAAAAAAAAAAAAAAAAAAAAAAAAAAAAGGGTTAGAGAAAGATAAATAGAAAATAAATACTTCAAATCTTCTTTTCCTGGGGCCCAAACTCAGAAATCAAGGCTTGTAAATAATTACCACATGACAAGGACAATACACGCACTGAAGATGTATCGATGGCTCTGCTGTCCTAAAGGTCACAAGCAAGCATGAAAGATCTCCTTGCCGGGGTGAGGTGCCCAAGAAAAATACGTTGAGAATTACTCACCTTTCAAAGAAGTTGCAGACAAATGAGAACGGCCTTTCAAAGGGGCAGCACTACTGCAACCACATCCCTTCCCCTAAAACGCCTCGAAAAGGCAAATTAAACCAGCAGCTCGGCAGCAGCTTTGCCACCCATCATGCTGGCATTTCTAGAGAGAGGGAGGTTGAGAACAATCCATAAGGAGCTGTCTGTGCAGAGCTGGAGCCCTTCCCGTGTGCTAATCTATTCCATCCCCTCCTCGTGCCTCACCTGTGCCTCCTGCATCCCCCAGCCAGGCATTAAACAACACCTGCACGTCCCTGAGCCTTCTGCTCTGACTCCCACAAACAAGGAGACATCACAAAAGTACCTAACCTCATCTTGAGAGAGCGAGAGGAAGAGTTATGAGAACAAGTTTGAAAGAAGAGAAAGGGAGAGAGAGAGACAGAGAGATTTTATTGCTCAAGGGGAGGGGAAAAAAAAAAAAAAAAAAAAAAAAGAGATTATAATTGAACTGCAGAAAATTCTCCACATCACGGGTAATGATGCCTGGGTTACCTCTCTTTATCTGTGCAATAGAGATTAGCAGATGGGGTCATAAAGGGAAATTAAAGTCAAATATATTCTGGGCCAGCACTTGGTAAGTACTGATTTCCTACCATTTAGAGAAAGGAACATCAAATGGAGTGGCACAGCATAAGGCAGCAGGCAGTGGAGAAAGCCACGCTGCCATAAACATCCAGCTGAGCAGGGCCAGCCCCCTCCCCTGCCATGGCTGCCCTGGGGAGGGCTGGGGAGGCTCCCCCAGCAGCAGGGATGCTCCGAGGGGATGCTGTCACACTCAAGCCCCTGAGTCCTGCAGAAACTGGGCTCTCAGGCAAGGCAGGAGCATCATCTCATCAGGAACAGCTCTGGAGATGTGAGATATTATCTCCCCACTGGCTTTTATTGCCCCTGCCCTGCTGGTTCCCACTTTTCCCTGAAAGATGGAGAAATGTAAAGTGTCCATGTGCTGTGACAACTTCCATGAGGAATGGGAGACTTCACCACAGCCCCTCTCCCTGCCCAGACCCCACACACCCACCCTGCTTCTGGCAGCTTGCTCTGAGACCCACTCAGGCACTGTCCCCACTCAGGCAATAGTTGCAGCTGCAAGGACAGAGTGAGGGGACAGGAGCACTCCAGGCCCACCTGGCAGAGACCCCCAGTCTGGGTTTGACAGACCCTTTGGGACCACAGTTCTGCTCCTGGCTCTGTGCTTCACCTCCACAGTGGGCTGTGTTGGATGTCTGCAGCCAGCACTGGCAGAAAGGACAAGAGGTTTGGAGGATGTTACCCCAAGATTTCCAATTCTGAGATCCCTTCAAGAGGCTGATTCTCTAAAATTACTGGGGGAAAAAAAAAATCTCTGAGAATTAGGTCTCTGAAGGTCTCTCAGCAACAGAGTAAATAAAACACTTGGGGGGAAAAGAAATAGAGAAAACAATCCAAAGTAGGCATTACTACAAATCACTTTGGATCTGTTGAAAGCTCTTTTCTGCTCCTTTTAGGAGTGACTGTTGCTTGTTACAAATATTTTTTCTTTGGCTTTCTTAAGTAACATTTACTGACCTTCACAAAAATATTGCGGCATTGCTGGCCAGTAAAATATTCAGAGAACATTCTGGAGGAAAGGCAATGTCTGTATTGAGGCATCTTTATTCTTTTCTTGAAGTGTCAAATTAAATCAGCGTTCACCTTCCCCTCACCAGGTTGGGCAGCACATGAAGAAGAGAAAGAGGGCTTGGCTGTCAGAAACCAAAGAGAGAGAGCTGGACAGCCCAGCCCAACCTGTCCAGTGCCTGATACTTTGATGGTGAACTGGACCTTACATCTCCCCAGCAGTGCTCGGGGCAGTTGAGCACGAAAACTGGCTTGGCAGATGATAGCAAAGGAAGATTTGCAGCCAGCAGCCTCATGCTTATTCCTCAGAGCTGGGGCAGTGTGTTCCTTAGGGAGTTCAGACTTTCTTTGCAGTGAAAAGAGCCTCTTTGGCTTCAAGTGGGGCAAGGAAATTGGTCTTGCAAATGAGGACTGGGACAACTGGGGGAAAAAAAGTCAGGGGTGTGGGTAGCAAGGATGGACAGAGATCAGAGAGAGAAAGAAACCCATCTGCACTCATCGCCACTCACCCCATTCAAAAGAACATGTTCCCAGCCATTCATCCCTTCACTCCCTCCCTCTCCCCCTCTCCACATTCTCTCTTTGCCTTACTTGCTGCTGTTTGAAATCAAGCACTTGGTTTACCCTTCTGGAGCGGAGCTGATCTCTCCCAGCATGACTCTGACTGCAGCGGGAGGCGCAGCGGGGTGCTGGATATGGAAACCTGGCATTAGTATCACTTTCAGATGACAGCAGATCAGAGAGCTGGACCTAGGAGTGAATTAATATAGGGCTAGGATTCACTTGGAGGGTTTGCTGCTGTCATACTCCTCTCAAGATGTGAGAGAGAATTAATGTGAGGGGCTGGGATTCTCTCTGTGAGCAGCAGTGGCTGCCTGACATCCTCAGGGAGCTGTGGGACTTGGGCTGCCAGTGAGCACAGTCTGCTCCAGAGCCAGCAGGTATCCCAGAGAGCAGGAGGGAGGGTCACCTAGCAAGGTCACAGGTCACTGGTGACCTCTCTGATCCCAAATCCACCAGTGTAGGAGACTGAGGGTTGGTTTAACCTCAGATAAACAAGCAGTGGACAGGGGTCTTCTTGTTCAGGCATTTTCCTGAGGGATTCACACTCTTCACTGGGGACTGATGCAAAAGGGAGGCTGGTGGAAAGCCATAGCAATGCCCCAGACCTGCAATTAACCAGTCAGCCATGGAACAAGGTCCCCTCAGACCCACTGGGACCATCTTTAAGTGCCTTTGGATAAAGGGAGTAGCTGAACACAACGGGCCCCTAATCCCTGACCCTCTGTCCAGGCAGGGACAGAGCAGGTTTCTCCAAGGAGGCAGAATTGCAATTAAACTTCCCAGCTCTAGGTACCAGAAATTGACTTTCTGGTCAATTATCTAACAACAGAGCTTTATCCACCGACCCTCATCTGAAAAAAACCCAAACAAACCAGTGTCTGGTGCCCTTAAACAATTTCCCTCACCCTTGGGATCACAGTGGAATCACACCTGGAGATTCCTTGGTTTTGTTTTCTGTGGCCCACAAAGCACCTTCCCTCTCTGGGGAAGTTTTTTTTGCCCCACAGCAAGTTGGGCACAATCTCCAGGACTCGTGCACTGGTGTCTTTGTAGCCAATAGAAAAGGGTGCAGAAAAGATGGAGAGAAAGATCTGTCATTGCAATAGAGAGTGCCCCACATTTTGGGGAGGTTAATGGTTATTTCAATCAATACATCCCTGAGTCAGTGGCTCTGCAGGGCAGGAGGCAAAGGGAGGATTTGCTCCCTCTTTTCACTGGGAGAAAGAGGTTTGGAGCCCGGAGCATAAACACAGCTGAGAATTCTGAAAATAGACAATATCCTTCAAATGCAGCCTAGGGATGGGATCAAATCACTGCATACACCAATTTCTTTGGAAGAGAAAACAACTCAGGCCAAAACAGAGAGGAAGTAGGGCCTTGGAAGGCAAATAAAACAGAACAATGGGAAAGTGAGCACTGGAGGAAAGAGCTCCAGATAATTACATTGTGCAAGCACCACGCTGGGGAGCAGCATATGCTGCAGGAGCCCTGGCTGGGGACACAGGATGAGCAGGCAGGAGGGTGGCCAGGAAAAACCTGCCCCTTCAAAGCAGCACAGCCAGGCCAAGCTCAGAGCAGCTCCAGCTCCGGTGAGCTCAGCACAACCAGCTCAGCCAGGGATGAAAATATCCCTGTGCTCCAAACAAAATCCCTTCCTTCCACTCCCAGCAGCACCTGGCAGGAAGCAGCAGGAGAGGGGCTAAAGTTGTAGCAGGTCTTTGGGTCACAAAGAAACTGGCAGCCTGAAAAATGCTTTTGTGCCTTTTTGTCTGACAACTCTGTGTGTTTTATATTTAAGTTTTTAATTTAAACAAGATTTTTAATCCTTTTTGATTTTTTTTTTAATGGAAACACCTTGACCTTGTTCTCTAAAGATAACTAAGCATGGTTTTTTTGAGAAATGCCATCTTCTGTCCTGAAACATTCCACTTACATTTCAGTTTCCTTTGTGGAGGGAGTTATATACAGGCAGCAACTATTCATTTGTAGCTTTAAGGTCAAAATTCTGCTAAGCTGTGAGACCAGCAGGGTAAAACCACCCTGGACATGCCCATGAGAAGCAGGACTTTGCTGAATAAGAGCTGCCCTCATCCCAAAAAATTCCTCCTCTCCTCTTCCTGTGAAGGGACTGGCACAGGAAAGGGATGTGCCTATGAATCTGTCTGCCTGTGGTTTTCTACCTGGAGTTGTTGCAATTTATGACACAAAAGAACAACATGCACTTGGGCGGGTTGAAGTGAGGCAAAGAAGGAAGGAAGTTTATTATGATTTGAGGTTTTTATAGGATTTGGAATTTTGGTGGATGAGAAGAATAGTTTTTTGACTTTAGTGGTTCATTTAGAAGTCTATTACAGAGAAATATGAAAACAATTTACTTGTTTATGGTACATGTGTACTAGAGAATCTCTAGTTGAAGAATGTAAACAATCAGAAAGTTTTTGAATTAAAGTAACAGAGAGGCCCTGCATGATTTTGCTGATGGATCCATGAGTGGTAACTACAGAGACCAAGAGCTCACATCTGCCACGCAGGGTCTAGGCCTCCCTAGGGGGAAAATTAGGAGCCAACCAACAGCAGGATGTGCAAACCATTGCTGCAGGAGGGCTGGGTGTCCTCACCCTTTGTGCCATATCAATGTAATGAGCCTAAACAGGCACAGATGCACCTTAAATACCTGTGTTTACTAACCCAGCTCAAAACACCCAACTTACCTGCACAGATTTACCTGCTCTGCCTGCCTGTAACAGCTTTCAAGAAGCACAGAAAGCAGCAAGTCCCACTAGAGGGCTTGAAAAGTGCTCTGAGAAATAGTGCATGAGCAGCAAAAGCTGTCCCCAGATATGCATTAGTGATCCACGGCGCACAGCATTAAGCTGGGACATTTTGTCAGGTTTTCTGAGAAGGCAAATGCCTCACCATGCACGTCTTCCCAGCCTCCCCCCACCCTGCCTCATCCTCCCTGGCCCCAAAATGAGGAAAATGTCATTTGTGCAGGACACTTCAGTGACTCTGCCATCAATCCCTGGCAGTTTCATTTCAATATCGACCAGCTCTGTGATGATAATTGATGAGGGATGCAAGTGATGGAAGAATGAAGAGAGCAGTGCTGAGCAGATCTTCCAGCCCAGATGGCAGGAAGCCCCTTGCTGGGTCTCATCCCCATCCCATTTGCTGTTCCAGAAGGAAAAAGAAAAGAAAAAAAACCCTTTTTTTAATTTTTTTTTTAATTTATTTTTTTTTGGAGGGGGAGAGGTTTTGTGGTTTTTTGGTTGGTTGGTTGTTTTTTTGTTTTGTTTTGTTTTTTGTTTTGGGTTTTTTGTTTTTGTTTTGTGGTTTTTTTTGGGTTTTTGGTGTTGTTCGTTTTTGGTTTTTGGGGTTTTTTTTGTGGTTTTTTTTGGTGTTGTTTTTTTGTTTGTTTGTTTGTTTGTTTAGTTTGGTTTAGTTTTTTTAGTTTTTTCTTTTGTTTTGGTTTGGGTTTTTTGTTGTTTCTTTGTTTTGTTTTTTGGGCTTTGTGGAATTTGTTTTTTGGGGTTTTGGGGTTTTTTGGGGGGTTGTTGGTTTTTTGTTTGTTTGTTTGTTTTTTTGGTTTCTCGGCTTGGTTTTTTTGTGTGTTTTTGTTGTTTGTTTTTTTTTTTTTTTTTTCCTGGGAAAAGACCACTTCAATTTCTTCAATTTTCCAGATTCCAGTTTGCAGTCAGCATATTCTGAGTGATTGAGTTGAAAAGCCTTTCCCTGAGAGGGAACAAAGCAAAACAAGGAAGGGCAGAGGGAACCTGGTGGGATGAACATTCCACTGACAAAACCTGAACAGCTGAGCTTAAAGCTTGGAGGGATTTTGTCCAGTTTTTAAATACAAATCTCTCCCCCTGACACCTGCTGGTGAGGGCAGTCTGGAAAGCACAAAGAGACAACAGGTCAAGAGTTAAACTCCCCAGCTCAAAAAGCAACAGGGTACATGATCCAAAGACTGCACTGAGACATCCAGGAGGAATAAACTTCCCTGAAAAGCCACCTTGGTTAAGAGAAATAAAACAGAGACTGCAGCAACCCAGCCACTGCTTCCAGCACTGACTCTCCTCACTGCATTTCAATATCCCAGCCAGCATGGACGTGTTGGTTTACTGCAGCCCTGGTTTCATGCCTGAGGGGTTTTAGTTTTCTGAAATTCTTTTCCCAGGGAATTTTCTGTAAACAAGAGAAATGTTTTTGTAAATTCTACCTATGTTTTTATTCCTTTCCCTAGGAGGGACTTCTTCTTGATGTCTCTCTGGTCTGACCAATGGGAGTGAAGAGGTTTGTCTTTGTGTCACCAATCAAATTGGTCTGTGTGAAACAGTATAAAAGGGAGACACATCCCAAAAATAAAGGAGTCGTTTTCAGCTTTCTGAAGTTGGAGTCTGTGTCGCTGTGTAAAACAGTGTTAGTTTACATCCCTAATGCTGCTCCTCTCCAGCTACTCAGGATGGACTTTTGATATCCCCATTCCAAGAAACACTGCACACAATTTATTTTTCGTTGTGTCATCCACACTGAGGGGAAAAACAACAACAACAACAACAACAACAACAACAACAACAACAACAACTTGAGAGCACTTGGTGACATTTCCCCCTGGGCTGGGGGAAGCAGGGATGGCACCTGGGGAAGTGCCCAGGCCGTGGTGTCAGCACACAGCAGTGCCAGCAGCTCTGCTCCTCAGCCCTTGTGCTGGGCTCACTCCTGGGTGCTGCTCTCTGCTCTGTGCTGGGGAGGCCACTGGGAGGTGAATTTTAGGAATGAGGGATATTAGAACCCAAACCCCGACGTGAGCTCCCTGTGATGCCTTTTTTGGGGCTACCTAAAAACTAGGGCCAGACAAAATTAAAAGACTAAAAAGCATTTATGTTTATTGAAGGGCCTTCAGGTACATTTAGGGCACATGAAGCCCCCCAAGGGCTGCACCCAAAATGGACAATGATCACAGGTTTTCACACTTTTATAAATTTGGTTCATTTGCGTATTGAGGGTTCATCTCCCAATTCCAGCTTCAGGTAATGAAGTCATTTACCCCAAGTTTGCTCCCCCCAACTCACTTTTGTTTCCATCTCTCAGGCCTGAGGCAGTGAGGGGTCCTTGATCCCCAGGCCTGGAGAGGAATTGTTGTGTCTTCCCAAAATGGGGAAGCAGCAGCTCACAGTGTGTGTGGAGTTTGGAGTTCTGCACTAAAGAATTGCAGTATTACAAATATAAGAAAAATATAAAAAGCTAAAAT
This sequence comes from Zosterops lateralis, assembly GCF_965231275.1. Taxonomy (NCBI): domain Eukaryota; kingdom Metazoa; phylum Chordata; class Aves; order Passeriformes; family Zosteropidae; genus Zosterops; species Zosterops lateralis. The sequence continues at coordinate 3,776,684 of NC_139780.1, read as the reverse complement.
CCTAAGGCATTACCCTCAGAGCTAAAAGTCACTCCAGGAGTGGGTGAAGAAGCAAATGGTGAGGTTTTATATATCTGCACACACGTGTACACCTTGAGCTCCTCGAGGCTGCTCTCAGAAATGGCTCTGAAATGTCTCATAAATAGGAGCAGAGTAATTTCAATGTATATTCTAATAACTGCAGCTATAATAACACCCCCTCCTCCCCACTTTCCTCTTTAGGGGTGATCTGCCAAAATGAGAAACAAAATTACTGTGTCTATTCAGCAAATTCTTACTGACAAAATCTTTAAGAGTTGACAAGAGTAATACACTGAAAATTAGTTTACAAGTGTTTCAAGTTTCAAAAAATCAATCAAAATCAAATTAAGTTCTGAAGATGCTGTCTGTAGCATTTAAGGAAAATAGAGATCAGCTGCAGCAGTGTGCGATGAGGGGCCCAACTTCTGAGACTTGGTTCTGCTCTGGCCCCTCTTCTGGCTCAGGGTAGAGACCACAGCAGTCACAAGGGTTTGCTGATGCTCTGGGTAATCTGCTGAGTTTGGGGACTAACAAGAAGAAAACCAGTCCAAGTGTTCCACAACAGAGTCCTCAGTGTGGCACTTCCCCATCCTAAACCTGTGTCTTAACCAGTGAGCCATAAATTGGGGGTTGCAGATACAGAGATGGGTTTCTTCTCTGCTTCCTGATCATTTCTTACATTCTTGTATTTCTTACATACATTCTCAATGACAGATAGAGAAAAAAAAATAAATTAAAGCTCATAAAAATCATTATCAGAGAGGAAAATCAATTTATAAAGCAGATCTGTTGCAGAAGCTGGCAGAACCAAGCCTGGGCTAACCTAAGGCAAAGGCAAGGGCAGAGTTCAGGTCCATTTAGCTTTGAAACTTCTCCGTGTTTCCTTCTTGGCTGTGTGATCTCAAATAACTGAACCCTGTCTGGCCTTGGTGTCAGTGAAGAAGCCTGGGACTCAATGTCTTCTCAAGAATATGTGAAAACACAAATGGTGTGAGAGTTTGTGGTGTTCCCGAGCGAGCAGAGCCTTTCTGGGGAAGCAGGAGCGGGGCTTGCTCAGAGGTGTTGTCTTCTTTGCCCTTCATCCATATGGCAGCCTGACCCCATCCTGGCCCAGCAGATCCAAGAGCTGGTGACCTACAAATCCTCAGCCATCTGCTTTGCAAATTCAGCCTCCACCCAGCTCTCCTGCCTTGCTGCTTCAGCACTCACTCGGAGTGAATGGGCTTGCTTTAGGTTTCCAATTATGTCTTACTTAATTATATTCCTCCTTGGGCTCCTAGAGGCCCTGGAAATTTTCCCCCACTCTGTCTTTTCCCATAACTGTGAGTCAACAGTTCAATTATAGTCTCTTTATACAGGCACGAGAATTTGTTTCTTGGGCAAAGTTCCTTGATAAGATGATATGCTACATAAATGTCTCTAGCAAAACACATTTCACAGCGAATTTATCTCTGCACAACTTCCCCGCCTTATAGCACCTTATCATTCCAAGACATCTCAAGGCACTTTCCAAAAGGTGTGCAATAATAATACTTCACAGTTAGACACAGCCTTTCATGGGGATGTCTCAGGGCTGTGTGCAGGGGAGCACTCAGCCCCATCAAACAGCTGGGGGCACCGAGGCCAGGGATGTGGGGGAGAGCTGCCCCAAGGAATAAGGGACATGCAGGGTTTGTGCTGGAGCCCAGGACACCAGGAAGCCTCTCCTTTGCCCCTAAAGTTCCCACGAGTTCCACCAGTGTTGGGAAGCAGCCAGGCTGTGGAGAGGAAATATAACTCTGTCCTGTAGCCTCAGCTCCCTGTGTACCCCATTTACCCTACACCCAACATGTGAGTGTTATAAAAGGAATAAAAACCTCCAAAGCTGCAGCTGGCAGAAGCTTTGTGATGTGCTCTGTGCCTGTTCCTGAAGACAGTTGTGGTCTGCCAAGGGTCCTGGCTGGAGCAGAGCTGAGTAAAGACCCTGTTTTCTCTGGGGGACAGAGCTCAGAACACTGCTGGGATCTCCCAGGAGAGGAATCCAGATCCAGGTCCTGGCACTGGGCATTCCCTTCCCCACCACACATCCCCCACCGTGTGTTGAGCTGTCTCCCATCATCCTGGTGTCCTTGGCTCCAGCCCTGCCTGTCACCTTCCTCCTCATTCCATCACATTCAGCAACCTCTCCTGCCCCTCCTCCCTCCCAGCCCAGCTTATATCATCAAAAAATCACTTTGGCACCTTCCCTGTCAGCAAACGGCTGTTTATCTGCTATATCATTGAAAAGATCTCCAAAGCCAGGCTTGGAAAACAGCCCTTTTTTTTATTTGATGCAGGATCATCTGAAAGGAGGATGAGAGGCAGTGAGAATATGTTTTCCTTGTACAGATCAATATGAGTTTAACCTTCCCCCACAGCAGGGCCTGCCTGCCCACCTCCTTAGCTCATGTATTTCTCCCTCCTTCCCTCTCTGCTGTCCCTTGCTGCATCCCAGTGTTCCCAGCACTGCTGGCACATGGATCTCTTGGTCCTATGTGCATCAGGGCAGCATTTCTGCCTTGCCAGAGCAGATCCTTTTGGTCCAGGGAAGGGTTTCCTTGTCAGCCTCAGTCACCCCACTGATTTCTGATCCTTTTGGTCTCCTCCTTGCTCCACTTGCTTACAGCTCCCGTGCTGTGCCCCACACAGAACTCCTCTTCCAGCTGTGGGGAGTCACTAAATGAATTTTTCATCTCTTCCCTTTCTTCTCCCCCTCTGGGGAAGAAACAATGGTGTCCTTCTCTCATGCCCCCTTCACCTCTGCCAGTGGCAGATTTACTCCCCTTGGCTTCCTGGCAGCTGCTGCAGCTGCAGCCCTGAGCAGGGATCTGGCATCTTCCTGTCCCATTCTCACTGTGCTGCATTCCCAGGGGGATCAGAAATAGGGAGGGGAGTGGTTTGGGTCCTGTGGTGCAGCTCTGAAGGCCCAGGGGCAGTTTAAGAGCCACCTTGATAATGGATAAATAATATCATTTTATACACAGGGAAACTGAGGAACATTTTGGTGGGAGGACACACCCATGGTGGCACCAGGAGGTCACTTCCTGCTGCCTCACAGGTCACTGATGTCTTTGCTAACAGGGAGAAAGCCTGAGGCAGGGTGAGCACAAGGATGGTCCATGCTGCTCTCACCTGACAGGTACAGACCAACCACTGCCCACCAGGCTTAGCCAGGCACAGGAACCAGGGCCAGATTCATCTTTAGAGGAAAAAGGAAAAGCCTGAGTCCTTTCTCAGCCCAAAATCCAGTAGCAAACTCCATCCTGAGACAGAGAAGCACTTCTCCCTTCTCAGGAGCTGGGAGGGGAGCAGACAGGTTGTTACTATAATAGCAGGGAAGACGCCCACCACTGTGCTAAATGATATATTTATATGTGCCACGTAACCAGAGACTGCTCCTGTTCCCAAAGCACTGACAGCCTGAGGGAGAAATGCCAGCACCTCCTCCAAGGTCACAGGGATGGCATCCTGGTTTCAGACAGCACAGAGAAAGAGTCACTCCCTGTTCACTTCCTTCTTCAGAAGGAAGAGAGTGACCAATACACAATCCTGGTCCTTCATCCCCCACTCAGGGACCTCTTTCTGCAAGAAGGGACCTGGGAAAGCATCTCTGCAAAGTTAACAAAGGAGCAAGAGGGATCCCAAGAGCCAACAGGCAATTTAAAGTCTCACACACAAAAAAAGAGAAATTAAAAATGCGAAAACTAGAGTTGATGTGTTCTGTCCACATCCAGCCAAACCCAGGTGCTGTCAGAGATGAGATGCTTTGCAGATAAAGGCGGGTAATAGATAAGGACAATAAGAGGAGAATAAAAGGAGTGGGGAAAAGGCAGAGATGAAAGGCCAGAGAGCAGAAGGGACAGCAGCAGATCCATGGCTGGGGCTGTGCAGAACCAGGGCTTGGGAGCCAGGAGCTGAGTGGAGGCACTGGGGACATGTCCTGGTCCCCACAGCCCTCCTGTGCCTCCCAGCTGTGCTGCAGCAGTGTGGGACACACATGGCAAAGTCAGGATTGCTGCTGTCCTGATCAGGAATGTGGTCCTGGTCACCCTTCCCAGGTGGCCCAGCATGATGCCACACTGGAACTGCTCTAAACAAATGACAAAAGCATCCAGGGAGGCCTGACCTGGGGGATATTTCTGTCCTGAGCACCGGGAAACAGCCATCAGTCAGTGTTGGTGAGCACTGACTGCAGCAGCTCCATCAGGGATGACTCTCCTTTGGCAGCCAAGCATGATCCAAGAAATGTCCTGCCCTCTTCCATCCCTGCTCTTCCCTTGCTCTTCAGGGCCCTGCTCATCTCTCCTGCCCTGTGAAACAGCCCCAAGGCTCAGAAGCTGTGACCAGTGCCCAAGGGCAGCTGGAATGGCTCAGGGAATTCTCTGTACAGCAGGAACAGGGGCAGTGGCAAAGCTGCAGGGTCACTGTCCCTCGGAGGGACCTCACCCCTTCGTGTGGGATTGTCTGTGAAAAGCCATAATGGAATTGTAGGAACTGACAGTGGTCAGAACATGGATTCTCAGGCTCCAGGCAGTGCCTTGAACCCTCTGGGAAAGTAAAGGATAGAACTGTCTCAGTCTGGCCTGGGAAATCATAAGGAGGAACCGAAAACAACCTTGTAGATACCAAATTCCTGACTCTGGTGTTTTTCCAGCTTGTTTACTGGTAGAGATGTTTATAAAAAGGTGGTGCCCTAAAGGACCAATCCTATTCATTGTACTGAAACACTGTATAGAAGAATCTGTCATTCAATAAACTTTGCTATAAACCCTCTGAAGAAATCAGAGTTCTACATGTCGTTACATGAGCCGTCCTGAATCATAATGATATGGAATATTTGGGATGTCATCCCCTGTTCCCTGGGCTCTCTGTGGTGTTGTATCCCCCCTCTATCCCATCCTGCACCAAGGGGGGCTCTGCAGGAATGGGCTGAACTTTGCTTTCCTCTGCAGAGCACCTTGATGCTCTTACTTGGTTAAAATCCCATCATTACATCGAGAGGCTTGGAAAAGGCTCAGCTGTCATTGCTTTGCAAACTCTGCCTCCCCAGGTCGGGAAAGGACAGGGACACTTGGCTGCTCCCAAGGGATTACCTCATTTCACTTTCTCACCACTTCACACAGTCTGGGATTTTGTGTTCCAAAATCTGCTGCTGTGACTGCGTTTCCTACTGGAGGTTGTGTTTTCCTGCTGTATCTTGGTACCACTTTTTGAGAAGTACAGCTGAAGAGTTTGCTTTCCTCCACATATGTAGATATCAACTACACAGAAATAAAAGCCTGGATGTTTCCAGCCTCCAAGAACACTCATCCCAACCACCCACCCTGCCCGAGGACAAGGATCCTCACGTGAACTCCTCTGAATAAAAATGGGTGAGTGGGAAAGAAATGAAGAGCAAAGCTGCAGCATCATCCTCCCTCCTCCCTCCCTCCTCCAGAGCTTTGCTGAGCTTCCAGTGCCGTGGGGAAATCCAGGAATTCTGTTCCCTGTGTGTTACAGGTCTGTAAGGAATGGGCCCTCAGAGCCTCACTGAATGTGATGCATCAGCTCTGGCCACTCATTTGCTGCAGTTAATTATTCTTGGGAGAGAAAGGGGCATGTTCAGGTTGTTTTTCTCTCTCTTTCAAATCTCTGTTGTCTCAATGGGATGCAGGAGCTCAGCTGCACCCCACAAGCAGGGAAATAAACCCTGGGCCTTCAGCCCACAAAGGGAATGGCCCCAAGGGGAGACAACTTCTTAAATCCCCTGACTGCTGGCTCCTCTTCCTTGGCAGCTACCACTTAATTCACCTCAATTTTTGTCCTGCAACAGATTTCCTTTAAATCCCCATTGGAGGACTCAGCAGTGAGCTTAAACTGTCGGTGACTGGATTGAAAAACTTCAGTGAGATGCAGAGGCACCATCCCTGCCCTGGATTTTGTGGGGGCTGAGGGGGCCCAGCACATTATGCTGCTTCCCCTGCATGATGCAGGATCAGGCTGTGAGCCCTGACACTGCATTTCCCACCCCAGCATTCCCCCTGCACACAGCCACCACTGCTGGGGAATGTGGTTTGTTCCTAATAGAGAAATATCCAGCTCCCCCAATGATTTATCTAGTGTTTGAGCAGCCTGATAATTCCCAAATCTACCATTCATTCTCACAAATGTGGAGTCCTCCTCACTTACCAGCCTTCTTGTTGACAACTTAATATTAGGGGCTCTGAAGCAGATATTGAAAACCTGGAAAGATCCTGAAAACCTGGATTCTCCCAGCAGGATGTACACTGTGCTGGCAGCCTCCGTGGAGAAAACTGCTTTCAGAGGAGGCTTAAAACACAGTCCTGGTCATTCCTGGCAAATAAATTTTCCTTTGTGCTTTTTGAGAAGCTGATCCTGATGTCTGTGCCCCAATAAAGTTTCTAAGTTTCTTTACAGCCTATTTGGTGGCAAGGAGAGCCCAGTAATTTGAATTTAAAGGGTGCTTTGCACAAATTGTTCTTTGCCTGATGCTTAGCCCCCACCATGGCCTAGAAGTGATAGCCTTCAGATAAACTCAGGCATGACATAAAATGGAAAATTATCTCTGCACCTGTCCCAGAGGACTCAGAGATTTCCAGGGGCAAGGAGAGGGGAGGGTAGTGGTCACTGGCAGAATAAATGAGAAAATCTATAGGCGAATGAATTGAGCAGAGCCACAGTGACAAATGTGACGTGTTCACGGGCTCCTGTCACAGCCACAGCCCTGCAGGGGAGTGTGAGGGCAGCAGGTTTTGGTGTGAGTGTGACCCCAAAGCACATCCACAGTGAACCTGCCTTGTCCCTCCTTCCAGCACTCAGACCTCAGTGCTCTGAGCTCTCTGTGTTCAGACACAGCTTCTCCTTTTTTGATCCACCCCTTGTCATGCCCTGGAGAAACCCACACCTCACAGTGATCCAGGTCCTTGCTCCATAGCTGGAGTTGTGAGAAAAAGGGAGAAGAAGGGGAAAAAACTGCTCAAGGATAGTCATTAACCATCCCAAACCTTCTGAGGTGCCCACATCATTCCAGCCCAGGGGCCCATTCTCAACCCCCTTCCCTCTTCCCGTGTTCAGACACTTCTCTCTAGCTGGGAAAGACAGAGACCATGGGCTCGTGCAGCACTTGACAGGAGACCCAGGTTATTGATTCACAGCTCTACCTCCCTGAACTTTTCTGGAGGAAAACAGGGCTGCTTTGCATAAGGCAGGCATATGCTGCAGCTTTGGCACGAGGAGAGTCGCTTGGCATTTCCTTGCCAGACTTTTCCCACCCTCCTCTGATGCCATCTGCCTCCCTGAAACACTGAAACTCCCATCTGTCAATTTTGCTGTAAACACACAATTATCCAGGCTGCTGGGGGGGAAAAGTGGCACAGCCAAAATCTTGGCCAGTCACAGAGAGGACAAGTTGGGAGGAGAGTCCCTCTCCCTGTCCCACCAGGCAGCTTGGTGCAGGGAGCCATCCATGCCTTTCATTTTTTTTCTTCCTTCTCCCACTGGCACACGAGCTGTGGGTGCCACCAATCCCTCTGCCCGTGCCCCGGGCCTCTCAGAACACAGCAGGACAAACTCAGAGCTCAAACAGGGGCTGGTGGGGAACTCCATTTATTCCCAGTACCCAGGTCATGGCATTCAGGTCATGTCATTGCCGTTTGCTTCCCTTTGTGCCGTGTCATGGCAGCGAGGACAAAGCTGCATGTGGCCCCAGCCATGCCCAGATCCCAGAGACAGCATCCACCCCAGAGCAAGGTCAGCACCAGGGAGCAGCCTTCCCTTGCCAGTTCATGTCAGCAGCATCTCTGAGACAGCAGCATCTCCTGTCTCCCACCTCTGGGTTTCATTGCAGCAATGCACAGATCTGGCAAGCTCAGACGCCGGAACTGCAAGAGGATTTTTTTCTTGCCTTCTCCCTGGAAATCTCCCTATTTCTGGCTGGGGGCAGGTTTCTCTGGCCACAGCAGACAGCAAACTGCTGACAGCAGCCTGTGGTGTGAGCTGAGCCCTGTCAGCCCAGCTATCAGCAGTCAAAAGATCTTCTCATCAGTGCTCTGGGATGCTCTCAACCCTTGCCGGGGCAGAAAAGCCAGAATTTCCCAAGCTGAGCCAATCTGAAGGATGAGAGAACAGAGGGTGACAAGTGAGGGGAAGAGAGGAGAGGCTGCAGACAACCATGGGCTGGGGGATGTTTTGGGGGGTGGGAGGTGATTCCACTTTGTTTTATTAAATCTTGGCCCCTGTGTGGTGTCTCCAGCCCAGGCACCAGCTCCACCACCTGTTCCATTTATCTGGGCAGAGGGAGGGGCCCGTGGGGTGGAGGAGGAGGTGGCAGATGGCAGAGTGTTCCCAGAGATAACAGGGGCTAGTTCAGAGGTTACTAATTGGGTTTCTGCTTGCCTTTCATATTCCACACAGATCCAAATGAGAACATGTGCTCCAACACACCCAGAGCATCCTCCTTCCCCCAGGCTCTCTGCCTGGCCCTGGCACATCCTCACCCTGACACCCCAGATCTCCGAGGTGTTCACCATCCCTTCACCAGCCTGGGGGAAGGGAGGGCAGGGAAACAGCAGGGAGGGTAGAGGAGAAGCAATTAATGATCTCCTCCCCCAGGGCTGAGCCTCAGGGCAGCAACCAGCCCTTCTGTGCACACAAGATTCCTGGGAACACCACACTGTGTGTATTGTCCACCCATCCCGAGTAAGGGAGGTGGCAGCAAGGCCACCTTGAAGATGAAATTGTGTGCAGGAGGACAGACTGGTGGGTTCTGGCTTCAGGCAGAGCCTGAGGAGCCCCACACAGGGTGCCCCACATCTCCCTTTGGTGGCTGCCCCATTGCACTCATCTTCCCACTGTGGCTGAGAAAAGCTTCAAAGGGCACCATTGGGGATGATGGCAGAGCTGCAGAGTGGAATCCAACCACGGCACACCTGGCAAAGCACACAGAGCCACAGAGCTGCAGTAGTTTGGGTTGGAAGGGCCCTTCAAGACCATCCAGTCCAACCCCCTGCCAAGGGACACATTCCAGTAGAGCAGATTGTTTAAATGTCACTCAGATGGACCCTGTCCTTTCCAGTGTCCATCCCCAACCTCCACCTCTGACACCCTTGAGGAAAACAAACTCAACATCTTTAAAATGTGCCCCAAGACTTGCTTGAACCTCTGGCTACAGAGGAAGGCTCACACCCAAGGGGGACAACTGTTACCCCCGCAGAGGTTTGGGGAGCACATCACCTTTGGGGAGCTCTTTTTCAGCAGCCCCTCACTCCGTGGGGTGTCTCATGCACATTTTGTGCTGCCATGCATCTCCCAGGCAGAGGCAGCGAGAGATATTCAGGAATAGAAAGCAGGAAGTGCGCACAAAATCCTGGAAGGGGGAGGAGGATGGAAGTTAACCGAGAAAAACACAACGCTCTTTGAAAAGGAAAAGTAAGGAAAAAAAAATACCACAAAAACACAACTCTTTTTTCAAAGCATTTTGCAAATATTGCTTTTCCTCCCCTCCCTCATTCTCTGACAAGCTGCAATCAGCATTCAATATTGTCACTCAGTGCCCAATTTCAGGGGGGATAGGTATCCACGGAGCTCTTTAAATGAAATAAATAAATACATCTGGCCACGTATGGCAGGGGCTTAGCTGGGAGCTCAGCTCTTCTGAAAATCTGGTCAATCACGGTGACATTGATTCAGGACAATTACTCCTGATTTACACGGGTGTAAATGAATAGAATGGCATTAAACTGCTGACTGGGGAGTCCATACTCAGGCAGAGCTCATCAGAAAGCTGAGTTCCCATTCTGTAAAAGATTGAGATCAGCTTCCCCATCCAAATCAGGACAAAAAATGGTCTATTTTTCTTAAAATGGAACAGAAAGAGGGGGAACAAGCCTCACTTGGGTTCAATAAAAACTTTGGGTTTGAATGCCTGGCATTTGTCATTTTGACTCTTTAAAAAGTTATTCATATCTAACAAAAGTAGGGAAGGCAACTTTTCCTGGTATCATAATGCAATGCTTGGCTTTGAGTTTTACTTTTGCCCAACTGAAAATTAATTGGGACTAGGGAGGACAGAAATCTGGGGGTTTTTAGCAAACAATCAAACCTCTCCTCCACCTCTTTTCCCCTCCTGCTATTCCCCACTGTAGCAATGTCACTGAGGTTTCCAAGCTCATTCCCACATCAGCCAGGTGCAATCCCTGCCCTGGCATGAGCAGGCAGCTTTGAAAATGCACTCGAGGCTGTGTGAGGAGAAGGAGAAACGTCAGGAGCCTTTAAAAGTCAATTTTTTAAGGATAAGGTGGTCTTCTCAATGTAGGAGCTGCAGGCAGAGAGAACAGCCATGGGGAGGAGGGAAGGATCCCCGTCACTGTGGTACCCTGGCACATTTTTAACCAGGATTAGTTTGTGGGGAAGGAAAGGAGGGGAAAAGACTAAAGCTCTTAGAGAACCCCCCACCCCCTTCCCAAGTTTTTAAAGTACTTTGTGCCTGGATCTGTGCTCCGGACATAAATCACTGTAGCTCAGGATAAATGGGAGCCCGTGAGTGCCACGAACACTAATGACAACATTCATCAAAGCCTGAGCCTCTCCATATTGCACCAGTCTCCGGGATGCCTACGGACATATGGACCCAGCTCGCTCCAGCAGCCCCTGCTCCCCCTGCACTCCCTGGCAGCAGAGCCTCAGCCTCCCCACAGCCAGCTCACAGCAAAGCACCAGAGAATGTTGGGCAGTCCTGGGCTGTCTCCTCAAAAATAAAATAATAATAATGGAATAGTTCCCTTTGGAGCCCCAGCTTGTCACTATAGGACATGAAATGAAGGACATGCACACAGTCAGGTCATTGGGGCAAAAAGAGGGAGGTTAATTTTTTCTCCTTTGGTTTATATAAATTTTGGACAATGACCATGGACTGGAGGATGAGGTTGCCACCTCTCCAAGCACACTGGTCAAACTAGAAGTCCATCAATTGTCCTTCTTCAAGAGAGGAATGAAAACAATCACTTTGTTTACATGAAAATCTGTGAGAAACTCCACTACAAAAATGCAAACATCAGAAGGCTGAAAAAGATCAGGGCGACACCATCTCACAGCACTTTGCCACCCCAGTGGTCCTGAGCCAGCAGCACTCCACATTCCCAAAAAGCAGGTCCTGAGTATAGACCTAAAAACCCCCAATCCTCCATCAAAAGCAACGCAGGGAATATTCCCTGAAGCAATCAGGTTATGGAGACTCCATGGACAGTCACTCACTGGCAATCCTGCAAAGTGCAGTGTATCAGCTTAACTGACAGGGAAAGCTGGGCAAAGCCCTGAGAGGGGGTTTGAGTAAACCAGAGCTGCTCCACAGCCACACCGGGCTGATACTGGGGTGCCTGATGGGAACTGAATCCTAAATTTATCCTCTCAGTGCTTTAGTGCCTCCCATGAGACAGAGCAATCCAGCAAAAATGGTTTCCATAAGTCTGCAGCAGCACTGGGGCTCTGAGGGGACATGGGGAGTCCTGTAGATCCAATCAGGAAAACCACAGAAGCAGCGAGCTGAGAAAAGAAAGGGCAAAAAGGAGGAATCTGCAAAGGCATGGAGGAAACGAGATCCTTGCATGGGGAGAGGGAAATTCTTGCATGGGGAGAGATCCTTGCGTGGGGGGAGGAAAATTCTTTCATGGGGAGAGGTCTTTGCACGGGGAGAGGGAAATTCTTGCAGTTGAAATCCATTCGATGGTCCTGGTGTAACTAGTCTGAAGGAAAAGGAAAAGTGAAGTTCCTGGGCCCGACACTTCATGGCACAGCCTCCATCATCAAATAGGTCAGCCTGTAATTAAATCTATTTATTGAGAGATGTGTTAAACTGAAATTTCTCTGCAGATGTGTGTCAGGTTCAAGAGTAAATGTTCTCAAAGGGGAATTGCTGCTCAAAACTCAGAAGGACCAGAAACCTTTTAGGATAAGGGAAGCCAGGTGATATATCCATTGCATGGTTCACAGCAGGAACCTAAACTGGGTCTCTTTCATACCCCCGACTGAGCTGATTTCTTGCTAGACCAAACTCCTTCCCTGTGAAAAATCTGAAGGAACAAGTTCTTATTTCAGCCCTGGATTAAAAAAAAAAAAAAAAAAAAAAAAAAAAAAAAAAAGTAAAAGCAGTGTAGCCTTCTCATTTCCTGGCTTTGAGCTTTAAGGACAAGGTGAGCAAGTGATTTCCTCCATTCCCTAATTTAGTTAGGTATGTTGCACAAGCTGGGTTCAATTTGAGCACCGAAGGAAAGGCTCCATCCACAAATGACATGATTTCCACTAGAAAATCCACTAGAAAAGAGGGAGAGAAGTACAACTCGAGTAGTGCCCTAAGGAAAGAGGTTTGGTGAGTCTGTAGCAGCACTGGGGCTCTGAGGGAACTTGGGGTGTCCTGTAGATCCAATCAGGACAGCCATGGAAATAGTGAGCTGAGAAAAGAAAGGGCAAAAAGGGGGTGTCTTCAAAGGCAAAAGGGAATTTATTTGCTTGCTCACTTGCTTTCTTAAAACTTCTCAGAAAGTTGATTTTGTGTCTGAGCTAAAGCAATTATCTCTGGAGATGTTTATCATAGTCCTCTCATGGCTTTTCTGTGGGCTTGGAGGGGGGAAAATCAGCACAGACTGAGGGGGAACGTGGCTTCACCCCAGTGAAAACTGGCATTCGTTTCAGACAGTGCTCTGAATCCCTCAGAATATTCATGAACAGGAACATCCACTCAAACAGAAATAAAAAATTATTGAAATATGAAACTGCAAATAGAAATGGCTGTTTGGGGCCCTTTGCAGCAATTATGGAGGAGACATTCATTTTCTAGCTTTTATATACAACTCAAATGATGCTTTAATGTAATTTTATAATTTATTTACTCAGGGAAATCCCAGCTTAGTTGTAGCATCTGTTTTCCTTTTCCTCCTCCCTCCAAACCCCAGTGCAGACTATTATGATTCCACACCCAGTTACAAGCTGGAAGAAAGGCAGATGATGCTCCTGAGGCCGTGGTGGGAGCTAAAATCACCAATGAACTTGCAAGGCCCCCATTTCCAAGGTCATTTTAATGTCATCTCTTCATATGTTTTGTTTTTAGAGTTGCCAGACCTCAGAAGGGATTGGGAAGGGGATGGGGAGGAGGACCAGAGGCACAGGCTGTGTTTAAGGAAGGCAGGATGGAGTGGGGCACTCCCCTGGGGGCCAGTGGGGTCAGGATCTTTGAAGATGCAGAAAAAAGGAAATAAAAGATGTCCTGATGGGATAAAATTAGGAATTGAAAGGCACCTTTTTCCAGGTGTTGGACGGAGATCACATCTGTGCAGGGGGATTGCAGCTCACACAGGCTGGGAGGAGCAAGAGGAAACAGAGGCTGGGGGACATCCCAAAGGCTGGAGAACATCCCAAAGGCTGGGGGACATCCCAAAGGCTGGGGGACATCCCAAAGGCTGGTCCAGGAGGATGCACACCACTGGCAGACCCTGAAAAACGGCCCAGCAATCCCAGTGCAGCAGCAGCTGCAGCTCCCAGCGGATATTTCATGGTGAGGGGCTGTAACTCCCAGTATTGCCCAGGGAACAGACACCAAAACCTTGAGGGCACAGTCAAGTGGGAAATGCTGGTGGAAGCAGATTCCTGCTGCTCCTCCAAGCCAGAGGTCTGGGGTTAGGAAAAGGGAGTTTTTGTAACACATTTCCTCTTTCATCAGGACTGCTGCTCAGGGAGGAGTTGGAGAAGTATCAGAGATGCAACATAAGGGTTCTCCAAGTTTGAGCCCAGCTGCACCACACAGATAGTTTTAATATATATATATACATATATATATAGCCTAGCATCTTATTAGACTGAGCCAAGTCAAGCTGAGTTCTCAAGACAGTTAATTTCCTAATTCCCTCATTTCATGGGTGAATTTCATGGATAGAAATGCAAAGAATTAGTGCTATGAGTGTGCTTTGCGGGTATAAGACCAAATGAAATCTGGATGGAAGACATTTCCTTTCCATGAAAAATGTCAAGTTATTTTTAGAATTCTGAGGAGAAAAGAAACTTCACCCTGGAAGGTCAAAAATTTTATTAAAAAGTCAGGAAAATAAATTCTTAGAGAATGAAAGTTTCCGTGTTCCTACTTCACGAGAAGTTTAATAACTTTTTAGCCACTTTCTGCTATTGCCATTCAGAGTCACCTGTTCAGGGGGAGTCTGTGTGTTCCCAGAAGGACAATCCCTCCAAAGAGTCTGGGTTTGCTATTTGCTCAGTGAGTTAGTCTCAGAAACATATCCAAGGTGGCTCTGAAGTTTAAGAAAAGTACACATTGCAGAGATTGAGGTACAGATAGTTGCAAGCTCTTTCCCTCAGTGCAGGAATCCTGCTCCTTGTCACTCCCCTCCACCTCCAGCCTTTCCAAACTGAGGAAATCGTGCTGTGAAGTGGCTGCCAGGATGCAAAACACAACACAAAACAAAAAATCCAGTTACCTACAGTGAGTGCAGATCCCAAACAAGCAGCCTTTCAAACTCAAGAACGTTTCCAGGGCCATTAATCACTCAGCTCGCTGCTACAGCAGGTGACCACAGGTTAATAAAAAGGAGCTGGAGATCAAACCCAAAAGTGAAGTGTGATGGGAAGCAAACTCTCTTCCTCCTCCTTGGATGGCAGGAGCTGAGCAGTTGTGTTGGTTCAGTGTTTTGGGGGCAGTATAAGGGGTTTTATTTGCAGCTCAGCAGCAGCTGAGCCCTTCTGAGCCTCAAAACATCCGGCCTCTCCCCTGCTGCCCAGCTGGACAGGGCTGTCACTGCTCCCTGAGCAGGCTCCTGGCTCTGATCCCAAACCTCCGATCCCAAACCTCCTGACATCCAGAGGAGGTGCCTGCCCAGCACTGAGGCTTCCTCTCTTGTCCTGTGAATGCTTCAGTCTGGTTTATGTCCCCCTGCTTTACCCTGGTCACACCTCTCCATCCACGCTCACAATTCTCAAGCCCCACAGGCTGCACCCAGCTGGGTGGAGTGTCATCTTCCGTCACATGGGCCTGGAGTGACAGGACAAGGGAGAACAGCTTCAAAAGGACAGAGAGTAAGGTTAGATGGGATATTGGGAAGAAATTCTTCCCTGTGAGGGTGTGCAGGCCCTGGCACAGGGTGCCCAGAGCAGCTGTGGGTGCCCCTGGATCCCTGGCAGTGTTCCAGGCCAGGCTGGACAGGGCTTGGAGCAGCCTGGGACAGTGGGAGGTGTCCCTGCCCATGGTAGAGAGTGGAACAGAATAATTTTTAAGGTCTCTTCCAACCCAAACCATTCTGTGATTCTGTGCCTGTCCCCGCCTCTCCACCCAGCCACAAACCTGCCCTCCTCCCAGATACCACATTTGCACATTTGCTCCATTTCAAGCAGCTCTTCATCTTATTTCCCATTCATACAGCAAGGGTTCACCAGGGGAAGGTCAGAGATTTTCCTTGGGGAACATGACCTGAGTGGAGCCATCCCTGTCCCCCAGCAGGGCTGTCTGGCTGGGGAGTGAGGGGAAGAACCAGGGGACAAACAGGGACAGGGGAGGTGACACCATGAGAGTTTCTGTGTGTGTCAGATCAGATTTGTTTCACTGATAACTGAGGGGGGGAGCAATTGAGAGGAAGGGGGAAAAAAATACATCAGTGAGGAAAAAAAAATATCAAAAAAACACAACCAGATAATAAAAAAAATAAGTGCAAGTGACTGAGAGAGCACAGGAGGCACTTGTGAGCAGCACGGGCTCTAATCTCATTACTGCCTTCAGCTCGGGAGGCTGATGTACCCCTGAGGACAGGTTGGCATTTGGATGCTCCTCGTTAGGGAAAACACAAACTGGGAGAAGCTGCATTGACCAGCAAATCCATTTAGGGTTGGCTGGCACCAGGATGGATCCATCCCTGCTGATGGATGGACAGGGGGAGCTCTGGAGATCCCTCTCCTCCCTCCTCCAGGGCTTGGTGGCAGGACAGAGGGAAGGTCGTGTGATTTCTGAGGACCTCCCAGAGAATGGGGCTCAACAAACCCATTTAAAAGTGAAAAATGAGGGTGTTTTTCACAGTGCACAGACCCAGCACCCGGCCAGCCCCAGCCCTGTGCCGCATGCCCCGCAGGGACGTATCATTGGCACTGAAAGGAAACATCTCTACAGCAAAAATCAACATCCCTACAGCAAAAGATTTACAGCAAAAGTCAAAAAACCCCCTCTGACTTCAGCCTAGCAGAGGAATAAAAATAAAAATCTCCCAGTATCTGCACGAGGATGATGCTTGGAGGAGCATCCCAGGAGGAGGGTGGGATGGATTCCTGGCAGACCTTGGGGGGATTGCTTGGACTCTTCTTGCCATCATTTTTTCAGGCTCAGAAGGGCCGAGAGGGGTTTGGGGACTTTGGGACCTCTCAGGGGAGAGGCCTGGCTGGGGTAAGAGCATCATTCCAGGGGAATCAGTGGTCAGCAGGGAGACCAGCAGTGATTTGTAAATCCTTATTTTTTTCTGCTGAGGTGAGGTGCTGTCTCCAGAAAAATAAAACTTCAGAAGATCTTGTGTCTTTGCACTGCAAATAGGAAAAAAACAACAAAAAGAAACCAACAAAAAGCTGTGAAACTTGGACTTTCTCCACACCCCTTCCAGCAAAGGAAACCTCTGGCTCAGAAAGCTTCCTCCAAGGCACCTTTTGCAGAACAAGGATGTCAATCACAGGGTTTTCTCTTGCTCTTTCAGGATCCAGATCAAACCTCACTGAAGACAAAATCCTTTTCACAGACATCCGTGGCGGGTTTTTTTATTTTTTTTTCATCTCACTGTTATTTTCCATTTAGGAATCTCATTGAATTAAACCTTCCAACCCCTCCACAAGGGAGAAAGAGAGGAACAGCGAGTACTGAACTGTCTCCTGGAGGCTTCAGGGAGAGACTGGCAGCAATTTAGCACTAACCATTAGTGCAGAGGGGACTGTGGGCTCTGATTCTCTTCCCACCTGTGCTGATGTTAATCGGGTGTAACTCCACAAACTGCAGCCCCACGGGCCAAGGGCACAGCCAGGCCACTCCATCCTTTCTACCTCCTAAATACCCTGTTTTCCAACCAAGCTGGAGTGGGAATTTATAGGAATAATAATGATGATTAATCATGATTTGCACTTTTCCAGCATTTTTCTTCTTGGGAACTCGAAGCTCTTCTGGAAGTGAAATTAATTATGTTTTATAACCCCTCTCTGGAGTAGGTCAAGGACAGTTAGGGGCCGTTTCCACCTCCCAGGGAAGCAAAGGGAATGTGTGAGCAGCTCCAGCACAGGCTGAGACCAAGGACCTGGCACTGAGCAGAGACCACGAGGAGCTCAGGGGAGCAGCAAAGCACCACGAGCAGAGGCTGGGATGACCCTGAGATTCCCAATTCTCCTCCAGCAAATCCAGCCTTGGCTATAGCTGCAAGTGAATTGTTTCTCTTGTGAGAGATGAATGCAGTAATGATATTAATAATAATATTATTATTTATTTGCTTCCATGGTGGAATATAACGAGACCTTTTTAATTTTCTTGTAACACTTAGGGGAGGGTTGTCCGTGCTGCCTGATCCATGTGCTGGTGATAAAGAGGGATAACTGAGTTGGGAAAGATTCAGATTAATTTCCCCTCTTCTTCTAATTAAGACAAAGCATTCAAAGCAGGTTCTCTGGTGTACCAGGTGAACATCTCCCTCCAGAGCTTCTCAGATGTTCTGCTCCAACTCTCTTTCTTCTTTAACAGAAATTTGACAAAAAAAAAAAAAAAAAAAAAAAAAAAAAAAAAAAAAAAAAAAAAAAAAAAAAGAGAAATCTTTTCCAATAAGGAGTCATTGAATCAGGCAGAGCCCCCCTGAGCCCTGGACCCCAGAGCCTGCATTTCACAACAGAAACACTGAGCCTCTCCCAGCCATTCCGCCCGTGTTCCTTATCCTGGAGGAGCTGAAAATACACGTCCAAGCCAGTAGCTTATTTCACAAGTGCTCATTTAATTCACAGGAAGCCTCAAACCAGCAGAAACCTCAAATTTCACGGGTCCTGCTGGCTGTGAAGGAGTTTAGGAAAAGCACAGCACTGTGAAACCAAGGCATGCAAGGCAAGAAGTTTTCAGGAGGCTGAGTCACCACGGGAAGATTCTTCTGTGCTACAGAGGCTCAGCAAACCCCAACCTCCCTCCCCATCCTGCCTCCTCATTCCCAGCCCACCACAAGACTTGGCATTTTTAGGCAGTTTGAGTTCAGTTTCCCCCTCACCAGGAGCTCAGGGAATGGGCGAGGAACTGGAGTCCAGGTTTCTCACTATCAAAGCTGGCAAGTTCAGCTGGGTCACACAGTGTTTCCGAGCAGGAGGAGTGTGGGAGAAAGCAGAGCAGTGAGGGGAGAGGAAGGAGTTTCAGTCCCTGGGCAGTCCCAGTGCAGTCGTGGGGTTGCTGCAGGTGGTGGCATTGAGGTCCCCAGGAGCAGCGTCCCTGGAGATCAACAGCACTGACAGGTGAAGGCAGAGAATTTAGGGAAAAGGGAGCTCTGTTCACACAGCTTGGGGTGTTTGTGGGGATACCCTGTGGAGGCCCAGGGGATTATCCCCAAGGTAGCTGTGCCTCACCCCTGGAAGGACAGAGGCAAACGGGGAAAGGTCCCTTTAGGTCATGGTGAGGGAAGCCTTCCTCCCACGGGCCTTTACAGCCACATGTTAATGTCTCTTAGATTTCATTGTTCTATAGGTTTGTTAAGTTTATGTCGCCCTGTTACCATATCTGAACACCTGCCAGAATGTTCTCCCTTCCCTTGAACCTCATTGGGTTAAATTTGCCAGTGTTCCACCCCTGGGACCCCATTAGTCCCCTCAGTTTACATTTACCCCTTTGCACCACTTTTTCCTGTTCCTACTGGACCATGACCTCAAGACCCACCCCAGTGTCCCATTTATAACCCTGTGCCCTCAGAGCCCTTTTGGCTCTTGTCCCTGGAGCACTTTGGAGGCTGAACCCACGGTGCAGACAACAAACATTTCAGATTTCCAAATAGGAACCCCATCTCCTCACCTTTATGGTCATCTCTTTATCAGCACAGTGAACCAGGTCCCGAGGCACAATGCAGCAGTACCCCCTGCAACCACAAACACCTGCTGAAGCTCCCTCAGAGCCAGCTCCACACACCTGGGGTTTAAAACAGGTAAATCAAGAAATAAACACAAACCTGGTATGATTGATTAAACCTGCATCACAGTGTCCTCCCAGGTGACCGGGATGTGCCCAGCCAAACCCTAAAAGAGCTGAACAAGCAGCACCATGGAGATAAATCCTGTTTTTTGCACTCACAGCCCCCATGGATTTTATTCTATCTGATGTGTGTGTGCCTCTCTGGCTTTGGGGTGTCACGGGAAAGGCACAGTGAGGTGGGTGACAGGAGAGGAGCCCACGTTCCCCTGGGCCTTCCACCCTGCAGGGAGTGCTTGTATTCAGAACAATTGCCATCAGTGTTGAAGTGTTTGGGCTTTTGGTAGTTTTGGGTATTGCTGTGCTCAGGCACAAGACACTTCCTCAATACAATTAGGTATGAGGTGACAGGCCTTCATCTGGTTGATTTTTAAGGTCCTTCGTATCTCTCAGCAGCAGCATCAGTGCCTCAAAGCCCTGCTCTTTGGGAAGGGCTGAAGGCAATGAACCCATGGAATAACTGCAGGATACCCCTCAGATATTACACCTGTTAAATCATAATTCAGCAGCTGGAAAAAAAAAAAATTAAATTAAAAAATAATCTATAAACGCACACATATTTATATGAAAATATTTATGTATGAGCCTGCCTTCATTTAAAAGCAATATTATAAATTACAATTCACCTGGACCTGAAAATTACATACGCCTACTGCTCTTGCCATGGCAAATGAAAATCTAAACACAGCTGGGTCAAAAGTTGCTCCACCGAAGGTTTTTTTCAGGCGGGGGATGCTGTTCCATGAATGCAAAGTGGCTTGCAAGAATAGGACAATTTCACTTATATTTTATTGTTTTGATGCAGTTCTACCTTGCCATTTATTTTGGCTCTTTTTTTTTGGACTCTTACCACCTTATCACAAGTCAATATAAGCTATCAACTATCAAAAGCATAAACAGTTCAACACTGCTGCTAATTGCTCTAAATACAAGTATTTATTTCCAGGGTATTCTGTTCTTACAGAGAGACCAAAAAAAAAAAAAAAAGTTTTATTCTACTTAGAAATTAAATAAACCCTGGGAATTTCACAGGATATAAAATCTATGTTCAGTTCTATTCTACTTGCTAACTCCTCTCATGCTGATGCAAACTTTCCTTCCACATTCCAAAACACCAGCCCCGAGTGCCATCCACTTCTATTCCTGGGAATATTCTACTCCACACAGAGCCAGCACTGTGAGGAAAACACTGAGACTCCTGCCAAAATGCACCCAAGCCTGTATTTCATCCAAAATTTCATTTCTATATTTAGTTTTAGTGCAATTCCTACTGCAGTGGTTCTGGCAATGTCCCCACAGCTTTTCTGAAGTTGAAAATTGAACAGTGTTTAAAAGGAGCAGAAAAATAAAATTTAAAAAAAAAAAATTAAAATGAAGGCAGAGGATGGTTTGGATGTTCCTCCAAACAGGCCCTCTGCCTGCAAATCCTGCAGAGTCAGGGTGGAAACACAGACAGTTGAAGTGGGGCTGTGTGTCTGTGTGAGCTGGGTGACACTGTCAGAGAATTCAACACTCCTCTTGGGAGGTTTCCGTATTTTAGAAGTGGGATGTTCACTCAAGGCAGGAGTGATGATTTTCCTGAGTACAGACAGATTTCCATGACATGTAGGGATAGGACAAGGGGGAATGGATTTAAATTGACAGAGATTGGCTCTTAGGGAGGAATTCTTTATGATGAGGGTGGGCAGGCCCAGCACAGGGTGCCCAGAGAAGCTCTGGCTGCCCCTGGATCCCTGGCAGTGCTCAGGGCCAGGCTGGAGCAACACCGGGTGGAAGGTGTCCTTACCCATGACAAGGGTGTTGGGTTTGGGTCATCTTCAGTGTCCCTTCCCACCCAAACTGTCCTGTGATTATGTGATTCAGCCGAAATAACCCCAAACCCCTTTGTCTGGGATCAACAACCCACACACACAAACCACCACAAGGAGCACCGAGGGGAAGAGGCCAACAAACCCCAGCACTGCCGCGGGGGAAACTCGGGGAAACACCAGAAACTCGGGGAAACACCAGAAACTCCTAGTGCTGGCAGAGACCGAGCCCCTTCCCCTCCTCCCGGCCCTCTGCACATTCCCAAGCCACATTCCTGCACCCCTGGGCCACATCCCTGCATCCCTGAGCTGCATCCCCACATCCCCACATTTCCACATCTCCACATCCCTGCATCCTTGAGCCACATCTCCACATCCCTGCATCCCTGCTCCCTGCATCCCCCCATTCCTGCATCCCTGAGCCACATCCCTGCATCCCTGAGCTGCATCCCCACATTTCCACATCCCCACATTTCCACATCTCTATATCCCCGCATCCCTGAGCAGCATCCCCTCATCCCCGCATCCCTGTATTCCTGAGCTGCATCCCCACATCCCCACATTTCCACATCCCCACATCCCTGAGCCACATCTCCACATCCCCTCATCCCTGCTCCCTGCATCCCCGCATCCCTGAGCAGCATCCCCTCATCCCCTCATCCCTGTATCCCCGAGTTTCATCCCCTCATCCCCGCATCCCTGCTCCCTGCATCCTCGCATCCCTGAGCAGTATCCTCTCATCCCCGCACCGCCCTTCTCCCGTGGAGCAGCGACGCCACCTGCCGCGCACGGGGCTCGCCGGAGCGCTGCTCCCGAGGCCACCAAAGTCCGGCCAGGAAACGCCCAAGCCCCTCCTCGAGCCCGATTTCAGGCAGTGCCGGGAGGGGATGGTGAAGCTGTAGGGGTGGGAGGCAGCCAGCCTGCTCCTGGGACAGCCAGAGAGCATGATTTTATACACATATGCATGATTTCTATATCGATCTGTCTATCTATTAATCTATCTACCCATCCATCCATTTTTGTATATATATATATATATATATATATATATATATACACATACATGTATATATATATATACACATACATGTGTATATATATATATATCTGTATATAGGTGTGTTTGTGTATGTATATATGCATAAATAAGTGCATGCCTTTTTATTATTATTATTTTAATGAATCTGAAGGATTTCCTTTAAATCCTCAAGGAAATCCACCACAGGAAGAGCAGATGGAGCTAGGAGAGGGGGCTGATCCTAATTCAATGTGCCCCAAAAGGCAACAGGCATTGAGCCTCCACTGAGGTGTGGGAAAACTCCCTTTTTCCCCTTTTTCCCCGTTTTTTCCCTTTTTTCCCCCTTTATCTTCTTTTTTTTTCCCTTTTCCCTCTCTCCCTCTGTCTCTCTCAGCCAAGCCCATGTCCCCACACAGTAACAATGCCCTCTGCTCTCTGTGGGGTCATCCCAGCACTGTCTGTGGAGCTGGGGAGCCCTGCAAGGAAAACCAGAGGAATGGTGTCCATGCAGATGTTTTACTTCCCAAGGAAAAACAATGATTTTTTTTTTTTCATGGAGGAGTCTTTCCCTGTGATTTCATTTTCTAGGCCAGTGTGGCTCACACACTTCTCTAAACTTTACTGCTTGGCCCAGCCCACAGCATCCCAAAGCTGTCCTCTGCTTGTTGCCTACACTGAAAACAAGACACCAGGAGCCTGGCAAGGGAAACGCAGGGAGGCAGGATGTGTGTCTTGTCCACTTTATCCATTTTATTGTTATATAGGATACCACAGGTTCCCAGCAGAGAAATGCCAGGCAGCCCAAGCCCCCTTTGCCCCATGCACAGCAGATGTGGGCAGCAGGGCTGCAGGGTGTCAAAGGGAATTGATTTTTAAGCAAAGTCCCAGGGATGGCCAGGCTGGAGGCAGCAGCCAGGCAGGGCACAGGGAATGCTCAGCCTGGTGTGCAGTGGCCACAGTTAAACACCCAGAGAGGGCAGGTTTGGAACAAGCTCCCTGAGCTTTCACAGCCACCAAGGGTCCCTCTGAAAGGCACTGGTTGAAGTGGTTTGGGGTCAGAATTTTGGAGGAGCGCTGCTGTTCAGGGAGGACTTGCTCTCCAGGGCTGGCAGAGCAGCAAAACAGAGAATTTGCACTGGGCCAGGGCTTGTGCTGGGCAGCCACAGCAGAGTCCTGGTCACAGGTACCAAGGAATTACATGGGGATGGTCAGGGAATGAGGGGTTTTCACCACCATCAGTGGGAGACACTTTGCAGGGTCAGGTCTTCAGGTCCACACAAATCCTGGGGATCCTGGCAATGCTGGAGAAAGAAAAGCCTGGAATGTGTGGATGGTTTCACTGCATGGTGTCTGGAAGTTACTCAGTTCTCCTGTTTGATGGAGCATTGACAGCTCTGAGAGCCTGAGACCTCTGAACACAGAAGGACTCTGCTCTTGGGGTGCTGCTGCCATCAAGGGAGTGAGAAGAGTTGACTTGGTTTGCATGAAAAAAGTGATTTCAATCCCAAAGTTTTCTAGCAATTTCCTTGGGGAACAAGGAGGAAAAAAAAAAATCCCACTGGCTCCAGCCCAAGGTGCTGGAGGTATTTCTTTTGATACATCAAGCCATTCTATGCTTCATGATTAGTTTTGAAGGGGAAACCAACCTTAACCCAACCCACACAGCGACCTGCCCAGCTTCCTGCACAACCTCTGCAAAAACAGGATCATAAACACTTCTTTATCCAGTAGGCACGTTAGTGAGGCTTCATTAACTCCAAAGCTCAATTAAAGTCTCTAAAAGGCTTTGAGCTGCTTGACCGAAAGGCTCTATGAAAATTAATTTAGTGCTTTTGTATCTGCTCAGTGCCAGGAGTGTAACAAGGTGCTCTGTCCCCTCAAAATGGGTACAGAGAGGTGATGGCCAGGGAGGGGATGCAGCAGGTGGCTTTTCTGAGGGCACACGGTGGCCAGAGGGCACGGGCTGGGCACAGGGAGGAGGGAAGAGCTCTGATTTTTAAACACTGAGTAGCTGTCTTGCAGCTGGAGGCTGAACACAGCATGCTCATCTCTTCCCAGCTGCAGCCTTCGCCCGGCCTGGGAGCCTGATGAGACAGTTTGGAGTAGGAAGAGGGGGGTTAATTGCACATTTTATTGCTGCTAAGAGTCCCCCTGAGCCACAGAGCTGCCTGCTGCACGGGCAGAGAGTCACATCCAGGCTGAGCAGCTCGCAGAGCATCCCCAGAGCACGGGGACACTCAGATAAATGCCACCCCTGTGCCTCGGTGGCAGATTTACCAGGCTGTTTGCATCTCCGGTGTAAATCCAGGCACTTAGAGATAAACTCAGTTCATGGCAAGGAATTGTTTCAACAACGCTGGGCCTGTCAGGAGCAGGGTTATGTTGACAGAGTGGCAATCCCTGCCATGCCAGCTCTTGGCATGCCCCAGCTGGAGCCTTTATTTACAGAGCCCTCTGTGAGGAGCACGGCTCGTCCGAGCATGTGTGGCTCCCTCCCAGAGGCATGGAGTTCATAGGAGATGTGGGAGAGCAGCAGCATCCTCTTGGATTTTCCCAGATAGCCAGGAGGAGCAAAGAGTGCCTGGAGCCCAGGAAATCCTCAGTGTGGTCATTTCCTCAGTTTCCCCACCTACAGCTCAGCCTCAGAGTCCCTGCAGAAGGTGCAGGGTCTGGTACCTTTGTGTGCAAACAGAGTTTATGAAGGAAGAGGAAGAGTGGAGGGAAATGAGGGAAAGCACTGAGAAAAGTGAACAGGAAATAGATGGGCCCTGGTGAGATGCTCTGCTCCAAATGCATGTAAAGCCTCATCTCTTCTCTCCTGCTCCCTGACAGTTCTGTCTGGAGGTTTGCATTCAGCACGGGCTCCTCAGCAACAAATACCGAGAGTTTTATGCAACAGAATAATTGTTTAGTGTTGAATAATTCTCTCCATTTGTACCCTTCAAGCCTCAGACGCCGAGCAGAGCTGACACTCAGCTCAGTCAGAAAAGGAGAAAAGCTTTCAGGTATGGGGGGAGCAGCAGGACCCCTCCCTCTGCCCACTTTGCCCCAGGTCCCCAGGCTGTCTGGCTTTACTACAAGGGCACACATGTCAATCCGGTGCCCAGCAGGACCCTCCTGTCCTTCTCTGCCTGTGCTGCTGCCTGGGGTGATTCCTCCCCAGGGAAAGGTTTATTTCTCTCCTGTTTAGCTTTCTGGGATGGCTGCTGGCCCATTCCTCCAGGTCCCTCAGAATGATGCCACAACCATCAAACACAGTTCCACATCATCCTCAGAGGAGCTCTCTGTGCCATCCTCCTGCTCTGTGGAACAACACTGACCCCAGGACTGACCTCTGTGCTCCTCACCTGTCCCTGGTGTCTTCTCCATCACCTCTGTGAGCTCACAGGTCCCACTCCATCCCCTCACAGCCATCCCCATGGCTCCGCCTGCCCAATTTGCTGCAGACCCTCCAGAGGCAGATTTTTATTCTCCCCATTATGTGGATAGGAGAGACTGAGACCAAAACTTTCCAACGATGTCACTCACAACAAATAAGCAGGGGAGCTCCCGCTGGGGCTGGAGTGGCTGTCTCAGAGAAGCAGGAGTGGACAAAGCTTGACACTAAATATCCCTCCTGGCAGAAATTTCTGCACTTTCCCAGAGGCCAGCAGCATATTAGTTTCACAGGCAAGAAGTTTCTGCTGTAGCTCACGGCTTAAAAGAGCAGGCAGAGACAGCAGCTCTGGAGACTTCAGCACTGTCTTAATAGCAGACACGGCAGTAAGGGAAATGTTATATTAAATCTCTATACTTATACGTGTAACAAAAGTGGTATCAGCAAAATCCTCCAGCATCAAAGCAAATCACTTACCTATTTTTAGCCGTGTGATTTAGTCACACACTCTGAGGAAATAAGGTCAGGTTCTCTGCGACGTCTCCCTTTTCTCCCTGTCTCCTGCTATTTTTTTCCTGTCCTTATTAAAATTCTCCAGCCTGCAGCAGAGCTTTGCCAGACGGAGCCTTGGCGGAGCCGTCACCATCTGCGGGGTCACACGGTGGCCCTGTCCCAGCAGGGATGTGTCCTGCTGTCACCGTGCCTGCCTCGGAGCTAACAAAGGCCAGGCAGAGATGGGATTCACATCCCAGCATCTCCAGAGGATCCCCAAGCATGTCCCCAGCACTGAAAGGGGGTCCCTGGGAAATGTCACCCCTGATGCCACCAGGGAACTGGCCTGGGAATGCCCAGCTGTGACACTGCTGCCTCTCCCTGCAGCTTTCACTCACTCGGTGCCTCAGTTTCCCCAGTCCCAGTGACCTGCTTTGGTCTATTCTCCAAAAAAATGGGCAGTCCCCAGCTGCAAGGAGAGAAAATTAAGTCTGGGCACCTTTTAATGTCATTAGAAGAGCAATTCCAGCAAATCAAATAATAAGGAAAAGAAGATGCCTCAGGAAGGTGAGGAACCCACCAGTCTCATGCCTCTACGATATCACATGTCTTTCCTACACAACCCCAGAAAAAACATTGGGAAACTGTTCTATTTATTTGAATATTTCATTTTGCCAGACCTTTTTTTCTAGAAATTCCTCTGGCAGACTTTTTTTTTTTTAATTAAAAAAAAGAAGCTATAATTTTCGTATTTAAAAGCGCATTGGCAAAACTCCCATATAGGAAACACTATTTTCCACCCATCTGTATGGCAGCTCAACATTATTAGAAGTAACAAACATGTAATGAAAGTTAATTTAAGAAATCAAAAATTATTTATTTATTTATTTATTTTCAGTGAAATTTTATTAATTCTGTTTTGATTTCCACTGCTATGAACAGGTCTAGTTGTGGGAGCAATAGTTCATTCATCTCATGATGCAGCTGAACTTTGAACTTTGTCCAGCATATCAAAACTCTTCATTTTTTCGGTTTGATAATTCATTATTATTTCTAAGTGCTGCACTAACTGCTGTCTAACACACTTTGATTTTTTACCTGTTGAGCACTGACCATGATTTATGGCTTTACTGTCCTGTGAGAACAGCTCCTGACTCCCAAAAATTCCATTCTGCTTTGCTAGTTGCAGTAATACACACAAAACATTAAAATTGGCTCAGACTTGATTTCTGGATCATGTAAAATCAAATTGGTTAATAAGAAGATATAAAAATCTTCATAAAATCAGTTTTTCAGTCAGTCTGAAGTCAACTGAAATTTTCTTCATTTTAATAATCTACAATTAAGAACAATTTTAGAAAAAAACCTTTCTATTTGTTTTAAATTCTGAGACTCTAAAGTAGAGGGCCCCACAAAAGAAATTATTTCAGTTTCTCTAATCAAAACGATGCCACAGTTGCAAAGATATTAGAGCCAATTAAATAAATAATAACAAATAAAATATTTTCATTGGACAGGCTAATATTACCAACAATCTCTTGGGAAGAGAAGAGCCTCAATATTGTTTCCAATTTTAGATGTGGGCTATAGTCCCTAGCCCTTAAAACGAGTTATTTTACAGCTCTGTATTGATATTTGCTCAAAACTTGCAGCTGTTTTCTGTGTTCATTATTTACCACTGGGAGAATGTATTTGGGTGGTGTAAATGATGTTGTTTTGGGTACTGCTGCAGAATTAAGGTTATTGTTGAAACTTTAATCAATACCTTTGATGCTTTTTGCCTCTGTGTTTTTTGACCTGCCGCTGCTATGTTTGTTTCAAATCTTGCCATTGAATAACAACAAAAGGAATCCGACTATTTCCATGAATAACTGCAAGGTACTAATTATGTTCTGTAAATTAATGGTCTATTTACTGCCTTAACCTATCTTAACAAAGATTTTGTTTGGGGATATATTACTAATGAAAAAGCCTTGACATCTTAATACTCTCCTGGGCAAATCGTTAGAATAGATCCCAAATGCAATTAAAGGAGGACTTTTTTTTAAACCACTGTATTAGGAGATAAATAGGCACGGTCTCCTCTCTGAGTGCTTGTTTGTAAATCCACAAAATCCCCATTAATTCTGGGCTGCTGCAGGTGGAACAGGAGAAATGGCTGGGCCAGGAGTAGGGGTTTGGTTTATGTTTATTGGTTGTATGTGCAGTGAAAAACTGAAATGAGGGAAATCCCCAGAACTGGCAGCAGAGGAGGAAACGCTGGAAGTAGAAATTGTGACCTGGGGTGGGAATGTCTTCTATTGAAGGATTCTTTTCCTCAATCATCAATAAAGCTTTCTCCAAGCATCCACAGGTGTGGAGTAGCCTCTCACTCAAATTTCCAAAACATCTTTTCCAGGATCATTGCAAGCTCTGAAGATCTTTTGATTAGTTGTGTGATTAGAGGAGAAAAGGGGGATTTTCCTGCAGTTTCTGACCACTCACACTGAGCCATTTCTCTGTGGTTCTCGTGAAGCAGGAACTTTTTAACCTTTGGAGTCTCCAAGAGAAGTTTTAGAAAGCCCGCCCTGAAACTACAACTGTTTGAGAGAAACCGTAGGTTATGATTTAATCGATCTTAAATATTTTCCAGCAGAGACACGGCTTTGGGAGCGCATGACCCTTGAATTTGAAATGAAGGGAAATTGTTGTTTTTTCCTTTCAAGGAGTCCAAATCCTTTCCTGACAGTTTTCAAACCTGCAGCCCTAAAAAATTTAGCTTTTCTTTTCCTTTTTTTTTCTCCACTGCCTTTATGGTGACAGGATCTATTTTGAGGGAGAAGGGAGCAAAAGGGAGGGGAATGGATGAGCACAGTCCTTGACCCTGCTGAGATGGACAGACATGGCAGAAAACACAGGACAGACGAGCTCCTGCACATCCCCAGAGTCTGAAACACCAAGAAGAGATTTCTGAGGGAAAAGAAAGGGGAAAGCCTTGGGACCAAAGCCAATCTCGATTTTTGTTGTCAGGAGACCTTTCCAGAGCAAGGCCAAAGAAAGAACCTTCAAACTCTTCCACAGTAGGTGAGGGAGGCAGGAGGTTGTTGCTGCCTCTCTGCCACACACTGGCACTCAAGCAGCTGAATTAATCCACAGTTTCATGCCTGCTGGTCCCCCTGATTGGGCTTTTATAATTAGAACAATCTTGTTCCCCAGCGCTTATGAAAGGACTCCAGTGCTGGCTCCCAGGTTTTCATTACAGCTGAATTTCAGGGCATTTATTTCGCTTATTGCTACCACTCCCCCGTCCTTATTTGCTAACGAGGGTTTTGTTCTGTGCTGGGGATTTCAGAGGGGCAGAGGATTAGGGCAGCCCCTCCTCTCTCCGCCCCAGACCTGTCTCCCCAGCCCTCCCCAGCGCAGTGCCATTCCACATCCTTCCTTGCAGAAAGTGGAATTGATTTACCCCTCTCACTTTGCCTGCTCACTTTCCCCTCCCTCCACCTTCCTCCCGAAGAACAAACAGCATCAGATATGCCAGAGCTCCTCATGTCACCGCTCAGGGACTTGGTGGAACAAAAGCCTGGAACTCCTGGCCAGAAAGCTGGAGTGACAAGCGGGAGGGTGAAACTCTGTCTGAGGAGGAAAAAGGGGAAAAAAAAAAAAATTTACAATGGAAGATTTTGTGGTTTGGAAAGAAGAAAAGCAACATCCAGCAAACCCCACTCTCACACCTGGGGCTGGGGAATGTGGAGCCGCTTTTTCCTGCAAGTGTGTTTTGAAGGTAAATGTGCAGGCTCAGAACTTCCAGAGTTGTGGCTGGGCTGTGTCCATGGTCCTTAAACCACCCAGCCCAGATCCTGCCTGACACACGCTGCCTCACCACAGTTTTGTGCAAATGTCTGCACTTTCAGCCCTCTGCGGGTTGGGGCAGGAGTGAAAGTTGTATTTTCTCTAAAAGGACAGTTTCAGCCTTGAAGAAGGCATTAGAAGTCTCCATGTTTAAGCCGCTCACTTTCTTCTCACTTAGGTTTTGTGTTTTTTGTAGATTTATTCCCCTCCTGGTGATTTTCCTGGAATTTAAATATGTGCCAGCAGTTTACAAGCCTTTCCCGACGCTGCCCTAGGCAGTACTGTGTGTTTTCACCTTCCCTGCCTTCAAGATTTAGCTCGAGGGTCCAGCCCCCGTGGTAAAATACCTGGCCCTTAAAAATCCCAGCCTGCTGCCATCGATCGCAACAAATCGTCTTGGGTTTACTGCTCAAACTGAACAAAACCGAGTCTTTAACACACCAAATGCCAGAGCCATAAACACGAGGGCTCAGAGGGACAGGGGAGGGGATGGAGAGGGAGAGGGAAATGGAGGGAAGAGCTGTGGGCACATGCAGGGCCCCAAATGAGCGGGGCCATGTGCGTCCTCCCAGCCTGGCACACGGTGCTCACCCCACACCAGAGCTGCAAAGAGCTATTTCCAGCAGGTAGGTCATAAATCTCTTGTTTATTGCCTTTTATTATGTTGTTTCAACAGCTCTTAAAGCTGGAACAGCGACCGATTGATGGCTGCTTTAAATCTCTTTCATTTTCTGCACATATTTCTTTATATTTCGGGGAGGGGGGCATCCATCTCTTCTGCACCTCTCCAGCATCTCTTTCCCTTCAGGAGTCAAACGCCAGCTCTTTCTCTTTACAAGTCATGTTTTATAGATTCCCCCTCCTCGCTGGAAATGCTGCTGGTGCCTGGGAAAGGGCAGCCAGGGAGCACCCCTGCAAGGGAACACAGTGTTCATGTTTTTGCTAGGAAATGCATCGAGTTTGGATTCAGACCAAGAGGGACAAAGTGGAGACAGAAAAGGAGAAGAGACGGCCTCGATAGAGAAGAATTGATTGCCATGGAATGAGGAGGAGAGAGCCACAATTAAAATACTGTATTTTATAGCAGGACTATTATAGCCAGGATCAATTTTCAGGTGTGTCTATGCAATTGCATTCCCTCCTCTTGAACGAGTGTCCTACAGGGCACAGGACAGCCCGTGCAGCCTCAGAGGGGGTGTCTGATGGGGCCAGAAGATCTTCATGGAGATGCCAGAAGAGAATTATGGATTAAATCCCATTATCTCTATGGTGCTTTGGGGAGATCCCGTCTGGGGCATCGCTGGGATCCTCAGGGACGTCAATCTGTTGGAGCAAGTTCAGAGGGAGCCACAAAAAATGATCAGAGCAGCTGGAGCAGCTCTGCTGGGAGGAAAGGTCGAGAGAACTGGGATTGTTCAGCTTGGAGAAGGCTCCAGGGAGATTTTCTTTCAGCTTCCAGTATCTAAATGGGGCTTATAAGAAAGTTGGGGACAATTTTTTAGCAGGGCCTGTTGTGATAGGACAAGGGGTGATGGTTTGAACTGAAAGAGGGCCCATTTGGATTAGATAGAAGGAATTATTTTACAATGAGGGAGGGCAGGCCCTGGCACAGGGTGCCCAGAGAAGCTCTGGCTGCCCCCGGATCCCTGGCAGTAACCAAGGCCAGGCTGGAAACAACAAAACCTCCGAGTCCCAAGGGCTCTCCAGGCTGGGGCAGCGTGGGGCTGTGGCTTTCCCTGTGGGTTTGACCCTTTTTGCTTCTGGCTCAATCTGGGGAACAAAACTGGTATTGGGAAGGAGAAAACCATCCCCACCCCATCCCTGGAAGTGCCCAAGGCCAGGCTGGACAGGGTTTGGAGCACTCTGGGAAAGTGGAAGATGTCCCTGCCTATGGCAGAGGTGTAACAGGATGATTTTTAAGATCCATTCCAACCCAAACCATTCTGGGATTCGCTGATTTCAAGCAACCTCTGTGCTGAAACCCCTCTCACAAACCTCAAAATTAAAGGTCACCAGGGACCTCTGAGTGACAGAGGCCACACCAGCAGCACCAGCAGTGCCAGAGCTTTCTCTGGCATCAAGCCTGAGGGCAGGGATGTGATTGATGGCAGCACTGAGGAACCTCAGGCATCACTCTCCCAAAGCCTGTATTTTTCCAAGAGCTGATCAAAATCTTATTACGTTGGTCAGGGTAGCTATCTACTGGAAAAATAGAGTTTTCCCATGAAAACATTTCATAAGGATATGTCCACAGCACTGAAATTTATAGCGGGGAGGGAAAAAAAATCCAAGTGAATTATTTCAACAGTGTTTGCTCCAGTTCTCATCTTGATTACCTTCATTTTGACAGGTATTTTAATATATTCATATTTTCATGCTTTGACCTTATCAGGACGAAACGTTTCATTCCATCTAAATGAAGGGATTACAAATGGGCTGGATGAAACTCTTGGCTGCTCTGAATCTGAAAAATGTGACAACTTCTGTTCCGTACAAAAGTTCCAAATTTCCACATCTCATCCACATTCAAAGCAAATTCCCCGAAGAATGAAAAGGTCTTGCATGAACACCAATTAAAACTCTGGGACCACTCACCACACCGTAGCCCTTTTAGGCAGGTTTCCAGCTTTCATTAGGACTTCTAAACTCGGAACTAATTTCCATGCTGGATTCAGACTGGTCACATCTGAGAACTGGCTGTGATGGTGTTTTTTAAGCACCCAAAAAATCCAGTCCCAGTTCTCTGGGCACATCTGATTCCACAGCCCTCAGAAAATGTTTCAAACCTGCTTTTTCTGGCTGGAGGTGAAGGCTTTGGGCAGCCCATCAGCTGAAAGCAGCCCCTTTGCAGGGATTTAAGAAAAAACATTGAATACCAAAAGAACCATGGGCTGAAGAACAACAACAACAAAAATAAAACCTCAAAGAAACCCCAAACGAGTCACAGCAATGGGGATCCTTCATAGCCAGAGTGTCCCAGGGCTGTGGCTTGTGCTGTGCAAGAAGGCAGCCCAGCCAGCAGGGTCCCTCCCACACCATCTGGGAGGGCAGAAAAATGCATCTTCAGGCATCAATGGTTATGTATTTCCACCCAGTGCAAAGGGATTTGTATCAGTAATTCCCAGAGGCCAGGTGGGAAATAACTGAATCATGTGGATGTGCCAAAATAACTAAATCATCTTCCATGGGGAGGGGGCGAGGGGGAGAAGGGTCTCCAGTCACTTCTTCCCATCCAAAATGGGGATTAACTGCTTTATTTTCTCTTTGAATTAACATGAGGGCACAAACCCCAGCATTTCCCAGTGTGCAGCTCCTCATTTTGCAAGAAATACCAACAGATCCCACGTCTTGACTGGCCCCACATTTCCTGATTTATGTGACAATTTTCTCCTGGGAACTGTGACAAAACCTCGGCATGGCTGATGGATGGGATGTCACCAGTGAGCAAATTCTCAGACCTGGGAGCTCCTGGAGCCGGGGGCACACCCATGGTCCAACATCTTCATTTCAACACTCTGTTATTGCAGTTTTAAAGCCTCCTCATATAAAGGCCAAGTGGACACGTAAATGTTTGGCCAGCGTGAGCTGTATCACTTAACAGGGTGAATAGCTTCTTTAATTATTTCATTTTTTTTATGGCTCAGATGTGCCAATAAAACTCTTGGCCAGTTTTCCACGGCTTTGCTGAACTGAGAGCAAATTAAACTGACAAAGCAATTTTTTTTTTCTCCCAGGGGCAGAAGAGCTGCTTTCGAGGATGGCAATCCAAGCAAACTCTTACACTTCACTCAGAGGTAGAATTGGGATTGTTAAAACTGATTTTTCTTGCTTTCAGAGCAAGATTCTGAAAGATTCATCAGCTAAGATTCTCTCTTTCACACCTTGTGAAGGAAAAGACATTCCTTCCTGGAGAGCCCCATTCCAAGGAATTTACCTGATGATGCAAACAAGTAAGCACAGAAATATCTTCAAGAAAAGGTGGGATCTAATCTAAAATAAATCTGCATTCAGACAGGAATAAGGGTGGCACAGAACAACCAGAAGGTTCAGGGCTGAAACCATCCAGCTATGTCTGAAGTGAACATGGGTGAAAATTCAGATTCCACCCTGCCTTCCCATCAGACTCTATAATTATCAAATTACTGTCCTCAGCCTGGGAAATCTCGCTGGGATCTGCTTGTGCTGAGTTGAACAAGGATGTTTCTGATCATGGCTGGCTCAGCAGGGCTTTTTCAGGACATAGGGAAGTGAGTGGTGTCCTCACCCCTCCTGCAGCCTCATTCACACCTGACAAGAGCTGTGCTGATGGGGCAGAGCAGGGCAGCTCCAGGGTCAGCCAGCACCTGGCTATGGACACCTGCACACCAAACCAACCCCAAAACAACCCCAAAACACAGCAACGCATCCCAGAGCACTAACCAACAGGTGAGTCAAGGGTTTTGGGGTTTTAGGGTTGGGTTGTTTTTGTTTTTGTTTTCAGTACCATCAGGAGCAGAAAAACACTCTGGAAATACTCATACAAGAAAAAAAAAAAAAAAAAAAAAAAAGGCCACACAAGGCAGGTTAAAATGTGTCTCAGTCAGGGATGAGCCTCCTGGTGGATTTGCAGATCTACCTGTCCTAGGCACTGCCTGACCAACCTGGCAGCACAGTTTGTGCCCCAGTTTCCTCCCCTGGGGGTGTAAGGCAGCAATATCCCCCCACAGAAGCCTCTCTGCATTTGGGAGGTGGCACAGAGGCCACTGGTACTGGAAACCTTGCAAAACTCAGACTTTTGGGCACTGCTGTTTGCATCAGCCAACTATTTATTAATCACCACTGTCACAGCAATCAAATATTGTCCCCAGCAGCTTCTGTGGCTCTCCACAAACAAGAACAAGCCCTGGCAAAAACTTCTGTCTAAATCCAAGTGCCAGACTGCCTGCGCTGGTGACTCAGTTTCTTACTATTTCTGCCTTTAATAGCAGCAGCCCTGATAAGATTGCTCAGAGTAGCCCACGTTCAGCAGTTTAATGGGTACCAGCCCAGACAGACTAATGGATCTGGAGACCAGCAAAGAGCAGGAAGGTGAGCTGAGTGGAGAATATTGAGGCTTTTAAGGCAGAAAAGTAGCAGCTAGACACGGGGTAGCTGACTCACAGAGCCTCGCTGGAGACAGAGATCCTCGCTGGGCGTCCCCTGCCATCCATCACCCCGCGACAGCCCCGCGGAAACCGGGCGTTTCTTGAAACAATTTGCAAAATGCAAAGCAGAGCTGGGAAAGGGATCCTGGGGAGCAGGGCCAGGCACACAGCCAGGTGAATTATTGTCAAGTCTGAGCTCACAGGCTTTGCCTTCATCCCCTGGAGAAGCGTGTTTCCAGTCCTGTGGCCTCATATCGCCACCAAGGCGGTGTCAGCGCCTCGGAGGAACCGAATGTTCCATCCAGCACCATCCATTTCTCTGGCTCTGAGAGGTCCAGACAAGAAAATTCTGCTCCTCCTCTTCCTCATAACTTTCAGATCCTAAGAAACAAGTTCTGCCAGGGAGTGGGAGGTGTTGAATTCACCACTGTGCAGGGACTTGGCCTAAAGGTGTTTTACCTGCATGTTGTCACTGGTGGGTGACACTTTGCAGAGTCTGAACCGCAGAGGATGAACTTCAGCCCCAAACCAAACAACAAAACAACCCCCACAAAAAAAACCAAACCAAACCAAAAACAAAACAAAAAACAAAACCGAACCAACCAAACAAACAAACAAAAACAAAACAAAACAAAAAAAAAACACCCCACAAAAACACAAACAAACAAACAAACAAAACTTAAAAAACCAAAACAAAAAAAACAAACCAAATCAAAACCCCACCCCAAATCAATCCAAAACATTTAAGGCATCTGCCATATCAGAAACTGACTAAATAGGGAAGGATCAGATGAAAATTCTTCTCACGCTCCTTCAGTGAAACCTTTTGGATTTTTATTTTCCTTTTTATCAAAAGAAGATCCTGACTACATATGAGGGGAAGAAGACAGAAATCAGGGCCACTACATGTCCTTCTGCAAAACTATTTGTAGGATGATATTTATTGTTCCCAAGCTGCCTGTGCAGAGAAGGACCCTTTACCCTCTCCTCACAGGTGTTAAGTGTTCTGAGCAGTGAAGAAGGGTTTGCACCGGCAGGGAGGTGAACTGAGAATATCCAGAAATCATTTGAGTTGCCAGCAGAGAATGAAATACCTCCTGGCCTCGTCACTGGAGTGATGCAAAGGGAGGCCAGGAGGGGCAAGGGACTGCAGAGAGAACAGGAGTGATCCCATAATTAAACAAAAGGCTTTCTCTAAAGCCCCCCGTGATGGATGTGCTCCTGCAGGCTGGGAAACAGCTGGTGTGGCTCAGTTCTGTTGCACTGGCCATAAATAAGAGCTCTCCTGGGATGTGTGGTGAGGGCAAAAATGGCATTTGGCAGAAAAATTGCGACAGGGACAAGGATGCAATGGAGACCTCGAGTAAGGGATGCAGAAGCCAAGGTGGAGATGAAGTGGCAATTTATCCTTCCCTGCCCTGGGGACGTCCCTCCCCCTTCCCCGAATCCACAGAGTGAGGGAGGCAGGAATCAATAACTCAGCACAGCCAGAGAGAGAAGGAGGAGAGGAAAGTAGCACATGCACAGAGTGGTAGGTGAGAAACAAAACCTTGTGGGGAAACCAGCCAGGAGGTGGCTTTCCAGGAAACCTGTCTTTTGGGGTTGAAATCCTTGGATCATACCTGCAAACCTGAACTCAGGCTTGCTGATTGCAGTCATCTGCATTTCTGAGCAGTGGTTCCTTGGACAGAGAAGTGCTCCTTCTCCTTCTCAGACCTGAACCTCTCAGCTAAGGCCCTACAATAACATTGTGCACCTTTCCACTTTATTAGTGACTTAAACTGAATTGCATCTCATCCCTGGCAAATTTCAAAGGCAGCAGGCAAACCCTCCAAGGAAGAGCCATGATGGAATTCAATTTGTGTCGACTTGGGGCTGGCGGGGATTTACAGCCGAGCTGGATCCGGCATGATGCACTTTATTCTTTTTATGGAGCAGCCTGAATGCCATGGTGGAACAGGCACGTTGAGGGGGGCCCAGGAAGGGGCTGAAGAACAGGAAGGCATTTTATAGGTCCAGTAAGATTTATGAAGAAAGACGTTCCTCTGGAGCGGGAAGCAAAGGGAATTTCCAAAAGCAGCAGAACACTTCTGCTCCTCTCCAGATGCCTTGAGTGGTGAGAGGAGTCGATGGTGGCCTTGAGGGGTTTTATCATCAGATAGAAAGGAACACAAAATCTAGTTTTTCTCCAGTGGTCCAGGGGTCCAGGCACCTCCAATGCCCCAGTTCTCCACACCACACACTGTCTGCTTTCATGGGGAACAATGGTTTGCTGACTTCAGGGATGGTGAGGGGAAAGGCTTCAGGTCTAGAAGGATGTGGTGGGAAAAGGTGGGAAAGCCTGACCCTGCCTGAACTGAGAACATGCAATGCAAATGCTGGTCCCACTAATGGTCCCATCAGAAGAGCAGTGCCTTGGGGTTGTGGGAGGTTATTAACTCTCAGTGACCCACCAGAGAGCCTCCTTCCCATCCCAGCTGTGAACAGGAGTTAGCAGGAGAAGGAAATGTCAGCTGAGAGCATCCTCCCTTGCAGGGCAACCTGACACAGCTGAGGCTGGCTTTGCGTCCAGCTCCTAAAGCTCTGTTTTAACTGCAGTGAAATCTTCACCGGGCTGCAAACAAAGCCTGAGGAAAGTCTGGGGTGTCAGAGCACTTCTCACACGTTTCCTGTAAAGCCAAGATGCTGATATTTACCTATGAAATCCGTAAAGCACTTGGAGAGTCTCAGCTGTAAAGAGATGTGGGGGAATGGATCTCTGCTCAGAGCTCTGAGTGAGAGCTCTCCCCCTCCAACAGGCAGAGAAGCCTTGTAGAGCCCCCATCACCATGGGGCAGCAGAATATCCACACCAGCACAGCTGCTTTAAAGTGCATCTTGGAAATCATGGGGAGCCCCCAACACCAAAGTGTCTTCTGAGATCCCCTAAATACTTCCGAGACCCTGAGACCCGCCATGTGAGCTGGCACAGCCCCCTTGGGGTGTCTCAGTGGCAGAAGACAGGACTCTGCTGTCCTTTCCCTACGGCCACCCCCCTTCCAGCTCAGCTCCACTGCTCCAGCTGCAATTAACTGGAACATCTCCCACTGATTCCTGATTAGCTGCTTTTTGATTAGGGTTTAATGACTTCACTCGGTCCCTAATTCACAGGGATGAGTTTGGAAATGCCTGAGAACAGCTCAAACACGTTTTCTCCCACCTTGGAGCCACCACTTAAGCTCTGTACACATGAGCCCTGCTCCTCTGGGCCTGCAGGACCTGCCATCCCCAGCCCTGCTCCTCCTCCCTGAGCCTCAGGCAAACCACAGCCAGGGATGCCAAACTCTGCCTCCTGATGGTGGAGGATTGAGCTGGAGTGAAAAAGGGATATTTCAAAGCCACCCTGGCACTCAGATAATCTATAAAATCCAGGGCTTTTTGTGTGGCTTGGCCATGGAGTTAAAGCATGCCTGGAAAAGTCAGGCTGGAGTCAGGATCATGGGCCCATGGGTGACCATCCTGATGTGTCATGGGATGCTCAGGGATGGCCAAGACAGACCTGCATTGAGCTCTGGGCCTTCAGGGAGGAAAGGCACTGGTGTGATCTGGTGGAGACCAGCAGTGCACTCTGCTTTGGGCCTGGACATCTCCAGCTGCTGTGTCCTGGTCTGTGATGGTTCTGGCTTCTTTTTCTGCCAAGGTTGGGATAAACAGCTCAAGAGACAAAGTTCATGTTTGGACTTAGTGTTTATTAATTCTTATTTATATTTCAGTCTCACAGGCCATGAGTTCTGCAGTACCCCTGGTTAACAAGGTGCAAAATGGAGCACCTCTCTATCTCTACGAGGTCTTTTCAAGGACAATCCATCCAATTGGGAAATGCCACCTAAACTATTTTTACTTTAAACCCAATAACTAACCACTTGAAGTCCACAATGTGGACTTTACTAACCAATTACAGAAAACCACCCAAACCCATGAAGAAGAAGAAGGTGAAAAAGAACAACTAACCTCCACCCTAAAGTCTCCATCCTGCTCCACTATGCATCACTATATACCAAAATCTTAAAATCTAAGTTGCCATAATTCCAGCACTGGTCCAGGATTTAGGGCAAATAAAAATCTCAATATCTGCACGGTGCTGAATCCTGGGGAGGATTGCCTTGCTGCCTCTCCCTGACACCATCTTCCCTCTCTTTCCTCCTCCATCCCCAAAATCTCACTCAATGCCTGGGCACAGAGAATAGGCAGAGGGAGGGAGTTTTTCCTGGCAGGGAATAGAGCCAAACACAAATTCTACATGGCTACTGGGAGCACTGGTACCCCCTGTGTTCCCAGGGACCAGGAGCTGCATTTCACTTCGACCTTGGAAGCTGAACTGAAGGTCATGTCATGCTGCCTGCCTTGTCACCAGCCAAGGAGGTTGTAAACACTGGTTTCAGAGGCTGCCTTGCTTTTTGAAGATCTGAAAGTGCATTTATCTTCCTGAGACATGCATTAATCTACTAACTACCAGTGAAGATAAGGGGATGAAAAGAGGCTTGGTAGGGAGGAAAAAAAAATAATAAAATAAACTGAAATAAACTAAAGCAATCAAATCAAATAAATAAAATGGAAGAAAGTCAAAGACTCATTTTCATCAGTACAGAAGAGGTCCATGGACTCTTTCACAGTGCCTCAGGCACTGATGTCCCATCACACAGCTGCCTTATCACAGCTCTCCTCTGCACCAGACTCACCCTGGCAGTGTGAGGTGACAGCTTACAAAGTGTCTGAGTCCCCTCACTGTGCCCCGAGCTCCACAGTTGATCTCTTTAATCACCACATCTCAGTGACAAGGCAGTGAAGAGACTCAACTCCCAGCAAGACAAATCCAGAGCAGGTTGTTTATTTTCTCCACAGGCAGCTTCGACTCTGTGCCTGGGCAGAGCCAAGCAGGGCCTGGAGCCTTGGAGGAACAAGCCTTTGGTTCTCTGGAGCTGGACCTCAGCTCCTGCTGGGGGAGGCAGAGGTAAAATAAAATTGTATTTAAAAGAAAATGAGCCTGGGTTGGAATCTCCTTGCTCCAAGCCACAGTTTCCTCAGCTGCAGGAGAAAATCAACATTGGACTTCCATGTGAGGGAAGCTGGATATCAAGAGTTTGAATGTTTTGAATCATCCTCTGTGTTTGGCTCCTCTGCTGAGCCTCCCCTGGATCCCCTGCTCTTCGTGGCAGAAGCCTCCTGGGTTCAGGCACTGAGGGGTTGCTGGCACAAAGGGAAAAAAGGCCAACAACCTAACTGAGGTTGGAATCAGGCACACTACAGCTGACAGGAAGGAAGAGGGACCCAGCTGTCCCCAAAACCTGTGGGAGCCAGCACCTCACACCATGGAAAGGGAGGGAAAGGTGGGCTCCTCCACCATGAAGTGCAGGGCTGATTTCATCAGCAGCAGGGCTGGGCAGGGAGGTTCCAGGGCTGCCTTTTCCCCCAGCTGCACCCTGGGGGGCTCAGGGGGGTGTCACCACCTTCACAACCCAGGTCACATCTCCAGGCAAGCCTGGCCAGAGCCCTGGGCTGTCTGTCTGCAGGGCAGATGAAGGGGAAGGTGGAATTACAGAAAGAGCTGGGGGTGGGGGAAGTGCTGCAGAACTAATGAAGAGCTTTGAAGGGGATGGGGAATTGAGTCAGGTTCACATTAAAGGGCAAGGAAATGAATGCTGGAGATGAAGGCGCCTGCAAGTTCAAATGCAGCAAGCTGATAAATAAATACAGTTAAAAGAATGACTTTTAATTACATTTGAAAGAGAAAAAATAGGGAGAGCTGGGGGGAATGATAGAAAAAATTCCTCCAAACTCAGCCACTCTGGAGCTCTGGCCTTGTTTTGGGGGCACTGCTCCTGCCTGCCCCATGAGCCCAGGGCAGCCACCAGCAGTGGCAGGGCTGGGGGGACAGCAAGATCAGCTGAGCCTGGGTTTAATGCCTCAATTAAGGTTCATTCTGATCAGATTTAAAAAGCAATTTAGCCCCACTAAGCTGCAGCAGGTCAGGAGCAGGGATAGATGGCAAGTCTCATTTGAAAGCCAAACACACACACATTCCCATCATTAACGGCCCCATCCCATTAATGACAATAATATTGTTGGCTTAAAATGTTGCTTTCATTGAACAACTGGAGAAGAATGAAATGCTTTCCTCTAGTTTTTGGTCTGGTGCCAGGAGCTGCCTGTAAAATCCAGATAAGAGTTCTCAGCACAAACTTCTGATAAGGGAATTAGCAGGTAAACTTTAAACTTTGGTGAAGGCGAGGAGGGGAGGGAAAGCATTTGTGGTCCCTTCAGTGGTGTCAGGCTGAATCTCACCAGACCCTGATGCCACAGTCCCTGAGTCCTCATCCCTATTATCTATCTGTACTGGGAAATTACCTGTTTCCATAGCTGAGGCCAAGGCCTCATCCCCTTAAGAATCTGCCTTTTTCCTCTCCTTTCTATTTTCTCACACCCCAGAGACCATCCTCCATCCTATTCCTAGCACTGCCCCTCTCTTAAGTGGAAGCTAATTCCCTGTCAAACCTCTTGGGGTTCTTTCATCCCCTCTTTAGAAAAAAAATCACTTCACCTAGATTATCCACAAACCCAACCAGACCTGAAAATGAATGTATTGACTCTGGGTAAATCTCCCTCTTGCAGATGCTGAGCCCAAGAACATCCGTCATGGTCAGGATGAAACACCTCGATGAAATGCCCTCTGGAGAAAGGGTCTCTCACACTATTTGTCCACTTTGCCAAGGCTCAAGTCCATGAAATCTAAAGCCGATGCACCAGAAATCCTGAGACATCTGCAACTTGGAAGGAGAGGATAGTATAGAAATTAATCTGCTCATACAATCAGTTCAATCTCTACATCCACTTGGTTCAGGAGTGATAAAATCCTTGGTCACCATTTGGATGGGCAGGTTAATGCCAGGGGTATTTGGAATACTCGTTCCACTCCTGGAGAACCTATACCCAAAGGGGATTAAATCAGCAGTTCATGATTGTGGAATAAATTCTGGTCAGAAGAGCAAAGATTAGGGCATGAGATCATCTCTCTGTCTATCTCTGAGCCTTGGAGTGGCTCCCAGCCAAGCTGTGCTTTTAAATTTTTAAATAAAGTGGTGATACAATCAGCTGGGAGGTAAAAAATATTTCTATGATCCTCCTAAAGCTGAATTTCTGATTTTGCCTTTCCATCCCCATTACCCTCTGCTGTTGGGAGGTGGGTAAGGCTCAGGAGCAGGATGGTTCCTCATAGAAACACCAAGATTTAGCAAACTGCTCCTTCCTGCTTTCCCACACTGACACTTTCTCTTCAGGAGCTGCTGCCTGAGCTGCACAGTTGTTGTGGAGGCAAGGCCAAAATCCAGCCAGCCCAAGGAGAAATCACCGGGTTTTTCAGAAGCTAAAAGGAATTTGTCACTTTGTCCCAATTTTCTGGGTTTGGACTTCTATATCCTGAGAAGGAACACCAAAATAACACATCAAGGACCATTTGTGACAAATTTCCTGCTTGCACCTGAACAGACCAACTGGGAATTCCAGAGCTGGATCAACAGTATTATCACACCCATCCCTTAGTTTTAGGATTGGCCAAGACCTCCAGGACCTCAGAGTTTGGGAAAGGCTGAAATCCTTGCCACCCCAGGCTCCTTCAGACTTCCATTCTACATTTTGAACCCTCCTTGTCCCAAAACTTCTGTGCTTCCATCATCAGGCATCAGTAACCCAACAAATTCACTATTTCTGGAACAGCAAGAGCCAGGCAGGAATATCTTGTTAAGGCATCTCTTACAGTTTGGAAAAGGCAGATTCATCTCAGTTAAAACACTCAGGAGAAAGAGACCCAGTTTGATGAATTTCTTCTGCTGGGGAGAAGAAAAATCGAGACTAAGACAACTTGTTTTAACTTTTTTATTCAAAGTCATTTTGTTTTGAAATGTAAGCTGATTATAATAAAAATATATTTTAAAAATGAAAAACAGGTCATGCATGAAACACTTTGATATCATCAAAATGAAGTATTGCAGCTTTTTTATTATTATTATTTTTTGTCACAGCTCACAAAAGTCTCAGTGATTTTGACTTTTTTTTCATGGCAGGACAAGGAATTTTAAGCCTCTATGTTTCTTTCTGGGATAAGCAATCATTTATAGTAATGCAGTTTTTCTCAGAGAAAAAAAAAAAAACAAAACAGAACCAGCCTTTCAGTTTCCAGCTCTGCTTTGAACTGAGACTGGGAGTTAACTAGAGTGATCCAAAGTTGTTAAAAACCAAGAGAAAAGCTTTCATATTTCAGACTTCTATCTTCCTCTGCTCCCAGCGGCCAAAGAAAATGCCATTAGCCCTGGAGGTACTTTTGGTAAATAAAGAAAAGGGGAAAAGAAAAAAGGAGGAAAAAAAAAATATAGAAAAGATAGACAAGAGAATAGTCTTTATCTTTTATTTTTCTGTCGTAAATATATTATAAACCATTTTCTCCAAGGCGTGAAATTGTCTCACTTTAGCCCTGGAGAGCCAGGGGAGTCTGAGCTTTCAAAGCTGCCTTTTGAAAGGGGCCGGGTGTGTTTTAAAGCCCGTCTCGAGTGGGTTTGTTAAGAGGGAGCAGCTCAGTGGGGCAGGTGGAAATGCCCCTGCAGAGATCCCGGGATTCTGGGAGAGGCTGAGGGAAAAGAGCTCAGCTCTGCAGGCTGCCAACCTCAGCCAC
This sequence comes from Zosterops lateralis, assembly GCF_965231275.1. Lineage (NCBI taxonomy): Eukaryota > Metazoa > Chordata > Aves > Passeriformes > Zosteropidae > Zosterops > Zosterops lateralis. The sequence continues at coordinate 3,733,081 of NC_139780.1, read as the reverse complement.
TATTTGTACATCAATCCCCAGAAGGAGGGGACAAAGCCTCGCTTATCGCATCTCCCAGGCTTTAGTCCTGGCTGCTCTGCCATTTATTTGAGAGTATTTACCGGGGGAGTTGTTCCAGGGAGGGGAGCAGGTCCTGGGTCATTCCTGCTGAGGGGATCAGGGATTTCAGGGGCTCACTGGTGACTTTTGCTTCTCTAAAGCCAAGAGCTGCTGCTGATGTTATTACTGACAGCTTTGCTGCCCTCGCCGCGGTGACAGGGCTGGGAGCTCTGTGCTGCTGCTGGTGGAAGATGATTTAGAAAAAAAAAGGTTATTTTGAGAAGTTTGGCTTGTGAGGAGGCCCCACTTGGGTCTCAGTTTGTTGTGGGAAGGTGAAAAAGTGCAGATAGAAAAAGCTGGTCCATCCCTCTGTTTTTCAGAGTTAGGCTTTTCCAGGGATTTTAACCTTTTATACTTTTTAATTAAGTTTTAAATTTTTGTCAGTCATGCTATCCATCTGTTTGATGGGTAATGAAATGCAGCTCCAGGAGGGATGGGAATATGTTTGGGACATAAAGAAAAAGAAAGAAGTTAATGACATGGACAGGAAAAGGAAAGAAAGAGGGAAGGGAAGGGAAGGGAAGGGAAGGGAAGGGAAGGGAAGGGAAGGGAAGGGAAGGGAAGGGAAGGGAAGGGAAGGGAAGGGAAGGGAAGGGAAGGGAAGGGAAGGGAAGGGAAGGGAAGGGAAGGGAATCCAGCATATCCAGCATCCCTCTCCTGGAGGGATGGACACAGATTTTTAAAATTACTTGAGACAGCAGTGATTTGGGGACGAGTGTTCTGTTGGAAAGTGCGGGCTACAAGGATGCTGCATTCCCAGCCCAGGAGAATCCCCCCTCTGCCCATCAGGAGAAGGTGACAGTCCTCCCACTTCGTGCTGTGGTACAGGAAGGGGAGGGAGGAACCCTGTGGAGCAGCACCCCAAGTCAAACATAACTGAACAGTTTGAATGCTCTGCAAGAAACTGCTCCCAGAGTGAGGCCTCTGCTGCTGCCTCTCCCTGCTGTGCTCCTAAAATGCCAACAGCACAGAATTCAGATTTGTGAATCTGTGGGGAGTTTTGCAACCCAGTTGAGTAGAAATCCTGGGATTTCCCCCTTCCTGAGGAACCCTTTGCTGCAGGCAGTCCTTGCAGGGGGAGCAGGGAAACCACAGCCTTGCTCAGGGACACAGAAGCAGCTCATGGCACGGCTGCTGTGCTGCACAAACTGTGGGCTCAGGTTCGGGGAGCTGCCTACAGACATCCAGCACTGCCAGTGCCACCAGAACACACTCTGGGTGGAAGAAGCAGCACAACTACAGCGTCCCCTCTGGAGGGAAATATGCAGAAAAAGAACCTTGTGAAGGGCATGATAGTGCTACTTTTATTGGCAAAAAAAATACACTGATAAGATTATTATTCCCATTATGGTAAAGGTTCCACTGAAAACTAGGTAGTGTGGGGGCTGTTCACATTACAGAAAACATTCCCACATTGCAAGTGCTCACAGACATGCAACTCCAAACCACTCAGTGAGGTGACCATGGACACTTGAGAGAGCAGTGGCAGAGACAGGCTGGCTCCATCCCACTCCAGCCATGCCCTGATTGCCTTGGATTTATTGGTTTTCTCAGCTCAAAGGGGGAATGGCCTCTAACTGACAGAGAGGAGGTTTAGAATTGACATTAGAAAGAAATTGTTCCCTGTGAGGGTGCGCAGGCCCTGGCACAGGGTGCCCAGGGCAGCTGTGGGTGCCCCTGGATCCCTGGCAGTGTCCAAGGCCAGGCTGGACATTGGGGCTTGGAGGAACCTGGGACAGTGGGAGGTGTCCCTGCACATGGCAGGGGATGTAACCTGATGACCCTAAAGTCCCTTCCAGTCCCAACCACTCAGTAATTCTATGGAGTGCAACCTTTGCTGATGGAGCTACTGCAAAGCTCTGCTGATTCTGGAGCCCTCAGGGAGTCTCAGCCCCTCCCCTGACTGCAGAGCAGGATCCAGGCAGAGCTGGTGGCAGCGCTGCTCCTGCAGTGCCTGGGTGCCATTTCTGCACATATTTCCAGCTGCACTCCCAGGGAGCCTGATAGTCCCATCTGGAAACATCAGAGCTCAGAGGGGGCTGGAAATGGTTGTGGCAATTCTGAGCAGGAGGAGGTGGATGATTGGGGCTCCATAAAAGTCACTGCAAAGATGTGACACAGGCAGTCCTCACCTCCCCTTGCTCCAGGAACAGGGAGAGGAACAACGTGGCTCCCGGACTGGAAACGGCCTGGAGGTTTTGCTTTTACCAGCTTTGTTCAGCTTTAGGAATTCCCAGTGATGCAGGGCCCTAAAAGCATCCCTGGGTTGTCTGTCTGCTGCTGGTGCCTGGGAGCAGTGAGGAGTGGGGTCCCTGGGGACTTTGGACTGTCCTGTTGGGCTTTGGGAGGGGCAGAAGAAAGAGGTGGCAACACCACAACTGTCACTGTAGGACACGAAAGAAAGACTCCAAGTATTTCAGAATGCAAAGAACACAGAAAAAAAGGCTTTATTGTCTAATTCTTACTACCTTTTATAAGGTGTTCCCATACAGACTGAACATGGTTGGTGAATAGGAACGACACCTCTCTGATCCCATTGGTTAAACTGGAGAAACAGAAAAACACCACCTGGAGAAAGATTGTTCTGAGAAAGGAGAATTGTTTGCCAAGATTGTTTTGAGGAGAAACTTTCTTGAGAATTTTTTCCTTGGGAAAAGTTAGCAGCTGCCAGCAGGCTGAAATCTCTCAGAGCCAGAAATATCAGGCCCACACCACAGCTACTTCTCATCTGCTCTCCAGGGTCACATTGCCCCCCAGCCTGAGCTCCTCAGGCTCAGGGTGACTCTTGCTGCATTGATTGAGTTTTTCACATCCCTGACAAGCAGAAAGTTCCCTGTCAGCAGCTCCCCCAGGACCTCCTGGAGCACTTGCATAAACATGCAGCTTTCCATCCTCGTTTTGCACAAATAGACATCTCTCAGCACACTGAAGGGACAGTCTCTGGTTAACCCCACCTGTCCAGCTCCACAGCCTGATCCTTCCCACCACACTGGAGCATGTCTGGAAGCCACTTGTGCAGAGCACAGCACAAGACCAGCTTCTTTCCACCAAACCAGCAACATCTCACCTTGTCTGTGCTGTGCCAGCCCAGGTCTGAGGGGTTGGGGTAGTTATCACACCCCAATGTGCAAGGTTCTGCTGGGTAGGAAAAGGGAAAACAAAGTCATTTAGAATGAGAGATTGACACTGTTTTACAACAACACAGATTCTGAGCTTCAGAAGGCTGAAAATAACTCCTTTATTTTTGGGATGTGTCTCCCTTTTATACTATTTTACACAGACCAATTTGATTGGTGAAACAGAGACAAACCTCTTCACTCACATTGGTCAGACCAGAGGGACATCAAGAAATCCCTCTTAGGAAAAGGAATGAATAACAAAGTTACAGTTACAAAATATTTTCTCCTGTTTTGAGAAAATTTCCTGGGAAAAGAATTTCAGAAAACCAAAACACCTCAGGCACAGAACCAGGGCTACAAGAGATCCCTCCAGGTGCAGGTTTTATCATCACAGCTGTGACTGTGGTGGCTCTGTCAGAGCTCCCTGGCACCAAGGGACACAGAAACTTTGGGACTGTCCCCCAAGGCTGGTCATGGTCACTGGCAGCTCCCAGTTCAGTGGAACAGGCTCAGGCTTTCAATGTTTTAGGAGTGCCACAAGACAGCTGAAAATTTCTTCCACCCTGTCATGGCTTTGGTTGGTTTTGCAATCAGTTGAGCCCAGAGGTCATTTATGATTAATAATAGGAAAGGAGATGAAGGAGGCCTTTGTTTTTCAGCCAAGTGTGTGCCAGGGATCACCCTGGGAGGAAGAAGCTGTGCTTCCCACCAAGGAATGGCAAATGTTTGTTTGGATGAGACAACCAAGAAAAGCACTGCCTAGATAGACCCCAAGTGGTCACAAATCCCTTTCGTTCCCCCAGGAATTCTGCTGATTTTGGGGTCATTTTCCTGTTCTTTCAGACAGAGCAGGGCTGCAGCTGGTGCCAGGCTGGGGATCAGGGCTCTGCCTTCCACCCCTTCCCTGGTGCCTCAGTGTCCTCATCCTGTTGGTGACAGCCAAGGAATTTGTGAAGATGAGCATGGTATCAGTTGAGGAGGGTTCACAGACCCTTGGAGTGAAAAACTGAGGACAAATATAATCTAAATGAAAGGCTTTTTGAAAATGTGAAGCACAGAAAGAGTTTTTTTCAAGCCAAGGAATTCTCATTCCACCCCTGCCATGGGCAGGGACATCATCCACTAGCCCAGGTTGCTCCAAACCCTGTCCAGCCTGGCCTTGGACACTTCCAGGGATGGTTTTCTCCCTCCCAACACCAGTTTTCTTCCCCAGGCTGGGCCAGAAGGAAAAATTGAGCCTGGAGAGCCCTTGGGACTTGGAGGTTTTGTTGTTTCTTGATGCAAAATAAAATGAAGAAGAAAAAATTTGTCAGTAAATTGGAGGGGCTCCAGCGAAAGGAGATAAAGATGATTAAGAGTTTAGAAGGATTGACCTATGAAGAAAGATTAAAGGAACTAATTATGTACAGCTCAGATAAAGGATGAGTAAAGAGGTGATTTAATAATGCCCTGCAAATACTCAGGAAGGTGTCAACAGTAAAGGCAGAGGGAGGAATTATTTAGAGTCCTTCACCAAGGAATGACACAAGTGATGCAATGAAAGGGGAAGGTGACATGGGACATCAGCACAACACAGACAAAACCAGAGATTTCCTTTGGGAGCAGCAAGTGAGTTAGGAGCACAAATCCCCTGGAAACACCCTGCCCTTCAATCCCTAAATGATCAAAGAATGCATTTTCAAAGGTGTTTAGGTGCTTAAAGGTGCAGGCAAGTGCTCTAATAGGATTTTCAAGTGCATCTAAGCAGGTTTCAACGGGAATTAGGCACTTAAATAACTTCAACAGTTCCACCAGTTCCTTACTCACATCCTTGCACAAACACAGCTGGAAGGTCTGGCTGTAGGACTCAGCAGAAATTCCCCAGCAGGAGAAGATCAGACCTGAATCCCCAGCTGAGTGAGGGTGGAGTGCAGGAGGACGTTCTGTAGGAGGCCATCCTGCCTTGTCAGGGTGTTGTGCATCGATCTGCACAGTCCATTTGAAAGTCAATGAGATTTAGACTCTCAGACCCATTAAAATAAAAAAATTGTAAAATGCCTTTGGCACTTCAGCACCTTGGTCAGTTGGACAGGTCCTTGTGCAGGTTATCAGTGAACAGAGCTGTCCCAAAACAGCGTGGTCACCTTGTGCTCCCCTGGGATGTGTCACCAGCACTCCAGGGAAACGTGTCCCATTTTTTCTGTGCCACAATTAAGTCATCCATGTTTTCTATCTTCCCCCTGTAAAAATGATCACCTGGTTGGAGGAGGGCTGTGAAGGCACTACAGGAGAGGCAGGATGATGATGGAAATTGAGAGTCAAAAGAGTCCCAGGATGAAAATCCCACAGGAGTTTGCAGCTAAAAACACTGGGAAAATATAGGGAGGGAATCTCAAGTGTGGACTTAGAAGAGAATTATTGACCTCAAAGTTTTCTTCCCAGTGCCTCGTGCAGATACTACCAAGACTTCAATCTGCTCTCCAAGGAGCTCAGCCAGCAATGCCTGATTGGAGGGGCTCCTGCAGGGAGATTCCCCAAGGCTCCTGGGGAATCCTCCTCCTCTCTTGCCTGGCTGCTCTCCTGGACAGCAAAGTCCCAGAGAAGGTCACAGCATTCCCATCAAAACCCCTCCAGATCCTTGGGACAATTCCATCAGTGCTCTGTAAATGCTCACAGTGGACTCACATCTCTGCCCCAAGCCCAGAAACATAAAATTCGTGAAGTGCTTCTGCCTTCTGACTGTTCCCAAATACACACACAAATAATCAAAAAAAGGGAAAAAAACCCAAAACACAACAAAGGTTATGAAAACCAGCCCAAATTGCCAAACTCTGAGCTCAGCCAATCCCCAGCCTGGGACTGCCACAGCTGCCGGTTTAGATTCTAGAGGAGAAGTTTGAACACAGTCATGACACAAGGAAAGGTGAGAGGAGAGAGGCTGTGACTCCTTCTTGTTCTTGCCCTGAAGGGATTTTCAGGGCAAATATTCGAGCTACACTTTTCATTAAACCACAAACTTGTCATTTTAGCCTAGAGTATATATAAATACACATACATATATGTATTTTCAAGTAATTGCTTAAAAACAGGGAGGTGTTTGAAAGGCTGGTTTAACCCTTTTGCAGCACTTGAGTCCACTTGAAATTATATGAGAGAGGAAAGTTAAATATGAAGATAAATGCATAAATGGCCAGAGTTGCTATGGAAATGGGAGAGGATGGAAATTGAAAGTCAATAGAGGACTAACTTACTGTTCAATTTTAAAAATAGTCTTTCTATACAGAAAGGGAACATTTTTCAAACCTCTGTTGGCCTGTATTATACAAAATGTGAAGTGGTTTTGTGGCTGGGTACAGCAATTTAGTGCTGCATGCTCCACCAGCAGCCTGCATGGTCCATGGTACCATAAGTGGGACTTTTCCTCAGGTTTATGCCAGTCTCCATTCCAGCTCCAGAGCCCTGGTGCTAAATGTCAGCATGGAAAGCACAGATATGTGGGTCAAACTCCTACAAATAATTTGTAGGGATTTCAGGTCAGTTCTGTTTATTTTTTAACATAATTCCCCATGGAAAGAAGGTTTATCAGGTTGGGCTTGTTACCCCCGGGGCACTGCACAGTAACTTTCCAAACCTGCTGGCCTGCAATCAGATTTGGTGGAAGAAGAGGCATCTCTGAGGAATTAAGTCCTATCAGCCTTTATAAAGGAGGATATTCTCAGATGAGCACTTTCTGCCCTTGCCCTTCTCTTTCCCATCCCTCTCCCAAGGAGCTCAGCCAGAGAATCCACATGGGACAGGAGCGTGGAAAACCAGCCTTCCTCTGTTCCACTGCTTCCAAAGCCCCTTGTTTTATTAAGATAAATGTAATACACTTCCCTGGTTCCATTCAGAGAGGGAGAGCAAATTATGTTTGAACAGTGTCAAACCCCATCCCTGAGCCGCATAACAAGAGGAAAGTGGGGCTTTGCTTCCACCAGCCCATGCTTCACTCTCCCTCTCCATCCCCAGACACTTCTGAGGCTTCTTGGTACATTTATTCACCTCCAAAATGGAGGTGAATAACCCCTGTTGGCACTGACAGCCCAGAATTCACAGCTCATCATATCCCACACCCCAAGGACTTGGCTCTTTCAGCCTCTTGGTCTTCCCTGCTTGTTTGCTTCCCCTACCTCATGCTCTGTGGTGCCCAGAAGCTGCAGGAAACCCCTTCCCACAGATCTAGGTGAGAGCACAGCAGCCCTGGGACACGTTCCTGCCCACAATTCCCATTCCATGGACCCCTCTCCCCCTCTGTTCAAAGCACACGAGTCTCTCTCAGCAAATTTCTGGCAGCTGGAGGTGTCTGGCTGACTCAGGTACAGCAAACCTGAAAAAACAAAACCCAACAGACCCAGAAGATGCTGAAATTCAGCTTCCCAAGGCAAAGAGCTGGCACAAGCTTCAGCCTTGGCGAGAAGATTCTGCCTCTTCCCTCTCTCTGAGTCACGTTCCCCAAGTCTAGCTCCATGCCCTTCTGCAAGGGGGGTTGGAAAGAATTCCACAGCACCAGCAGGATTCTCACCATCCCCATTTCCCAGCCTGTCGGAAAAAAAGGCCTTTAAAAATAGTTCTGTGCTGCTGGGTGGGATTTTCTTCTGCAGGTGCTGTGCAACGGAGAGCGAGATGAGATTCTAATCATAGCTCCTTGGCAGAGGGAAGGTTCAGAGTTGAGCCGTGCAGCAGCAGCCTCATTTTCACAGCAATATCACTTTATTCTCTGGGTGTCAGGGGGACACATATTGCTGTCATTTCCCCGTGCCATGTTTGTGTAAAGGATGCAAAGAGCAGCCCCAAAACATGGAGCTATCACTGATCCATCTCATCCAGGCAGGGAGAGGGGCCTGGTTGGTGCCTGATGCTTCTGCTCTGAGCTCCCAGAGAGTTCATCCCACAGGACAGAGGGTCCCTGGGCTGCTGGGTGCTGCAGGGGTGAGGGGAGACTTCCCATGCAAGCAGAATGTCCTGGGTTGCAGTGTAGGATGTGCACAAAGTATTTATTCCATCCCCATCCCCATGAGCTGTTGGAACCAGGTGGGGCAGTGTTTTCCCAGGCCCCTCCTTTGGGCTCTTCTGCTCATGGCCCATCAATGCCTTGCCCAGGACTCACAGGGAACTCCCTCCAGGAGCTCTCTCTGTTTAATGGGCCATCAAGGAGCCACTGCACGACTCCTCATCCCATTGGGAGATGCTCCCAATGCCCAGGGGGAGGAGCCAAGCATTCCCACCTGGAGAGAATCTGGGATTTGGGACAGGACAAGCAGCCCTGAGCCACTGGATTCCCAGAGGAGCAGAGCTCCCAGACCTTTCTGTGGGATCACTGCTTCAGGAAGAGCCCCTCACCTGGACTGCTCCCACCACCCTGCTCAGGGTGTGTTCTGACTCTGTCAGTGCTCTTTTGTATTATTGCATTTGTTTTATTTTACTTTTTCCCTTTCTTCTTATAAAATTGTATTTCTGACTTGGAGCCTCTCACTCATTTTGCTTTCAAACCACAACACAGAGAAATCGGAGCTCAAGGCTGCATCTCCCCATTGCATGTCACGGCTTTGCACTCACCACTGAGGGCTGCCTCTTCCCCACCACAGCCCCAACCTGCCCTATTAAGAAATTCTCCAAGCCATAAAACAATTTTTTTTCCCAAAAATGAGTCAAACCTGCCACATTTCTGTCACAGCAAGTTGCCACCACCCTGCTCAAGGTGTGGGGTCTGCTTGGCTCATTTTCTCTCACACCAGAACCTCCTCATGAACCTGAGCACTTTCTGCCAGGCCCCTTCACTCTGAGCTGTGAGTCCCCAGGAGCAGGAGGTCCCTGCCAGAGCCTCTGCACCTGGATCCCTGCAGAGCAGCAGGCTCCCCACACACCAAGGCATTTCTGACAAGGTCTCCCAGCACAGTCCAGCAGACACAAACCTTCATCTGCTGAAGTTCAGGTTCCCGCAGTGCAGTGGGGAATTGCAGCACCACCACACCCCACAGACAGCAGCACCTTTTCCTTTTATTTCCCCTTTTGTCTGGCCCCATCTCTGCTGAGCTCTGCCCTCTGCCAGCTCTCACCATCAGGGCTGCAGTTGCTCTGGGGTGGTGCTGCCTCACCCATCCATCCTTTGCTGTTTGAGCCCAGACACTTACAACTTCCTGGAGGCATCACCAGCTTATTTGTAGCTGAGGAGTGTTTTCTCAATGGAGAAAGCCAAAACACCACTCCAAGGAGCCTCTCAGACATGAACAAACCCTGGGACAGCTCGAGAAGGGAAGCACTTTGGCCCAGCATTTATCTCCTCTGGATGTTTTGCCTGCTGTTCCTTATTCTCCAAGTAGAGCTCCTTGCTAAGCCCCAGGTTTTATAAGGACATTTGATGCAATAAAAAAAGTCTGTGTTGCTTTGAGGACATGGAATCAGTCTGGGTGCACTCAATCCAACAACTTGGCATGATTTAGGAGCTTTTGGGGATGCCTGGACCGTTCCAGGAGCTGGGCAGGTGGGTGCTCAAACTGGAGCATCAGTCCAAGCTGAACCTGTCCTGTCCTGTCAAGGCCACCCAGGCTGGTGCCTGCTCCCTGCAGGATCTACAGGAGAGTCTGATGGAGCCCTGGTGAGAAGTGACACCCATCAGCTGCCCTGGAGCAGCCACCTCACCCTGGGGGGTGGATTTGCAAATCTCTAAAACAGAGATTATTGCTGTTTGTTTTCCAAAACAGAGATTATTGCTACAGAACGACACCTTCATGTCACCCCAGCCAGGAAACCATTGGTGACAGCCAGCCCAGCATGACCACACTGCCATGACACCCCTTCACTGCACCCTTCCACGTCCACAGATGTTTTATCAGCTGCCTGACAGGGCTGGCACATCCCGTCTCAGAGCTCTGCTGTCCTTACCAGCGGCAAAGCCATTAAGCCCCCTTTGCAGCCCCACATGCATTCGCTTCATGCCTTTAATCCTGACAGCCCAAGTAAATTCCTCCTGAAAAGAAAACCCTTGTTCCCCCTCCCCAAGCTGCTGCTTCTTGCTAAATGTCATTAAAAGCAGAACCCACGGTAACATCAGTCCTTGCTGAAGGTTGAAACCACCTTGACTGTAATCTTGGTTTGGCACTGGATGGGGAAAAAAAAAAAAAAAGAAAGAAAAAAAAAAACCTCCAGATACTTCTTCCACTTCTCTGTCAGCTCCACTTTGCATCAAAATCTCCTTTGTATGTCACACAGCTATTAAAGTTGTGGATTGTGGCTGGGCTCTGTGTGTGTGGACGTGTGTGTGTCTGTGCCTCAGAAACTGGGTCACTCGGAGAGCTCTCCATGAAAACACTGCCCTGACAAATCCAGGCTGGCAAGACTCAAAGATACCCCTTATAATGTGTTTTTTTTCTGCCTCCCATCATGCTTTGAAATGAGCAAATAATGCTACTTTCTGCTGTATTTTTGTATCTTTTATTCAGGAGCTTCCTGAGGTAAATAACCTCAGGCAGGCAAATCCAAGGGGATGCTCCTATCTCTCTTGCTGTCTGCTCACACTGAAATCATGATGTACTTTGCTTTCATGATGCTCTTTATCGAACATTCTTTTTTTTTTTTTTTTTTTTTTTTTCTTTTCCAGGAGAAATGGCTATCAAGGAGGGCAAGAAACTTCACATATTTGGCTCAGGCTTCAGTCCCAGCGTTTTGTCAACCTTCTGTCCCTGTCACTGCCCCAGAGGGGACAGGAGGGCACCTCCAGAGCCCACAGCACCTCCCCATCACACAGGGGACACCTGTGGCCATCACTCCTGGCAGAGCAGAGGGTGGCTCCTCATCCAGGGCTCCTTTAAGCAGGCAGACATCCTGTAATTCCCATCAGGGCTCTGAATGACACAGCTCAGGCGGTTTCTGGCTGAGGCTGAGGGGTGAATCCTGTCACCCTCACCGGGGCACTGAGAGGTGGGGAACCAGCAGAGCAGAGAGTGGGGCTGGCCCAGCTCAGCACCAGGCAAAATCCAGGCTGGAGGGGGCAAGAGGAGGGGAACTGAAAGTTGCTGACTCCATGCAGGACAGAAAGTCATAGACTACAATCTCAGGAGGAGCTGAGAGGGGGAAGCCTGTGCGTTTTCTTATTAACAGCTTATTTTAATAATTACAGCATGAGAGAAAGGATGGCAGGAAGAAATACCTGGGCAAGGAAGGCTTTTTCTGCAAAGCTGTTGTACACTACAATGACACAAAGATTTTGACTTCAGAAGAGTGGAAAATGACTTTATTTTTGGGATGTGTCTCTTTTTTTATACTATTCTACACAGACCAATCTGATTGGTGAAGCAAAGACAAACCTCTTCAATCACATTGGTCAGACCAGAGGGACATCAAGAAGTCCCTCCAAGGGAAAAAAATGTAAACAGATTTGTAGTTACATAAACACATCTCTTGTTTACAGAAAGTTCCCTGAGAAAGGAATTTCAGGAACCAAAACATCCTAGGCACAAACCAGGGCTACACAAAGAGGGTCTTGGGGAGCCAAAATAGTGCTCTTTTTTTTTTTCTTGTGCTACTCTCAGTGCACTTATTTCCCTTAAAGCAAGGAAAACTTAAGTGACCACAAATAGAGCCAGGGACAGGAAAGGGGCTGGAAGGATCTGATTTCAGACAGATGTCTGCTGGCCTGGGGGAGAGCTTGTAGAGGAGGATTTCAAAACCCCAGGGTGAGGGAAATGGAGTTGAGGAACTGAAAGTGCATTTTCACGGGCTCTAATCTAGACTCTGTCTTCTCTTAGCGCTCCACTCTGGTAAATCTCAACGTGCAGGTTGTGAACCCCATTTTACCAACTGGGAAAGCAAAGCAGGGCAGAGATAACAGGCAGCCTTCATCATCTAAGGGGGTTTGGCAGCATCCTGAGCCAGGCAGGGGTGGTAGAGAGCCCTTCCCAGCAGGCTGCGCTGCTTGGACAGGGAAACAGAAAGATTGTGGTGTGGGAAAAGGGGAGATTTGTGATAGATGTAGTGTATAAATTCACATATAAAATATTGTATTAAAAGTTTGGACTATTAAAAGCTACTTGGGGCATCTCCGGGATTCCAAGGCCCATTGGGCAGCTGTGAAACCACAAAACTTGCAACAGAAATGACAGGGCCGGACTGGAGATGACTCATTCATCAAGGATGGACTGGAGATGGCCCATTCATCAAGGATGGACTTCTACTTCACGGCTACTCAAGACCTGATCTCAATCTTGGTGGAGGATCCAGAGGATGATCAAATCAGCACCCCAAAGGAGGAGTCCAGGAAGACTCTTGAGACTTCTTTCATACTTACAGGAAACCCTTTCAAAACCTCACTTGGAAATAAAGAAATACATGAATATTCAGACTTTCAATAGATGTAGCCTCTGGACAGAAAAACTGTATAAAAGCTGTATGCCAGACCCAGCATTTGTGGGCAGGGTTGGATGGCACCGTTGCTGCTGTTCCTCTGTCCACCCAGCATTCCATCGATGCTGTCCGATTTTATTGTGGCTTTTTAAATTGATCTTGGAAAATTGCTAAATAAATTCTTTTAATTTGGATTGGCTTCTAACACATGGAAAGGAGAGTGAGTTCCAGGCGTTGCCTTGTGAAATCTCGCAGGGGGAGAGCTGAACCACCCACATTGGGCAAGTTTGGGGTTGTCCAAGGTCACTGAGGAGTAGAAGTGCTGATCCAGGAGCCCGTGGAGGATGGCTGGGTGTGTGTTCAGCAGGCTGTAGGGAGGGGACACACGGGACATCGCTCCCCTAAAGTGTCCTCTGGCTAATGTATTCAGCGGTGAGTTTAGGGGATCTCAGGAGAATGAATTGTCAGAGCGTCGGAAGCCAGAGATGGCAGGGGAATTACTGCTAATCCTTTCTTGCGGGACACAACACTCCAAAGGATTTAAAGGCTATTCAAAAACGTCCAAAAAGAAGAAGTGACAAGGACACCCCTCCCTCTTTCTTACATTTTAGGTTGGTCACTTGCTGCAGGCTGGGAAAGACAGAACAGAGAAACTTCCAGGAGAGGGAAGGGATGAGAGGGAGAGAAGGAAAGATGAAGAATGAAGATTAGATCTGGAGAAAAGCCGATCTTACCCTCTCAGGGAGTGTAGGCTGCAATTAAATCTCTTTTGCCTAACAATACCCCATTGTTATTTGTAGTAGTACTCGAGATGTGGCGATAAGGGAGGAGGGAGCTGCAGGCAGGGGAGGCTGCAGTTACTATCCTTGGAAATCCTCTGGCTGGAGGGCCCTGGGCCCCAGACCCTTTACCTCAGCTGAGGATCTCCCCATCACCAAAAATAAAAGTATTTTGAACAGCTCTGGTGGGAGGATTTTGGAGGTGTGGGGTTTGGTGGAAGGATTTTGGAAGTGTGAGGTTTGAATATCCTCTCCCTGCTGTTTGATTTGTAGCCATGGTCAAGGGTTTGGTCACGCAAAGGGACTGTGACCAAAGGTCACTCCCTCTGTATTTTGGGTAGGCTGGCAGGCACAAAGGCAGGTCTAGGCTGGGCATCTCTCGCCCTCCAGAGATGCTGAAGTTCTCTCACCCCAGTCACCTGTCCTTGCTGGGCCCCAAGAGCTGCCAGTCTCCATCCTGTCCCCTTCAGAACACGGCTGGTACCCATGAAATGCTCATTTCCATCCCTCTGATTATTCTTATGAAAAAAAGTATCACCCACAGATTGACCAGGAGCCTTCTGCCGTGTAGGTGCTTTGGTTAGTGCTGGAAACCCTGGGCCCAAGCCACCTCCAGCATCTGGGATCCACCCAGCTACACTGTGGCCTCTTTCCCACCCTGACATCCTGCACTAAAACCTTCCCTATTCATTTTTTTTTTCCCCCTTTACATTGCTCTTCAGGTGTTTTAACAGAGCTGTCCTCAATTATGCAACATTTCTCTGTGTGTTCAGAGCAGCACAGTGAGGTCCAGGCTGGTGCATTATCGACTGTGCCCTCTGGGTGACCTTGAGGCTGAGGAAGGTGAGAGCTCCTGGCAGATGGGCTCCTCTCTGCAAACCGTGCTGTGCTGTCATTTGTCCCAATTCCCAGCCCGAGCTGGTGATGGCAGAGAACAACTTATTAAGGAATTGCTTCTTTCCTCCCCTGTTCAGCTGCTCTCAGGCAGCTCCTATCGATCCACTGCACCTACTCGAGAAGTTTTGCACAAGGCACTTAGTGAAATTCATGCCAGGGGTTTGTCACTGGGTTCTGCTGCCTGAGCAGCACATGGGGCACAGGCAGGTGAAGGTTTGACTCTGAGAGGGTCATGGTAAGAGCTGTCATAGAAGAGCAATTTCCATTTTGCCAGATGTACTTTTCTTTATGTTACTTTTCATCATACCAAAAAACCCCCAAACACCCAAGGAACAAAACAAACAAAAATAAACAAGCAAAATAAACCCCCACAAAACAAAATCCAGGGTTTTATTTTGGGTGTGTGGGAAACATTTTTTACATTTTGGTGTTGTTTTGGGAGGCTAGTCAGATTGTGTAAACAGAAAAAAAATTCAAAATGAAAATATACTCTGAAAAACAACAGCATAAGCCTAAGCAGACATTTTTTAAAATGACATTGTGGAGCAATTTAACTTTTATTAGAAAACTCTTTTTCAGCCCCTCCAAAGCATTATTTAAAATCACTGCTTCCATGAAAAATATCTGTTCCAAAATTACATGCAACAGCAAACCAGAAACTCTACTGTGACAATTCCCATTCCATAGGTTCACCATGCTACCTCATTAAATTGCATAAACCACACACAAAACAGCATTTCCCAGAGGACAAACACTCTCCCTGAGAAGTTCCAACCTGCTCCTGTCAAGTACCAGTCGGTCCAGGGAAACCAGCTGCTTTTCCTCGTTCTGCCAGGTTTTTAAGTGACACTGGAAACCTGTGCTCCCGCTCAGGGGGGCCAGGGGAGAATTCTCACAGTGCTGCTCCTGCAGCCAGGCAGATCCAGGTGGGAAGGGCTGCACATGGCTCTGGTTCCCAGCTGTTACAGCTGCTGTGGTGTGGGGAGCACTGCTGGAACCCTGGAGGCTGAGAATTTCAGGCTTTCTGTGCTAAAAGGCACTGACCCTCAGGCAAACACCACACTTGACCTGAGGCTGTGGAACAGGCTTCCAAAATTGAGTAATAGGTCTGGGGTTGTGGGTGTGTAGTTTGAGTGGAGGTGTGCGATATCACAGGGTGGAAAGCTTGGAATTTGGGGTTTTGGTGTAGAGTGATACATGTGGAACAATGTGGAGTAAGGTTCTTTAGAGCTGGTTTCCCAGCCAGCTCTGCTCTTCAGATACCATATAAATGAATTTTTCCTTTGGGTCCAGATTTCAGACTGAGACGTGATCGTGGCTGGAAGAAGGAGCAGACTCACAATTGGTGGTAATTAGGAAGGCGTTTATTCAGGCTGATGGCCCCAGTGCGAAAGTGCAAGTGAGGATTTGGGGCTCTTACCTGCCCCTAAGTACAGGGGTGTTACCTTTGCAAATGAGGGGGAGTGGCTTAGGGAGGGGGCATTGACATGGCCATTTTGGGGCAAGAGGGGTGTGGGGATACCTGAAGCCTTGGCTGAGACACCTGGCTCTGCCAGAGCAATCAAGTACTGGGTGTGTCAATTGATAAGATACTATGGGAGACACAATGGGCTGGGAGAGGCTATTAAAGGGTAACGACAGGTATTTGAGAAAGGGGAGTGGGGGTAGTGATGAACTATTACAGAAACTCAATAACAAAAATCATACAGAACTTTAGAAAACTCAAAATGCACTGCAACAGTGGAGGATTTGGGACGTAGGATGGGTTCTTTTTCTTTGGATTTTAGGTGGTTTTTTTCCAGTTGGGTGAAGGGGTCCATGTTGTGGACTGCGGGTGGTTGGTTATTGGGTTGAAGGTATGAATAGTATTGGTGTCATCTCATTACTGGGGAGTTGGTGCTTGGGAGACCATGGAAGGAGTTAGAGACAGAGCCATTTTCTACCTTGCTAGCTAGAGCTCACCACTCATGAGACTGTGCCATAGATAAGAATTAATAAACCACTGAGTCCGAACACGAAACTGCGTCTCCTGAGCATTAATCCCGGCTCTAACATGAAGAAAAGAAGATAAGAAACCCAGAGAGCACAAATGCGATCACACTAATGAAGGCACACTCTGCTCGGAGCCCTGGCTGCAAAGCACAGCTTGGTGGCAGTGCCAGCACATCAGGATGTCCTGCCCCTGGGACAGCACCTCCACAAGGCAAGGGAGTCCAGAGCTGCATCTGTCCTGGCATTTTGTGTGAGTCAAATGAAGCTCGAAGTGAAATCAGGGCACATCCTCATTGCTAATGGAATAGCTTGGATGCAACAGCCCTTTGGAGCTTTGTCTCCATCTATTTTTATGACCTGGGCAAAAGAGATGCTTTAATAACTGGAATATTTTCAGATATTTACACAAGAGATTAATGCAGACCTGCACGGGTGTCTGCTTGGCTGCTCATTTCTTCACCCAGTGAGTAAATCCTATCAAAGGCACTTGCTGCAGAGTGGGCAGTTTCAAACAGTGCATGCCAGCAGCTGTGGAAACATGAGAACCTTGAGTTTTCCTTTGGACATTTGTTTCTTACAATGAAGGCAAATGAGTACGTGTGTTTCTGTGGGAACCACAATATTCCCCCATTTATAGTATTGGGGAAAAGTGTTTTGAGTCTTCAAAAAAAACCCATCTACTGTTTGTCTGCTGGGTAAATGGTGAAAATACAATTGTTCACACAGTGTTGTCCATCTTGGACTCATAAACCTCAGCAGTGCCTGGGCAGGTCACAGAATTACAGAGTGTGTCAGCCTGGAAGGGACCACAGAGGGTCAGCTGAAGTTATTATGGTTTTTTGTGGCTTTTTCTTGGACAATAAGGAAGCCAGGGGCAACTCATGTACTCATGTCTGCTGTGGAGACTTTGAATAGAATGAGAAAAACAAGTGACATGTTTCTTTTAAAATTGTACTGGTGGGAGCCTCGTCTCAGCATCACTCCAGCTCTCCCAAAGTTGCTTTGATATTCAAAAATACACTGACTTTTTAAACAATGCTGTCCTAAATCCCTTTTATAAATGCCCAGAACCACTCGCAGGCTTCCTGAAACTCATTGTTATAATTACAATCAAGAATCATAGGACTCTGTGCTTTGTGCCAGAAATACACATCCACTGAATTGTTTGCAGAGGAGCCGCAGAGAGAAAGAGTGAAGGAGAAACGCGGCTTCAGCGCTGCTCAATTCAGGGGCAGGAACTCCCACTCTATTTAATTTTTCCTCTTTTGTTTCCCAATTTAAACATGAGCTGGTGAAATTCAAGGTAATGTTTGCTTTGTCCTCTGTGCTCCCCTTTGGCCTCAGTCCAGGGGACCTCGAGCTGTGTCCTGGTTCACTGTCCCCCACCATCCCCAGCAGCCTCCGTCCCTGGAGGAGGAGGAGGGAGGGGGTGGAAGGGTGAGGAGGAAGGTCAGCAGGACCCATCAGTCCCAGCAGAGGTGAGGAGAGCTTCATTTTGGGAATTGGTTGGGAAAGATGGGACAGGAAAGACTTATGGATATGATTGCCTGGTAAGAAATACTGCAGATGTAAAACCTGTGAGTGAAATAGAAATGAAGGGCAGCTTTGAGATGTGATCATGGCAGGCAGGAAAACGGTGATGAGCTGGAGATGGGTGGAAGGACAGGAAAACAAAAGGACTCAGGAATGTAGCCCTTCCACCTGCCAAGGCATCAGGGAGAAAACAGATAAGAAAGTAGAATTTAGAATAAAAAATGCCATGGTAATATAGCAGTTCTCATAGGCTGCATGCAAAGTTTGTAGGTTTTGTATCTTGCACCATTTGGTCACTGTAAATTAGAATATTCAACACAAAAAGAGATATAATGGATTGTAACAAGGCGCTCTCTCTCTTGCTTTTGCCTTCACTCTCTTGCTCTTTCCTCTCTGCTCTTTCCGCCCTCTTTTCCCTTCTCTCTTACTCTCTTACCCTGCTTCTACCCCTTAGATCTATCCTATCCTCTCTCCCTTTTTTCTCTTTTGGGCATTGCTTCAGCCCAGACTGGTGGCTGAAGGCAAAGCCCTCTTTACCCACAACCCTTGCAATAAAACCACGTGTTTCAAGAATATCTCAGGTCTGCAGAGTTCCTTGTCCCTGCTGTCCACGAATGCTACTACAGGAGTTGCTGGAATAGTATTTAGCAGATGCAGAACAAACTCTTTGGGCAAAGGAATGTGACATCAAGCTTAGTTTTATTAAATCCTCATCTGCTGGGTCACAAAAAACACTTAGGGAAGGCTGAGGGAGGTTTTGGTAGTGTTGTCTGACACAGCACAGAGGGAGGGAGCTGTGATTCAACTTTTGCCAGCACAAGGCCTGGAACTGGATCTCCCTCTCTATCCAATAATGTCTGGTGTTGATCCCTGGTCCTGCTTCCATGGAAATGTCCCTGTCTGGTGCTTAGAAAAGTGAGTGGATAAATATCAGATCTGATTCACCACTCAGCTGCTTCTGTTTTACCTCTGCAGAACATCACCGACTATAGAAGGATTTGCAAGATTAAAACCAGAGTGATTCAGGGGTGAATGCCAACCAAAGCCTAAAAGACAGCAACACTCCTGCCCCATCCAATATCCCACAAGTCAATGGAGTGCTCTGTGATGATTCCATGGCATTTAGACCTTCCTTCCCTCGATTCAAGACAGTGCTGGGGTACACTTAGTTCAGCTAGCCCAGACTTTTCCCCTCTGTCTCTTCTCCCTGCAAAATGTCAGGTGTATTTTCAGTGAAACAAAAGAAAAACTCCCCCAGCCAGTCGTGTTGCAGGTGGCAGCTGACCCCTGGGGAAGGCTGGGCAGACAGGCTGGTCTGAACCTTATTTCAAACCCTGGGGGCTCTTGCAGAACCTTCCAACAGTGAATTAAGGCTGATCCAGAGAGTAAAAAAGCTTAATCTAGAACTGGCTGGCTGTAAACATCAAAACACTTCCTTAAGGCTCAATTTTGCTTGCTTAGGGCAGTCCCAGAGCAAATCCACAAACATCAGACCAGAAGAAGCAGTGGGAGCAAAGACATATTTCAGTTTAAAGGTGTTACACATTTCTTGAACCCCCCAAGAAAAATCCAAAATGCCCTCTCAAATGCTAAATCACCTGGATATAAATAAGATTTTCGGGTGATGGTTTCAATATTTGGTCTTGGCCTATAGAAAACTGAAAGAAACATGTTGGGCAAAAATCCCAACCACAGAAACCTCCCTCCCTGATGACAAAACTCCTCAGGTTCCCTGAGCAGTTGCCAGTTGGGCTGTAGGCTGCCCCAATGCGCTCTGGAGGGTTTGTCCCCTGAGCCATGGTGTCCACAGAGGCAGGCACAAGACTTTTGGAATCCAAACCTTGTTTCTGTTTCACGAAGTTTTTAGAACTGAAAATCCCGAGTCTTTACTCTGCCTCTGAGGTTCTGGGGTCCACTCAAAGCAACAGACTCTGGGTAAATGACATCTCTCTTCATTTTTAAGTGAAGTTCCTCTGCGTAAATGATCTCAGGACCCCAATCCAGTTTCAGAAGCAGCCAGATGACAGTAAGAGCCTTGGTCTGTTCCTTCACCCACCAAACCTGAGGTGTTGCTGGGCCACCTGTGGGTGACAGCCACGGGCAAACACAGAGCTCAGGCAGCTCTTCTGGCTCTTGTCACTCCTTAACTTGCAAATTTCCTTGAGAAAAGGTGACCAGCACGGCAGGAATTTCTGGAGTGCTCTGGCAGTGCCTCCATCCACTCCCTCTGACTCCGAACAGCAGCAGGAGAACCAACTGCTGAGCACCATCCAGCAGCCCAGGCCAGGATGGCACACAGGGGAGGAAGAACCCTTCTTTCTCTTCACATGAGTTTTACCTCCTCATGATTCCATTTTTTGCCTTCCAGCAGCACTCCTGTCAGCTGCCTCCAGAAGATGTGTTTGCTTATTTCCTTGTCTTTCCACTCCAGGTAAGTGTTCCTCCTCAGGTACCGAGACAGCCCCAGCCTCTGCCTCAGCAGGGCTTTATTCACATCTTCCAGCACAATCATGATGATCCCAGTCTTTCCCTCCACCAGCTGCCAGGACTGGGCAATGTCAAACTCAAAGCTGCACCACTTGCTCTCCAGGAAGTCGGTGGAGATGACTGCGATGACATTCCTGCTACTGAGAAAACCCTCCTGGATGATATTGGTGACAATGGGCACCCCTGGCAGGAAGTCCCTGTAGTACAGACACAGGTGGAAGGGAGGTTTTCCTCCTTCCAAAGGCTCCACCAGCTCTTTTATCACCCATTCCTGGTCCTTGCTGGAGTGGATGACAAAGGCATCGTAGGTGTCGCCTCTTTCCGCGTAGTGTTTGCACCCACTGAGCAGCACCACCGAGTAGTAGAGCTGGAAGTAGTACTTGTAAATCAGGAAGAGGAACACCACTACACAGAGCAGCACAACCACCGAGGAGGCAATTTTGCCCACACTGACGTGGCAGGAGGACAGATCAAAGCTCACCAGGCTCACGTTGGCCACGTACGAGGGGGTGTGGCACAGCATCTGCTCCTTGTTCTGCAGCAGCTCCTGCTTTTCCTTGATCCATTCCAGGAAGTCCAGGTGCACACAGGAGCAGTCAAACAGGTTTCGAGAGATATCCAACAGGACCAGGCTGTCGGGCAGGGTTTCCCTGGCTGAGCCCAACAGAACAGTCAGCTGATTTCTGCTGAAATCCAGGACTCTGAGGGCTTGGAGAGGCTGGTAAACCCCAGGACTGAAGGTCAGGAGCTTATTGTTGCTGATGTTGAGCTCTTTTAGCTCAGAGAGGGCATCAAAAGTACTTTGATCCACATGTTCTAATTTGCAGCTTGAAATATCCAAGGTGTGGAGGTGAGTTAGGTTCTTGAAATTGTTTGCCAGCTTGTTGTCCTCAAAGGAGTTTCCTGCCATCTTGAGCACTTGCAAAGAGTTCAAGCCACAAAACATACACTGGGATTTAACTTCGGTTTTGGTGTGGGAAATATCAAGGTAAATCAGTCTCTGAAGGGACAGAAAGACAGGGTAGAGGCCAGGACCAAATATAGTTGTGTGCTGAAGGTCCAAATATAACAAATTCTGCACATTAGTGAAATCTCCCGTCAATCTGATATTAGAATTGAAGCTTAAATTCAAGTGTTTCAAATTTGAGCAATTCTGAAACCGAGAGGAACAGCAGCCACTGAAGGTGAGGCTGTTCTCACTCAAATCTATGACCTCCAGGTTACTGAGACCCTGGAATTTCTGCTTGAAGTTTTTCAGTTTTTTGTTCTTAGTAATGCGAAGCACTCTCAGCTCCTTGAAAATCGACAGGTTCCGGGCAGGCACATCCTCAAAACTGCATTTTTTGCATTCCAGCTGTTTCACTTGAGACCACACAGGGACCTGTGATATCTCCTCCAGCCCAGCTCCCACCAAGCGAATGGTGGAGACGTTGCCTACATAGTTGAAGAGAGTGCCCGAGTTATCCTCAAAGTTCCTGAAGCAAATCAAGACAAACTCTTCCATCCGTACCCGGCACAGTCCATTGAAGGAGCCCCTCTCAAAGTCCTGCACTCTCTTCCTGTCGCTGAAATCCCCCACTATGAGCCTCCTGACCTGCAAACCAGCCAGGCCCTGCAGAGAAGTTTGCATCATGGTGCTCTCAAAAGCAGACCTGAGAGCCAGCTCACCCAGGTGAATCCCTGCAAAGGCCCCCGGCTCTATGGATTTTATCCTGTTCAAGGAAAGCACCAGAGTGAGGTTGAGCCTGTTCCCTTCCCTCAGGGCATCCAGGTCTCCCCTGGAGATAGATGTGATATTGTTGGAGAAGAAGCTCAGGTGCCTGAGGGAGGTCATGTTGGCAAAATACTCAGGGAGCTTCAATGAAGTGATGCTGTTGTGGCCTAAATTCAGCTCCTCCAGAGTATGCAAGTGGCCAATGGGCAGCTCAGACAGAGAGGTTCTGTTGGTTTCCACCAGGACCAGTTTTTTCAGAGAGGTTAAGCCATGGAAAGCTGCTTTCCCCAGGTGCTGGAGGGAATTGGCAGTTAAAATCAAAGTGGAAAGTCTGTGGAGATCCACAAAGGAGTTATCCTCTATTGTATGGAGGTGGCACCTGTTGGGCATGAAAAGAAAATGTAAGTGCATGAAACACTGTCCCTTCCTTGTTCACTGAGTGCTGCTGTGACATCCTCAGGCTCAGCCTCACGCTGGGGGCTGGTTTGGCTTTGCTGTGCTGGGCAGAGCCAGCATCCCTGGATGTGCAAAGGGAATCCTCCTCCAGCAGGAGACCTCCTCTCACCCCCTCCTCTCCTCCCTTTCTAACCTTAAATTCAAAGCAAGAGACACGGACACCAGGTGAGGATCAAAAATTCATGCAGAGAGCAGGAAAGAAGGATCTGAGCTTTCAGTTCCGGCCAAAGTGGCTTTGTGAGGACCATCACTGATGGAAGAATCAACCAGGGCCAGCATTCCTTCACACCTTGTACCCCCCAACCCTCAAACTGCCACATCTGGGCAACCCTTCTGGCACCAGAGCAGAGCTCACAACTCTGCCAGCAGCTGACACCTGGTGATGGCTCAGAGGGAGCAGACCCCAGGCTGTGCTGACTCTGGAGGAGAAAAGGAAGAGGGGAAAACGAGGGTGGCCTCCCAAAGTTAGTTTGATGTGGGAACATCCAGATTTTGAGACTCAAATCCACCCTGCAGTGAATCCCAGCAGAATTGTTTAATAACCCAGCCAATGCCTCACAGCAAATGTGCTCTGCCACTCAGCCACGCTGGAGCTGGAGCTGTGATGGGACTGAGTGACATTTCTCGGGGAAACAATTTACCCAGAGAAACTGTTGTCTGGAGTCAATGGAAATTATACATCAATTCAAATTTGCTAATAGGCCTCCCCCATCTCCTCCCCCAGATACGTGAGGAGAAGGGAAAAGAGAATATGTTGATATTTTAAAACAGCCTTTTAGAAAATGAATGTACCTTCATGTTGTCTTTTTTTTTTTTTTTTTAACTGTGATTAGAAAAACAGCTCACCCAAGATGTTCCACTTCAGAGTTTTTGTAACAGTGAAAAGTCTGACATTTTTCTTGCTCACAGACAAGTGAAATATCTTCCTTCTCACATCCCAACCTACAAGATCAGACTGACAGACCCAGCTCTGAGTGCAGCATGTGCACTCAGTGATTGGATTAAAAGCTGCACATCACTTCACCATGGGAATATGCAAAGTGAAAGACATAGGGACAAAGTCACAATAAAAAAAAAAAAAAAAAATCACCCAAGACCAATAGACCCCAAAAATAAGCCACCATTGTAAGCTGGTGAAGAAAAATTAACCAGTATCCATATAATAGATCCCATTACCTTGAAAGATCCAGAAGCTCCAGCTCAGGGACTAATGCAAAATAATTTGACCGCAATGATTTCAGGTTGCTGAAACTGAGGTCCAGGTTCTGGGTGGTGTTTGGGACTCCATCAGGAACTCCAGAGCTGTTCAGTCCTGTGCACCTGAAAGTTGTGTTAGGGGTGACCTGTAACAGAGGCACATCCCATCATGGCCAACATCTGCTCTTCAGGAAATGCCAGAAAATGTCCCTGTCAGGAAAGCAGGAGCAGAATGACCCCCCCTTGCTGTTCATTTCTAAAGGAGCTGCCCCGAGTTTCAGGAAATAATCTTACATTGCCTAAGCATTTTTCTCACTTCTCATAGAACCAGTCCCACTCCCCAGGAAAAGCTGCATTTCTTGCTGATTGAAGCTGGGACAGAACTACAGGACAGTGTTCCTTGAGGTTCCAGATGACCCAGCAGGACAAACACTCCTGGATTCACTGCATGTCCAGGAACAGCTCCCAGCTCTCTTCCCCTGCACATAACCAGGCAGCCTGAACCAGAGTTATGCTGCAAGCAAATAATTGTCAGCAAAACTTTGCAAAAGGCAGTTGGTCAGTGTCAGGTACTTGGTGAAATCACTCTACTGCACAAACCAGGCAAAGATCTGCGTTTTAGAGAAATTAGACAGGGTTTGGATCCCTTCCAAGGGAAATATAATCTATTACAATCACTGCACTGCAGCACCCTCAGAGGCACAGAAAGCCAACGAGAAGAAAAACTTCTTGCTGCTTGTCCTGGTTCTCAGATGTTCCTGAGACCAGAATTTACTTCAAATACTTCAACCACCTTGATAACAACCTTGGGGAAAAAAAAAAAAGCTTGTCTTTCCTGTGACAACTACGAGGCTTGAGGCACAAATCTCCCAAGCAAAGGGGAAAAAGTTGCAGCAGAGAAGCAGAAGGATTTTGTGCTCACTTAGAGCTCACGTACCTCCAGGCAGGGATCGAGGAGGCAACCTGCCAGTGGGGACGGGACAAATGCCAGCTGCAGCAGCACCAGGAGTGTCCCCACAGCAAGGGCTCCTCTCCTGGGCATCTTCAGGAGGCCAGGAGTGCAGGAGAAAGGAGCATGGAGAGAGAAAAGCCTGGAGACAGAAACGTCCTGCAGTGCCAGGGGTTGTGTTTCACCACTCCTCCCTCTCACTGCGCGTCTCTGAGGGTTGCGGAGAACGAGAACGGAAGTGAAACTTGGTCACTGCCTTGTTTCTACACAGGCTGTGGGTGAACTGCTCTCCTGGAAATTGTTTTTTTAAAAAATTAAAAAAAAAAAAAAAAAAGCCAACAAAGTAAAAAAGAAGTAATGACATATATTTTGGGCTAGAAATTAAAGAGAAATATGGGTTTCATCACTGTCAGTTGGTTTGATTGCCTCTGATTAGCTCAGGTCAAATTGGCAAAAAAAACCCCAGAAACAAACAAACAAAAAACCACTAACAACAGAATATTTTGTGCAATTCTGAGCCCAGTTTCCTGCTCCACATCCCATAATTCAAGTGCACTGGTTAGAGAGGGTGACTCTGCCTTTGCACTCCTGCCATGTTCCCAGCTTCACCCTGGCAAGCACTGGAGAAGAGCTCAGCTGTGGCAGAGGTTTTCTTAAGCCAGGTAAGCTCAGGTTTATCTCTAGCCAAGCTCTTGTGAACAAACATCCAGGTTCTTTTTTTTTTTTTCCGTCTGGTTGGACTTTTATTGCAATCATTGCAGGAATATGGCCAGGCAGAAGGAGATTCACAGAGTGATCAGAGTTGTGGTCACAGAAATTCTACCCCTCCCAACCCTTCCTGGTGGGAGAAGTTGCTGTGGGCAGCAAAAAGGAGAGGCACAAACACCCTGATCTGGGCTTAGAGCTGCTCCCTGCCCTGGGCACTCCTGAATCTCTGTTTGATGCTTGGCTACAGAACATCTCAATGCTGAATTCTCTGTGCAGACTATTGTTTCAGGGAAAAAAAAATAAAAATCTTTGTAAAACCTCACAGTGGGCAATATTAATTTAAGTCAGCTGTGAGCCTTCTAATAAAGCTCCCTGCCTTCATTTACTCTGATAAATGGTCGTGCATTCATGTATCTCCTCCTGTCTTCCTGGAGATAACTAAGAAATGTTACTGGGGATGCAGCCATAGGGTTGCTGGGTATTATCAACACCACATAGACAGAGAAGTGGCAAAAACGTGAGACAAGGGTGGAATATTGGTCTAGAGGAAGAGGGAATAAAGTGTGACGATTCATGAAAGTCTGTGAAAATTGATATTAAATATAAGATGCAATATCAGTCCAGCGAGCAATCCACTTACAAAGAAAAGTTTAAAATATTTCAGAGGTGGGGGTTAGACTCTTTTTGACAGGTTAGTAGAGAGCTTGGGAGAGATGGGGAAATCCTAAAATAACTGATGATCTCTGCAATAAAAAAAACACATGGCAGCACAATGGGAGCTAAAACCGACACCCTGATGTGCAGCCAGATAGTGCCCATTAAGCCAGCAGACAAAAAAGTTTGTTGAAATTGGACAAGTTCTACAAAATCCCTGCTCTGAAAAAGCCTCTGGTGATTGCAGGTATTTCCTTTTATAGATGGAATCAAAAGTGAATGGAAACAATTGCTGGCTGCTTCTGTGCCTGGATTAAGGAAATTGGCAGAGCATCGTGTGTCTGCAGAGAGAACAAATGAGCGCATCCCTTAGTATTCAATATGCGGAATGAGGCAATCCACATTTAATTTTTATCTAAAGCTGAGATGAGCCTGAAGTATGCTCTAGAAATTACCATTTCAATGGAGACTCGCTGAAGATGCTGAAGAGTTTGGGAGCATCACTAAATCCCTCCCACAGCCACGCTCAGAGGTCAAGTGGGAAGTGCAGCTTGAAGGGCATTCAAAGGAGGTGCTGCTGCTCTCACAGGGGACAGTTTCCCAACACACACCATAATTCATTCAAGGACAAACCCCACAGACACTGCAAGGGATGGGGCAGTAGCAGAAAACATCAGAGTTATCAGATCAAACCCAGCCACCAGTTTAGAAAGTCAGTGGTGGTTAACCTCACACTGCTCAGCTGGCACACAGCAGTGTGGATAAAGCCATAATGTCTGAGTGATTGCTCACAAAAACCAAAAGAATTATTTGCAATCCCTTAAAGCAACAAGACTAACATCTAAAATCAAACATGATTCACTACTCTGGCAATTTACTGATGGGATCATTAAAGATCTCTTTAGCAAGGAGGTGTTAGAGAGTATCTGTGTTTCCAAAAACACGTCTCTGAGTCATCTTCGTGCTCCTGAACATTATTATAATATAAGTAACACGATGCAGACAGTGCATATGCAGCCTCTGTGATCTCAAGTAAGGTATTACAGAGTATAAGACAGACACATTGTAGTTGGACTGATAAAACATCTTGTACTTGCTTACTTGAAAAGAAAACAATGTGTGAACTCCAGCCAAAATGCAAAGTTAGCTAAACTCTTGGACAAGACAAGTGGTGAGAGCCATAAAAACTGGATTGTCTGTTCCTAGGGTGGTTTCAAGGTCACAGTTAAGCCAGTACCAGACATAGTTGAGCAGCTCTTACCCTGGAGAGAGGCTCTGTTTGCCTCAGGAGTCATCTCAAGCAGTTCCCCCACCCTGTCTGCAAACAGGCTGAGGAACATGACACAAACTATTTCAAGATTAAACAGAACCAGGTCTTATTTTGTTTGAAATATATATCATCTATAACAGCTATTTGGTTATGAGCTATGGATCAGAAGGGAGAGATGGATGGATCACAGGGAGGAGCATTCCTGAGGCACTTTCACAACACAGAACTTGTGGAGCTGAAGATGGAGAGCACCACAAGAGGCTCCAAAAATCCTTGAGAAGCTCAGGACACACCAGGTGAGCCAGCACAGCTCTCAGATGGGGTGGCCACATGTCCCTTCCTGACTATGACAGTGTCACCCTTGCAGTCAGTCACCTGGGGTGAATTAGGGTGAAATCAGCCCCTTTGCAGGAGGGAGCCAGGCTCAGGGGGTGCAGGCACTTACCAACCTTTGGAGTTCACTTGACAGTTCTTGCACTCAGCAGGTCAGTCACCTGTCCAGGTCTGAGAGGTTGTCTAAGTGGAAAGGAAGAGTGACAGGAAATGTGGCACAAATTTAACAGCGAGTTGAATTTTCCCAGCCATTCTGCTGGGAAAAACAATTTATATAAATTACAGGGAAAACAGCAGAAAGAATAATCTGAAAACATCTTAAAGATCTTTTTTGCTGCACATTCCACAGATACGTTGCTTCCTGAAACTGGTGAGTCAGTGCCTTGCACAATAACCCCTGCCTGACCTGGCAGTGCTGGAGCTCCCAGAGCCTGCCCCAAGGCTGGGGAGGGAGCTGAGCCACTGATTGCATCACAGCAGGTCCTAGAGAGCCTGAGTGCCTGTAACTCTCACTTGTGATGCTTCCCTATGTGGAGTGGGTCTAATAATGGAATCCAGACTGGTCTGAATTGGAAGAGACCTTAAATTTCATTTTGTTCCAAGCTCTGCCTTGCTCAGAGCTTCATCCAACCTGGCCTTGGGCACTTCCAGGGATGGGGAAACCACAACTCACACTTGATGGAAGAACAGCCTGGATGATCTGCCTCTGCTTCTGGATCTCCTCGCTTTGAAAAGGAGAACACTCAGGTTGAGAATCTCCACATTCAGTTTGGGGTGTCAGACCCAAAGCAGATCCAGCATCACTTCTCTCTGTCTGAGCAGTGACTGACTCCAGCTGCAGTTCCAGAGCAAGGAGCAAGTAAAGCAGGGTGCTTGTTGTGCCTCTAATGATGCCTTGAGAAGGCTGACCTGGAACAGAGACTGGACAGAGCCAGAGAATAAAGTAGATATTTATTGAAAGGCCTTTAGGATCCACCTTGGGCAGGGCAAGAACCTGGCCAGAGCTACACCCAACGTGGACCCAAAATGGACCCAAAATGGTCACAAAATGGACAAACGGTCACCAGGTCTCACACTTTTATAAGTTTTGGCCCATTTGCACATTGGGGTTGAATTGTCCAATCCCAGCTCCAGGTTGTGAGGTCCCATCCTTCTTGTTCCTCCCTCCAGCCCACCCTTGTTTGTGCTGTTGGGCCTGAGAGTTGTCCTTGGTGTGCAGCAGGAAAAGGATTTGTTTTGTGTCCCTGCTCTGTGCAGAGCTGAGTGACACTGACTGTGAGCTCAGAGCTGCACCTCTGGGCAGCACAGAGTCTGAAAAACACGAAAACTCAAACTTAAGGCATCACTAAGTGTCCAGGAAGGGCGTGGAGGTGGAATCACAGTCTCTTCATGCTGCACAGCACAGCCCATTTCCAGTGGTGGCACCTGGCAGAGTTCAGCACAGCTGGGGTGTTTCCTTATGACTGAGACTGGTGTATACAGGGGCCAGAAAAACAACCCAAAATGCAGAGTCCAAGTTGGCCTGATGAAAATCAGCCAAGCCTACACTGGAGCAGGCAACGTGTGCCATCAGATGGGCTATTCTCCAAAGCCAGGATCATATGAACACCCCAGAACTGTTCCAAAGCTATTAGGGAAGAACTGTGTCAAGTAACCAGGGACAAATACACGACTAGAAGAAGTGATTAATCAGTGTCATGATAGTCACTATCTGTGGCAGCTACTCCATATGGACTATGTCAGGTCATTAGGAGCCCTACATTTTACTGAAGTCAATGTTTAATCTAAATGGCTGGAAGGATTTCACACAGATGGTGGAGGCATCCAGCCTCGCCTGCCAAGCATTGATGAGCAGGCAGTGAGTGACAGTGGAGCTGCCTGGACCCCTGGAGAGAGGCAGGCTGGCACCAAACAGCCCAGCAGCACCTTGTCCTTCTGCCTGGGATGAACCATGGTCACCCCTGGGCTGCCCAGAGCCAGGGATTCACTGTCCCCATGGAGGTGAGGGTGTCCACTGTGCCTTGGCATGAACGTTGTGCTTAGAGGGAGTATAAATTCCTCCCACAGCCCTGAGAAAGGTGGATTGGCCACCTCAGACTGATGCTGGCTTTTCTAACAATAGGACTTATTTTCTTTTTCTTTCCACCTCCATTACACCCTTATTATGGTGTCTCATAGCCTGATTTACATATGTTTTGTACTACTGTGCCTTTGCCTCATCCTGCTCATTCTACCTCCTCTCCTCCACTTCTCTTAATAATGAGCCTGGGAAAGGATTTATTCAGGCTATCAAAGATGAAAGGTGTGCAGGGCATGGAGCACTGCAGAGCTCAGACTTTTTAAACTGAGCACAAGAAAGGTTGATCTGGGGACTCAGTGCCACAACTGAAGCCTGGTTAAATATCGAGCCCCTACAGCACTGCTGTGACACTCTGGGACACCCTGAAACAGGGGGCAGCTCTAATGATGATCTGGAGAGATTTACAGATCCCTGTTTTGAGGGAAAAGTGTAACAAAAGAGTAAAATCTGTGTAGCAGAGCTGCTTTCTGTGAATGCTGAGAGCACTGCCACAGGCACTGACCACTGCCAAGGCTCCTGAGCCTCATGTTTGTGGTTTCACTGCCACGACTTGACACGGCATGACAGGAAAATGTTGCAATGGCTGCAGCAGAAAGTGCAGACACAGCTCTGTGGGAAAGTTCTTGTGAACACATTACCTAGAAGGAAAATGCAAACCCTCCCTGGGGTTGGTTCATGGCATGCTTTAGACACCAGCTCTCAGACATTAACACTTTGGTGACATTTGCCAGGAGAAGAACACAGAATATTAATTGTCCACACTGCTGAGTGCCCACTTCCATTACTTGCAGAGCAATAAATTCCAACAGAGTGGTCGAGCCACATCCAGATGCAGGTTTGCCTGCACTTGGAGTGCTGTATATTGGAATCTACAAGACCTGGGTGGCAATTTTATGATTTTTGGAGAGCTTAGACTTATTTGTGCACAGAGTAAAACCCAAAGCAGTGTTCCTGACAAAGAGGAATTTATTCAAGCACACCTTTTCTCTCAGTTCTGTTCACTTTGCATGTTTGGGGGGGATTTGGCTTTGAGTTGCAACAACCAGGACAAAACCACTTATGTTCCAACAGAGGAGGAACCAAGAAGCAGGAGCAGAGGAAGGACATTAACCCTTTGCAGACCACAAGACAGGGTGTTATGGAAAGCTGTCAGGAAGCAGGGCTGAGATACCAGAAGGGAAGTTACCCAGGAAAAAGAGTGACACGAAAGGCCCAGGAAATGGCCTGGCAGCCTGACCACAGTGAAGGGGAGGGAGGGAGAAAAAGCAGAAGTTTCACCTCCCATGGACACAGCAGCTCTGTGGGTGCTGTGCTGATGTTCCCACACCCCAAATGGAGCTGCTGTCAGAGGTGCAGCCTGATCTAAACCAAACCAGCCTCACTTTTAGGGTTTGCCCTCTAACAGCTGTGCAGGAGGAGTCTTCTTCCCAAGGAACACCCAGCTAAGAGGCTGCAGCAAGGTGGTTGAACATCAGCTTGCAAATCCATCACTGCAGGTCCTCTCTGCTGGTAGAGGCAGCATTTTGGAGATGTGGCAACTGAGGTAAACCCATGAAAGTGACAGGCCAGGAATAAAGCAGCAAGAAGGGAAGTAAAGAAGGGGAATCATAACATAAATATAACATAGATGAGGCCTGGAAGAAAGCAGAGGAGGGTGAGATGATGTGGCTCCAGAGGTGGAATGTGGACAGCAGCCAGCACATGTAAGTGGTGGTTTAAGGTGGCTCTTTAAATGTGGAAGATCTTCACCACACAAAGACTTGGCAGGGTGGCTCCACCCTTAAAACAAGCTGGAAGAGACATGGAATGCTCTGATAGCATGCCAAGGAAAACAATAATAAGAAAAAAAAAGAAGCCATGGGAAGACCTCAGAGGAGATACGAAGGTAATTTTCACCTGTCCTCACCCCAAATCCCCCTCCCACAAGACTCTGTCAACTCCTCGAAACCAGAAGTGCATTTGTTCTCAAACAGAACAATAAAACAAATGTTTCTTGCCTCCTGCAGACAGTCATGTTTCCCAACAATTTGCAAATCTCTGAAATCTCTGAGTGTTCAGCCTGGCCCTTTTCCAAAGGCATGAGTATGACTTTACCTCACTGCAATCTGTTTAGGAAACAATCTGAAATGCCATGGCAGGTATGACACCCACACCCCCTCCCTTTCTCTGGAGGGGTTTAGCATCTCATTTTGGTGCTTCTCCCAAAGAACCAACGAGCACAGGGTGGCTGCTTAGAACAGGAGGGGATTGCCCCAGGACTGTGCAACATCCCACCCTCTACCTCTGCAGTCAGCAGTGGGAGCCAGGGGCCAACAAAGAGCTCTAAATCTCTGGGCTTCATCTCTGTCCTGGGTCGTAGTGTAGGATGTGCACAAAGTATTTTATCACCATCCTAATGAACTGTTGAATCCAATTGTTGGAGCAGTGTTTTCCCAGGCCCCTCCTTTGGGCTCTTCTGCTCATGGCCCATCAATGCCTTGCCCAGGACTCACAGGGAACTCCCTCCAGGAGCTCTCTCTGTTTAATGGGCCATCAAGGAGCCACTGCACGACTCCTCATCCCATTGGGAGATGCTCCCAATGCCCAGGGGGAGGAGCCAAGCATTCCCACCTGGAGAGAATCTGGGATTTGGGACAGGACAAGCAGCCCTGAGCCACTGGATTCCCAGAGGAGCAGAGCTCCCAGACCTTTCTGTGGGATCACTGCTTCAGGAAGAGCCCCTCACCTGGACTGCTCCCACCACCCTGCTCAGGGTGTGTTCTGACTCTGTCAGTGCTCTTTTGTATTATTGCATTTATTTTATTTCATTTTACTTTTTTCCTTTCTTCTTATTAAATTGTATTTCTGACTTGGAGCCTCTCACTCGTTTTGCTTTCAAACCACGACAATCTTCCACCCCACACCAGACAGGACAAACTGTGGCCTGCTCAAACCTGTAGGTGCCCCTGTGGAAAACACCTCAGTTGGAAGGGGAGGCATTTTCTATCTCTTTTTTTTTTACCATGAGTGACCCATATTGCAATAATGGCTTGGCGCAGTTTTGTCCTGGTTTCCAGGGTAACCAAAGCTTCAGCATTGACCTCTGGGCACGTATGGAAGGTTTAAGTCCAGAGCAATGATTCCCCTGGTAGCAGATCTCTGGGAAGGGGAAAGAGCAAGCATCTGTTCAGGATTTCAAACTCACACTTTAACAATACTGACACCAGCAACACCCTTGCAGCTGGGACTAGCAGCTTCTTCCACACTCAATACATGAAAAAAAAATCGTAAATAAAACAGGACAGGTGCATGGACAGCACCTCCAAAATTCAAACAAGGAGCATCTTATGGAAAGGTGATCAGAAGATGAAGGCTCATGAACACAGAGCCTTGGGGTTGGTAAAACACAGAGTTCCATGGGAATGAAAAAGCTTTGAATGAAAGAAATCACCACACTTTTTAACAAATCCTGTAAGAAATCAGTAAAAAACAGTTTTTAACAAATCCTCATCCAAGACAGGGCCTAGACAAGGTGTCTGCATCTCCCTCTTTCCCTGTGCCTGTGTGTGTATCCCCTGCTGGCAGCCCTCGTGTGACACCTCACTTTTAATCCACACATTAAATGCCTGTCCCTGCCCCGTGTGCTGCACGAGCAGCTCCTGCTCACGCAAAGCCAACACGGCCAAATGCAAACTCAAACACTGCCCTGACAGCCCTGGGACTGAGCACTGCAGCCACCACAGGCTCCCTGCTCCCCCAAGCACTTCACATTCCTCGCCTGGATTACTCCACTTCGCACCTTTTAGCAGAGAAATGTGCTTTTTTTAAACTTTTTTTACAGCCTTGCTTCATCAAGAGACTTGGCATCAAACCTCAGCCCAGCCAGGAGTCACTGTGTGACCTTTGACAAGGTTATTTTACCAGGCCAGGCCTTCAAGCTTCTGCTGCATTTGTTGCAGGTTATCAACATCCTCCTAGTGCCTGGCAGGCTCAAAGTTAATTAAAGATTGCACAGCACCGCCACAAAGATCGTCAGCACCAAAGACAAAGTATCATTAGATCCATTAATGAAATAATCCTCCATCATGCAGGGATGGGGAAAGCTGTGCTCCAGAAGCAGTGGGTGTAACAGGCAGCCCCAGGCCAGAGAGCTGTGAGAAGGGAGTGTTTTAAGGGATGACAAACAAAATTCCTCTCATTTTACACTAACTAATTATCAGTAATGGTCTTCAGGCAGGGAAAGCACAGGGACACGTGTGAGAGGGCTCAGACAGCACAGCTGCTCAGCAGCAGAGAACCAGGTTATCTCAGGTCTGGAACCACGGACACAAATATAACTCTGAAAAGGGATTTGATTGCAGGATGGTGGTGGGGCATACTGGAATGAGAATTACACTGAAATGCTGTGACAGGGGGAAATGTTTCTTTCCTGGTAGCAGCAGGTCTCCAGACCTGAAGCAGTGTTTTATATCTGGTCATTCCTCTGTCTGTGCACATTTGGGGAGCACTTACTCATCCTCCCATTGTTTGTCCACAGGAGGAGAGAAGAGCTGGATTCCAGTTCAGTTTTCTAATTTCATTTATTCATTCATTTCATGACAGAGCTCATGACAGCCATGACAAAGCTGCTCTGTGCACTGATCAATTGGACAGTGCATCTCCTGATTGCCCTTCAGGGGACATTTTCCTCACTGTCTGCATCCCACATTCTGCTGGTCTGTTGGCTCACTTGGAACAGTATCCAGATGCCAGTGGGCAACACTTAACTGAATTTAACCCTATTTCTTTCCCTGGTTATCTGCACACAAACCCCAGGCTTGTGTGCAACACAAACACCCATCAGCAGCCACTGAGACACAGATTCATTCAACAAAATTCCCCCGACACACAAGGCATGGGTCACAAAATTTCCAAGAAAGGCCTGTCCCCACACAAAGAATAATTCCTGTGAAAGAAACCAAGTTCATCTCATACTAACCCTTCCTAAAGGCCTTCAGCCTGAGAATCAGTGATAATTCAAGAGATCCCAGTGCAGGGTTTTGAGCTCATGACCATTCTGTCCTGTGTCCCAGCTCCTGGACACTTCAGCTCCATGAACAGCCAGGCTCTTCCCAAGCAATTAAAGGGCTCCTTCACAGAGGAATTTATGTGGAAACAGATGGAGAGCTGCTGCTAAAGTTATGTCAAGCTGTTTAGGACCTTGAACAGCTTGAGTTTTGGAAAATCCTTGGCCTCAGGTGAGCCTCATTTGTTGCTGCAGATGAAGCCAGGCAGTGAGCAGGCTGTGGGATGGCCACCAGGCACTCTGGAAGTGATCACCAGCACCAGGGAATCTGCTGCAGTCCAGCTGAGGCATCTCCATGGCATAGACTCTGCTCCATCCTGCTGCTCCTCTGGCTGTTCTCAGCCACATAAAATATGTGAGAGGTAGAGGAGCTGGCTGGGTCAAGCCTTTCTCTCCCTGTTTTTTCTGAGTGCTCTGGCCCATCAAGACAATAAACAAGCACCCAAACTCCCTGCCAGGCCAGTCCTGAGCCCAGGAATCAGACTCTGGAGCAGAAAGGAGGATGCTCAGGGTCAGTGCAGCTCCTCCCAGCTCCTGCACAGGGCACCTTCCCAGCCATCCAGGAAGCACTGGAGGCACAGAACTGCTTCCTTGGGATCTTTCCCTCTCCCAGCCCCACAGTTTGTCCCACCAACATGGGAAAGGAGCTTGAAAATGCTGCTTTGACTGCCAGGCACTAAAGTGCTGTGATCAGCCCTGCTAAGCCATGGAGTTTAGAGTGTTTAGGTGTCTGAGTTTGACTGACAGCCTTAATTACACAGGGACAGCGTCACAGCTCAAAGAGACAACTTGTGGTTCAGGCTGGTGAGAAGCAGGGATGATGTTCTGCTCCTTTAGAGGGAGGGGTGCAGAAAGTGAGAGCTCAGCTTCCCCATCTGATGGTGATCATCTAATTATCCTCAATGAGCTCCAGACAAATCCCAGCTTAGCAGGGGGAAGCACACTGTGATGTTCTCAATCCACCCATACCCTGGCCTGGAAAAAGATCTTTGGGAGTCTGATTAATCCATCCAAGCATCTCCTACTGCTCACTACCACCCTCTGGAACTCAGGGCTGGCAGCTGCTGCTCCCCCTGGTCACGCTGAGGAGCTCCAGAGATCCCCCAGTGGTTGGATTTGAACGGGAAGCCCTGAGAGCCTGGTGTGCTTTGGAAGGCAGGGTGTTTTCCTGCCTGGATGGATGCACTTTAGGGGAAAGATATTGGGAGTGTTTCCCAGAAATATCTCAGAGAGAACAAGCTGATCTCTGCTGGCTGCAGACCCACTGCAGGCACAGGAGTGGAGTGAGGGGGTGCCCTTCACAGGCTGCTCCTTTTGGTTAAAAATACAAGAAAAGGGTTCTCTTGGCGTTGTTTCCTCCAGACAAGGCTTGCAGACTCACACTGTGCTCTCCCTTACAAACAGGGCTTCCCCTTCCTCCTGCACTGCCAACACTTGCAGTAAAAACCTGGATGTGAATCTTTCAGCTTGTAACTCCACATTGGAAGAAGAATTTGAGGTCTGAGCAGTAATTCTGTAGTTGCAGCTGCCCACCCCTCTGATCTGCCCCTGGAGTTCCTGGCTGTTTGCTGCTGCTGAGCTTTCCCTCAGGACAAGCTGAATCCCAGGGAGGCAGAGCAGGTACAAGGACAATCAAATACAGCAACCACAGGGAATTAATTTAATCCTTTGCGCTTAAGTGAAGGGAAGGGAAAAGGCCAAAGCATTTAGAAAATTCTCTTTTCTTTTTATGCTCAAGATGTGATCATCTAAAACCATTCCATCTGTCCTGCACCAGGGCTGGAGCAGGGGCTGGAGGAGGTGGAGGTCAAGCAGTTTGAGACCTTTTCTCAAAAAGGTCTTTCTCAAAGCCTGGCTTTCACCAAACACCTCCTTGCCTTGAGCAAAACAGTCCCAAATATTTATATTTGCATATATGTAAATGCAGCCTGGCTGCCAAAGGGCTTCATTTGCCCATTTCAAGCCTGTTAAGGTTCTTTTCACAGAGGCTTTTCCTTTTTCTGCATGTTTTTGTTTTTGTTTTTGTTTTTGGTTTTTTTTTTCCTCCCATTTTAATTAAAGTATTTGTCTCCACAGCAGGAAATGTAAACTGTGCAGCAGGCAATCTTGATATATATTTTAAAAGAGAAAAAAAAAATGTTTAGCTAAGTTATTATCTTCAGCAATGCACAGAGGCACTCTCTAGCTCTTTTTCTAGAAGCCAGAAAAATTAAAAACAAAAGGAAAAAGAGGGAGGCTGATCCTTTAAAAAGTAGGGAAAAAAAGTGATAGACAAGTTTTTTATACTTTGTCTTGAAATGAAGGGTCAGATTTTTTTCTTTGCCAAAAAAAAAAATCCTCTTAGCAAAACACAGGATCTTTTCTCTAAGAAACACCAAGAGCTGGGGAGTAGCTGAATTATTTGGAAAACCTTCTGTTCAAGGTCTGGCTGCTAAGCAGTGATGAAAATCTCACTTTGTCTGAGTTTAATTGAGAGATGGCAGCGCTGAAGTGGGTGGTTTGTGTGTGTTGACAACACCCTGAGTTTGGAAATCAGTCCTGTTCCTGATCCTGTTCTTGGTGACAGGTGATCTGAAGGAAAAAGGACTGATTTACTCCTGATTTACTCCTGATTTACTCCTGATTTACTCCTCCGTGCCTCAGTTTCCCCACTTGCAAAATAGAAATTATCATCACTCAGGCTACAAACCTGGAATCATTGGCAAAGAGCAGCTCAAGGACTCCCTGCAATAGACCAAGAAGAACACAGAAATGCCCCAAAAGATGCTTCACTCTCCATTCTTCACAGAGCAATGGATGAGTTGAGCTACCCTGTCCCTTTTGTCCATCAGATATTGCAATCTTGGAAATAAAATGCCTAGAAAATGTGAGTGTCTTCCTGCTGATTCTCTTTCCCTCATACCACTCCCAGCTCTGTCTCTCTTACTCCAGGAAAAAAAAAAATAAAAATTAAAAATCAGCTTCTCTAAATATTGTTTCTCTCACATCAGCCCAGCAGGAGAGGCAGAAATCAAATTATAACCACTGAAATAACCATCAGCGCTTAGTGCCAGAAGGGTGGGTGGAGACACGGGAACATTTTGCTTCAGGCTTCCAAATAAAATAAATCTATCTTTATTAAAATAAACAAGTGAAAAAGAAGAAACAGAGAGAAAATCAATCAGCTGCATTTACAACAGGGAGATATCAAGTGCTCCATCCAGCGAGAGGGACAAGAGCTGCAGGAATCAAACCCACTCTGTTCTTCCCTTTTGGAATAGGGGTTTTCCCCCTCTTCCTCTCCTCATTCTGAGTGTATTTTCTCCTGGATATATTTCTTCTTGCTTATAGAAAAGTCCTAGTGAGAACTTTTTTTTTTTTTTTTTTTTTTTTTTTTTTTTTTTTTTTTTTTTTTTCCTGTGGGGACAAGGAGGAGGAAAAGCAGAGCCATTGCACCTTGTGCCCACCAGATAATCCCAGACAATCTCCATGAAGGGGGATCACACTGTTTTCGATCTGACAATAATTTGGGCAGAACTCGCTGCGTTCACACATCTCGAAATCTTTGTAGATAAGAAGAGATAAATACCAGGATTGTCATTTCCAGATATCTTAACAGAGTTTCTCTCCTGTGGGGATTATTTCAGGAAAAAAAAAAAAAAAAAGCCTGTTCTGTATGGAAATGCTGTTACAGCTTTTCTCTTCATCCCTACGGTGCTCCCTGGTTTTTGGCTGGAGGATCTGCACCTTCAGGAGCAAGCAAAGCAACGAATTCCTCTTTCTCTCTTTTTTTTTTTCCCCCAAACCCAGCTGGCAGCCGAGCATGCTATTACCATGCAAGACCTGCACCGGGGCTCCATTCCTGCAGCAGCGCCTTTGGAGCCCCTCTCGGTGCCTGGGGCTGCTCAGGAGGTGAAAACAGAGATTTGGCAGCCCCGGGGGCTGAGCCAAGCCAGGGCAGTGCTGGAGGAATTTGGGACACGCCGCCTTCCAGGGGATGTTACCCAAATTAGCCCCGGGCTGAGCTGAGCTGCTGCCGGGCTGGGAACAGCCGCTCCCTTTGGGGAAGGTCTCAGGTGTGTGCGGAGCTGTGCGGTGCAGGATGCCAGCCCAAATGTCACTGTGGGGCCACCCCGCAGCTCTGTGTCTCCTCTGCCCCCATGGAGATGGGGGACCCCAGCTCCGGAAAGCTTTGCCCTGCTCGGGAGCGGCAGAACTTTGGGTGCGGCATCCCCCATCTCCATGCAGGCTTTATCCCAGCACGGCCGGGGCTGCACGGCGGGGCTGCGGGAGCCGGGAGGAGCGGAGCTTTGCGCGCTCCTGCAGTGCCATCATGTGCTGCAGGTGCACATTGCACGGGCTGCGCCGCTGCCACAGCCTGCAGAGCACCGCCGGGCCTGCAGCCGGCACTGAGCGCCCGGCAGCCACCTCTGAGAGCCCTGCGGCCACCACTGCGACCACCTCTGAGAGCCCTGCGGCCACCTCTGAGCGCCCTGCGGCCACCTCTGCAGCCACCTCTGAGTGCCCTGCGGCCACCTCTGAGCGCCCTGCGGCCACCTCTGAGTGCCCTGCGGCCACCTCTGCAGCCACCTCTGAGCGCCCTGCGGCCACCTCTGAGCGCCCTGCGGCCACCACTGCGACCACCTCTGAGAGCCCTGCGGCCACCTCTGAGCGCCCTGCGGCCACCACTGAGTGCCCTGTGGCCACCTCTGAGTGCCCTGCGGCCACCACTGCGGCCACCATTGCGGCCACCTCTGAGAACCCTGCAGCCACCACTGTGGCCACCTCTGAGTGCCCTGTGGTCACCACTGCAGCCACCACTGCAGCCACCACTGCAACAATCACTGCAACAACCACTGAGTGCCCTGCAGCCACCACTGCAGCCACCACTGACACCCTGCAGCCACCACTGACCATCCTGTGGCCAGCACTGCAGGCACCTGAAGCCAGCACTGAGCACCCTGCAGCCACCGCTGCAGCCACCACTGCCAGGTGTGCAGCTGGCAGAGCAGCTCTGGGTGACCGAGTGTTTCATCCATCCATGTCCCTCAGCACAGGCTGAATCAGCCCCAGACCCGACAGGGCTGTTGAAGGCTATGGAGATGTCAGAGAGGAATGGATAAAGATCCCTCAGCAGAAGAGCCATGGAGTGGGAAATGGGGATTTTGCCCTCTGTTTCACCTGGAATATTCCCTACCCTGGAGGTTTCCTAGCAGGCCTTTCTTGCTGCTTAATAAAAGCTGCCCCAACTATGGCAGGTCCCCACTCCTGTCGCGGAATGACAGAATCATGGAGTCACAGGGTCAGAAAAACAGAGAATCACAGAATAGGCTGAGTTGGGAGGGATCCACCAGGACCAGAGTCCTGCTCCTGTCCCTGCACAGACCCCAAACAATCCCACCCTGGGCATCCCTGGCAGTGCTGTCCAAAGGCTCCTGGAGCTCTGGCAGCCTCGGGGCCGTGCCCATTCCCTGGGGAGCCTGGGCAGTGCCCAGCACCCTCTGGGGCAAAAACTTTTTCCTGATTTCCAACCTAAACCTCCCTGGCCCAGCTCCAGCCGTTCTCTGGGTCCTGTCACTGATTACAAGAGGGAAGAGATCAGTGCCTGCCCCTCCTGAGGTTGCTGAAGGCCACAATGAATTCTTCCCTTGGTCTCCACTTCTCCAGGCTGAACAGACCAAGTCAAATCAGTCACTCCTCACATGGCTTCCCCTCCAGACCTTCCTTATCCTCGTGTCCTTCTTTTGGATTCTCTCCAATGGCTTAATGTCTATTTTATATTGTGGTGCCATGGCTTGGCCTGTTGTCTCCTCCCATTCCCCAAGCCCCCTCCAAGGCACAATTCCAAGTGAATTCCTTCCATCCTCCTGTTTTCTCCAACTGCTCTGATGCCAGATTTCCAGCCCAGAGCTGTGTCAATACCTCCTGTCCCCCTGCAGCTCCAGCCTGTCTTCCCCCTGAACCTCAGACAGGCAGCAAGGATGCAAGCAAGCCCTGGAGCCTAACCAAGCTCTAGAAATTTCTGCAAGAAAAAAAAAATGAGCCATTGCAGGGGAAAAATGAGCTCATGCATGAAAACTCCAACCATTCAGGGCACACTGCCTGGGCTGGGGGATGAAATCCCAGGAGCTGATAACACTGGCCCACCAAAGCAAGGGGCTGAGGAGGTTGTTTTAATGAGAAGCTGCTTTTCCAGGCTCTTCTGCTTTATCCCTGGGCAGGTTTTGTGGGAAGGAGCGGGCAGGGGGGCAAAGGGCCACCACAGGACACACTCAGGGTGAAGTGGGCTGGCAGGGACAATGTTCTCCTGAAGAAACTCAGCCAAAACCCTTCCTCTGTCAAAGCCTTTCTCAAAAAATCTGACCTTTTTAATTCAACTAGCAAGCAGCCAAACTATTTAGGCTGAAAGTGTTATAATTAGTTTTGGTGATGCCCCCACCTCAGCACCCAAAATATTCCCGTTTCCCTCTTACACCACAGCTCTGCCTTCTCTGCAACACATGGCTATGGCTCACC
The DNA here is from genome assembly GCF_965231275.1 of Zosterops lateralis. Lineage (NCBI taxonomy): Eukaryota > Metazoa > Chordata > Aves > Passeriformes > Zosteropidae > Zosterops > Zosterops lateralis. Next base: position 3,691,918 of record NC_139780.1, on the reverse strand, counting down.
TCCCTCTGTTATCATTTTTTAATGAAAAAAGATATTTGGGAGAAAGTTGGTTCTTTGCAATCAAATAATAAACTAAAGGATCTGCCCCAATCACATTCTGACAAGAATTTCGACTCAGAGTAAATGTATTCCAGCACAAGTGGATGAAAAAAGTTCTTAGGGAGGAATCACAATATTTTACTCATTTTTTACTCAATATTTTATTCATTTCATTGCAGTCCAAATCACAGCAAAACATACAATTAGGGGTGCTCATACATTCACATTTCCTTCCTCTTTGCATTTCCACACCTTTCCTAGCCTGCTCCATCTGGAGGAAGATTTCCAGCTGAGCATGGCTGGAAAGGAGTCAAGGGCAGGGAGACACCCTCAGAGCAGTGTCCAGGCCTGATTTGGGGTACAAGAGAGAATCTCTTCAAGCTGATGCTCTTTGTTAAAGCTTTCTGGGAAAGGCCTGTGGTGAGGAGGACTCTGGCACTGCCCATCCCACTGACACCCCCCCATGTACCTTCACTGTGAGCCAAAAACTTCCCACAGGCAACTCCTCCCTCAGTCCCTTCTCTGCTCCAGCACGTGTTCAGCCACGCTGACGAGGGTGGGATGAGGCTGGTTCTGCTGAGATGCTGTCCTGATGTGGGTGTCGAGCTGCTGAGCAGCCCCATCCCTTTTCCTTCCCCCACTTTGAGTCACACTTCCCGGTTTTTCTGCTGGCAGTGGGATCTATTTTAATAGATGTGAAAGCGATGCCTCTCCAGACTCGCTGTGCTTCAGCTCAGAGCTGCCGGATTGCTGCTGTCAGATCACCCCTTTCACACCCCAAAACCCTGCAGCTGGTGGCACAGGTGGGATGAGGTGGGGTTTTGGGTTCTTCCCGTGCCTGGAAAGGCAGCAGGCAGCTCCACTGCTCAGCATCCACTACTCCCACTAGGGCCAAGCCTGTTGAAATGTTTAGGCCCAGAGGCAGAGAAAACCCAGCTTTGATTAGAGATAAGCAGGATGTTTTCCATTCAGAACTTCCAAAGAGACGTTAGGCAGGATCAGCGGAGCAAACTTCTCTTTAAACATCAGCTGCAGAAGGCAGAGAGGGGAAAGTGGCCTCAGAGTGAAGAGGGGAAAGAGCTGCTGACACCAAAGTGCCATCCTTTGGTTTCATCTTATCCCTGTGCCAAAGCACAATGGAACCATCCCTCTGTGGCTCAGAATTTGCACAGGAGCCAGGGGAAACCTGCTCTGCCCTGGAGCAGACCCACACCAGCAGGGAGGGGTCACTTTCACAGAATTCACAGAATCACCAGGTTGGAAGAGACCTCCAAGATCATCGAGGCCAACCCAGCCCAACACCTCAACTAAACCCTGGCACCCAGTGCCACATCCAGTCTTCTCTTAAACACATCCAGGGATGGTGACTCCACCACCTCCCCAGGTAGACCTTTCCAATACTTTATCACTCTTTCTGTAAAAAACTTTTCCCTAATATCCAACCTGTAGTTCCCTTGGTGCAGCTCAATGCTGTGTCCTCTCCTTCTGTCATTTGCTGCCTGGAGAAAGAAACCAACCCCACCTGAGCACAGCCACCTTTCAGGGAGTTGTAGAGAGTGATCAGGTCACCTCTGAATCTCCTTTTCTCCAGGCTGAACAACCCCAGCTCCCTCAGTCATTCCTCACAGGGTTTTGTGTTCCCAGCCCCTCACCAGCCTCAGGGGCTCCTCTGGGTGTGCTCAAGGCTCTGAATGTCCTTCCTAAACTGAGGGGCCAGAGCTGGACACAGCACCCAATGCCCATCCTAAACTGAGACACCCAGAGCTGGACACAGCACTCAGTGTCCTTCCTAAATTGAAGGGCCCAGAACTGGACACTTCGCCACCAGGTCCCAGCTCCCTGTGATGGGGAGTGCTCCTAAATTCCATTAACCCCTCTGGAAAGCAGGCCAAGCCCTTCCTGTACAAACAGCAGCTTTCGGTTTGCATATTTCCACAGCAGGGCTAAACCAAATCACCAGAGCAGGCAGAGCTTGAGAGCTCAGCCAGGTATCTCCTGGTAGACTGAGCTGAGATGCTGCATGACCCTGGCATCCCCTGCATGCTGCCACAGCTCTGCTGCAGCCCTGGATCCCCACACAGTGCCGGGAGAGGCAGAGGAGGCAGCAGGAAGGCTGTGCCTGAGAGCTGCCAGCCAGCCACCCACGGCTGCCAAACTCCCCAGCCCAGAGGAACAGTGTGGGTTTGGTCACGCCGGAGAGGAGCGTCACCGCTCCCCGTCATGGGACCGGCTTAAAAATAATAAACGGTGCTAAGTGACAAATGTTCCCTTCCCCTTCATTTCCCCCGGGGTTCAGGAGGTTTTCACAAACCATTAAAGGTGGTTTCCGTTTTTGTTTTTTTTCCTGTGATGGATGGAAGTTTGTGTTTGCTTTAGTGAGAACTTGTGTAATTAAAAGCTCCCAATATCAGGACTTAGAAGTTGATAAAACAAAATAAACCCCCATCAAATATCACAGTATTTGCAATACAGGGTTCAGTTTGGTCGGGCAGTTTTCTTGCTTGCATTTACAGGATTCCTTGAGGTGACTCTCACCAGAATTACCTTATGCACTTCCAAAAAATCCATGGTACAGGTGAGGACTCTGGCTCCCCTCCAAGCTCACAGCTGTAGGAACTGGAGGCAGAAGGAATCCACAGGCACACACAAGCTGACATCCTCTGGAATCAGATGGTCTGCTGCAAATTCCTAATCCTGGTCTCCATTAACCCAGGCCTCTCTCTGCCTCTCCCTGTTTGGTGAGCCAAACATGTTCAAGGGATGGGAGGTGAAGAGAGGATGATTCTTCACTGTCTCTTTAATGCAGGAACTGGGAACATCGGGTTAAATTAGTAGGAGATATGCTGAAAACAAAATAAGATATTCAGCTTCACACAAGAGAACTATGGGACCATTTGAGTGAAGATTTTTGTGGATGCCCAAAGTCTGCATAACTTTAAAAGATGACTAGGCAACCTCATGGAAGAAAATTCCAGTTGGAGCTGGAAACCACAAGGATCTCCCTGAGCTGCAGATTGCTGGAGGCTGTAAGAGAAATAGCACTTTATGACTGAACTATTCCTAGACATTTCCCAGAACATGACCTGTGGGTCACTGCTGGAACTGTTATACCTGGCTGGATGTAGCTGTACTCTGACCTAGCCTGATCCTTCTCTTCCCTTACTTATTCCAGTGTACAGCAGTGCAGAAGGTAAAATCTGTGCCATTGAGAAGCTGTTTGCCTGTTTTCTGACCAAAAAAAAAAAAACTCTGAAGGCTGAGTTTGATCAGGAATCAGTGATGGGGACACTAGGATGGCAAATCAAGGGTCCAGTGACTGAACAGGAAAACCCCCACAACAACCAGCAGGGTTTTATGAATAGACAGCACTGTCAGGTAGCTGGGATGGAAAAACACATTCCTGCTCTCAGCTCCAAAGGCTCAGCCTGGCAAAGAGTGTGACTGCAGATTGTGAGTGTCTGTTTCCTTTTCTTTGTTTCCTTGTTGTCTTTTTTAAACAATCTGCCAATTCATCATTAAGAAATTAAATATTTTATAGCTGCTGTGATGCTGATGACAGGTGCCAGATTGATTGGTTCTGGCAGAGGGAATTTGCTGCTCATTTCTTCCCTTTGCAGCAAGAAGTTGTGTGCACAGGGGTGGGGAGAGGGAAGAGCTGAAGTCTCCAAGCTGTCCAGATCTGACCCAATAAAGAGTTTAAAAATAGGTACAATCTGGAAACATATTGGTGCCAAGAAGCATGACAACAAAAGCCCAGCTCGAGTGGCTGCCCTTGCTGGTCCTGCACACGGGGGGTGGGAGGGGAGGCTCCCTGGCACGGCTTGCAGGGATGTCAAGGTTGCCCCGATTTACAGGACCCCCAGGACAGTGCAGCTTCCAGCCAGCCACAGAGCTCCAAAAGGAGCAATCGTGTCATTAGAGCCAGAGACCTTGAGCTGTGTCCTGGTCATTCCCACACAGCTCCTGGGCAGGAACACAGCTCTCCTTTTGTGGCTCTTTCAGACGGTTTTTGATTAGGAATGAGCTCATCTGAACATCACCATCAGATTACTCTGTGTGGCCTCCCCTTCCCACAGCCACCCTGCCTGCCCCTGAGCAGAATCCCTGAGAGAGGGATCTGGGGATATGGGGAGCTCATGCTCACCTTTGAACACCTCCAGCTCCTCCTTTTCCACAAGCCAAGCTCCCCTGGGGCAGCCTGGTGTGTGCAGCACTCGGCTGAGGAGACAGACGAGCCACGTTCCCAGGGATGACACTAACAAGATTTAGTACGTGACTGAGGCTTGCAATCGGTGGTGATAACTAGAGAATTACCCTGATAAATATTTGATATGATTTGGAGAGTAATAATAGATTTTTCTTGCCCACAATTTCCATCAGGAGGAGGCAAGGGGAAGGAGGTGCTGAAAAGGGGAATGTAATTGTGGCATCCATCTTTCTGTCTGAGGTTACCTGTCCTTTGCAATAGATCAGTGGGGAATAGGGCAGGGGGGACGTGGAGGGGCAGGAGGTGACAGGGCATCCCTCAGCCCCACTGCATTGGAGATCTGCTGGCAGGCCCGAGGCTCCAGGAGGATTGAGTGTGTGATTCCATGTGTGTGTGACAAACCAAACTGAAAAATGGAGGGGGAAGAAGAAGTAAGGCCAGAGAAAGAAAATAGGATGGAAAAATCCAAGGCAACAATGGAAAAAAGGTCTGGGCTGGTGGTGGGAAAGTTGGGATGCAAAGGGAGCTGTCTCTGTGTGGTTGGATGTAATGCAATGATAGCACCCCAACACCACCAAATCCCAGTAGGATTCCCACTCCTCAGAGCCAAGATGATTTGTTGGCATGGAGGTGAGAGCAGCAGATATCTCTGTTGGGGTCAGTGACACACAGCAAGGCCTCAAAGAGTGGGAAAGCAATTCTCCTCCTTCCCCCCCTGGAATGGGGTGGTCCCAGAGACCCCACAGCTTTTGCTGTCATTGGGTGTCACAGCAGGATGGCAGCTCTGTCCTGGGACCACAGGGCTCCAGCACACCCTCAGCAAAGGCCACTAACTGGCACAAAAAGGTTTGGTTTTCATCTTGCTGGATGCTCCACAAAACCATGTTTCAGACCATAGGTAGGTTTTCATTTCTGAGGAATCCCTTTTCCTCACATTGGCCACAGCACAACCCTGCCAGGACTCTCCAGCTGGGAATCTGGGACACCCAGCACCCAGAGCTGCTCTCCTGGTTGTGTCACCCACCTGCTGTGACACTCAAAACAAGTCACTTTTCCCTCCATGCCTTCATTCTCTTCCCAGAGTTTCTGCTGATGCAGCTGTCCCCGTTGGAGCAGAGGTTTGACAGTGCAGTGGTGCCTGGATCTTCAGCCTCCACCAGGATATAAATGGAGGTGTCCTGATTTCCAGAGGATCTGTCACTGGTGGAAGCAGCACAAGCTATCAGCCTCTGAAACCCTGGGCCTGCTTTCACTTTGGTGCCCAGTTTGAGGCCTCTGACAGCCAGTGTTCACCTCATCCTTTATTCCTGTCCTTATTTTGCACTCAAGTCATTACTCAGGCTGCATTCAGTGGCATCAGCTAAAGGAGATTTTCAGATAATGCAGGCAAAGCAAGTGAGAACAAAGATCACAGCAAGGAAAGTGGTTCTTTGGCATGTTCACATAACAGCTACTCCATCAGGTAGAACATGACAGTTATTGTAGGAATCTCTTCATAAACCCTAATACACACTCAATTATATACTCTTAAAATTCCCTTTTTGTTCTGTATCACTCATCTAGAGAAGTGTCAGATGGAGAAAGGCAATAATCCACAGAGACACCAATTCATTTCATCGACATGCTCCGGGATAGTTATTAATAGCAGAGCTGCTGGCTAATTGCACATGTCCTGTTACAGGAGATCAATCACACACAGAAGAGCTTGAAAACAACTTTGTGTCATTTCACACAGAACTGTTTAGTCAGGGCTACGCTCCTGTCCTTGCAGGATTTGTGTAACCTTTGTAAGGGTTTGGGTTTGCTGTGGTTGAATGTCGCCCTGGTCTTCTTCAGCCTTCTGATGTTTGCATTTTTGAAGTGGAGTTTTTTACAGATTTTTATGTAAACAAAGTGATGTTTTGGAAACAGGGGGTTTTTTTTTGGTTTTTTTTTTTTTTTTTTTTTTTTTTTTTTTTTTTTTTTTTTTTTTTTTTTTTTTTTTATCATTCCTCTCTGTAGGAGAGACAGTTGATAGACTTCTAGTTTGATCAGTGTGGTGAAAGAGGTGGCAAGGCAACTTTATTCTTCAATTTTTGGTCACTGTCCAAAATTTATATAAATCAACGTAAAAAAACCCAAAAAACTTTTCTCTTTTTGCCCTGACAACCTGACAGTGTGTGTGTTGTTCTTTTTGTGTCCTATAGTGACAGTTGAACTGTCCTGGAGCTCTGCTCCCCTCCCCGAGGGCACAGCTCCTCCTGCACAATCCAGGTGATCCTTTTGGGCTTGAGTGGTGGCACAATCTGAGGGGCCAGGGCTTGTCATATTGACAGGCACAGCCTTCATGTCCACCTTATTAAAAGATAATAGTAAGAAGAATCCCAAAGGCCTTTTATCTGCAGGAGGCTGTGGACAAGGTGGTTGTCTCTTCTCCAAGCCAGCAGCAGAAGGAGAGGAAATGCTCAGCAGGTAACAAACTCAACTCACCACTCTGCTATTGATAAATCACCCTGCTCTTATTTAGGACCACATAAAGTTCCCAGACAGGGATCTTATTGCATGAGATGCTGCACACACATACAAATAATACAGGTGAGACTTAGGCTCTTCTAAATATATTTATTTATTATTATTATTATTTTGATACCTAAATAATAATCCTGCAATGAAATCATTGTGAGGAGCCTCATCATAGACAAACTCCGTTCCCACCTCTCATCTCTGGTGCCAAATCCCAGTCCAGTTTCCATCACTTGCAGCTCCCAGCAATCTTCAGGGGCTCTTGAAATGAACAACAACTTCCATCATCACATTGTAAAGGTTAATCTCCCCTTCAAGCAATCATCTTCCTAAGAATGACGAGTTTAATTTAAGGATAGTTTCTAGACAATAAAGCTACAGCTTACATGGCTGCAGAGACAATCAGACAAACAAGGCACTGTCTCCAGTGATGGATTCATTCAAACCTGGAGAGCTGGAGTTGAAAGAAAAATTCAATAAAACCTCCTTGATTTTTTTTTGTTTTCTTGCTCATTAAGATGTCACGAGATGGTTTAATTAGATATCGTTATTAACGAGAATGTAACACACAAATTAAACACACTCCCTGCTTCATCTCATTTGGCCAGGAAGGGTATTTTACCCAAGTGGGTTCTCTAGAGAGCTTTGTCCATTCTCCTTGCTCTAGAATAGCTCTGGGTCTGGGTCCCAATTCTGTTGTGCATCTGAGCATCTCCAAATCTCTGGGGTGGATTCCAGCATTTCACTGAGTTCACACAGACAGCAAAGACCTTCACGTCTCACTCTGAAACCAAGACATCCAAAAATCACATGGAAAATACAGCTGCTAGGGCCCTGGGCTAGATAATTTTGGGTTTTTTTCTGAGCTGTACACCTGCAGCCTGTTTTTTGCAATATTGATAAAGGGAGAAAGATAATTCTTATCCTGACACAGAGTGAGATGTAGATGGGCTCTGAAAAGCAAATATAATTTAGATTTTGCTTTCATATCAAGGAAATATCTTAGCAGGGCATCTTTTTGAGAGGGGCAGCACTGTGCATCACCTGCATGCTCAGTTCTGACCTCTCTTCATGCTCTCCAGCAGTGATCTCATGCAGGGCAGTCAGCAGCAGGCAGTAAACCTGTCCCCTCTGCTCTACAGCCTTGGGTCCAGGTCAGGATGGACAATAAGATTGGATGGCTCAGATGGAGAGGTCAGAAATGGATCCACCTCTTACATCTCCTGTGTGGGGGGTAGGACTCTCTAAGCACCAGGGAGAGGAAAGTCAGACCTTTGCAGTGTGATTACAAAATGAGTTAAGTGGTCACACAAAGTGTGGAGGAGTCATAAAATCATAGGATACCCTGAGCTGGAAGGAACCCACAGGATCATCCAGTCCAGCTCCTGTCCCTGCACAGACCCCCCAGCAATCCCCCCCTGGGCACCCCTGGCAGTGCTGTCCAAAGGCTCCTGGAGCTCTGGCAGCCTCGGGGCCGTGCCCATTCCCTGGGGAGCCTGGGCAGTGCCAGCACCTCTGGGGGAAGAGCCTTTCCCTGCTCTGCAGCCTGAGCCTGCCCTGGCCCAGCTCCAGCCGTGCCCTGGCTCCTGTCCCTGTCCCAGAGCAGAGATGGAGCTGCCCCTGGAGAAGAGCTGCAGATCTCAATAAGTATCCCCTCAGTTTTCTCCAGGCTGCACCATCCCAGTGCCCTCAGCCAGTCCTCTTATGGCCCCTCCAGACCCTCCCCATTCCCATGTCCCTCCTTTAAACACTCTCTTACAGTTTTAGAACTTTTTTATATTGTGGTGCCCAAAACTGCCCCCAGTACTGGAGGTGAGGCTGCCCCAGCCCACAGTAGAGTGGGACAATCCCCTCCTTCAACCAGCTGGTGATGCTGGGCCTGATGCTCCCCCAGGACAGGGTGACCCTTTGGGCTGCCAGGGCACTGCTGACTCATGTTCAGGCAGAATCAGAGAAGCATGGAGGGCTGAGCACTGCTCCAAACACTCCAGCCCCACTGCAGCCACTGGTGCAAAGCAGCTGAGCAGCTGAGGAGCTGCCCATAAACACGGCTGTGTCTGGGAGCCTCGTGTGTCCTGCCACAGCAACAGACTCCTGGAAAGGCTGCCAGCTGCCCTCCTGCCCTGGCCTTTCTCTGCAGAGCCACTGCCATCTGTCCCAGCTTTGAAAAGGTCGTGGTGCCACAGCCCTTGAGTACTGGGCATTGACCTGTTCTGGAGGGGACAAATACAACACTCAGAGTTTCACCACCCGTCTGCCAGCACAGAGATCCCACGGGAAAGGGAGGAGGGATCCTGCTCTGGCAGCTCCACACAGGCAGGGAGAGAAAGCCTAGCACTCTGCATGAGCATCTGAAAGAGCATTTGGGCAGGAGCAGAGCTGTGCTCCCCACTCAGACCCGCTCCAGGGAGAGCTGGGACAAGGAGAAGGTCAGGGGCAGGAGTAGGTGACACAGAAGCCACCAGGGACACACCTGTGGCTGTGCTGGGACAGCTCTGAGGGCGTGGGGGAGGGATGCTCCTGTCACACAGGAATTGGATTCATTTAGTGTTGATTCAAGCACCAACTGCTAAAAACTCCAGAATACATTTTATGTTTGTAAACACTGCCTTTAGATCACTTTCACTACCTCTGCCTAAGTTTCCTGCTCTGAAAAAAATGCAAATTATGAGGTTTAGGAGGCTTGGCAAAGGTGTATCCAGAAGAGTGTGCAAGCCACTCTGTGGACACAGAATTGCCACCAGCTGGGACAAGTGGCCCAGCAAGAGAACACAGCATGGGAGTGAAGGTGCCCCTTGCTGCCCCCACTGCCTGTCCCCAGCCCCTCATATGCTGAGACCCCAATCCCATCCCTGCCCACCAGCCTCTTGTTGGGGGTTAGGTTTGTTCCTTTTTTACTTTAAAGATTTTTTTCCCCATAAGTTACCACTGAGACTAAGTGTTGGATACTTAAGAGTACTTGACCAAAACAAAGAGGTGGCCAAAGCTCAGTTGGGAAGATTTTTCTTTATCTGTTGTAACTCCAGAAGGGAAGGGGTAACTGCCTTCCCTGATAACAAACCAGCTGTTAAAATGGGGTGGGGCATTGTTTCTTATCTCTGCTCACTCTTCCACTACCCTCATGGGAGTATCTTCTGTTAATGGGCCATTAAAGCTCACCAGTGACATCACACATTTCATCATCCCATTGTGGGATGCTCCACCCAGGGAGGAGGAGCCAAACCATTTCCACCTGGATAAAAAGGAGCCACAAGTGTCACCAGGCACCCCAGTGTTCCCATGGGACTCCCAAAGGAAGACTGGACCCACCTCTGGACCCCTGGCTCCACAGGATCATCTCTGCTTTCATCAGGACACATCTGCCACTCCAGGAGGGCTGACTTTGGACTGTTTCCAATGCCCTGACCAACAGGGAGTCAGGTTGTATTTCTGACTCTGTCAGGGTCTTTTGGGACTCCTTGTTTGTTTGTTAGTTTGTTTATTCTCTTGCACTAAAACATTTGTATTTTTAATATCCCTAGTAAAGAACTGCTATACCTATTCCCAAAATCTTTGCCTGAGAGCCTTTTGATAGCAAATTTAGAATAATTTTGAAAGAGGAAAGGAGGAGGCTTACATTCCAAGGGAGACTCCAATCTCTCCTGGCAGATACCTGTCTGTCTAAACCAAGACACCTCTCTACTGTGCAGTGCATGGAAAGAACTTGGATTACTGAGGCTGGGAGCTGCAGACAGAGAACAGAACAATGATAATTAGGATTTAGCAGAGCTCCCAACGCATAAGGGAGCAGGTACACCAAAAGAACTGCAGGGCACCATGTTAAAGAAATGAGGCAGACAGACAGATGGACTCATGTCCAGGGCATGATGCAGCTCTTGAATTGCATTTTTTAATAGGCAGCAAGTCACTCACTGAGAATCTCTAAACCTCAACTCCTTCCTCAGGGCCCACCAGGCTCCCCAGTGCCTGTAAATGTAATCATCCCAGCAGGGGGAAAAACTTTGCAAGAATTTCCCTAAAACAGCTTTCTCCCCAGGACACCAGCATCTACATGTAATTACAGCATATATGCTGCTGGCCCAAAGCTGAGCAGGAAAACCTGCAGGCTCACCAAAGCCTTCCCCTCTCTCCCTCCCAGCCCCATCCAGGCATGTATCACCTTGATTGCTCAAATCTGACTGTTTCCCAATCTTCTTTCATCTCACATTGACCTCCCAGCATGGCAGGAAGCAATAATCAAAGCCGTGCCATGTGTGATAGCCCTGTGCCAGACGAGGCATTAGCAGTTCCTTTAGATTTAAGCCCAGTTCATACCCACCAGTAAATAGCCTTCCCAGCAAGCTCCTCAAATCCATAGTCAGTTCATCAGGAAGCACTTGTCCCAGTTTCACAAAAGGCCTGAAAATGAGGCAAATAGAAAGGCAAAAAAAAGAGCTTATTCGAGTTAAAATGACTTTAATACGGAAGCAACAGGCAGGAGGGGAAAACATGCACTGCACAAATGTTATCAGCACGCTGGGTTCAAAATGCCCGTTTACAGCTTTAGGCAGCTTTAGACAGCAAAATACAGAAGGGATTGTCCTGTGCTGATGTAAAGTAGGGAAAAAGTGGCAGGAAATGCTAACAAGGAGCAGTAGACCGGGATAGCACAGGATAGCAGGCAGATCACCAGGAGCCTGGACAGATAGTTTGTGTTCTCACACCCGGCTAACTCCTCTCCTGACCTGTTTTTCCTGGTTTTCTCACCTGTTCTGGCTACATTAGACTTGAGATTTTCTTATGTGTGCTGCAATCATCACTTCAGTTTCCCACGCAGATGTTCTGAGTCTCTGTCAGGAGCCTGGAGGGATTCTCGGGAGCATCAGGAATGAGAAAGCTGTTCAGAGTACTGGGAAGAACTCAAGGGAAAGAGCCCTGCCTGGGAAAATGGGAATGTCAAGGATGTTCTGGATAGCAAAGGTGGTCCCTGTCATTGCAGGTATGAAAGGAAAAGCTCAGACCTCAAAACCTTCTCTTCTGTCTCTGTATATTCCACCAGCAGACATGGAACCTCTTCCCCTGATGTGTTCTCACTGTGTTCATGCCACAGCTGCTTCAGGAGCTGTATCCCAACAGCTTTTGGAGCCATTTTAAATCTCTGGAACTTCTCCCATGTCAGCCTGTCTTTCACCAAATTAAACATGCTGTTCCTGACTCTTCTCACCTTCTGCAAATGTTCTGTTTTCCATTTTCCAGCCCTTCTCTGCACTCAAGCAAGGTTCAGCCTATCCACCCTGACCTTAAGAAGGCAGACACGGCCAGTGACTCCATTTTTCGTCTACATTTGCTGAAATATTCCTCCTGATACATCCAAGGATATCATTTGCCTTTCTTTGCCTGACATCTCAGGTTGCAGTCATTCAGACCACACTGTCCTCGACCATTTGCTGCTCATCATCTCCTATATTATATCTCAGACTATCACAAATCCTCAAATCCCTGACCTGTCATCTCAAACTTTCTGCTTGCCCTCTCATTTCAATTATTCTGATTCTCAAGGTCACTTAGTTCTTTCAGACTTGTACTCTCATTCTTCTCTGCGTTGTCAAAACTTCCAGCTCTGCGTCCTGGGCGATTTTAGCCTCAGGATCTTGCTTTCATTGCCAAGATCATCCACAGGAAGAAAAGATCAGTTCCCAAACTGTTCCGTGAGAAAGTCTTTTGGTAAATTCCCTCCAGAGAGCTGCACCTCACCTTACAGTTTACTAATCCTCCTTTCTTTCAGCTTCACTAATAATTTCCCACATGGCACCTATCAGATACCTGACTGAAGCCTAGATAAAGGAGATCAGCAGCATTTCCTTTGTCTAGAAAATCAGGTATCTTATCAAAACAAAGCTATCATGTTCGTCTGACACAATCTACATTTCGTAAACCCATGTTCCATCTTATCTCATTTCCCCTTTATCTCTGCGTATTTAATTGTTCTTCCCTTCGAAATTCACTTTGAAATCTCCAATCAAGGTTAGACTGAGAGGCTTGGAGTTAACTGGGTAACTTTTTCTCTGCACATCCCTACTTCTACTGTTCTCTGATCATGTGGCATTTGGAGACAAGATATTACTAATGATCTTTTCTGCTGGACCTGCATTTTAATATTCTGATTCTTTTTGACTTCAGCTGAGGTGCAGTGTCAGGGTGTAACACAAAGGAATGGCTACATAATTCCAGGGGTCTGGGAAAAGCACTGTGGGACCTGAGCTCTTCTGGGATTCACTGTAAAAGTGAATGGGAAGGAGTCTGGCTCTGTGCAAGCAGGGGGCAGAGGGGATTAACGAGGTGAGCTTGGGCTGGTTTGTTTGTGAGCAGCTTTAAAAATGTGAAACTTACAGTGATGGTTGTCAAAGTGCTGCTTGCAAAGTTCCCCACAGTCACAAGCGACTGCCAGAGCTTTAATGTTAATTGGACAGATTGTCTCTGGTTTTGAAGGGAAAGCTGTGATTAATGAAACAACTGTTAACGAGGCTGGAGCAAAGCAAACCCTTCACCTTCCTTCTTTTGAGAGGAGGTAAACAGCAACTGCCTTTGGCTGCCCTTAAGAAGCAGCTGACTGAGAGCCCTCCTTAAAAGCACTGCCAAAACTGAACTGCAGAGATGAATTCAAGGAATGGAGAGGCAAAAAAAGTGCTTCATTCCTCCAGGAGGAGGCAGGAAATCCACAGTCTCTTCTGTGCTTTAACTCCTGGGCAAGTTTTCCTCAGTTTAGACATTCAGAACTGACTAGAAAACACGGTCCTGGGCCTTAGGTGGCTTTGGGCCACACAGGTCCTCCATGATCTTTTGCAATCCGTGACTTTGCAGTGATCTAATATGGGGACATTTTGCTCTCCTAATTCAGAAGTGGCTTTAATGTTTATACCAGTTGCTGAGTTCCATATTTACACTCACAGAACATGCCAAAGGAATAGGTCTAGATCCTCCTTGGATCTAAAACCTAATGGAATAAGTGTTGTGGGTTTTTTTAGTCTTCCTTTATTATTGTTTTTAACTACACCTGGACCCTTGATCTCTGCTTCACACCCTCTGCTTCTACCACCATCCCTGAATTTCAGATCTGCTTCCTAAGGGCTCCTGCAGATGTCTATCAGAACACAGAGCTTGAACCAGACAGGATCTTCTGCTACAACCCTTTTCCTCCCCTCTCGGGGAACACACACAGGCTAAAATATTCCCTATTGTTTTCAGAGTGAAAACACATGATTGTGCTCAGGAGCACACAGCTCTCCTTTGACTTTTTTCCTTCAATTTGTCTTCTGCTGAAGGAAAAGTCTGGACCATTTGGTGCCTGAGCCCTACGGAGTCTTCCTACTTCCCCAGTGAATTCACTGGGGCATCTCCACAGAACCATCCAGCCCCATTATTAACGCTTGGATCTTAATCTTCCTCTCACTGTAGTCAGCAGTGCACCAGACTGAACTGAAGGGGACACAGATCAGGCCTCCAAAGTCTGCCTTGAGCAGTGAATTGAGAGTACTCCCCCCTCTCACAATGTGCTCGCATTCCGAGGTCTCTGGTCATTACTCTCCTTGCTGCCTCATTACCAGAATGTGCCATTAAAGTTTTGCTCACTTGAAAATGATCTCTTATTATCTCTCCATGGAAATTGCCCCGGCAACAAGCTTTCTTCAATATCTATCAAGCCAAAGAAAGCCATTAGAGGAATTACAGGGAGCTGCATGGATGCTCCCGCCCTGTCTCTGGCAGGTGGGATCCCCCAGCTCTCCGGGGCTCTGGCTCCATCGTGAGGCCACTGCAAGAGCAGCCAAGTGTCCTTGTCGAGGTCACAGAATCACAGAATCACAGAATGTGTAGGTTGGAAGAGACCTTCAAGATCATCGAGTCCAACCCAGCCCAACACCTCAACTGGATCATGGCATCGAGTGCCATATCCAGTTTCCTTTTAAACACATCCAGGGATGGTGACTCCATCACCTCCCCGGGCAGACCATCCCAGTATTTAATCACTCTTTCTGTGAAAAACTTCTTCCTAATATCCAACCTGTATTTCCCTTGGTGCAGCTCAAGGCTGTGTCCTCTCCTTCTGTCAGTTGTTGCCTGGAGAAAGAGACCAACCCCCAGCTGTCTGCAACCACCCATCAGGAACTTGTAGAGTGATAAGGTCACCTCTGAGTCTCCTTTTCTCCAGGTTAAATAGGTCCCTGTGAGGGTGGGGTGGAGCACACCCAGAGCCCAATCGTGGCACCCTTTGAGACTCCCCTCAAAAAGAAACCTGGAGCTCTTTGCAGGCACCATGAGGCAGCAGCTAAAGGAGAAGAGAATGGCACAAACTGTCCATACAAAGGTGTGTAAGTGTTTCCAAATAATCCTTCCTGGCTGTTTTCATTTGGAGTCCCTCTCATGAAGAGCCCAGAAGGTCTCCTCTCTTCACTCTGGATGGCCACAGTGTTGTTTGTCTGGCTCCAGTGCACCAGGCTGCCTTTTCCAGGCCATGGATGCTTGAGGCATCTCAAGGGCATGATTCATTGCACCTGCTTTGGACACCAGCACAGGATAGATTGCACCCCAGAGGTATCAGTTTCTCTCCCCTGCCTGCAGAAGAAGAGGAAATAACTCACTGCTGAGGGGATCTGTGTTGCCTGATGAAGCAGATTCTCAGAGTGTCATTTCTGGAGGTGCTAAAGCATTTGGATTGGGGACCTTGGGGGAAAAAAAAAAAAAAAAAAAAAAAAAAAAGTAACACCAACTGTTTAACCATTTATAAACTACAGCTCAAACCTGTGCAGAGAAAGGACTTGGTCTCTTGATATCTGAGTGCTTGACAGGGAAGTATCAGACTTCATCAGACTACCTGAGGCTGTATTTGATATTTAAGATGTTACAAAACCCTCAGGATTCACACAGAGTGGCAGCAGATGAGGTCCCAGGTCCTTCTTTATCCTGTGTTGTCTCCTGTGACTCTGAGTCACACCGATGGCACATGGTTATTATTTTTGATTTTTATATTTTTACTTCTCTCCCTTGGCAGAATAACAGCACTGCCCTGTCTGCCACCTTTGACAACAGTGAAAGTCTAAAACACTCAAGGCATTTTGAGACAAACAAACTTGAAACAGACTGTGGGGGGGTAGGACACCACTCTGCCCTTTCCACCAGCAAACTCTGCAGGTTGCATTTCTGCACTTGGGAAGAGGCTTGATTTGCTCCTTGCAGCCCTGAAAATGGGAAAGGGAAAAAGCAATAGGGGCACGTCTTCGTTGGCAGACAGAGGTGTGCTTTCAGGGGGATTTTTAGAGTGGGAGCTGCTTTCCAGCAGCAGGGTACAGCTCACCTGGAGCTGAGACACACGGGAAGGGAGGGTGGCACGGGGTTATCTCCCAGAGTGGTGACAGCAGTGATCATTGTGCTGCAAGAGTAGACTGATCCCCAAGGGTGTTCACATTGGATATCTGCTTTTCTTACTCGCTGGTGGGGATTATTCCTGTGCCATGCAGCTCCCTGCTCTCCTCTCTGCCTCTCTCCTGCCTCTTCTATCACAAGGCCTGTGCCTCCCCTCCTTGTCCCTTTTGCCACCACCTCATGCAATTATAGGGCCACAGGGCTCTGCTCTAAGCAAGGGCTGGCACATGTTTATCAGAGCAACCAGCTCCAAGGAGATCTTTGCATCCTGCCTGGTGTTTTTCTGGATTTATCCTGGTTATTGTCATTTGTGTAGGAGGTTCACTGTAGGAGAAGGGAATACAGGTGACCTTGTCCCTGATAACTAATAACTGTGTTAATTAGCCAATACAGCCTCGCCCCGATGAGTCACAGCTATAGCCAATAAAGATAAGTGTGATAAAAGGGAGTGGGTTAGGAGTAAAGGGGATCATGAACGTGAGGACCATGAAGAGGAAGGCTTCTGGGGAGAGAGAATCACTGCTGTGAGGTCAGTCTGGGGCTGCAGTTAGAGTCTGTTGTTGGAACCTGCAGTCACAGTCTAGCTGGGTAAAAGCCTGCAGTCAGAGAGTGCACACTATTCCCTGCAGTCAGAGTCTAGCCAGGGAAAAGCCTGCAGTCACAGCCTGCACACCAATCTCTGCAGTCAGAGTGTGCACACCAATCCCTGCAGTCAGAGTTCACCAGGAAATAACCAGCAGTCAGAGGCTGCAAGGGAAACCCACAGCAAGAGCTGCTGCAGTCAGAGTCACTGAATGGTTGGAGTCAGGATGGCTGAGCTGTAAAGAAGAATAAACCAGGATCCTCGTCATGCTGTGACAAACAAGAATTCTGTGCCTTGGCTCATTTCTACCCTCTAATGAGAGGGCTGCTGCAACAGTTCACTCTGGTCCTCACAGCCTCCCTCTGGACTGGAATAGATGCTCTGCTCAGTGATAGACCTTGGGATTCAACCCAGGTCTCCAAGGGCCGTAATGATGCCAATAAAAAAATCAAAATTCTGTGACTCCCCATATTCCATTTGTACAGCCACCCTTGCAAAACAGCAGTGATGCTGTGGCTCAGCCCAGGAGAGGAGGGGAAGAGGGAGAAAAAAGAGACTGAAGGAGAAAAAGGAAATTTCTAAGCAAAGTTATGCCAGTACAGAAAAGCAAATAGGAGATATGGGCAGAAAAAAGAAAACCATGGGCATGTGTCATGTTCTGGTAGGGTCAGCAGGTTTCTTGCTAGAGCTTTTCAGAGCCTGCCTGGTGTACAGGTCTCTCCTGCTGACCTGGAGATGTTTTGGAAGGTGTCTCCAGGGGGAGTGTTGGGAAAACATTTGCATTCTTCATAGAGAAGTCTCATAGCCTCTGCAAATCTCTTCTTGGTTGTTTCCCTCATGAATGCCACTGAGATGAGTCCATTAAAAAAAATGAAAAAAAAAAAAAAAAGGAAAAAAAACCCTTATCTCATGGAAGAAGAAACACATTTTGATAAGCACAAAGTAGAAATAGGGTCTCTGGAGGCTCAAGCAGTGTTTATAGGACTTGGTTCGGACTTCACAGCCTCCTCAACTGCAGCGAAGGGATGTAGCCCAAGATTTTGTTAGCTGACTAGGTCATAAAGCAGCCAATTAAGTCTGGAACTCTCAGGAGAGGATTTAATTTATTTCAGTAGGGCTCCACATGGCCTCCCTTTGCAGCTGGCCAGAGCCAGCTCTGCCAGAGCAGCCCTGGTGTCCCCTGGACCTGGAGGGACCTGTAACCACTCTGTGGGTTCCACTTACACTCCACAATGGAACTCCAAGTTGGGACTCCTGACTTCCTTCCCTGCCTTCATCTCCACCTTGAGCTATGACTTCAAATAAATAATTTCCTTCCCTGTGCCTGCCAGCTGTGAAACGTGGCTGATGATACTCTCCTGCCTTTTCAGATTGCTCTGAGATTCCCTGCAATCACAGGGCAGTGTTATTGTAGAGACAGGACTGGATTGCCCAGCTCAAAAGTGCTTTTAGGAGACCCTGATTGTGCTGAAGGAGGGGTTTGCTCACTGAGGCAGAGTGGCCTGAGGGTAAAAGATCAACAGACAGGACAGGAGAGGTCTGAGATCAGCAAAGATCAGAGCATCCAAAGAACAGGAGAATGAGCAAAATGAAAGATCCACTTTGGTTAATATTATGTCAGGAATAATCTTTCCCATATGTTATTCACCAACAAGTGGATAGGGTAACTTTCTGCTTTTTGAAACATTTTGGGAGCTCTGGGTTTGATACTTCAAAGTGGGAAAACATCCAGGGTAGTACCAGGCTCTTGTAAAGTTTGTCCAGCAACATATTCCACTCGAAGTAAGCTTTTACTGATTGGATCACATTACATCATCAACATTATGATAGCAAAAGGGCTTTCAAGTATCTCTCCAGGCATGAGGATATCAGGGGACAGTCACAGGACAGCTCTGCTACTTCAGGGAACAGAAGGAAATTTAATCTTTGGGAAACTGGATTTGAATTTTCTGCATGGGGTAAAGAGCCTGTGCCCATGGCTCCCAGGTGTTGAAGGAAATATTTGGCCAAATCTAGCCTGGGTAGACTCTAGCACACGGTGTTCTGGGTCATTTCACACTGGGGAAGATGTCAATGTCTAATTGAGATGGAAAAATGGAAGTGAAACAGAAGTAACAGAAGACCTAAATGGGGTTTGTCTATGGCCACCCCATGTGGCAGGAATTCTCAGGAGGTGTTTAGCCTGGGGAGGAATGTTAATGGCAGGAGTATTTCAGAATTATGAGAGTCTTAGTGAAAAGGAATTTATTGCTCTTCTTGCCTTGGAATCATAATATGGAAACTGTGATCTTATTCGATTAGATTAATGGTAAAGCAAATTTAATATATAGGTCAAAGAAAAAAAATAAAAACCCCACCATCAGAGCTGATGTACTGTGTAGTCAGTTCATGTAATTCACTGCTGCAGGAGGTCAGAGAGTGATGTGCTGGAGCTGGAGTTAAGAAAGAGCTCTGTAATTTTACAGCCATTAAGAGCATGTCATTATACCTGTGAATGGGAGAATGGAAATCTCAAACCTGAGAATGCACAGGAAGAATAGCCTTAGGAAAGAAATTTCCCCATCTTCTCCCATCACCTTTCACACTCCTGGAAGCTGTATCAGGCTGGGTTATTGCCATTACCCCTGGAATTGCTGCTGCCAGCCCTCAGAATGTGTGCAGGTGCTCAGTGGTGCAGTGGGGCACGGCCAGCAACTCGACTCCTTGAGTTTGCTGAACAACACTGCCTTTCCTTGCAGCCTCCCAGGGCCTCCTGCTTTATTGGTTTAAGGAAATCCCCACTGCCTGCACCCTGGAATGCCACAGCCACAGAATTCCCCACTCCTCCAGCCCCGGTGGGACTGGCCAGCAGCAAACAAGGAGAAAGGCAGTGCTGGTTTGGTGGCCTCCAACTAAAAATCCCTCTTCCCACAGGGGGTTTTTGCAGCTGACATCTCACAGCCTGGGCCTCACGGTTTGAATGAGAGCAGAGGGAGTTCAGCAGGGCACTGTCCCCACAGGGAACCAGCCCCACAGAAGGCAACACTTCCTAGGCTTCCCAAAAGCAGGGAGGGAACTCCATTTTCCATATTTCCCTAGAGGCAAAGAGTACCAGGAGCAGCCTGACGCTTCTGTGCAAGTCATTCCACCCATAGATTTTCACAGATCCATGAGAGAGATGAGCTGGGAAATCTGGAGCTCCTGTCACAGTTTGCTTTTTCCCAGGGAGAGCCACAGCATTTCATTCCCAATGTCATGCCCCTGCTGTCTGCACAAGAACTCCTCAAGTTTAGGTGAGGAAGGTGATGACAAGAGGGCATATTGAATCCAGGAAAGTTGTCATGGACGTGACATGCACCATGAGCAACTGGGACACTTTACTGGGTATCTCCATCTCTTGTGGTTTATGGTTCATCTGCACCACTAAGTGCTGAGCTGCCCCTTCTCCCCAGAAGCTAAATGGAGACATTCCTGAGGATGTCACATTCCTGAGGATGTCACAGTCGTAAGAATTAGACACATGTGGGAATTCAGTGTGTTTTCCACCTGCCTTTACATTCAAAAATTGAATTAATCTGCATTTAAACAGGCATTGTTTTCTGTGTTGTGTGAGGAACTGGAGAATAGATTCATGTTTTAGTCAGGTTCTAATTCGGGGGAGAATTAGAGTCTCATAAATAAGGCACAGTATTTATTCAGCATGTTGTTCAAGATCTCCATCCTTAGCTCCACTACCATCCTTTTTCATTTTTACAAGCAACACAGTGAAACACAAAACATTTTGTATGCCACGAGCACACAAAACTCGTGGCCCAAATGCTCAGCTGGTGCAAACTGGCCCAGATGAGTGGCTGGCAATGCCAAAGCATCCTCTGATGCTGCACAAAGAGGTGTCAGGGCTGACTTTGCTTTGCTGTCACGTCTCCCTAACATTGCTCCCAACTCATGCAATCACACCTGCATCTCCCCAGGGCTTCTCCATTCCATGGGGAGGCCTTTGCCAGAATGTGGGATGTGGGGAAGGGGCTCCCAGGGCATGATCCCTTCTGCTCTGCGTGGCTGAAAACTTGCTGTGCCACTGCCAAGAGCGAAAACATGCTGGAGAGCTTTTCCCAGGTGGGAGATGACCCTTCAAGCCACCCAAAAGGCCTTAGGCAGGAGCAGCCAGCTCAGGACCTGTAGAAAAACATCCTTTTATTCATCCCCATGGCTAGAATGTCCCTTCCTGCTTCCCTGGGTATTCTGGCTGCACTGAGACTCCCAGAGGAGCACACACCTCTCTGCTCCATGTGCTCCTGCACATGAGAGTTGGACTCTCCCACCAGCATCCCAGGGCCCAAATGGCCTTTCTCCAGCTCAGCTGATCTGTCACTGCCAAATCTGTCAGCTGGCACATCATGGATGTGCTCCAGCTCCGGGTGGGCAGGGAGGGATGGCACAGCCCCAGGATTTTTCAGGGAAGGGGGTAGAAGCTGCAAATGTGGCGCTTTTCCCTCTCCATTTCCAGCAGGCTCCCAGCCCATTTCAAAGGGAATGGCCCACAGGAGGCTGGTGGGTTTTTAAAAGATCTGCTGATGCTGAAATTTTCCCAAATAATCCCAAATTTTCGCTGTTTCCATGCAAAGTTCCCCTGCCCTCTGTGCAACCCTCGTGGCTGACAAACTGCCAGAAAAGGAGCAGCAGGGTGTTTGGAGCAGAGCCAACTTTCCAGGAGTGCATCTCCCCCTCTCCTGGGTGGATTTGGATGGCACTTGCTGCCAGCTCCCTGTGGGAGGATCTGCAGTCCCTGGGTCCCCGTGTCAGACTGGTGGAGGCTGTGAACCCACAGCTGTGCTCGTGTGCACCAGAGTCCCCAGGTCCAGCCCAGCACAGAGGAGCTGCAGGCTGCACCCTGCATGGCAGGAGCCCAAGCTGGCACTGCTTCAGCTGGAGGCCTTCCACCAGTGACAGCCCCATGCTAGGGCTGTGTGTCACCGCTTGTGAGTCCCTGTCACTGCCTGGGTGACCATGGACTCTACACAGCAACCAATGCCCTGCTCAGACCTCCAGCCTCCAGTTAAATAAAGCTCCTTATAATTAATCATCTCCACAAGTCCTGCCCCTGCACACACAGGCCACTGTCCCCTCTCTGCAGAGCAAGCTGTGCATTTCAAAGGCACAGGTCAGGCACCAGGCAAGACTTCCAGCAAAACATATTCCAAGTGATGCTGTGGCAAGTAATTATGGTGATCCCTGACTCAGAGATCAGCCACGGCACTCACAACACAGAAATCTCTTTGTATCTGTGGCAGGAGGAACCTGAACTCTTGCAAACCTGTCCAGTTACCTGAGGCAGAGAAACACAGACTGGTCTGGATTGGAACGGACCTTAAAAATCATCTTATTCCTGCCCTTGCCATGGGCAGGACACCTTCCACCAGAGCAGGTTTCTCCAATCTGGCCCTGCTCAGGTCCCATCCCAAGATAAATGCACTCAACCACTCTCCTGGAACACTCAGGGGCTTTGCTGGCTGTGGCCCAGAGCACTGCCTGGAGCAGCTGCAAGTTTTGACATGGAGCTCACGAGCCAAGTGACACAGCCACAGTGCAAACACCACATCCCCCAGGAAGATGGGCCTTGCCTTGTCAGGCACAGCAACTGCACAGAGCTGTGACAGCTTTTGTGGCACCACCTGAGTCATTCTGTCAGCTGTCACCTGTCACCAAGAAGATAATAAACACTTGGAAGGAGGGTACAGCAGTGCTGTGATGGCCTTCAAAACACGCTCAGTTGCCCCACCAAAGCAGCAGGTGGTTCTACCTGATGCTCTTGTGAAGCCAGGGAGGCAGGATCCCCCTGGATGCTCCTGGGGATGCAGAAAGTAAATAATAATTTGCCACCCACACTGCTCTCACATCCTTGCTTGGGATTGGGACCTGACATTACCTCCCTGAGACTGACAGGAACGGGGAATTGCTCCGTGGCAACCTGGTTAAAACTGGCCTGGGGAGTTCCTGTCTCCTGTGGTGGCCCCAAAAACTGTCACCCTTTGTGTTTGGATTGGAGGTGAGGGGGCTTTGCTGATCTACACCCCCAGATTTAGTGGAGAATTGAACGTTGTAATTACGGGATTTCCTGTCCTTGACACTGAGCCTCCCCAGGCACTTGTTCTCTCTCCAGTTGCAGCTCTCTGGAGCAGGTTGTGTCTCTCCTGCAGGATTGTTTCCAGACGGGGTCACATCTTCAGTGGGTGTAGGGAGAACTGACCCATCACCTTCACACGGTGCTGCTCCCTTGTGGGATCCCTCCCTTCCAACTTCAGCTGCCCAGAAATTAAGCATATGATATAAACCAACTGTCTGGTCTTTTCCTGTGATCACTGGAGAAAGGTTGGCATTTCCCAAATTATTGCCACCACCCAGTGGGTGTCAGGGAAGGCAGGGCTCAGTTACCACCTTATTAGGGCTACAAAAAGCCCTAAGAACGTGAAACCTGCTTGATTTTTGTGAAAAACCCGACCTGCCCCAGGGGTGAGTTAGTAAAGCTCCTCTAAACCATGCCAACAGCACATCGGGATGGATCAATAGCCCTGGCTCAGCTGTCCTTGCTGCGCAGTAATACTCATCTACAGCAATTACCTAAAAGCCTGGGAAGGGGAGGAGATCAAGTAATTTACCAAGGGGACAGGCCCTTTGCCTTGATTAAAAAATGTAATGGGAGCTTTGCAATGGTCTCAGAGTTGCCCCTGAGGTACCTGAGGAGCCAGAGGGAGGGATCACAGCACTGCTGAGCTTTGCCTCTGCCCTGCAGCCAGGCAAACCAGGGCACAGCTCTGGGATGCAGCCGGGGATGTCTCCACAGCCCCGTTACTCCAACAGCGCATCCCAGCCCGAACGAGAGAGATGTGCCAGAGATTAGAGCACGATGGAAGGAGGGGCAGGGCCCGCGTGTCTAAATCGATGGAACAATCAGTCGAAAGCTAAAGCAATTTGGAGATTAGGCCTCCTTTATGGAAAGCAGTGATCTCTTTGTGATGAAAAGCCATCCCAGCCCATTGCTGTAATCTTACCTCTGCTCAGGCAGGTTCCCTGTGTCTGTGCCTGACCCACTTCCTTCAGCTCCTGCGCTCCTTCCTTCAAGTGCAGTTTTAGCTCCACATAAACACCTTGTTTAAATTGCTTTAATCTCCAAGTGCTCTTTCTATTGATTTGAAACAGTTAAGCTGTCAATCAGCCCTTTCTCTTCACACCGCGGACCGGGAGGGAGGTTAAAATAACAAACAAACAAGAGGTGGATGAGCAGGGAAGTTAGTTTGAGTTTGGCAGGGCCTGCCAGTTTATGGAGTCTGGAAACAGGTGGAAACGAGGTCGTTCCAGGTGGAAACGAGGTCATTCCAGGGGGAAATGAGATAATTTCAGGTGGAAGTGAAGTTCTCCTAGGTGTTGAACTCTGCAGGAGGGAGGGCAGTGTGTGCTGCCCTGCAGTGCCCTGTTCTTGCAGCCTGTGCAGTCACTCACACAGCTGTGGCTGTCTCTTCCAGCTGAGTGTTATGCAAATATTTCCAGGAGTCAGCCTCAGTCTTAATGAAGTTTGCAGGCAGCACTAATAAGACACACACACACACACACACAGAAGATAACGCAGGTAAACAGATGCACAGAGACAAAAAGTGCTTTTCCCAAGGGCAGTGCATGAATCCAAAGAGTCTCCTGATGAGGATCCAGCACCTCACCAAAAAAATGATAAATAAACACAAGAAGCACATTCAAAAAACCCATTCAGAGTGACTTTTCTGTGGGGTACTGAGGCAAGGAATAGAGCTGTGCTCTCACATGGCTTCTGGAGCCCAGGCTGCTGGCAGCTCTGTCCCTGAGGGCTGTACAGAAGTGCCACTGAGGAAGGACATTTGAGCTGGCCCGCTGAAGCTGCGGATGCTCCTGCAGGCAGAGATGAATCCCCTGGCACTTCCCCTGGCTTGGAGAGCACAGCAGGCCATCTGCAGTCGGGCCCATCCTGATGGCAGGCTGGAGGCTGCGAGCTATTATTTCATCATTACGTGAGGATAATGACAGGGCCAGAGAGGCTGATTGCTGCTGCAGAGGTCAGCGGTCAAGGAACTGAGAAGGAGAATAAAGATGAGGAATGGCACATGTGGCTTTGAAGGAAGCGTGTGGCCAGCTTAGCCTTGCTCCAGTCAGAGTATTGATGAGTAAAATTAAGCTGGGGGTCTCTAGTTAAGTCTTTAGAGTGGAAATGGACTGAAGTCCAGTGCAGTGCTAGTAACACACTCTGAAAATACATCAATTAATCACATTATGCAACGCCAATATTAGACACAGCAACACTCAGATTACTCTGCTGTCATGGGCTGAGGAGAAGCCCCTCTGGTGACCTGCTTGTTTCTGCCCCTTCCCAAAAAAGGGATTTTTACAGCCCCATTGTTGCCCTGATTTTTCAGCCTTCTGATGTTTTACATTTTGTACTGGAGTTTTCTCACCCATTGTAACATAAACAAAGAGTGATGTTTTGTAAACTGTGCATTCCTTCCTGGGGGAAGGACAAATTGATGGACTTCTGGTTTGACCAGTGGGGTCAGAGAGGTGTCAACCTTGTCTCCCAATGGCTGATCAAACCCCAATAACTATTTAAACCCTAAAATAAACTTCTTCTTTCTCATTCTCACAACCTGACAGGGTAAGTGTGATCTTTTTGTGTCCACCCCATGAGTGTGATCAGGACTCTGCACTCTGCCCTGACAAGAGGCACCATTTCCCAGGACTCTTCCCCTTGTGTCCAGTGCAGAGGGATTCTCAGGGCAATACATTTGTCTGCTAAAATCCTCTGAGTGCTGTGGCCCGTGAGGGACAGGAGTTTGGGGAAATGACCAACCCCAGAGAGGCTGGAGGGACATGGGGGGTGAGAAGTGGGGCTTCATCCACGCTCTGAATAATCCAAGGCAGAGCTGCCAGCCCTGCAGCTGGAGCGCTCAGGCATTCCTGGCCAGGGCTCACAGAACAAAGAGGCCTGAAATCGATTGGGTCATTCATTTGAATGTTTAAAATAATAATAATAACTCTCTTTGAATGGCTTTCTTTCCCCTCAAGCAATTTAAGCAGCTGCTCAATTTCCATTTGGCCTCGAGATCCTTTTATTGATAGGCTGTAAAAAATTTGCATGTGGTGGAACGGCTGCTGGGGAGTTTGGGGAGGGAGGGTCACACCTTTGGAACTGCAGGGGCTGTGGGGTTTTCACTTTCTTCTGCTGACTTTTGAAAGCAGGAGCAGGAATAGAAGTTGGAGCAAAGGGGTCACAGAGGAGCCAGCATAGATCAAAAGAGAAAAGATCACTGTCTGCACTAAATGAAACAATGTCCTACAATACAGAGAGTCTCCTCCTCTGCCAGTCCACTCTCAAAAAATTCCAGTTAGATACAGGATGAGGTGAAAGTCCTAGGGAGAAAATATTCAGTGATTGAAAGAATAAAGATGGAATAATGAGTTTAAATATAGGGTAGATTTAAGGTGAGATGGACAGCTGGCCTTTCACTTCTGCATATACAACCCCTTCCTTTTAAAACTAATATTCTATATTTTCCTAATGTAATAAAATTCTATATTTTGCTAATATAACAATATTTGAATATTTTACTTATATTTTTTGGCCAAATGGGAGCAGAAGAGGAAGGAAGGCATCAGAAGGATTCATGTGACTTTTTTTGCATTATAGGCAAGGCTGGGGTGTGAGGTGAAAGTTGCTTCAGCATGGGGGAGCTTCAGAATATCCTGACAGCTCAGAGAAAACCTTCTGGAGGCTGGTAAAAGACAACTTACACAGGGAACAGTGTAATATGGGGAAGAAAAAAAAATATATGTCAGCAATCCCGTTCTGATGATAGAACAAAGTGTCATTCCAGGAAAACAAGCAAATTTGAAAGAGGGAAAAGAGAGAGCCTATAAAACAAGTAGATTTTTTTTTCTTTCTTTTTATACACAAAACAGAGAGTGGATTGATTTCATGATTTTAGAGGGCTTCAGTCCTATGAATAAAGATGTCTTTCCCCAGTTGTTCACAGCTGGCTGGCAGCCACTGGACACAGCAGTGAGGGCCAGAGCACAGTGGAGCAGCCAGGACCGAGTGGTGGATGGGGATTGTGGACAGACAGGGGCCTGGGGAGAGGTGTCAGCTAAAACAGGACGGGACAGCACCAGGGTCACAGCACAAAGACTTAATCTGAGGGCTTGTTCTCCTCTGTAGGGGCGGGCTGATGTGACACCCACGCATTGAGCAACAGCTGGCAACATCTGCCACAGCTCCTCCTCTTCTTCAGCTTTCAAACACTTGCTGTCCTCATCAGTTCTTCTGATTCCTCCTCCCCTTGCACTTCCTGACTGCTGCAGTTTGCTTTTTTTTAATGAAGTCCCTCACTGGGGCTTCAAAGGGGAGGTGCACAGGAGTCAGGAAGAGGAGGGAGTGGTGCCTTTCTGTCTTTCAGGTTAAAATTGCAGACACACACATATGCATACGCACCGGCAAAGCAAAACAATGGGGGAAATCGATCGCCCTGGTCAAAACTCATTTTCAAATCCGAATGAAGTTTGTGATTAGTAGAGCCCCGCAGATGTCACTGTTTCAGTCTTGATCCTTAAATGTCAGCCTTGCAGAATCACAGAGCACTAGGGGGGAACAGGACTTCCAGATGCCACCTAATCCATCCCCTTGTCAAACAGCCCCATTTACAGGAGATTCGCCAGCAGGGAGAAATGCCAGGTCCTTTTTATGGTTTGGTGTTGTGTTTGGACTAGAAAAATTCAATGGGCAAAACGTGTTTTCTTGAATGAGTTTATCCTGCCCCTGACACTCAGCATCTCTCAGGATCTCCCAAATGAGCAGGGCAGATCCCAAACTCAGCCTTTCCTCATCACCAGCTCTGCAGTAGGTTTTAGCATCTCTTCCCCACTGGGTTCAGAATGGATGGGGGGAGTTGGGAGAGATGATCATGCATGGAGGAGAAAGAAATTCAAGCTATTCTAATCTCCTGTACAAAATTTGTGATTTTTCATTTAATTTTTAATTTAATTTCATCAAAAGACCACAGGCAGATAAACAGTGGGGTGAGAGGGTGGAGGACCAGCAGGGGTAGGTGGGGATGTGAAAATGTGAGAGAGGAAATGAGGAAAGTAAACTTGGGCTACCTGAGCTTGTTTCTGAAGCTGGACATAACTGGTGATTAGCAAAATCCGACAGAGCCACATTTACCTCCTGCCTGGCTGGGAT
The DNA here is from genome assembly GCF_965231275.1 of Zosterops lateralis. NCBI lineage: Eukaryota > Metazoa > Chordata > Aves > Passeriformes > Zosteropidae > Zosterops > Zosterops lateralis. The sequence continues at coordinate 3,663,958 of NC_139780.1, read as the reverse complement.
GTAAATGTCAAGAGTCCTGGGGCTGGGAGAGGACCACGAATGTCTGCAGCACAGCCAGGGGGGTGTAGAACCTCCAAATGAGCCTGACATTTGCTTAACCTGAAGCAAAGGGCAGGGAAGGGGCCCATCCCAGCCACTGAGAGGGCTGTGGATGGAGAGCAGCACCTCGTTTAAACACAGGCTGTGGAGCTGTGACAGAGGGTGAGCTGTGGGAGTTTGCACGGGGAGGGGGTGCCAAGAGGGTGGGTGGAGGAGCAGATGTGTTCACACTCCCTTTTGGCAAAGGGAATAATAACATTTGCCTCCTTTAAAGGGGAGGCTGATGAGTAGTTAGTAAGCCTGGGCTGGGCTGCTTTCCACAGGCTCTGTCTTCTCCGAGGGCTTTTCAGACAGGAGGATTTGAGAAGCGGGACCTCTAAGCTAAATAAAGAAAAGCGACTCAGCAGGGATGGTTCCTTTTCTTGCAAAACTCAAAATTCAAAGCCATTTTTTTTGTCTTCTTCAGGGCAAAAACGAGATCTCAAAATTTTATGGGCTGAACCGAGAGGGAAGCACAAAGAACAGGTTCCCTCAGATGAGTCAATGTATTTGTGATGAGCAGAGTCACCTAAGACAAGATAAATGTAGGTTCAGGTCTGCCTCCACCTGCTTCAGAGCAAGGCTGGTGTCAATCACACCTCAGTCATTCATTGGGTCCTGTATCCCACCCTGGCTCAGTTCTGCATCCTTGTCCATTAGACTTGTCCTGCTCCAGTTATGGACTCATCCAAGCTGCTTCATCCCCCATTAGAAAAAACTGGTGTCCACTCAGGAGCATTTTCCAATTAAAATCCATTTCAGGGAAATGAAGTCATGATAGAGGATCTGTGGTGCAGTGTCAGACCAAAAGTCCCTTGGCTTCTATCTCAGAGAAGGTCTAAGATCAGAATAAATAAGGAATGACCCTTTAGGTCAGGCAGTTTCCAAGAATATTTCTAACTACAGCTGGTTTGTGCCATGGAAGGACATTTGGGTTCAAGGCACCTCAATCCTTAGAGTCTCCTGGAACTTTCCTTGAACCAACACACAGCCATCACATCACTTCTGCTGCACACAAGTACGTGCATGGGTTTGAAAAAGCTGCTTATTACAGTTCAGTGGAGGAGGATAGACCATATTTTATCACAGATCAGTTTGTAAGGTTCATTATTGATTTTAATGTACCTGTGCCAAGAGGCAACGACGGGCACAGTTTTTTAAAGAGAAGGAAGGAAGATTAAATATACTCAATCCTTGTCACCTTAGCAAACATTTATCCATCCAGTTGTGTGTGATGAGAAGTCTCTATTCCAAAGGAGGAATTAAATTTTAATAGGACAGAAACATGTTTCTGGGGCTGTCATGGCCCAGGATTGGATCAGACTCTCGCACTGAAGGGAAACACCAGAGACTGCTGACAGAAGGAAACCAGAAGGTGATAACTTATGCCTGAATGACTGATAGTGGGGAAGTAGGTGACGCAGGACAGGACTGATGTGGAGTGCCCTAAGCCTGTGATGGGAGAGGAATTCTGCTCAGCGAGGAGCCAGAGAACCCCCAGCATTGCTGTAGCCCACAAACGTGATGCCAAAGTCAGGATGAAAACCAACAAACGCCAGCAGAGACCAGGAGGCTCCTCACTGGTGCCCACACTGCCACAGGTTCCCCAGCAGCAGCAGCACAGCCTGCAGGACTGTGTTCACAATTCTGCTCCTTCCCTGCTGTGCAGGTGGGCTCTGCTCCAGCTGGGGAACATGCAATCAATCCAGGTGGTGCCAATGAGAGGGTTAATGTCCCTCAGGGTTAATGTCCCTCAGCAGGGAAAGGCTGGTACAGCAGGTGAAGCCTTTGCTGGACTCTTCAGGGCATAACCCAGGGTCTTCAGGGCCAGAGTGCAGCATGTGGCAGAATGATCTCTAATGAACTGAGCCACTGCAGGCTGGAGAATGGTTTGGGCAACTCCTGTGCCACGCTGGGTTCCACAGAGTGGGCACAGCAGAGCTGTCCCACCACAGTCCTCTCCACGCTCCACCAGTGACCTCGCTTTACCCTCTGCCCTTTAGTGGCCTTGGCAGCTCCTTACTCCCCCTCATTACCAGCCACTGTCTGGGTTTAATGAGGCCAGAGTTCACCGGATGAAATAAATGCAGGTTCCCGAACTCTCTAAACCAAAGCTAATGAAAAATATATGCTCCCTCACTCCTGCTCTCATTTTCACATCCTGCAAATTATCTGTGCTAATGCACGCAAGGCGCTGCTCCTCCGCGGCTTCAGATGCTGAACTTTGAGTCTTTGTCACATCAGCCAGCACCAAGTAATTCCGTGCAGAAGTCTGACATTTCCAGTTGAAAAAAATAAATTGATTAAAATTCAACAGGCATGTAGTGTTCAGTTTTTAAAGGTCGGCAAATCTAAGGAACTATCAACTGTAAAATAATTCAGCATTTAGAGGGGAGGGGCAGCTGTGGGGGGAGAGTCCTGGGAAGAGGGAAGGAGCGTGGAATGTTAGGATCATTTACTGCCTGCATTTCACTGTCAAGAACATAATTACAGGCAATTTAATTATTGTATAATGGAAAGGGTCCATCTTCCTGAGCAGCACAGCCAGATCCTCCTTTGCCTCCCTGGGCTCTGTGCAGTGCAGAGGTGGGGAGGGGTCTGGCTGTGGGGGAGTGACTGCACAGGGACCTTGGAGGATGGAGATGGAGACTGGTGAGGCTCAGCTGTGGGAGACTTTCATTTGTCCTTCCTCTGTGTGGAACCACAGAACCATTCAGGTTAAAAGACCACCCAGTCCAACCCCCCTGCCAAGGGGGGGTCACCTGGAGCAGGTGACACAGGAATGAGCCCAGGTGAGTTTGGAATATCTCCAGAGCAGGAGATGCTCTCCCTGGGGCAGCTGTTCCAGAGCTCTGCCATCCTCCATGGAAGGAAATTCTTCCTCAGGTTGAGGTGGAACTTCTTATATGGTAATTAATGTCCATTACTCTTTGTCCTCTCACTGGGCACCACTGAAAAAAAGATAAAAGGATATTTGGAGCAATAACCCCATCCCTGGCAGTGTCCAAGGCCACACTGGATGGGGTTGGAACAACCTGGGATAGTGGAACATATCTCTGCCTGGGCCTGGGGTGGAACAAGATGATCTTTCAGGTCCCTTCCAACCCCAAACCATTCTGTAATTACAGAATTACTAATTACTAAGAAACCTGGAGGCAGAAGTCTTCAGTCTGAGCCTTCTTTGGCAGGTTGCAAGTTCTAATTAGGATACGCTCTCTTCCCTGAATTGCACTGTACATGTATAAATCATGTTATCTAATGCATGGCTTCTTTTCTTCTCCCTTATCTCACACTCTTGTTAAACTCTTTCTTCTTCAAACCCTTCCATGCATGAACTTGAGACCAGTTCCTTCCAGCCTGGAATATGTTTGATTTCACTGCTCTGTAAACTCAAGAAATATGTCCTAGAGCATAGAGGCACAGAGAGCAGAGGAGGGTCTGGAGAGAGGGATATTCAATCTTTATTATTCAGGACCCCTGAATATCAGAGTACAGTCAGTAGGCCTGTGATTTGTTATTCCTTGTAATATCAAATTCTCCCCTCACACTGGTGTCAGGCCATTGACTTTACTGGGGACAGGAACATTGTGGCTGAAGGGAAGAATGTGGCCCATGAAGTTTCTGTTGGATTGTGCTATCCAAGCCAAAGACCACCAGAAGGACTCAGCTCCAGGGAGAAAAAATCCACATCAAAGGAGAGCAAGATGACTCCTGCTGCAGGGGGGCTGTAGGAAGCCTCTCCAGGGGAAACTGTGACTCAGCAGCAGGCAAAACCAACCCTTAAAAGTAGGAAGAAGGGGAAAAGAAAGAGAAAGAAGGGGAAAAGAAAGAGAAAGAAGGGCCAGCAGGCACATTGCTGTTTTGTCTGTCGCCCAAGTGCTGCTGTAGTCAGTACAAAGGACAGGCAGAGGAAAGAGAACATTGTGCTGTCTTCATTTAAAATGCTCCCAGCATAATCTGTGCTAACTCAGCTCCATTCCTGGGCCTCTGTCTTGCCTTGTCTCAACAGGAATCCACTCCAGTACATCACTGCAAGCTCCTTCTAAGCTCCTGACCCCTCTTATTCCACTGGACAAGCCTCCCTGCCCCTTCCCCTGGCTAGTGAGCCCCTTCTGCAATGGGACACCCACATCCCCACCCATGACATCAGCCAGTGCAGGGATTCAGCTCTTCCACCACCACACACAAGACCTGGACCCCCCTTCTGCAGGACCCCAAGTTCACAGCCCAAATCTCATGCTGGGTATTTGCTCTGGGTTGATCAAGGACACCACCAGGCTGCAGGGCCATCTCCCCAAGTGGTCAAAACTCTCCAGCTCCTCCCCCTGTGGATTGAAACCTGTGCCAGGGAAAGAGGAGGAGCCCCTGTGGAGTTTGCACAGGTGGGGTCTGGGGCAGGTGGGGCATCCCAGCTCCCCATGGAGCAGGGCCTGCTGATGGCAACACAAGGGCTTGTTCATGAATCAGCATCAGCCGGGCTCTGCACTGCCTCCCTTCCCTCCCACTGGTACCCAGCAGCCAAAAAGCACCATGTTGATTATTCAAGAGTGGGCTCTTAACAGCTCTAATCAGCTGATAATCCAATAACACACTCAGCTGAGCTGCACTCTCAGCTCCCAGGTCCCTGCCTCCGAGAGAACATTTACAGCTGCCTCGAGTTGATAAAAACTGCCCGGATGGCAGGAGGGGAGCACAGCGAGTGAATTACACTCCCTGCTTCCTCCCGCTCCTCAGCCAGGCCAGCACACTCTTCCTCCCAGCCCAGCCTTCCCCAGCCCCTCTCTGCTCCCCAGTTTTGGCACAGCTGGGTGCTGGACGGTTCCTGCCCTTGCCATGTGTGCAGCTCCCCCAGTCCAGCTCCAGGGATCCTCTGGGAAGTAAATTGCCTGTTCTCTAGAGCTATGCCCCTGGCAAAACTGCTTGAAATGTAATAAATAAAAGGGGAAGCATCAAATCCACATTTTGAAGGCATTTGAAATGCAAGATGCCAGGGACCAGCCAGCACAGCCTCAGGGCCTTTCAGTTCTCCAACACTTCAGCACAAACTGTGAGTGTTCAGCCTGGGTGGCCTGGAGCCAGCGCAGGGAGAGACATTAAATGCAGAAATATCTCTTCCTCCGCATCACCCCAGCTTTCCATCCCAACCCCATCCTGAGGCAGGCAGAAAGCCATTCACACCTGCTTCTCACTGCTTTCACAGCTTGATTTCTCAGATGGAGAGTCTGGCTGGGCCTCCTGGCACAGTCCTCTCTCCTTGTCTCACCTTCCATTCTGCACAGCTCCTCTTGTCCACCCGGGTCCCTCCCCGGGGCTTTGTCCCGCCATGGGGTCATGCCCAGCCCCTCCTGCCCCACACAGCAGCTCCCTGACCCCATCTCATTAATCAATTCCCCTCATTAGCCATGTAATTACAGGCGACTGCTTAATTCCTCCAGGTGTACGACAGGGCTGTAGTAGAAAAAGGTGTGGAAAGCCAGTTCTGGGCCTTAGTACAGATATTCATTAAGAAATAAAAGCAATTTCCCCAGGCAGTGAAACGAGTAGTTGCATCTGTGGTGTGCATGTGTGCAGGAGTTTGTGCATTCAGAGCATATCACCCTTTATTTCCTGACACACTTTAGCTGGCAGATTTACTACTCAGACAAAAGGGTGTGAAGAAATCTGTTTCCCCTCTGTAGCCCTTTCTTGGGTACCAGAACAATGAAAGCAAATGAGTAAACCCAGAGCAGGGTGTTCCTTCCCCACCAGCTCTCCCAGCTCGTGGATGTCTCCAAATGGTAATTTTTCCATGGGTGCCCCTCTGGAGCAGGAAAGTGCATGGTTTGGAGATGTTCAGGTGTAATGGAAACTAAACTGGGAGAGTTGGTCAGGGAGGAGAGCTGGGCCAGGCTTCCTCCATGGTCAGGGGACAGTGGGCACCACACACCCACAGGGCCATGGGCTTCATGCTGCTCTTTTCTCTCCTGGTTCAAAACTCTTCCTGCTCAAACCCCAAGGTGGCCTGCTTTTCCTCCTTTTCCTCCTGGGGTACTGCTGGTTGCTGTGGAACCTCACACCCATCAGGAGCAGCACCAGCTGCCCATCCTCACCAGAGGCTCCTACAGCCCCCAGGAGGGCTCCCAGTCACCCCACACAGACCATTATGTATCTGTCCCCCTACCCCACTTCCACCTCTCCCCAAAGCCAGCTTGCTCCCCTCCACCCCTTCTCCTGGCTGTCCCTGTCTTCTCCCCTTTCCTGCAGACCCAATTTAATCCTGGATGTCATTTCCCTGGATCTGCATCAGGAATGAACTGTGCCCTCCTGTTCTGGCAGGTCTCTTTCCCATCTCCAGCCTTCCCTCACACACTGCAAAACCTTTCCCATGACAATTCCCAGCCAGCAGCTCCTTCTCTCCCAGTGTTTTTGCTCCCTGCCCTCTTTGTAGTGTCTCCTCTGTGCCAAGCTGCCAGTCCTGAGTGGACTTGTCTACAGCTGGACTTGATGACCTTAATCATCTTTTCCAACCTTAATGATCCTGTTGTCCACAAAAATCAGATTGGTTACCCAGAGTGTAACAATTCCATGATTCTATAATATCAGCAGAGTTCAGGGCCATGGGATGGGACGTGCACGTCCTGCTGCAATCAGAATTCAGAGACCAAAAGAAAAGCCCATTAAAATGCAGAGCCCAAAGCTCCTTCTTGCCTCCACAGCATGTGCAGCAAAGTTAGTTCAGTGCTTCCCTTTGCTTATTTTGGGTATTGAGCAGCTCTGAATAGCTTCGATGGGGCTTCACTGCTCTGCTGTGTGTGTAATCCCCTCTCTTAAAACAGCCCTGATTATATGCTTAGAGAAGAGGCTGCAAAAGCCCAAGGGACACAGAGATTCTCTGCAGAAGAATCTGGGAAGAGCTGAGATTTTGGAACTGAAAACAAAGTGAAGAAGTATCGCTGCCTGGCTTCTCCCTCACTGTGCAAAATTCCTCACAGCAGTAATGATGTGTTTGGGGAGCTGCAGACACGTCTGGGAGGGGACAGGGCGGGTGGGAAGGAGGGGAGCAGGTACAGCACATCTCCTACAGCACATCTCCAAGGGAGCACTGTCCTGGTGGAGGCTCTTCAGGGCTGCAAAATGCAAGTGGCAGCCCCCAGTGCTGCATCTGCATGAGTGAGCTGGGGCCAGGTGTGACCATCCCACCTGTGGTCTCCAGGTCCTGCCTGCTCACTTCTCTCCAGTCCTTTCCAATTTCACATTAACTGGGCCAGTGCACAGCAATTTAGAACGGTCCCACCAGGCTGTGGAAGGTCCATGTAGGTCTTGACCAGCCTCATTTCACACTCCAGGCACTGGGATATGATGAACTGCCTCCTCTCTCACCTCTCAGATCCTTCTGGGTCCAATAAGGGTCTGAAGGAGAGGAAAAGACCCAATTGTGCCTCAAGGTCAGCCCCTGTCCAGGTGCTTTTCTGTACCAGAGCCATTGAGTCCTTTTTCTGAGGTGTTTTTAGGCAGTGTGAGGGGTGAGGATGAGCACAGGGTACCTGGACAGCACAGTGCTCCACACATGACGTGATGGGCTGGAGGGAACCATGCAGCAGGGAATTGAAACACGTCCAGACCTTCCTCAGGCCCTTCTCCACATTTGGCCCTCCATCTCTGGGGTACATTCACTCCCCAACCTTGACGAGGAGGTGCCCAATTAGCAGGAACAGCTTTTCCAGTGGAAAGCACTGGGCTGGGACTCCCAGCTCGTTTCACAAATGGCTGGCCCTGCAAAGCCATCAGTGGGTAATGGCCCTGTCTGAGCACTCCGGAGGGAGCCAGGAGCCTGAGCCTGTGTGCTCTGATGTGCATCCCCAGCCCATCCCAAACACCACCCTCTGTGCCAGGGGCATTCCTGATGGGAATGGAGCACAGTGGTTTCTCCATGGGCTTTGCAGAGACCCCCCCCCACACAGAGGATTTTCTGGTGTGATGAGGAATAAAACCCATCTTTTCCTGGTGGTCATTTAAACTGAGAGCTCTTTGGGGTATACTTGATTTGAGCCTGGTGATCAGGTGTACCCCAGCCCTTGGCAGGCAGCAGCTCTTCCTGAGGAGAGTTTGTGCTGAGAACAGTAAAAGTTGTGCAGAAACCTCCCCAGGGTCACTGTGCTCACAGAGCTGGGGCTGGGAAAGGCAGGGCTGGCCAGTTTGGGGCAGAAAGCACAGAAAAAAGGGAACACCTGCAGTCAGAGACCTGGCAGCAGTGCGGAGATTTTGGGATAATACCCCAAATATTTGGTACCTGTCTCAGTGGGGACCTGACCATGGTCTGGGAGCCTTCAGCCATGTCCCTGCTGCCACTCCTGCACTGGCTGCAGCAGGGAGCCCTGCAGGGACTCTGGGTGTCACCTGGAGGAGCCCTGCAGGGACTCTGGGTGTCACCTGGAGGGACAGAGGAGCCCTGCAGGGACTCTGGGTGTCACCTGGCAGGATTGAGGAGCCCTGCAGGGAATCTCTGGTTGTCACCTGGAGGGACAGAGGAGCCCTGCAGGGACTCTCTGGGTGTCACCTGGCAGGGAGTCTCTGGTGTCACCTGGCAGGATTGAGGAGCCCTGCAGGGACCCTCTGGGTGTCACCTGCAGGGACTCTGGATGTCACCTGGAGGGACAGAGGAGCCCTGCAGGGACTCTGGGTGTCACCTGGAGGGACCGAGGAGCCCTGCAGGGACTCTCTGGGTGTCACCTGTCAGGATCCAGCCCACCTGGGCTGGGGTTTGGCCTGACCTGCCCCCCTTGCACTGCTGTGGTCTGTTCCACCACGGAGCATCTAGGGCTCCCAAACAGAGCTCAGCGTCGCCTCCCCTCCCTGCTCTGCCCCCTCCTTCCTGTCATTCGGTGACATAATGGAATCAAATTAAAGCCCCATTTACCAGTTTTATTGCCTATTATTTATAATACTCCAGCTCCAAAGTGCTGTTTTATAGAGTGCTTAAGCTGCCATTGCTGGATAGAGTTTGCCATAAATGTCTCCACATGCACAGAACATAATGTCCCTGTGTCGTGCAGGAAAAGGGAAGAGATTATTCTCAATTATTTCATATAGTCTGTTTTATTGTCTTATTGTAATAAACTGTCATACCCTACAACACTTTAAAATCAATAGTTTGCATTAAAAGTAATGAAAAGTAGTTATTAATCCCGCTTAGTGCTTCCGCTCTTCCGCTCACCGCCAGGCCCTGGAACAGGGAGAGGGTGATAATTATTCATTTCCGATCAATAGGAACATTTCCCAGCGCTCCTCTGTGTGTCTCTGCTCACAGCCTTGCAGGATAATAACGCTGGAGGGCAGGGGTGGAGGCTGGGGATTGGCTGTGCCTCAGTTTCCCCCGTCCCCTGTGGCTGTGAGACAGGAGGGTTTTGTTTGAGAGACAAGCCCCGGATTTAAATCAGACCTGGGGGATTATTTAGTGTTGTTTTGTCTCCCTGGGAGCTGACAGATTTATGGCACACCAGGGGTTTTTTCAGACACAAATCAGATCTGTTGGCTCATGACAGGTTTTTGCTCATCCCTGGGCTAACTCAGTTAGCATCAGGCTCTTCTCGCTGACCACGCTGTGCACACCAGACATTTCACCAGTCCAGCATTTCGCCCAGCAGTTCCACCCCACAGGCCCTAAAACAGAGTCTGGTGGCACTGGGTGTGTGGTGGTGTTAATTCCTTTATTTCCTGCACTCTCAGCATGGTACCAAAGGCCTTGTAGAGATTTAGGGGGATCCTGGAGCTCTCATCCTTATGGGAACAAAGGAAGTGCCAGCCTGAAGCACAGCCAGCTTCTCACCAGCTCTCAGCATCCAAACAGACACCACCAGCTGTTTCCAAACCCAGGCTTTAGGTGTCTCCAGCACCTGGTAATCCTCAAAATCTTGGTTTTATGCAGAGCTCTGAGGCACAGAATTTATCTTCTTCAGGGACAATCCACCAAACCTCATCCTCCATCCGTGGTGTTCCCTTCTCCCAGAGCTCTGGGACATTGCAGCTGCCAGGCAAGGCAGAGTGAGGCAGACACTTTGGTTTTGCTGGTACTTGTGGGCAAAACATGATGAATTTTTAGGAAAAAAAAAAATAAATTGAGCTGGATTCAGGTTTCTTTGGGATCCTGCAGTGAGGGAAGCAAATCTCATACTAGCTGGGCCAGATGAACCAAATTTGATCTTATTCATGTCACTCTCTTTGCTTTATGACCCTCCCAGGGACATGGGAGTTGCTCCGTGGATTGTTGGTGTTGCCAAAAAGGTGACCTGGAAGCCACAGTGGAAATTGGTACTTTGGAAAAGCAAAGTGGCCTTTTCCCAAGGACAAGCTTTTGGGGTCACAGCTCCCTGCAGACGTGGTAGAATGCAGCAAAATAAAAATTATTTACGTTTTCTAAAGCCCGAATTTTGTAAAACCAAGGTGATGAGGTTATGATCACCTTCCCAAAGGGCAGAGTCCTGCCCCAGGCTGGGGCTGTGCTGGTACACGTGGCACAGATGGGAACAGCTGCTGGATTTCAGCTGGGGAAGGATGGAGAGAGCAAACAAAGGATGAAGAAGCACGTTTAGCATCAGGGCCATTCCTTTATATTCACTATTTTTAAATCATGTTTCAAAATAATAATATTTTTAATATTTTCTTTTTTTTCAGTGAGAAGATCCAGTCAGTCATCTGGATTGACTCTGTCTTGGATTCAATACAATTGTAATAAAAAGAGTGCAGTAGCACATTAATTGTCATGATAAACATCAAAATCAGCCCTCTACCTGCACACACGGGATTGTTATATCAATATCAGAGCAGCATTTCTTCACTGCTGCTGCTTGTGATACCTGAGAAACAGAACAAAATACTACCAAAGCCCAGGAAGAGTTATCAGTGCCTGATCAGACCTCAAGAGATTTTATTTTTATTTTTTAATAAAGTCTATCTTCCCTCTTGTTTGTCAGAAGCACTTGGCTTTAAATGTTGCATGAGCAGAAGCAGGAATTGCGTGTGCGTTCACTCAGGGAAGAAGGTACAAGCAGCCACGTCCACTCCTTGCAGACAAGGATCTCAAAGCAGTTAAAAACATCCTTACCCCAGCCAAAAGGCTCCATTCCTGCAGGACCCAAACCTGCAAACCTGGAGAGCCACAGGCAGCAGGAGCAGGAGTTGGAGCAGGCTCCTGGAGCTCAGCTGAGCTGACTCTGACCCAGCGTGTACCAGGGAGAGGCTGAGGGAGGAATAACATTAAACCACCAAAGAATGACTTCCCAGAAAGGTAAAACACCCTCTGTGCACACTGCTGCTCATTAGCTGTCAAGTGCAGAGAGAGATGTCTAATTTCGGGGTCTTTTTCATGTGATGATGCCATTCTCAGTGCTCCTGATTTCTGTGTGTCTCTGGCAGAGCCAGGAATAAACCTCAGAAACCAATAACCCTTTCTTACTCTGCAGGCACCTCTGGAAGGGCACTGGGGAACAGCCAGGCACAACGGGGAGCTCGACAAATGCTGTTTTCGCTTTGCTCTTTAATGGTTGACCCAGACATTCCTCAGCTCTCGTTGCTTTTCTCACACTCTCCTGCACTGGAGCCTCATTTTCCCAGTGTCCACAGCTGACACTGCATCTCTGCCTCCCAGGTCTCTTTCCTTATCCCTGGATAAAGCCCCTTGACACCACACAAGCATCATTTATGGAGGATTTAGGGGGTTTTGGTGTTCTGGGATGGGATCTGGGAGGAGATGGAGAAGGGAATCCAACCTGCCCTGCCCCAAGAGGGTTTGGAGGGAAGGAGACAGGGAGGGAAGGATGGCAGTCCCTGTCCTGGCAGCTCAGGGAGGTGAGGGGGAAGGATGGGTCTCTTTCCCTACCTAGATGGTAGGAAGAGAATGGATAGGTCTCTTTTCCTACCTAGGGCTTTAATCTGGCTTTGACATTATCTGAAATTAAAATCAAACCTGACACACGGACAGTGGCAGAAATGAATTACACCTCTCCTGCTGGTAGATAATCCCCTTCTAATTCCCCCACTTTATTCAGATGGGAGATGGTTTAAGGAAGGAGCTGGTAAGAAATAGTTTCCCCCTCTGCCTTTGCAGATGGCAGCTCGTCCAAAGCCTCTCCCTGGCACAGCCCTCCCAGGACACGTCTGTCAGCTGCCAGAGCCACACCAGCACATCAGATCACCCAGCAAACTTCTCTCCCCGTGAGCAGCATCCTCATCCCTCAAAACTGAGACACCAAAGCAGAGCAACTGAGAGGGCAGCGAGGGAGAAGGCAGTGCCTCGGTGTAAAAGGGAACAAAGACACAAAAAACCTGAATGCTGCAACAAAGAGTTGCAGAACGAGGACACCAATGTTAACACACAACAGCTCTGTGTCCTCTCACCTGCCTTTCCCCACCCCTCAGCTGTGGCTCTTTCTTGCACAGCAGCATCTCATAATTTTTTCATTTTTTGAATTACTGTGGCTGTGCTGGCAGGGTGTTTCTCTCTCTCTCTCATCCCTCCCTTCCTCATAATTCCTGAACCTCAATGCCAGTGTCAACCGATTTAAGAGGAGCTAATGCAAAGCTATCACATTCCTACAGGTTGCATAAGAAATAGGTGCCCAACTGGAGGGAAGAGATAGGAGCTTTATCAGACATTGGAGAGGCCACAATCAGCAGCACCACAGGAAACCTGGGATCTTCTGTCCTGCTGCCCATGTAGTGAATTTCTCACATTCCCCTTCTCACTCCACCCCTTGGGTGGGGATGATGTTACCCTTTAGCCCATCCCTGGCCCCAAAAGGACATCAGGGCATGGGAGTGAGCAGAGATGAGATTAATGAGCTGTTTGTTTGATCTCAGAGCAGCCCTGAGTGAAAGCAGGGGACAGTCAGAGCTTTTGGTGGCTGTACAGCACCTCTGCCCTCCTCAGACAGTCTGTGGTGAGCAAATACCCCCTGAGCCCCTCCACCACAAGTGACCACTTTGGAGAGAAGATCTGATTAAGGACAGTGTGACATCCTCACTGTCCCCAAATACCAGCTCATGGTGAACACATTGACTCAGTTTGGCTTGATGGGTGTAGAGTAGTTTTTAATGTGGTTCTTTGTGTGTCTGATGAAAGATTCTGCATGGGAAGAAATTACTCCTTTCCAGCTGGATCCCCTCCTCCTTCCACACTTCCCTCTTCCCCAGGTCTAATGCAATCCCTGCCCGTGAGCAAGTGTGGGGAAAATCAGCGAGGAATCTGCAGCACAATTCAATTTCAGAGCCATTCCAGCCAATAATAGCTCTAAACAAAATGTGATCTGTAATTCACATCCTAATATTACCTTAATTACATTTTTTGGAACAGTCTTTTCTCTCTTGGTCTCTCCACCCTCCAGCCCCAATAAGCATATCTAAAACTAGAGAAAGAAAGCCATCCATCTCTTAAAGCATCACAAGGGATGGGAGGGAAATTGCAGGAAGAAGAGATTAGAATTGCAGGGAATTTTGCTCTTTTTTTGTGGAGCAGCGTTCTCATCGTCACCTTCATGTGCTGGGTAATTAATTTTCCATGGAACTCTTAGAGGCTGCTTTTTTTTTTTTTTTTCCTCAATTTACTTTTTGAATTTTAAATTAATTTCACACCAGTCAGCTGGACCTGCACGTTGAAGCCTCCTGTGTCATCCTCAGAATAAGCATGGAAAAGAGACAGCGGGGCTGATTCTTAATCCACCTGTCCGACAGCTCTTCCTGAATCCTGGAGGAGAAGCTGTGTAAACACTGGAGATTAGTGATTCTCAAGAGTCTGGTCCTGGAAATGGTAAGGCCATACTGCCCCACACAGCTCTTTGATGTGTTCTTCTCATGGAATTATAGATCCTGAGGCCAAAGGGATGAGCTGGTTTGACCTCTGGTGTAGGAAACCATGGGATTTTCCTGCAATTTCCCTGGAGTATAAATGTTGGGAGGAAAAAAAAAATCCAGTCTTGATGGATGAGGGTGGAAAAATCATGGACTACAGAGTGTGAAGTCTTCTACTCCTGCACCATGGGAAGGAGTCACACTTTGCAGCAGATATCTCACAGAGCTATGTCAGGACAGCTCCCTCAGCAGCTCCTGGGCAGAGAGCACAGGCTCAGGGAGGAAATCCAGAGGCAAAACTGCAGCTCTGCATGGAGCTCCAATGGGTTTGCACCGGGAATCTCCAGCTCCTGAGATAAGGGATGCAGCTCCCTCAGCAAAACCTACCTGGGGTTCAGCAGCAGCTCCGTGTGACCCTGGCGGCACAGCAAGGGGAGATGGATCACAACTGCACCTTCTGTTGGAACAGCTGATCCACCCATGGAGGCAGGAAAACAGCTCCTCACACCTGTTGAGGGAGTGCTGGAAGGAGCAGGGTCTGACAGCAGCTGCTGCACACGAGCTGTTTTCCTAGCACGGACACAAGTCATAATCTTGAGTGAGATTCCCAGCAAGAGGCTAACTGGGAGCCTGCAGCTAGCAAAGCTCACAGCTGTGACCTGCCAAGGAAGAGCTGAGCCAAGAGCAAGAAGCCATTAGAAGGTAATAGTGTGAAAACACTAATGGCCTTCAGCCAGATTCGAATTAACAGTCCAAGTCCAGAGAAGCCTATCAACATTTCTTTGTTTTCCCCTTGGTTTCTTGTAGGGCTGCAGTGCTGTCAGAAATCTGGGAGACAAAGGTGGCTCATCCTGTCAAGGATGCTGCCCCCAGCACTGCAGTGCATTAACCTCTGCTCAGAAGATCCTGTGCTCACTGCTCTTCCAGCCTGGGAGGGGAGCGAACAGAGGCACTGAACAGTGGACCTGGAAATTAAACACCATTAGGGCTTCCCATATAAATTTGCAGCTGACTTTAAAGTCTGTCCCTTTTCCTCTCCAGCCCCTACACACCTTTCAGCCAACTTTTACCCTCTGTTCTTAGACCCAGTGCCATCTCCTCCCTCTTCCCACAGGTGGCATCCCAATCCATGTAGCAGCAGGGCAGGCAGGGTGGGAGACCCCCAGGCTGAGAACCCTGATGCTCTGGTGTCACTATAGGACACAAAATGAATGACACACACACTGTCAGGTCATCAGGGAAAAAAAGAGAAGTTTATTTTCTACTTTGGCTTATATAGATTCTGGACAATGATCGTGGATTGGAGGAGGAGGTTGCCACCTCTCCAAGCACACTGGTCAAACTAGAAATCCATCAATTGTCCCTCCTCCAGAGAAGAATGCAAACACCATTTTGTTTACATGACAATCTGTGAGAAACTTCACTACAAAAATGCAAACCTCAGACGGCTGAAAAAGATCAGGGCGACACTCTGGCTGTAGAAACAAAGCACAGTCAGCACTCCCTGTCCTTTCCCAATCCCTGACAGCACCAGCCTGTCCCTGCTGTCCCCTCACAGCCCATGTGCTTCCCACAGCTGCTCTCACCATCCCTGTTGCACATTCTCACAGATGCCAGATAAATTCCAGGTGCTTTCCAGCTCAGCCCCCTCTGGATGTGACCCTCCAAGGCCACATCCTGGTAGACAGTAGTTATAGATGCACAAATTTGTTCAAATTTGTTCCAAATCACAACCTGCCAACCTTTGTAATCTCTGCCGTGCCATAATAATGAGCTGTGCAAACATTTCATGTTGAGTCACAATTGTCTTTGTCATTTGATGAGGTAAAAAATCCATTCCATGGTAAGTAAAGGGTCGGCTGTACCAGGATCCCATTGGAACAGCAAGGCATGTGGCTGTCAGGAAGGAATATCAAAAGATCAGTAAAAATGGAAGATCAGGCCCCCATTGTGAGGCTGGCCCATGGGCAATAGACCACAGATGGTTTCTCCCCCTGCCCTGCCTCCCCTCCCCACAATAAATAAGAGGCGTCTCTGCCGTTCCTCGCTCTGGTGTGACCAGCAGCACTGGGGTGAAACCACTCAGCACAGATGGCAAATTATCCTGCCCAGCTGCTCCTGTGTGATGTAGAACTTCTCTGGCTTCATCACTCTCCAGTCCTGAGGTCCTGTTCCTCCAGGCTGCCAGTGGCCTGGCTGAAACTGGATCCCAGTCCTGCTGGATCCCAGTAACTCCCAGTGATCTTGGTGGGGGCTGCAGTGAGGCTGAAAGGACAAGGTCCCACCACAAGCTCTCTTTTGGCAGGAGGAAAGGGAGTTTTCATCCTCTGGCCTATGTTTTCATCTCTTAGTTTTCATCTCTTTTCAGAAGTCCTTCAACTTCTTTCTTGGGTGCACAGAGTTCATAGAGGTTGTCAGGGTGGACTACAGTCTTGTAAATACACGTGTGACATCTTATGTCTCCTCTTTGAAAAATCCTTTCTTTCCCCCATCAAAACAAGTCAGTAAAACACAGAAAACATATTCCAGAGATGCCCTCAGGGCCCCCTTATTCTGCCTGCTCTGAACATTTCATCTCTTGCTGACACTTTGTCTGCCTTTCTCTGTTCTCCATCTACACTCAGTCATTCTTCAACTGTGGTCCCAAAAGAGCAGCACTTTCTGAGAAGATACAACGTGGCCTCAAGTGGTTTTACTTATAGTTAAAACAGCCCTCCTCTTTCCACCCCAGCAATGATCCTCTTGTCATCGTTCTGCTTGGACAAGGTGACAAGGTCTCCAGATGAAGGACTGGTGAGAGGATGGATTCTGTGCTTCATGAAAGGCTGAGAGAATTGGGGTTGTTCAGCCTGGAGAAAAGAAGTTTTGGAATGACCTAATTGTGGCCTTCTAGGACCCAAAGGGAGCCTGCAAGAAACATGGAGAGAGACTATTTACAAGGGTCTGGAGTGACAGGACAAGGGGGAATGGCTTCAAGCTGACAGAGGGTAGGTTTAGATTGGATATTGGGAAAATAATCTTCCCTGTGAGGGTGTTGAGGCCCTGGCACAGGGTGCCCAGAGAAGTTGTGGCTGCCCCATCCCTGGAAGTGCCCAGGGCAAGGCTGGATGGGGATTGGAGCAACCTGGGATGGTGGGAGGTGTCCCACCCATATCAATGACACCAGAATGAGATTAGATCCCTTTCAATCCAAACTATTCTATGAGTTTCATTCCATAAGGAATTAATCTGCTGCCTCTGCTAGGCAAGAAAGCCCACCAGTTCAAAACCCCCCAGGAGGGCCGACTGCCACTACAGGTGCAGAGGGGTAAACTCTGGTAGACCAAAAGTGGGGTCTATTCACCCCTGCTGAGGAGCTGGCCTGGGAGCCTGCCATGGCAGAGCACCCTGACCCTGTCTGTACCCATGAAATGATGCTCTCTGGCTCTGCTTTCTGTTCACATGGCCCAGGGGCACCCCAAAGAATGTATCATCCACATTCAGCTCTTTTCTTTCTTTTCCCAGCGATGGATGCATTCCAGAGCCCGGCTCCTCGTGAACCCACACGTAACCTCTGCAGCACAGAGTGCTGATGGCTCCCTGGTGTGTGCTTGTGCCAAGCATGAGCCAGACTGCCCTTTGCTCACATTTGCAGCCTCCCAGATGGAGACAACGATGCCCTTGAAAGTCGGCTTCAAATAACTTTGCAAGGCACAACGTGTGTGCCGTTCCTCTAGGGAGACTCTGCCTCCCATCCTCGTATGGTGTGGGTCAAAGTTCCAGTCCACATTTGCTCAAGTAAAAGCAAGTCTTGGGAAAACAATCAAGAAATGCCATTTATTATTGAGTAGGAGCTGGGGAATAAGTGGAAATTACTGGCAAAATGCCTTGAAAGCCCTCCCGTTTTTTGAACATTTCTCTTTGGTTTCTTGCGGATTTGAAAGGTCGCTAGGAGCTAATGAACCTCAGATAGCAAAGCTGTCTCTTGTTTGTTTGTCATTTTGAGTTTTTCTGGTTGATTAAGATCCATGCTGGCAGTAACGTATAAAATAGCAAATTTCTGTAAGTACAGCGAGGTCACGTTTCCTTACCCTCAAAAACTGCTGAACTTACCAGGAAAAACAGTAAATTCCCAAGAACTAAAAAAAAAACCAGCTGTCAGCAGAGGAAGCTTCTTGGTGGTTCTTTTGCCCACATTTATTTTAGTTCTTCCTGGTTCCATGGGTGTTCAACAGCAGCCCCCAATACAGTGGGGTGACAGATGATCTGCACCCCAAGACAGGATCATTCTAGAGATACCAGAGAATCCCAGAATGGTTTGGGTTGGAAGGGACCTTAAAGATCAGGAGGTTCCAAACCTCCACCATGAGCAGGGACACCTTCTGCTAGACCAGGTTGCCCAGAGATCCATCCGGCCTTGAACACTGTCGTGGTTTGAAAGCAAAACGAATGAGAGGCTCCAAGTCAGAAATACAATTTAATAAGAAGAAAGGGGGAAAAAAAAAAAGTAAAATAAAATAAAATAAAATAAGTGCAATAATACAAAAGACCACTGACAGAGTCAGAACACAACCTGAGCAGGGTGGTGGGAGCAGTCCAGGTGAGGGGCTCTTCCTGAAGCAGTGATCCCACAGAAAGGTCTGGGAGCTCTGCTCCTCTGGGAATCCAGTGGCTCAGGGCTGCTTGTCCTGTCCCAAATCCCAGATTCTCTCCAGGTGGGAATGCTTGGCTCCTCCCCCTGGGCGGAGCATCTCCCAATGGGATGAGGAGTCGTGCAGTGGCTCCTTGATGGCCCATTAAACAGAGAGAGCTCCTGGAGGGAGTTCCCTGTGAGTCCTGGGCAAGGCATTGATGGGCCATGAGCAGAAGAGCCCAAAGGAGGGGCCTGGGAAAACACTGCCCCACCTGGTTCCAACAGCTCATGGAGATGGTGAGAGAATAAATACTTTGTGTACATCCTACACTGAAACCCAGGAGAAACACCTCTAGGAATGGAACATCCACGATTTCTCTGGGCAACCTGTGTTTTATGTTTGAGAATGGTAAAAGGGATCTTCTTTCTCCACCTGAGAACTTGATCTGGGGTGAGTTTGTGGGATTATTTTTGTCTGCTCACTCAGTTGGAGTAACAACAACAGAATTCTAAATGCACAGATGATCTCCACAGCAGAGGTCAGCGAGTCCTGCACATCTGGACACATCAGCCCTTCCACATCTGTGCTGCCCAGCTCCCTGGTGAATGCACTGCGGCCATTCCATCCCTGTACCTATAGACCTGTTGGAAGTGACAGCCCCACCAAGCTGAAAAAGATGGAAAATGATCCAAAAATGCCATGACTGTGATGCAACAAGCTCTGCAAACAAAGCCCTGCCTGGAGAACCAGCTGTGTACAGGAGACATCCTGGGCTGCAGGAACTCTGTGGATGAACACAAAATGTGCCCCAGCAGAAGTTTTGAGTTCTATATTCTGGTGACTCCCTGGAGCACAGGAGGCTGGATGACTCTGGATTTGTCAGATTCATTCTACTTTGCATTCGTGCTGGCAAATGTTCGCCAAAAGTACATTAATACCCCCAGCACCACCATGACTGATGACTCATGTTAGTCCCAGCCCACTGGAGAGCCCTTGAAGGCTGATTCTCCTGCTTTTAATCAGTAGAATCATGTCTCTCCTCTTACAGCTGCAGCTCTGGACCCAAGTGACTGTGGTAAAAATGGGGGAAAAAAAAATGAAATTCAAATTCCATTTACCTGCTCCTGCTCCAAACTCCTCAGAGCTAAATGGCAAACACATCACTGTGCTCTTTCCTTTCCCCTCTCTGGGAGAGCTGGGGGCTCACAGGGCTGAGCAACACCAAGAGTTTCTGCTGAGATCCTGGAGGAGCTGAAGGAGCCTCAGCGTTTGCTGAACATCAGACTCCTCCCAAGAGCTGTTGACTGAAGTGGGAACTTGCTGTTTCCACTCATACCAAAAGTGAAATTACGTCAGGGAAGGAAATCTGTCTTGATGGAAGCTCTTCTGTCTTTTTTTTACTCCAAATGCACCAGTTGTTGCAGGCACTTGAGGGGACCCTTCAGACAGAGCTGTGGGCGTTCATTGCCTTGTCTGTGTCTGAGCCAGTGCCCACTGCAGAGCTAAGAGAAGCCTAGAGCATGTGAAAAGTGACTTTACACACTCAACTCAAAATGTTTTAAGGGCTCAGTGCTGTTTCCACCGAAGAACTGAGCTGCAGAGTTTGCTATGGCCCACATTTCAGAGCCATTTCCATCCCCTGCCACAAGGCCTGGGCTCATTTCCCTGTCCCCCTGCAGAGGTGAAGTGCCCGTGGGTTTCTGTGCACCCACAGTTACAGAGCTCAGCAGGGAAACAAACACAGGGAAGGCTTGGCCAGGGCACAGCCCAGATCTGGGCCAGCACACCACGGCCAGCTCAGTTAGATCTACACAAAACTGCAGAGTTTAATGGGCAGGGATGGGCAGTTTGAAGGGAAATACCCTGAGAGTCTGAGTTCCCTGTTAACATCAGCCTCTGTTCAACCCATCATGGGAAGCCACCTGATGCTGTTTTACACCACAACAACACAAACTCTGACTTCAGAAGGCTAAAAATGACTCTTTTATTTTTGGGATGTGTCTCCCTTTTATACTATTTTACACAGACCAATTTGATTGGTGACAAGAAGACAAACCTCTTCACTCACATTGGTCAGAGCAGAGGGACAGCAAGAAGAAGTCCCTCCTAGGAAAAGGAATGAATAACAAAGGTACAGTTACAAAAGCATTTCTCCTGTTTACAGAAAATTCCCTGGGAAAAGAATTTCAGAAAACCAAAACACCTCAGACATGAAACCAGGGCTACACCACCATCGTGGGACACCCCTCATCTTCCCAGAGCACCCACCAGTCTGAGGGTGTGTTTGTTCTCCAGTCCAGGCATGGCAAAGGCTGCTGAGGAGCCAAACATTGATCACACAAAATCTGGAGCTTCTGATGGACTCGTTGCCCAGCCCAATACTGAAGCATGATGGAAAAGCAAATCCTTTTCCAGCATCTCCATCCACGATGGCCTCAACACTCCTGCTGTGGGCAGACCTCTGTTGAGTGGTGTCACCTCAGCAACCCCAAAACACATCCCGTGTCCCCCAGGGAACGGGCAGCAGATGTTTAATCACACATGGCAGCACCACAGAGCCGTGCAGGACGGGGAGGGGAGATGGATTCCACACTCCAGTGGAGCTGCAGGATGGATTTGGGTGGACAGGATGCAATTACCCAAATCATAATTTACTCAAGACATAAATCTTTTGAAACAGTAACAGCATCTAGCACATATGAAGCATTATACACGTTCAAAGCACAAATGTTAATGTTTATGCCAAAACTATTTGAACTTAATTAATAACAAGCAGGGAAATTGTATAGTTGAGAGGTGTTCCTTCAGCTCTAATTCATAGAAGCATCTTTTTTACCAGGAAGATTTTGCTCAGACTTCTCCCTGTCTTCTGCAGATCCCAGCTTTCCTCCCAAGCTGAGTCAAGAAATAATAATAAAAACAAACCTGATCCTGTAAAAAAAGACTGCTGAGCCTCAGAAAAAAAGCAAGGAAAATGAGAGGAAAATGTGACTCTATAAGTGAACCACTTTTTAAAACTGATATACACAAATTAGTCACACACATAGCCAGACATATATTTTAATATACAAGTAAATGTATGTCTATGTATAAAAAGCTACTCAAAACTCACATTTTGGATATGAACCTTTGGTCCAGCTGAGCTCAGATAATGGTACATAGCTCATGGTGGGGTTTTTTTTTCTGTTTCCCAAGGTGTGGGATCCAAAAAGGAACCGCTTTCATCACCCCATAGCTTAAAAAAAAAAAAAAAAAAAAAAAAAAAAAAAAATAAAAATTGAGATGATTATAATATATAAGGGTTGGTAAGCTTCTCCTTCTGCCTCCTGCTGCCCTCTCTACTTCCAGGAAAGCATCAGAGTAATTTAAAAGCCCTTGTGAGATCAAGCCTTATTCCTGTGGGGAGTGGGAGAGCCCCAGCCCCCCATCAGTGGTTTAGAAAGGGCACATTCCTGGAGTTTTGACATTGCCCTGCTCCTCTCCCCATTCCCTCACCTCTCACATGCAGAATTTGGTAAACAGAATTTGCCTGCCAAAAAACCTGCTCTGCATCCAAAGGCTCATGAGCAGCCTGGTTTTCTGGCCTGGCTGGGATGGGGCTGAGCAGCCATCGCTCACTGGAGCAGCTGGGGGAGGCTGGGATGGATTTTCAGGAGAACAGGAGGTATTGTGTTGGAAAAAAAGAAAAGAAGCCACATCTCTGGACAACTCTTGGAGCCAGAATTCATTTCTCTGCCTCTGATCTCCTAAAGCATCAACAGCGGCCAATGTTTGGAGCACTGGTGGCTCATTGGCAAACCCACCAGAGCTCCAGGGCCTCTTTCTCATTTGTGTATTTACATAAATTTCCATATGGCACGGAAAACCAATAAATAGAGGTAGGAATGTAATTTTGTAATTTTCCATGGATTTGGGGTTTTTCTCCTGCAAGTGGCCGAGCACTTGTTGCCCAATTCAGCACAAGGGCCTGAGGTTTAAATTAAGGCTGTGCTGAGGTGCCTGGGGCTGCAGGGCTGAGCCTCCTGCGGCAGCTCAGGACGACAGCACGAGCACAGGCATTTTTTAACAGCTGGATACATCTTCTTAGAGATGCTACAGGGATAGGAACCTTGGAAACAGGCTGGGATGGAGAAGGAAACTGCTGGAGGAGCAGCCAGGACCATGTTCTTGTTGAAATGCAGTTGGTGCCTGGTGCTGGATGTGCTCAGCAAGGAGCTGCAGCCTGGCCTTGGTGTGCAGGGAGTGCACCCACCTCACACACACAGGCACCACAGGCACACAGCACTGCTCCAGCCTGGCTCCCTGGACCATCCTCTTCCCTCAGCATGTTCTTCTTAACAGGGAAGCTCAGAGGGAAGCCTGCAGTATCCCAAACCCACCTTCCAATTGGGAAACTTCACCTCCCCCAGCCTGGGATGAAGGAGAAGGAAAAGCAACATGAGGCCTTCTGGATGTGAGGAGGGAAGAGAGATGCATTAGGTGTTCTGAAACTATTTTTTTAATAATAATTCAGGGAAACAAACAAGATTTCCACCCTGCCAAGGCACCATCAAAACTTCAAATACTTTTTCTGGGTGCAATTAAACAAAGCAAGCTTCCTGAACCTTCCCTGCAGCAGGGTCCCAGTGGGGTTAAGGCTTCCTGAACTCTCCCTGCCCAACTTTCTCCCCCTCTCCTGCTCAGAGCTGGAGGAGAGACTGACTCATTTGGTTAAAAATAAAAACACTGCTATCTAAACTTTAATGGCTTTGTTTCTGATTGCTGCAGGCGGTGGTTCATATGCATTCCAAGCAGCACTTTGACTGCAAATGTAGCGTTTTGGAAGCTATTCCACCTGAAAAACAATATCTTCCATCTCTCTGCCTTGCTCTGTTGGGGGCTGGGAGCACACCCGTCCTGGCTCCAGGTTCAGAGAGAGGTGCTGGTGTGGAAAAAGGAAAAGCTGCCTCTGCTGCAGGGATGGTGCTGGAGAA
The DNA here is from genome assembly GCF_965231275.1 of Zosterops lateralis. NCBI lineage: Eukaryota > Metazoa > Chordata > Aves > Passeriformes > Zosteropidae > Zosterops > Zosterops lateralis. The sequence goes on along the minus strand of NC_139780.1, from coordinate 3,640,473 downwards.
AGCAAGGGCTGAGCTGGAGAGCAGGAGTGCTGGTGAAGAGGGCTTCAGCCTCTGCTGGGAGAGAAAGTGCTTGAAATGTTGGAGCTGGGGGTGATGCCAAACCCTGCCACACCCAGGACGTGTCAAGGGCCACACCAGGTGTCTCATCTGGCCCTTGCAGAGCTCCCAGCCACAGATTTCCCTGCCCAGAGTCTCCCCTGTGCACTCAGAGCAAAGTTGGAATGTTGCATGCCCTGGTGTGCACGTCCAGTGGAAACTCCCTCACACAGGGGTCGATGGCAATGGAGATGGGACAGATGGAGCTGGAGGTGGCCCTGCTGCCCAGCACTCACACACTGTGCCAGCACCAGCTGCATGCTTGGTGTCTCCTGTGGAAGCCTCTTCCATGACACAGAGTCATAGAATCTGCTGTGGGCTGGAAGGGACCTCTAAAGGCTGCCTAGTCCAACCCCTTCAACATCCTCAACCAGAGCAGCTTGGTCAGAGCTACATTCAACCTGGCCTGAAGTCTCCACTGCTGCTTCTCTGGGCACGAGAGCTGTGCCAGGCCATGTGTGACAGGCCATGTGTGTGTGCCATCCCCTGTCCAGATGCACACATATATTCCCCTTGGCTGCACAGATCCCCCACAGGCTACAGCTTTCCCTGTGTTTATGGAAGGGAATGGCCACTATGAGGTCTGGGATTGGGGATTTGTCTATCCACCATCACTCCAGCTCTGTGCTTTCAGCAGCAGAGTGGCTTGGCTGGTGGCCCCACTTGTAATGCTGAGTTGCTCCATTAGTTCAGGGTTTTTTTTGTCCAACATTTGAGTGGCAGTTCCCTGCATCGCTCCTGCTCCTGTGGAAGTCAGGGATGAGCCTCTCACCTGGTCTTACATCTGGTTTAAAAGGGACAAAGGGACCCGAGTTGGGGGTCACGATGGGATGGCCAGATAACCTGTCCTCAAAGGGGGTGAGGCATTCATCTCATGCCTGTCATGGCTTTGTGGGGTTGCCCTGGCAACCAACGCTCAGAGGCGATGCAATCAAATTTGGGAATGATGTGATTAGAAATTACAGGCGAGGGGAAACAAAGGGAAGCAAAGTTGCTGTGGCAGCTGGGATGCAGCGCTCGGTGTGTAACGCACGGCTCGGGCTGAGAGACATTATTCCGAGCAATTACACTAAAGATCATATTCTATTTGCCAGCTAATTACAGGATATCACTCAGTGCCTGCCGTCCAGCCTGGCCCTGCTCTCCCCACTTTGGGAGGCCTGGGAATGGCGCTCTCATTAACCCGCCTGTGTTTGATCTGCTCTTACATTTCCAACTGGCACCTGCCCAGCACAAACTACCGTTTGCTTCTTCCTCCTCTTTGCATATTCCCTGTCCCACTTCACAGTCCCCCCTCATCCAGGGACGTGCTGTTCTCCCTTGGCTCCTGCCCAGCCCTGTCTTTGGCCACCTCCAAGGAAGAAGTGCTGACGAGCATCACAAAGAGGAGTGCTTTGCTTTGGGCTGCAAGTGCTCAGCCACGTTTTAACCCCAGGTGGGGCAGCCCTGGAAGGTCTGTGCACCATCTGAAGACTCATAACTCCAGAATATAAAGCCTAAATATAATTTAGGACTGTGGTGCTTGAGCACAGCTGTCCAGATGTTCTGCCAGCTTCACAGCCCCACATGATTTGGGGCAGGATGCTTTTCTCTGCACAGCTGAGGGGACACCCTGCCACCCTCCAAGGGACACCCTGATTGCTCTCACCCCCTTGTTTGGATCACTGGCAGGGCCAGGGGTGCAAACTGTCCATGAGCTCTGTCAGACACTTGTGGTTTGGTTTATTTACCTGCCATGGGGCTCTGCTGTGTGTTCCTGGAAATAATTGCCCTGGAAAGGAGAAAGAACCAAGCGGAAATATAGGGAATAGGGATTTGCACTGTAAATATTACTGGTGATTCATAATCCCCTTTTTTTCTCAGAATTTCAGCTTTCTTAACTATTATCCCTCTCGCAGGAAGCCCTGACTGTTCTTTTGACAGTTTTATGTGACCCAGCAGGCACTTCTCGTTCATTTTCACTGAAAAAACAAGAAGCTCGATTCCCTGTGGCAGGGTACCTGGTGGTGTCATTAGCCCAGTGCCAAGGAATGAGGAGGGGCCATGGGAAGAGAGAAGAATCCCTGCTCTGATGTGGCCCCTCTTTACAGCCATCCACGCTGTCCTCGGCCATCACACATGTCTGACAGCAACCAGGTGTCACCTCAAGGGTGCAGAGACCAAATGTTTTCAAAGAAGGACACAAACCTGATGCCTTTTCTCTCCCAGGCCCTCAGGTCTTGTCTCTGCTGCCAGAAAAGACAAGGTGGTTTGAAATATGCATAACCTGACATGTTTTAAGATCCCCGTGGTGACAGGGTACCTTGGTGGATGGTCAGGATGAGCCTTGATGTTGTCTCCTGCTAGCACTTGTGTTCAGGAGAGAGCAGGCAGTGGCTAAAAGTGAGCCAGTCACTGGGTAAATGTGATAAAGGTGCATTTCCCACCTCCCCTGTGCCCCTGTGTATTTCCCTGTGGTTTGGGCATCCCAAAAGAATCCCCACCCCTCCTAAATAACTTCCCCCCAGGTGGGAGCTGAGGCCAGAGAGAGGAGAAGGAGGTTCTGATTCACCTTATTTCATATACTTTTGATCTCTAAAGCTAAAGCTCCACCTCCTGTCACCCTGTGAGGGCACTGTGACCTCGTGCTGGCAGGGAGAATAGGCAGACCTCAGCATAACCTGCCACATTCCCAAAAACCTCCTTTCCTTGTGTCTTAATCCAGGTGATAACATCAACAGGGTGGGAGAGGAGGGAGGGAGGGTGGGGGCCAAGGTTTGGGCTTCAGCTCCCACCTCAGGATCACTCTCTGGTCCCACCCCTGCGTCTCCCGTGTTATCCCCAAGGCGTGACCAGCCCAGCTCTCCTGGGCTGATGCTCTACAAGTACCTGACGGGAGATTGTAGTCAGGTCAGGGTCAGTCTTCTCTCCCAAGTACCAAGAATAGAAGATGAAATCTCCTCAAGTTGCACCAGGGAAGGTTTAGATTGGATTTTAGGAAACATTTATTCGCTGAAAATCTTGTCAAGCACTGGCACAGGTTGCCCTGGGCTCTGGTGAAGTCCCCGTTTTTGGAGATATTTAAAAGCCATGTAGATGTGGCACTTGGGGACATAGATAATGGTGGCTTTGGCAGGGCTGGGTTAATGGTTGGACTTGGTGATCTTTGAGGGCTTTTCCGCAAGATCCTACACAATTCCATGATTCTGTGTCTTGGGTTCCACTGCCTTGCAGCACCTCAGTGGGGAACCACAGCACCTCCCCTTTTCTGCTCCTGCCAAGCAGCACTTGAATGTCTCCCTGATTTTTCAGCCTTCTGATGTTTTACATTTCTGTACTGGAGTTTCTCACGCATTGTAACATAAACAAAGAGTGATGGTTTGTAAACTGTGCATTCCTTCCTGGGGGAAGGACAAATTGATGGACTTCTGGTTTGACCAGTGAGGTCAGAGAGGTGTAAAGCTTGTCCTCCAATTGCTGATCAAACTCCAAACCCTACTTAAACCCAAATCCCAAATAAACTTATTTCGTCCTTCCTCATTCTCACAACTTGACTGTGTGAGTGTGATCTTTTCATGTCCATCTGGCAACACTTGAACACCAATCTTTCCTCCCCAGCCCTCTCCTGGGATGGGAATCCCCATCCTTCACCCAAGAACAAACTGTTGGGATAACTGGGGCTGGGACTGAGCCCTGGTGGGTGCCTGGGAGCACCCAGGGACTCCAAAATCCAGGCAGACCAAACCACCATGGAATGAGAGGGAGGGAGAGCAGCTGAGGAGGCAGCAAACCCAAACAGGGGAGCTGCTCTTGCCAGATGGGGCACGGGGAGCAGAACTGCATTTGAATGGCTCGCAGGCTTAGCAGCCAGGCAGAAAGAAATCATCACAAATCCATCTAATGCAAACTAATGCTGGTCATTAGGAGGCAGGCTGGGAGAGCGCTGCCTGATCGGGAGAAAGACATTAGGAGGAAAGTTCCTGAGCAGATTTCTGACCCAAAATAGATCATCTCTGAACAATTTACTCTTCATTTATTCTTGTTCTCCAAGCTGGGGAAGGGAGAGTTGATATTTTTAATTTTTTTTTTTTCCCACAAAGCAAAGTACCCCAGGGTGATCTCATCCCTCATGTATTGAGTCAGGTTTTCAGCAATCACAGGATCAGAGAATTATGGAATTGTTGGGGTTGGAAGGAACCTTAAAGATCATCTAGTTCAAACCCCACTACCATGGCACAGGCACCTGCCATCCACACTGGCCTGTTGGGAGGAGGAGAGTCCTTGTGGCTGTCAGCAGGTCACTCAACATCACTGAAAATCAGAGCAACCTTTCCCTCCACACGAGGATCAGGGGTAATACCTGATGCAGCTCTGGAATGGAAAACAGAACAGTCCTGTCTGTGCCTGGCACTGACCACAGCCCCCTGCCCACAGACAAGACAGTGCTTTCACAAGAAACAAATGCTTTTGAGGACTGTTGGTAAAAAAATAAAGAAATCAATAATTCCCTCTCAGCTGCAGACACTGGATAAGTTCTCTCGACTTTCCTGTCCAGGGCACACTTCACTGTTAAAAAGTGATCTCACAGAAATAACCCTTTCCCCAAAACAGCCCTTTCAACTACTCAAAATGACTTTGGCCAGCCAAGGCTTCTTCCACCCCAGCAAACCCTGCCCTGCATCCCAGAACAGGGGTGTTCCTGAGCAGGCTCTCAGCAGGGAAAGAGTTAATATGTTTGCCTTGAACAAGCCCGATTGAAGCCAGGCTGGGCTCAGCTGGAGAGAATCACTTTATCAGGAGAGGTTATGAGGAAAAGAAACTCTTAAAAGACTGTCGGGCAGAGTGTGGAGCTGGCGGGGAGTTGTGTTGTTTCAGAGCCGTGTTGGCAGAGCCTCTGTTGCTCTCTTGGAGGGGCAGATTTTGGTGCTCCCTGCTCCCCATTAAAGCTGGAGATTGGGGGTGGTGGCAGGTGGGGGCACTGTGCAGCCAGGCACGACTTTTTTGATGTTGTTCTGGTGGGGAACTGCTGAAAATTTCCTTGTTCTTCACAAAACTATCTCCCAAATCAAAGGCAGGTTGTACCTTTTTTTTTTTTTTTTTTTTTTTTTTTTGGTTATTTGATAAAATGTAAAGATTTGTTTTCCAAGAGTTAATGAAATGCTCGTGTTTTGGGTCAATCTGAGGGTTTAGTTTCAAAGCAACCAAAATAAAAGGAACATCTGGGATCATGTAAATACTGTTTTATTCCTTAGACTTTTCTGGTGTGATATGCATGAGCAAGAGCTCTGCTAGGCAGAGGATTCTTTCTCTAATTTAGAAAACATTAAATGTTTAAATATACATTAAAAAACTACTCGGAATTGCGAGAAAAAGTCACATTGAATCAGCTTTTATCGGGAAGTGAAATGACAGGACATAAGCGAGTGTCTTCCCACTGACAGTGCACAGATTTAGATTAAATATTGGGAAGAAATCCTTCCCTGTGAGGGTGGGCAGGCCCTGGCACAGGGTGCCCAGAGCAGCTGTGGCTGCCCCTGGATCCCTGGCAGTGCCCAAGGCCAGGCTGGACATTGGGGCTTGGAGCAGCCTGGGACAGTGGGAGATGTCTCTGCCCATGGCAGGGTTGGAATGAAATGGGATTTCAAGATCCCTTCCAACCCAAACCATTCTGGGATTCTGTGATACCATGGTGATCCCAGCATCTGAAAGCTGTCACCAATCCTCAGCTCCAAGCCTCGCCCTTTATGTGTAGGATCAGGCTCACAAGGATTTTGGCTGGGTTTTGGTTTCATTTCATGACTGTTAGTTCCTGGCTGTTCTGCCACTGCTATTCACTCCCCCTCCTCCTTTGCCCTGACATGCCAAAAAAGAAAAGAAAAAAAAAAAAAAAAAAAAGAGAAAAAGAAAAGAGCTTAAACATATTTTGCGGTTAAACCACTTTTTTTTTTTTTTCATGTCTGCTGGTTCCCACTGGGCTGAAAAGCAATAAAAAGTCAGGAAGAAGTATGGGCTCCCCTCTCAGCTTTGTCATGTGGATGAATAGCACAGTAAAAAGCACTGAATGCTATCGGTTAAAACGAACTCGCTGCTCTTCCAAGCACATTTTGCAGCGCTCTGATGCAAAGGGGTGGGGGGCTGAATGGTGAAAAACCTCTCCCAGAGACGGAGCCTTTGTCATGCTGGAGGGTTTTTTTTGCATTAAAAAAGAAATCCTTTTTATAATCTCTTTACCCACAGAAACATTTTCAGTTCTCCTCTGCTCTGCCTTCACCTTCGTGACTTTTCCATGGCACTGGAATAAATCTGTGACCTGCAGCAAGGCTATCTGTGAGCATCTTGGAGGCTCTGTCAATAAGAGGCCAGGCAAGCACACAGGAGTGCAAAGATCTTCTTATTATCTCCCTTCACAGCCCTTCCTGGGCATTTCTCTCCCTTGTGTTCTTCATCAGGTCCCTGATGATGCTGATAAGGGGGGAAAAGAAAAAAACAACAAAAATAAAATGGGACCTGTGATAGCAAAACTGGATGACAAGAGCTTGCACTATTTACACCTGGAAAATATTCCAGTCTGCAGTGTTAATGTATAATTGCAGATAAAAGTAGGTGAGCAATTCATGGAGACTTTCCCATTAAGATATTCAGATACTTAAAAATCACTTCTTATTTGGGTTTTGATCTCCTATTGTTGAGAAAGCTGAAAGACTTCAGTGGAAAGTAGCTCTGCTAAGATCCCTTTCCAGCAGTGACAGCCATCCTGGAATTTTCAATAAAACGTTTTTTTTTTGTTCGTCTCTTACTTTCTCTTACTCCCCTGCCTTTTTTATTACAGCAAAGCCAACTTCTCAATCCCCAAACCTTCCCAAAGCACATCTCCACCCTGATGAGATGGTTTAGCCTGGCCAGGAGGGATGTGTGGTTAAAAACCAAAAAGGAGAGATGTAGCAGGAGCCTCAACCACTGCTGGAGGAAGGAAACTGGGCAGAAAATGCTGCACTGCAAAACCCCAGACTGAAGGATCCTCAAAGGGTCCAAGTCCTGCCCAAAGCAGGTCTAACTTGGGTCAGGCCTGGCTCATTTGAGCTAAGAACACTTCCAAAGCTGGAACTTTATCTGAGCTCTATTCCACCACCCCTGTGGTAGAATCCTGGAATAGCTTCTGTTGGAAGGGACCTGGAAGATCATCTAATTCCAACCCCTGACACCTTCCACTGGACCAGGCTGTCCAAAGCCTCATCCATCCTGATGTCAAACACTTCCAGGATTGGAACTTCATCCAAACTCCATCCAACCACCCTTGGGAAAGCTTTTCCTCATATCTCATCAAAATTCCCTCATTGCTACTTGTGCCTGGTGCCACTGGCCCTGTGCTGCTGGCTCTGATTGCACAGAAATTTGGGTGTGAGGAAGAGCCTGACTCGTGGAACTTGGTGCTACAAAAACCCCACAGAGGGCAAGAGCTCCAGAGTGATGGACAGATAATGGACATCCATAGATGAGCAGATAAAATGTTTACAGGGGATATAATCCCTTCTGTTCCTGGTGATAAGCCAGCTGCTGACTGACAGAGCTGAGGAGGAAAACCTTCCTGAGAAGACTATTCCAAACCTGGTGAATTTATCCATTAATAAATTGCAAGAACTAGTTATGGCAATCTCAGAGTCTTAAGTGATTTTTCCCTGGATGCGTCAGAAGATTGAAAAGAGACAAAAAAAGCCTAATTTTTATGAAATATTATAGTAGTATTTATACTATTTATATAAATATATAATATATTTATACTGTTTATATAAATAAATACTTGTATTATTTATTAATACTTAAATTATTTATAAGTATTTGGAATATGGGGAGTTATCTACCCACCAGTTTATCTTCATTCCATGAAAAATCCTGATGGAAAAGTATGAATACATTATTTACAGTTATCTGGAAGCTGCTGAGGACAAGAATCCTGGAGACCATGGATTTGCCAAGGACACCCTTCTTTAACCACCTCTGTGACAAACTGAAGAAATGGACTGAAGAAATAAGAGGCTTGGATGCAGCTGGAGCAGACAGAAAATAATATGTCCTGAGCTGATGGAGTGCATGGGTGAGCTTAGGCTGCACTTGAGCAGAAAAAGATCTGAGGTTTCTTTTGTTCCACCAAGTGAAAAACTCGGTGACACTTGCACTGGCACAAAAATGACAAACATCATCCCAGGTTGTGCAAGAAGGCTGATGAGGCAGGAGACACCATAAATCCCAGGGACTGGGGATGCCACAGCAGAGCTCCGTGGCTGCAGGAGTTACCACATGGGAAGGAAGAGGTGGGAGAATGGCAAAGAAATCAGAATTGGAAGAAATTACTCACAAGAAAAAAAAGTAATCTGGGAAGGAAGGAAAGTGGAAAATGCTGGGGGTAATGCAAGGCTTGTTTACAGAGCCAGCTTTGCAGGGAGAAGTTCCTAGCAATTCCTTTTATGCCTGGGGTTTGGATTGGACTAAAGGTTTTAGCCAAAGGCAGAGGTGGGAAGGGCAGCTCAGGGGAGACCTGGGAGAAGAGACTAAAGACTTATCTGAGGATGAGTGGGTGGGTGTAAATAAAGCTTAGGATGTACCTGGGATTTGCATCACTGGAAACTGCCCTGTGTGGCCTCAGCATCCACTGCTGCACTGCAAACAGACTGGGAAAATGTTTAATTTAATGTATTTTCCTTTGGTTAAGTGGTTCCTGCGGGTTTTGCAGACCTGGTGGGAGGGGGAAGTGCCAGAACCGTGGTCACCTGGGAGGTGACAGAGTGACAACCTTCTGGGGTTGGGATGTGAGTCCTCACCCCTGCCAGCATCCCAGCTGCTGCTCTGCAGCACCAGAGGGAGAGTTGAGCAGAGAAAGGAAAACCTTGAGTTCATCTGCTGGTTTTAGAGGTCTTGTTTTTTATTTTTAAGGAAAGACATCCTCTAGCCCCTGCCTTTCTGGGTCAGGAGGTGAAGAGATACAGGAGAAGGCATTCAACATTCCTGGCAACAAGCCTGGAAGCAGCATCTCCACCAGAGAGCAGCAGACAGCAGAGAAAAGTCCTGTTGGACCGTCCCAAATGGACCCCCAGAGTCTGAACAGAGAAGCAAGTGGCCTGCACAGAGCTGGTCCAGCCCACAGAGCCTCTCTGATGTGTGTCTGCACGAAATACCCGGATTTTCCTGTGTGTAATCGCTGATTAATGAAGAAACAGGAGCACGCAGTAACTGCTGGGAGATGGGCAGAAGCCAAGGAGAGGAGCCCAGCCTTGCCCTGCTCCCCAGCCCAGAGTCAGGACTGGTGCCAGGCAGCCCCGAGCTGCTTCCAAGAGCCAGGCAGAGGAGAACTCTCCATGCCAAGTGAGTGTGGAATGGTGTGCAGGCAGTCAGCCTCCCATTGTCTGTGTCCTTGGGAGCCTGCCAAGCCCTGCTGCCACGGCCAGGGCACGGGAAGGAGCCCAGCCTGGTTGACATCTGCTCTGCTCAGGCCACAGCAGAGCAAGAGGCTCCAGGACAGCGTGCTGTCCTCTTTCCCCTCCCAGCCAGGGTTGTGATGGAGATGCCAGCTCTGCTGGTCCTGGGGAGCACCTCCTGGTGCCACTTGGCCACCTCCAGTCACCCAGCAGGTCTCTCTGTCCTTAAATCTTGCTCCCAGCTGCTGGCACTGGGCCACCAAACCCACCGCGGGTGTGAAATCCGCTCTGGGGTGGTGACAAAAGCACAAAGGCTTTGTGGCTGTGGGGACCTGCCTCTCTCAGCCCTCAAGGTGAGTGAGCATCAGGCAGACCTTGATCACAGCTGGGGGGCACGAGGGACACCAGGAGAAACCTCTGGGGTGACTCAGAGAGAATGGCAAAGAGCACGGGGGGTTCCTGCAGTGATGAAGGAGATGAGATCTGTGCTGAGGAGGGAAATGCCTCGCAGCACTGCTAATGTATGCCATGCTAACATATGCTAAGTCATCAAAAACATGCCATTTTAAAAATATCCGGGATGCTTGCCGTGAATATCAGCCCAGCTTTGCCAAGGAAGACTTTCAGTCTCATTTATGGAAATCCAGGGAAGATTCTGCCTTCTGTCACCCAAGGGCAACCTCGGTATCAAAAGAGATAACATCCATAGCTAGAAAACACTCTGAATATTTATCCAGGCTACAGGCCATTTTTCTAACTTCAATCTTGGTTTGCTTTTCAGTACTGTTACCTTTTTTTTTGTTACATTTTGGGAAGTGTATAAGGTTTGGTTATTGCAGCGTACATCTTTGTGCAAAATATTTAATTGAAGCTCCTAACTGCAAGCTGTAAATGTAGTGCTGATGACAGATTGTAAAGCCAGAAACCATTTGGTCAATGCACAACAAGTAACAAGAGGGAAAGAAAAAAGCAAACCAGCATATAGGACAGTAACTTAGAGAGATGAGAGTTTTATTGCAAAAAATAACACCCAAAAAAACCCCCCAGAAAACAACAACAAAACCAAAAACAACAACAACAAAACCCCAACAAGCCCCAAAAAACCCCAAAAAGGAAGCCAGCATATAGGACTGTAATTTAGAAGAGATGTGAGTTTACTGCCAAAAAAAACCCCAAAAAACCAACCCCCTCCAAAAAAAGACCAACAAAAAATAAAATAAAATAAAATAAAATAAAATAAAATAAAATAAAATAAAATAACCACCCCACAAACACAAATCAAATCAAAACAAACAAACAAAAAAACCCCACAAAACCTTCCGGAAAATTTAAGAAAATGTGTTGTCAGGTCCATATGATAAAAAAATCTGGCTTTTTTTTTTTTTCAGTTAGGGAAAAAATATATATCTAAATTCAGTCAAAAGAAGTGAGACATACATTATTCTTACTGAAAATAATTGTGCCTATAAACACATTCAAGACTTCAAAGCAAAGCGAAGCGAGGACAGGAAATCAGGCTGTGGAAGGTGTTTGTTACTCTTGTTCAGCTCGTGTTCCCTCTTGTTGCTGTAAAGCTTGGGTGATTCCTTAAACGTCTGAGATGACAAGTGCTGTGCATCTGTGAGAGCATTCCCAGCTCCTCCTCCTCCTCCTCCCTGCGCTGGATTTGTGGCTGGGGAGATGTCAGAGTCTGTCCAAGGATGTGATTTGCCTCACAAATGTCTCTGATGGTTGGGGACCAGGACCCCGAACTCTGAAGGGAGCCCCTGGCCTGGCTGAGGCGGGATGTTTGCCAAGTCTTGGAGGACTGGTGTGCATCTTCATGAGAACAGAGTGCAAGAACAATGGAACTGGTCACAGTGGACTGAACCGAGGCTGCCTGTCCTAACTGGTCTGTCTGTACCAGAGGTTCAGTCTGCAGCTTGTTCCTGAGCATCCAACCTCAACACAGGTGGTTCCTGCCTTGGCTCTGTGCCCCTCGCTTTGGTCCTCACCTTGACCAACCTATAAAACCTCTAGAGACCCCACTCACTTTTGTGATCACCCCACTAGAGAAGATCCCGTCTATAGGCATTTCTAGGCCTTGAGGACTCGTCCCTCCACGTTGGTAGCTATAATCCCCTTCCCCTCTTTCTTTATCTTTCTCACTATTCTTTATTTTCTCTCCCTACTATCGCATTTGTTGGCACTAAATAAAAGTGCATTTTTGTTTAAGCAAACTGAGTTGTCCCCCCTGGTTTTTTTGCACTCTGAGATCCCTAAAACGAACCATCAGGTTCCTGCATATCTGTGTGGACCCTGACAGGAGATGCTCCAGGTAAGACACAGCAAGGTCAGGCACTGATAGGAAAAGAATATTTATGTTAATTATATTGGGGAGTTAGCCCTCAGTCAAGAGGCACCTTGGTAAATGTTGTTAAAGAAAAAAAAGGACAATAACTTCTTTAATGGCTGGTCAAGTTTCAAAGCTCTCTTTAAGAATTAACTAAATTAAAATCTATTTGGAGAGCTGGAAGGTTTCTATAGATGAAGGGGATGTCTAGGCTTATTGGAATTTCACTATTAATCTCTGGTGAAACTGGAAGAATTAGAAAAGTGACTGAATAAATTAAAAAAAAAAAAACAAAAAAAAAAACCCTCTTAAAATGCTCTGAGAATTTCCCAGAGAAGCTGTGGCTGCCCCTGGATCCCTGGAAGTGTCCAAGGCCAGGCTGGATGGAGCTTGGAGCAACCTGGGACAGTGGGAGGTGTCCCTGCCCATGGCAGGGGGGTTGGAATGAGAGACCTTTCAGATCCTTTCCAGCCCAAACCATCCCATGTTTCTGTTTTAAGGGGATATCAGATGCTTTTGCAACTCATAATACTGAGAGTTTATCCATGAAACACCAAATTGGTTAGAATTTTTTTTGTGCAATTGAGAGACTGCCCAAACTTTTGTCACAGGGCAAGACTGTGATTTTATTCAGATATAAATATATTGTGGTTTATATATATATATAGTTTATATGTATATAGAAATATATTGTTATTTTCTTTGATGTTCCTTTCTTAAGGAGCATCTTGCTATTGTTTCTTTCAAATAAGTGACTTAAATATTTCTGCACTGGATTCACAGGTTTTACTTAAGATTATTCATGTTTCTGATTATCAGCTATTTAGGTTATCCTTAAAATACCAAAATAGGATTTACAAGTTTCCCCCTTCTTACAAATAAACAAACCATGTCTGTGCCTTGTTTTTTATCTACCATTAAAACAAGATTACAACTCATTTTTGGAAAGAGGCACTTAGATCCCCTCCAAGGGTAAATCCACTCTTACCATATATAATCTCTGTTACAAAGTGTCCTCAGAGAGAAGTGCAGTGGAGACTGTAACTGGAATAATGATCATTTATTGTTTATGATTTCCTCCGGTTCAGATTTTGCCTTTGCTTGCTTTGGCAATAAAATAGCCACAAATCATCCGCTAAAATCGTTGTGTTTGCTTTTTATTGTCTTTATTTTAAAGACAGCTGTTGAGGTTGGGGTGAAAAGTAGCATCATAACTTTGTACTGCCAAGAAAGGCAAATTTAGAGATGGTGCCCTCCCTGTGGCTCTTGCTTTTAGCTTTTAGCAGTGTCTAAGGCAAAGCCCAGCAGCTGGAGACATCACCTCTAGTCCCAGCCTGAAAGGTCTCCTCTCCCTGCCCTGGGAGAAGGGAATATTCAACACCTGCAGCTTAAAACTCTTTCCCCTGCTGATGGAGTGAAGGTCAAAGAGTGATGTCACTTATCACTTTTTTTTTTTTTTTTTTTTTTTTTTTGGGGGGGGGTTCTGTGTTTTTTTTTTTTTTTTTTTTTTTTTTTTTTTTTTAGTTTTAGTTTTTGTTTGGTTTTTGTTTGGGTTGGGTTTTTTTTGTTTGGTTTGGGGTGGTTTTTTTTTTTTTTTTTTTTTTTTTTTTTTAATACATGTGGTTCAAGGGCTTGAGAGCAGAAATAATCGCCTGTAAAACTCTGCTTCTGCCCGCTGCGATCCCCTGCTCGCGCCTCACCTCCTTCCTCCCCCATCCCCTGCTCTTCCCGGAGCTGCTGCCAGCGCCGATCCCTGCGGAAATCTGCTGGGAAATCTGCTGGGAAATCTGCTGCTCCGGCAGCCTCTGCCCCTGCACCCGGCCGGGAGGGCTGCAGGAGCATCACCCTCCAGCCGGAGCGAGGCGGGGAAAGCTCCCAGCTGTTTGCATTGCTGCAAACACGGTGTGCAAATATCCCCTCTGGGCAGCGCTGGGGCCCGGGGGGTGCCTGGGGCCCGGGGTGATGATGCTGCTGTTTGCTGTGTGTTCCTGGCGGCTCAGCCCGGCTCTCGGGGCTGCTCCCAGGGCTCGGGGTAAATAAACAAGCGGGTGCGATCCCAGCGATGTGAGCGAGCGCCCGATCATATTTCTGAAAGATGCCAACAGAGGGCATCCGCTGCCAGGCACAGCCTGAAAATTCCTGCTGCATCCCCCGTTCCTGGCTCCAGATAAAGAGCATCCCAGCGTTGTTTTTTTCCTTTTTTTTTTTTTTTTTTTTTTTTTTTTTTTTTTTTAACCCTCTCCCACTTAGGCTCAACTTCAGCTTTGTCAGAGGATTTTTGAAGTACGTGGGCTTGTTCGCTGAGTGCTTTTATTTTCTTTTTTTGGGGAAAGGAAACAATAATCCACAGCTGCAGCCCCTGGGTCAAGGCAAGGCTTTGATAATTAGTGACTAAGGGCTCTCCACAGCCCGGCAGAGCAACAGCCAGGTTCAAAGTGGAGGTTGATGCTCTGTTGTCCTGTGCAGCTGTAAACAAAGTCAGAAGCACCGCTGTGCTGGGGTTGGAGAAGAGCAGGAGATTTCATAATGAATGTCCTGGCTTTGGTGGATTTAAATAGTCAGTTTTATTTATAGGTGCTTATTCCTGGTGTTTAATCTCCTTGTTTCATGTCCCTGTGGACAGCCAAAAAAGAAATCGAACTTGTGAAGCCTGCTAAACACAAATTGGTGTTTGGGCTGTTGGGCAGCTCACCCTGGGCACATTATCACTCCTATTTTTGTGAAAACCTCACACCCAAACATCTGAGATGTCCAAGGGCCAGGGAGCCTGTCTGATGGCAAGATCATGAATCCAGTTTTGATGGGACAGCAAAGGTCCTAAGAGGAGGACTGGTGTTAGGCAGGGCTCGGGCTCGGGTGGGAGGAACTCCACACATAAAACCAGCAGAGGGAATTTTGCCTCTAAGAGGGTGAGAAACAAGGGTCAGTCTGAGCTGGGTGAGGTCTTAGTCTGAAAGGATCATTACAAGTAATAGTTTTGGGGAATAAACTAAGGGTAAGACTGATATTGTGCTTCCCTTAGTGGTGTATCTCTTGTGAATCAGCCCAGATGGAGCAGGACCTTTTTGGGATCCAGCTGAACCTCAGCAGGGAAGGGATGCTGATTGTTGGGCTCTCAGAAGGAGGTTCTTTGCACACAAAATGGGGCAAAACCCTAAAAAGTCAGAATGGTTGGAAGGTCTGCCCAGGATAGTCATCAGTGCTTGGGATAGACCTGTCTCTGCCTGATGAAACTGAAGCTGTGCCATGTTTAGCCTCATCCAGTAGCTGTTCTATGTCTGATTCAACTCTTAGTGTGGGAATATGCACATTTTACCTTCCAAAAAGTGCACGCATTTTCAACAGTGAAGTTTGAAATACACCAACATGCTCCTTATAGTAAAGGTGTTCACTCTCTTGAATCATTTAATCAGAATGTCCCAACTGGCCACCAAAAAAAAAACCCTGCTCCATATGTACAGATCATCTCTATTTCCCATTATACATTGAGAAAGAGCCAGTAACATCCAGTCGAATTTGATTTATGGAGTGCCATAGAGATTTAAGAAATTTATGATTTGATTAATCCATCCCATATATCTTTTTCCTTATTACCGGTAATTCGTGCCATACATCAAACCCTCCCGAGCAGGAATTTGGCACTGATCAGGCAGCCAGTGCTCCCAAAGGGTTAAATTCTGTGGTGAACCAACCAGAAAATAAACTATTGTGACCTACTGGTTAAAGATGTAACCAGCACTACATCCTGGGTGGTCTGGCTTGCCCAAGACCTGTTCTGGTTCACCCAGGGAGAGTTTAGGACAGGTAAGATGTGCAGAACAGCATTGCTGGGGAATTAGGGAGAAAATATTGTCAAAATTCCAATGTGCCAGGGTGGTCATGGTAGTAAATGAACAGGCACCTGCAGTGCTCCTAAAATATATATATATTGAGCCAAAAGATGGGCTGACCAGTGGTCTGGATGAGCAGTGGGACTGCCTGGAAAAACATTCTCAGGGCTGGCTGTTGAGCTGGGCCCTGCTGACAATCCCTGTTTTCCCTCAGAGGGAGGTGGGGACTTGGCATAGGGCATGGAAAGCAAATCAACTAATTAACTCAATGAGGGGATATGGAATAGCGTGCCTTGGACTGGATGAAGATGTGACCTGTGGCTGTAGATGCTTCTGCTGCTGGTAAACAAGTTTTCTGTTTTTCCTGTAACACTATTGACATTTTAAAATGAACAGAATATTTCAGAGCACATTTAACCAGACAGAGTACTGGATTTCAATACCGTCAGCTCCAGAAAGCAAAAGGTGGGTCCTAAATTACCTTCAAAATCATAACAATTTAAAAAGTGGAATCATTTCTCATCTGCCTCGTGTTTTTTCCAGCTACTCCAGGTCACCCAGCTGGCCTCCCTGGAGAAGGAGGAGGCAGAGGGGTGATTCCTGCTGGGGGAGGCAGCACTGCACACACCTGACAGCCCTGGAGCACATTCCCTGAGCAGGAGCCAGGTGTGTGAGCTCCCCCTGCCTGGCCCTGCCCCGGGGGCCCGAGGGTCCCTCTCCCCAGCCCCTGCAGCCCTTGATCTCTGCTGATGGGGAGCGGGGATGCCACTGAGCAGGAGCCCCAGCAGCATTTTGCAACCTGTTTGGGATCAGGGAGAGTCGAGTGTGGTTTCACCCAGCAGCCTTTAATAATGTCTCAGCTCTGTTAAGCTGCCCACAATTTCATCCAGCCACCTCTTTCAGAAGAGCCCTGCATCTTCATTACCTTCCCCTCGAGCCATCTGGTCTCCCAACCTGACCTTTTTAAGAAAGATTGGTTAAAAAAACTGGAGCACTCCCTGAACAGAAGACCTTGTGTGTCATGTTTAAGCCCAGAGCAAATTTTTATGTCCAAGCTGTGAAACCTTGAAAATAAAGATTTATAATTGAGATTCTGGCTGAAGCAGAGTGAACAGAGACGGCCTAATTAAATTCTGTGGTGGGTATAATTAACCGATTTATTCGTTTATTACCCTTTATGCAGCTAATGCAGGCCCAGCCATTGCCATTTGTTTGTGGGGAATGTGTTACCTGCCTGTGGCAGCCAGGCCCGTGGTGATGCTCTGGAAGGGCTGATGGTTCAACACAAGCAGGTCTGAACTGATGGATTCTTTTTCAGAAGCCAACACAGCTCCTGAATGAGTCAGCTGGGAAGGAGCAGAGTGGAAAGCAAAGACTCAGGGCTCTGCTTTGGGCTCCTCTGCAGAGTTGCCAGAGGACTTTGATCAAATGTGATGGTTTGGGAGGAAAAAGAAGGTTTGGGGGGGTTTTAAGAGCAGAGTGGCTCTCTGGTGTCAAACACACCTGGGACAGTGGCACTGAATTCCTGCTGTGCACGAGGAAGGGCTGCAGGAATATCCACAGTGACATGTGTGGATTTCTGCCTTCCCTCCTTCAGCGTGGAAATGGCACTTCCAAAGCCGTAACACAGATAACTACTCACACATCCTTTGGGAGAGCCTCATCTGACTAAAAGCCTGTCTGGCTTTTCCAGAACGGAGCTGTTTCTTTTCACCCAAGACTCATTTCACTTCACTTTCTTGCAGCCATCATGAGATGATTAAAAAAAAACCAAAAAAACAACACAACAATGAATCAACCCAAGATTATTTTTCATGAAAGTTTAATGAGGCACTGTCCCCTTCCTATGCCTGTGTGTACAAACCTTGATGAGCATGTAGGGCCTGAACATGGCAGCAAAAACCATCTGCTTGGGAGGCAAGGAGTGCAGGGAATGGCTTTTGTGGCTGGCACTTCTGTACCTGGGCAGGCTGTCCTGCCTGCAGTTCAGCCCCAGGCTCCCTCAGCCCATCCATCTCCCAGGCAGTGAAAGCCAACACCACCCCCCTCCTCCCCCTCCCCGTGCTGCTCCTTAATATTTCATGCATCAAAGAAGTTTCACTTGTAATGCAAAAACTGATTAATTAAGTAGAGTGCAAGAGTTACATGCATTGAAGGTTTCTTTCATCTTGGCAAGGAGAGGAGCCACACTGGAGGCTGCTGCTGCTCATGGAGCTGTGTCAGAGGGCAGGCAGTGATGGAGTGGTTTGGGGTTCTGGAGGAGGGGATGGGAAAGTCTCATTCCTTGGGCTCTGGCTCAAGCAACAGGCTGCTTTCCACTTTTCCTTGGGTTCTCCCTTCCTCTGTCAGTGCTGCTGACAGCCAGGCTGGTCTGTGCCTGGCAGTGGGGCTGTTTGGGAGGGGGATTGTAGCAGGTACCTGCCTGACTCCAGCCCCAGGGTGTGCAAAGTCCCTTTCCAGTGTGGCTTTGGTCCTGGACATGCCCAAGACCCCTGTGCTGCTACCACACACATGAAATATCTGACTGAAACCCCAGGAGAGCTAAAAAGAGCCAGGCAGTGCAGGATGCCAGGGGAGGACACCTAGAAAATGCCATGGGCACCTGAGCAAAGCCTTCCCCGGGTAAGGCAGGCTGTTGTTTGTAGCCCAAAATGCTGACCAGCCTTTCCTTGCTGGACAAACGATGCAGCTCCCTGTTCCCACTCCAAGCTGTTCTGAACTGTTTCCCAGCTCACAGCTGGTGCTTCACTGCTCTTCTGTAAAAGGCAGGAACCAACTACTTGTACCTGTGGAGGGAGGAGGAAATCCAGCCTCTCCTGGCTGCCAAAGCAGTGAGGCTGAAGCTGGCAGAGTGTCCCCTCAGGGCACTTCTCTGGGAGTGGTCAGGAAGCTCCCGTTTTTTGCTGCTGTGTCAGAAAGCAGCGTCTCCTGCAGCTCTGAGCACAGCGAGGGGCCCGCAGCCACGCTGTTAACCCAGCAGCCAGAACCGAACTGCAAAGGGCACTTTGTGCACCCCCTCCTCGCTCAGGAGGGATTTCTTGGAATTGCTGACCCAGCCTGTCTGCTGTGTTGTTGGTGAGAGCTGGAAAAAGCAGAGCTTGAGCCCCGTGGTCACCACCGACTGCACTCAGGGACTGTGTGGCCAGGGACCAGAATTTGTACACTGCAGCTTGGAAACAAAATTAATTTTGTGCCATTGACTTCACAATAAATAAAAAAAAATTAATAACAATAAAAAAAATCTTTCTTACTCCTTCAGCAGAGTTATTGATGCTGATGTGACCCTGGCAGGGTGAAATATAAACCACTGATTACATCAGAGCTCCACCACTGACTTTCTCCTCTGATTGCAAGCAGCAGGGTTTGCGACATACAGGCATTACAAACACAAATTGCTCTCTGTATTGTAAATACAGAGTGCATTTTAATGATCCCTGCTGTATGTACATGCCTTTAGTAATGGGGCCAATTGAAAACCACTTGAGAAAGCTCCTATTGGTATCTTTGCAATAACCTCCTCATCTATGGCAGCCAATAAAAGGTGCATTAGTTCTGGGTGTCCAGAAATGCAGCTCACAGGATTGAAAGTCAAAGAATGCTTCATCTGTGACCCTTTAAATGAGAATTACCTTTTTTTTTCACCTCCCCTTCACCATCCATTTTAAACTTAGATCATACAGAGACTTTAAGCACTTTCCAGCAAAATGTCCTCTCAAAGCTCTCCACAAAATCCCGGGTTTGCCTCAGTCCCACTTGGGGTATTGTCATTGAAGAAGGAAACAACCCTGGGGCTGAACTGCTCTGCTTGGGACTAAAGAAAATAAATTAAATGTCTCAAAGCTCCTGCTAAAAAATCCACTCAGGTGAAAATCAGGCCTGGATGTGGGCAGGGAGAGAGGCATAAGGCACAGAGAGGCACAGCCAAGGTTCCTGCTTTGCACGACACACAACATATGCTCTGTCTTCTCCTAGAGGCTGCTCCACCCGGGAACAGCCCACTGTTGCCTCTCAGCCGTGGAGAAGCTCCCAGCTCCTACTGAGAATGTTTCTGCTTTCCCAGTGGAAACCCCCACGCTTGGGACCAGTACAGATATAATTTCCACAGCCCTCAGCATCTCTTTTTATCCGTTATGGCAGCAACTAATCATTTTCCGTGCGTTCCTGTATGTGAGAGAGGATTAAAAAGGAAAAAAAAAAAAAACAAAAAAAAAACCAAAAAAAACCCCCACAAAACAGATTGAGGGGAAAAAAAGAAGGGATTTGCCCCCAAGCTGCACACTCAGCAGCTGAGGTGAGAATGGAACTGGTGCTTCCTGACAACCCGTCAGGTCCCCCATCTCACCCTGCCCAGATGGGTCTTGTCAGTGCAATGCATTTTCACTCCTAAGACGATTTCCATTTCCACCCGGTGTTTTTTGCTGGGAATTGCAGTTTTTTTGCTGGTTTCTTGGCCCCGATGCGATCGAAATTGACGGTCAGGCAGGCGCTGGCGTCCCCAAGGAAAGGCTGGATCCGTGAAGCATAAGAAAAAGATATTAAAAATAGGCCTCATTTAGAAATAGCAATCTGGGTTATGGGCTATGCAATTGGCTTGAAAATCCACGGTTTGCTCAGATTTAAAGTGTCTCCAAATTAGCAAGTTAGACAAACTTCTGTAAGTGTTCCTAGAATATTTTTTCAGCAAGTGAAACTCTCAGAACCCTGTTCGTGCAATTTACTTTTGTGCTGTAAAAGAGGGGGAGATAACAGAAACCCGTTTCCTCTGTTGTAGAGCAGGATTAACACATTCCCGTTTTCAAATATTATTGATGGTTTTCAAATAGTGAAGTTCTGCTTTTAGCTCAATTTTTAGGAAGGAAAAAGCAGGTGGAATCCTTTTCTGTCCAAAATGAGAAGGGAGATTTGCATTTTCGCAGGGAAGGATCCAGACTAAAGGGAAAAGCTGAATGTGCCCATTTGCAGGCAGTGGTCTGCAGAGCCTTCCCCTTGATCAGCGTGTCTGTGCTTGTACAGGAAGACTTGAGAAAATCCCAGTGTGCTGCTCAGCAGAGAGTTGTTAGCAGAACTTTGTGAATCCAAAAAGTGAGGCAAAATAGAACCGAATGGTGTACACAGAGCTGCTGGACCTCTGTTTTCTCATATCTCAGGACTTGCCTGGAGTCAGGCAGTCTGCAGCAAAGCAGAGTGTGAGACACTCTCAACCTGTGTCTCCTGACCTTGGCTTTCCACCTCTAAGCCCTGGAAAACCTTCACCTCGTTGCTCTGTGGCATATGCCAGGTCAGGGAAAATCTGGATGCACCTAAAACACATCCTGGCCACCAATTCAGCTGGATCCTCAGCAGACTGAGAGAAGAAACCACATTGCTCAGAGCTGTGACAGCAGCTGTGGGGATCTCCAGATCCCCTTCCTCACCCCAGGACAGCCCCTCACCAAAATCTCATGGTGCTTGACAGCAAAAAAAAAAAAAAAAAAATCTCTATTTATGGCAAATGGATGTAGTTGTGCAGCAAGTGGCTACAAGGAGATAGAAGTAACAGGGATGGGGCCTCAAATAGAGAGAGATGTTTTTCTCCCTCAGGATTTACAGTTTTAAAACAATATTTAAAATTTACTTCTTTTGTATCCGTATTGGCTACTGGCACGTTACTTTGTGTATAGACGCTGTGCTGGTTCTTGCACTCTTTGACTAAAAGTAATTTAAAAAATAAGAAAAAGAAAGGAGCACACGTACCAATGACAGCCTGAGATAGTCCAAAATGTACCCTCCCCTCAAAAAAAAAAAAGGAGAAGGGAAGGGAAGGGAAGGGAAGGGAAGGGAAGGGAAGGGAAGGGAAGGGAAGGGAAGGGAAGGGAAGGGAAGGGAAGGGAAGGGAAGGGAAGGGAAGGGAAGGGAAGGGAAGGGAAGGGAAGGGAAGGGAAGGGAAGGGAAGGGAAGGGAAGGGAAGGGAAGGGAAGGGAAGGGAAATTTTTTTCCTAGCGTTACACTTTTCAAACAAACACCTGACAAGGCTGCATTTTTGTCTGATTATTTTTTTCCAGCATGCCTAGAAACTTCACCCCTCCAACTTAGACAGAGCCAGGGCCCCACATTTAATGTTTTGCCAGAAGTTGCCTGTTTTGCTGGTGAGCAGTTTTTGCTTTCTCTCTGTTCCTGTAGCTGGAAACAGCCACTGTTCTCACACCAAGGCAGGGCTGCAGCTTGTTAAGGTTGGAAGCTGGAGCTGGGAATGGCCCCTGGGAATGGGGCTGGAGCTGTTTGTTTGCTGGATTTCGTGTTCATTGCCATTCTGCCCTTGTTGTGATTTTAACATTTGATGACCTAGGTATCTCAGAAGGCTGTTTTGCCTCAATAGGCATGTGATGAATTGCTCTTAATTAGCTTGTGGAAATAATATAAGCCTGAGCATTAAGCGTGCTTTGTTAGGGTTTTGACATCTTCTTTTATGTGTACATCTACAAATAAAACCAGGTAGATTAGCAGTCACTGGGAAATTGTTGTTGTGAGTCAGTGACTCACAGCTCCTGTAGGCTGTCTCTCCTGGTCTCTGTTAGTCATGCCCTGCTGTGGGCAGGGGTTCACGGGCTCTGGGGCTGGGGTCAAATGTGCCTATTTTGTCTGTAGGGACAGGGTTTGCCGTCAGGTTCACATCATTCCGGCTGGAAGAGGCAGGTGGCTCCACCGCAGCTCCAGCCAGAGCGTGAGGAAAACCACAGCAGTGGAGCTCAGCTGGTTTTGTCTTCAAGCACAAAGTCCAACCCTCAGGTGGCACCGAGGTGTCCATGTGGTGGAGGGATAGAGGAATCTGAGATCAGACCTCAGGGTCATTTATCCTTCTGGGCCCCATTTAAATGCTGGCTGGGAAACACCAAATCTGAAGTCTTTGCTCTAGGTCACAAATCTGTCCCCTCCAGGTTTGTCATTGCAAACCATCCCCGTGTGCCCTGGATGCTGGAGCTGCCTGTTCACCCAGGAGAGGGCAATAATTAGTAAAAGCTTTCAGGAAACTCATCCCTGTGCTCCTGCACCCTGGCAGTTCTCTGAAAGGAAGGAACAGCCTGAGGAAAGAGTGGCAATGAACTGGATGGGGGGAGAGGTGGGAGGGACAGCGGGATTTTCATGAAAGCACAGGGACCTTAAAGACCACCCATTTCCACCCCTCCACCATGGACAGGGTCTTCAACCATCCCAGGCTGCTCCAAGCCCTGTCCAACCTGGCCTTGGACACTTCCAGGGATCCAGGGGCATCCACAGCTCCCCTGGGCCACCTGTGCCAGCGACTCGCCCTCCTCACAGGAAGAACGTCTCCCCAATACCCCATTTAACCCTTCCCTCCATCACTCCCAAGCCATCCCCCTTTCTCTGTGGCTCCCCGCCCTTGCCAGAGCCCCTCTCTCTCCTCCAGCCCTCCCAGCCCCGCGGGTCGGCAGCGGCGGGGATGCGGGAGCGGCACAGCGGCAGCAGCAGCCGGGGCGGGGAAGCGGCGGCGGGGCCGGTGGCGGTGCCGAGCGCATCTCCCGGAGCGGGGAGCGGAGCGGGGCGGGCGGAGGGTCCGCGGGGAGCGGCGGCGGGGCCGGGGCGGGGCGGGAGGCGGGTCCGGGCGGTGGCGGCGGCGGCGGCGGGGCTGGGGCGGCTCAGAGCGCCCGGCTCCGCTCGCCTCCCGCTCCTGCGCCTGGCTCGGGCCGGCATGGCCGCTCCGCCGCGCCGCGGGGCCGCCGCTCCACCCCCGGTACCGCCGCCGGTGCTGCTGCTGCTGCTGCTGCTGCCGCCGCCCGCGGTGCCTCTCGGCGGCGGGCCCGGCGCGGCGGCGTCGCGGGAGCCCCCCGGCCCCTGCCGGGTGAAGACGGTGACGGTGTCCACGCTGCCGGTGCTCCGGGAGAACGACATCAGCTGGAGCGGAGCCCCGCCGCCCGCCGCCGCCGCCGCCGCCGAGTCCCGCCTGCTGCTCTTCGTCCGCAGCGAGCTGCCCGGCCGCGTCGCCGTGCAAGACGATCTGGACAACACCGAGCTGCCCTTCTTCACCCTGGGTAGGCGCCCCGCGCCCCGTCCCGTCCCGCATCCCGCCCCGCCACCCCGGAGCATCCCCGGAGCATCCCCGGAGCATCCCCGGAGCATCCCCGGAGCATCTCTGCCCCCGCCGTGCCGGCTCCGTGTCCTCCCTGTCCCCGCTCCGCGGGCAGCTCCGTGTGTTTGGGGGGTTTTCTAACCCTGCCCCCCGTGCTGCATCCTGGGTTTTGGGTTGGTTTTTTTTGCCTTTCCTGCCGGGGAGGGATTTTTTAGCAGGGCCTGAGGCTGCCGGCGCTGCCAGCCCCGGGAGGAGGAGAGCAATCCCCGGGAGGAGGAGGAGGAGGAGAGCAGCATCCCCGCGCAGGCTGCAAGTGATGGGGGCTGCCTCGTGTGCTCCAAGTTGAGCTCTGAGCCCCGAGGAGGTGCCGCCGAGCCTGGCAGAGCGGGAGAGGCTGTGTTTTTTTTTATTTTTATTTTTATTTTTTTTCCTAGCCAGAGCCCGATTTTATAAACGCTTCGTGTTAATTCTCGCAGCTCGCTCTCGCTTCACGCACAACTCCAGCGCCCGGGTCTGTGCGAACGCTGCAGACTTTCCTCCTCTCTCAGCTTTGTGGGGAGGGGGATGGGAATGGGAATAATTCCGTGGTGGTACTTCGGTCCCGATGCCGGACCCTGTTGTTCTGGATGAGGTGCTCGAGCTGCCTCTTGCCACTTTTACCCTTTTCTGTGCCGTGGTCAGGCAGTCCCCCGAGGGAGCTGTTCCGAATGTCACCTGGGCAGTGCAGTGTTTACTCTGCCAGGTCACCGGGGGGTTTTTGTTGATCTTTGCTTTATCCATCAGCTGTCCTGTTCTTCGGCATCCAAACCCAGGACAATTTGAGCACCTGCTTAACTCGGGTCTCAGGCATCTCTTGACACTGGGGGTTGTGACTTCCAGCGCATCTCTCTGTGTGTCTCAGGTGTGTCCAGGTGTGCCCATGTCCAGGCTCACTGGGGACAGCTGACCCCAAATCCCTTCCCATACCTCGAGAAGTGATTGCTTTTCAATAGGTGCAATGAGCAGGAGTAGGGAAATGCCTGCCTGTGTCCCCCAGTCCTGTCATTTTACCTGGTGTGAAGCTTTGCTGTAGCAAACGCCCCAATAAATAAGTTGGTGATACTTCCTGAGGCTCCTGGGCTCCAGCTTTGAAGTTTCCTTAGACACGGTTGGTCAACTGCAAAAATCCAAAACAAACCAACTACTCTGTTTCCACCGAGGAAAGTGACGAATCAAAGGGTCGATGCAGCAGGAATGACGTTTGCCATGCCGTGCTTAAAAGTACCAAGAAGTTTCATGGTTCGCTGAGTTAATTTTCAGATTAGAGTACAGTTTCTTCAGGGACTGGGTGTGAATTGCGCACTGATCTAAATATATCAGATAGCAAAGAAACCCCTCTGTGTGAGCTTAGATAATAGCTCAAGTTGGAGGAGAGAAATTTGTCTTGATAGATCAGAGGCACGATCTTGTGTATGGCAAATCCTATTTCTGTGAGTGCCTGCCAGTAAAGAGACCATGTCTTCATCTAAAATTTTCCTTTACTCGCCTGGCATATGGGTTATGTGTGTACTCATGAATATGAAGCACGTCTTGTGCAAATCTGTGGGGGATTTCCTGCCCCTTCATGAACAGAACACCCCAAACACATCCCCTGGACTCACAAGCATCAGGCAGATTGGAAGATAAACGGAGGCTGTGCCAATGGTGGGATGGCTTCATCATGGTCCTGGAATTAATCAGTCCGTTGCCTCCAGAGAAGGTAAAACACTTGTCCTTCCCCAAGGTCTAGCTCATGAATTGCTGTGGATGTTCTGATATTTCAAATTTGTTGCATTTCTCCCCGTCTCCTGGTGTGGCAACTGTCTCTCTCGCAGTTAACTCTTCTCTGGGTGAGGATTTCTGCTGGCTGGTTTTCCCAGTGCAGGAATGGAGGCTGTAGTTTTCTGTGGTGGTTTTTTCCCCTCTCCATCCTTTTCTAACTTCATTGATGGTTGGGAACCGGGGAGAGCAGCTGCTGCCTCGTAATGGGCTCTTGGAGGTGAAAATCACGTTACATGCGGGAGGGCTTGGGGGTGACGGCAGGGGCAGAGATTTCTCTTTGGCAGAATCTTTGCAGGTCCTTATCTTTAGCTGATTTCTGGTGATTGTATCTCTTTATGCGTGTTGCTGGACATGTTTAGTGGCTGTCTGGGCATGAGCTCAGGAGGACACGTAAGAGCTGACGTCCTGCCGGCTGCAAATGTGTTGAGGACTCCTGAATGTCCTGGAGTGCGGGATCTTGCTGTGAGCAGAGATCACTTTCTGGCCTCAGCAGGGTAAGGATGGGGCAGGATGACCTCCTAAAGCACACACAGCTCAGGACAGCCAACCTGACTGGCATCCTGGAGGGGTTTTTGAAAGGAAAAAAAAACATATTAAATAGAAAAGAGAAGGTAACATAAAGCTGGCAGAGCTGAGACATGGTGCTGGTGCTGCTGACTCTGAAGTGAAATAAGTTGAGAAAAAATTGAGGCCACTCTGATCTGCAGGGCTCAAAATTCTCTCCAGGTCAGGAGGCAGGAAAGAAAATGTTGTTTTGCTTGGTGGCCATGGGTTTCAGCAGCCAGGGCTGTACTCCTGGGTCTGCTCAGCAGCTCCCAGCTCAATAAATCTCCCAGTGCTGCTGTTCCTGTGCTGCTCCTCACCCCCTGCCATTTAAAGGGGGGTGGGTGGTCTGTAGCTAGAGGCTGGCAGGTGCCAGAGCCTTATCTGAGTCGTGAGAAACTTAAAATCATGGAATCATGTAGGTCGGGAAAGATCTTTAAGATCATCAAGTCTAACTGTAAACCTAACACTGCCACGTCCACCACTAAACCATGTCCCAAAGTGCCACATCCTCCATGTAGATGCCCTGAATTGGTGGTTGGCACAAAGCACATGGACTGCTCCGTGTCCCTTTTCTTTAAAGGATTCCTCCTTCTAAGGAGGAAACTACTTTATCTGTTCCCTGACAATATGAGATTTTATTCTCTTAAGTGCATAAAGCGAGAGCTTCCAGTGCAGCATCCCTGCCTGTGGGGCTGCCTGGTCTGCAGGAGCCTCTTCAAGGCTCAGACAGAGGAGAAATCAGCACTAGGAAACATCTACACAGCCAGGCTTGGGCCCAGGGCATGCTGGCAACATCAGGAGCAGCAGCAGCAGCAGCAGCAGCAGCAGCAGCAGCTAATTGTGGAAGGCAGGAGCCCACTAGGGGGTGGTGGGTACCCGGAGATGCTCCACAGCAGCTCTTGCTCTCTGTGCCCGGGGGAGTACCAGGGATGCTGGACAGCAGCTCCTGCTCCATGTGCCCAGGAAGGTACCAGGGATCCTCCACAGGAAGGTACCAGGGATGCTGGACAGCAGCTCCTGCTCTCTGTGCTCAGGGGGATACCAGGGATGCTCCACAGGAGGGTAGCTGGGAATGCTCCACAGCAGATCCTCTCAGTGTGCCCAGGGCGTACCAGGGATGCTCCACAACACCTCCTCTCAGTGTGCCCAGGGGAGTACCAGGGATGCTCCTCCACAGGAGGATACCTGGGGATGCTCCATACCCTCCCTGTCTGCCCGTGTGGCCACTCTGGGATGCTGGACAGCAGCTCCAGCTCTTTGTTCCTCAGTGGGCACCCTGCACCTGCAGGAAGGTTGGGAGCCCAGAGCGGGGATGGCTTCATCCTCTCCCAACAAATGTAGAAAACTTGGATTTTTTTGTGCATCTCTCCTGGGCTGCAGTGGGGAGCTGCTGCTGAAGCACCCACTGGCAGCTCCCCGTGCTCGGTGTCCCTCCTCCAGTGGGGTGTCACAGCTTCTGTGTTTCCTACGCCTCGGTTTATTTTTTCCCTCCTGCGTTGGAGACAAGGAGGATGCTTCTCCCACCACCCCCCCAGTTAGGTTACTATAAAATTACTCAGCAAAGCCCAGTGGTGGCAGGAAATGACAAATGTAAGTGCCACCAGTGCATTATGAATTGCTGTGCCTCCCCTTTCCTGAAAAAGCATCCTGCCCTTTCCTTAACCTTGGACACTACCGATGCTTTGTGGCTTTTTTCCCCCCTGTAATTCTCCTAGAGTTACTCTGGCAAACGGTGCAGCCTATCACTGACTTTACCCTTGCACAGTGAGCTCTGTCTGAGGTACAGATCTTGATTCAGTCAGCAGCCATGTGTTCCCTACTGAAGCTGCTCCTCCACGGCATATCCAGCTCTGAGTGCAATTCAGGGAATGAGGCAGTTCGCTTCCGAGCTAATTTAGAGGAGCTCTGTCTATGTGTGAGCAGGTTTATATAGAGGAGAGAGAAGGGAAGAGGCAGACCAATTTTCACCACTGCTCTTACCCTGTAGTGGCTTACATAAGAACAGTTTACTACACACTTCTCATAAATGGCTTTAATGGATGCTGTTTGACGGCGTCTGCGGCGCTTCAAAGTGCTTTGTTTTGGTGGTTGTCACCAAACAGGCTCGTGCCTCTGCATTCCTGGTGTCCCCCTGTGGCCCCCGTGTGTGGCTGATGGGTGACTGTCCCCTGCTCTTCCAGCTCCTCAGCAGTTCAGTGCCATTTCTTTCTTAACTCTTCCCAAAGTCATCTTGTAGCTTGGGCTTCTCCTCTTTAGGGCAGGAGTGTTGAGCCTTGAAGGAACACCTGGATGTGGCACTCAGGGCTCTAGGCTGGGTGACAGCATGGTGGGGATCAGTCACAGGTTGGACTCAAATATCTTGGAGACCTTTTCCAACCTTAATCAGTCTGAGTTTCTATTATTACATTAAAATAAGGGAAAGCACTAAATTCCCTATGAGCTGATTGTATTTATTGCTGTTCCTAGAAATGCTTGGGCAGGGTTTTGCCACCCTCATTTTGGTCACCAACTCCTGTTAGTGCAGAGAGGATGGGGAGGCTGAAGGGTCACCTGGGGGGAGTGCAGGTGTGACTGCAACTTCCTGCTGCTGCTGTTCAGAATTGCCTTTCCCTGCTCTGAGCTGCTCTGTGGGGTCTGGAGCAGCACTGTGTGGGTGCAGAGAGTGTCCCCAGTGTGTGACTCCATTGTCAGGGCTTGGCATCTGAAAGTGGGGTTGTCTCTGTGGAAAAGCCGATGAGCCAAGTCTGGTTTCTGCACCTCCCTTTGCATTAACTGCCTCCTGCTAGGCTTGAGATGCCTGGAGTATCACCTCAGGGATTTGGTTAATTAAGTGTTGGGGTGGTTTTTTTTTTTTTTTTTTTTTTTTTTTTTTTTTTTTTTTTTGGGGGGGGGGGGTGGGGTTGGTTTGGGCTTGTTTGTTTGTTTTTTTCTGTTTATATTATTTCTATTCCCCAGCTAATCCAATGGGTAAAGAGTCATATCATCCACTCCAAAAGCCTCAGTGAGATGCTGTGGTGAGGATGAGACAGGTCGGTGGGCACCCTGGGACAGGGGCAGATGTAGACCTGACAGCAGGGCTGCTTTCCTGCCCGTCCTTTCCCATCCACAGCTGTGTGTGGTCCAGGGTCTGGGCCAGGTCCCTGGGGGTGGGGGCTGCCTGGAGAGGGTGTAGGAAAGAGGAAAACCTGGGAGCAATTTCTTCCCCCTCCTTGTATAACTATGTGATTACTCCAGCTTTCCAAGATGTTGGATTTTATAGCTGGGAAGAGGAGGGAGAGCCCAGCTCAGGGAGGATGTGGATACTGAGCTGCAGGTCTGTAACCTCCAGAAAGGCTGTAGGCAAAAGATGCCAAGGAAAATGGGTCAGTCCTGAGGCCATCCCTTCCCTCCCCAGAGGCAAGGTTTGAACATGGCTCATCCAGCACAGCAAGGTGTGCACTCAACAGGGATTTTACTTCATCCCAGGTGTTTTCTGGGCTGAATATCCCAGTTAAAGCTGGGAACGTGTAGCTGAGTGCAGGCTGTGCTCGGGGAGCTGCTGCTTTCCAAGAGTACCCGCGCTGACCAGCTAGTGGCAACAGAAGATTAACTATGGAGGGAGAGAGGAGCTGGTTGCTGCAGCTGAGCTGCCACGGGAGGAGGCTGGTGGCTGGGGATCTCCTCTGCTCCCCCTTCCTCCCAGCTGATTTTCCATGATGCCTGGTGTGCCAGAGGCTTTTGTTGCTCTTTTTTTTTGAGAAGAAATAATGAGCTTTTATTCAGAATTATGCAGAGAGCTCGCAGCCCTCCGTGGGGAATGAGGTGGTGAGTGACCTCCGAGTGCCACCACGCAGATGGATGCTGCCTCCAAAACTTGCTGCCTGTTCCCTCCTAAGCCCTCAAAGTGAGAAGCTGAGCCGTGTGATGGGCCAGCCTTTGTGCTGCCTCGGTGACACGGTGCTGATGTGTGGTGTTGGCTGGCTGTGAAACAGGGCTGAGCCCTTGGGCTTTCCTTGGTGTGACAGGAGCTCAGGCACGGGGCTGGCCGGGACAGCGGGAGGACAGATTGATGCCATGTGTGGGAATGGTGAGGTGTTGATCTTATGCTGCCTTGACACACGTTTGCAGGTGCAGGTGGCTTGAGAAACGCCTGCCATCACACCAAAATGCCATGTGAAGTGTGGGGCAGGCTGGGGTTGGAGCTGAAACAAAAGAAGGTGCCTCAATTGATGCCTTTCATCATCTGAAATGTCCACAGTACAGCCCGTGCCCGAGTGTCCTCCTCCTGTAGCAGCCATTTGAAATTGGGAATGATGACCCTTGGCCTGTGTCCCCAGTCCTGCCCTGTCACTACCTGTGGGGAGCGTGATGGCATCGAGCAGAGACGGTTCTTGTGCATAACCAGCCCCAGAAATGGGGCCACTTAAAAGAATTGAATGCTTGTGCTGCTGCCCGGGTCTCAGCTAATGCAGTTAAGGTTTCCAGTGTCCAGACAGTATGGAGACACTTAATGGTATTGAAGAAGCAGAATGGCATGCAGAGGGGACGAGCAGTGATCTTGGCTGCCTGCGTCTGCACTGGCTGGTTGAGGCTTTCTGGTTGTCTCCCGGGAAGGGGGAAAGTGGAGAAGAAAATCGCAGAGTAAATGTTTTGGCCCATTGTTCCCTTTGGGAGCCCTCTCCATTTGCCCTGCAGGAAGCAGTGCTCTTGAATGCTTCAGAGTGTCCTGCTGCAGGTCAGGGGGAAGAAGGGATTCCTTGCAGGGGGAGGTTGGGCTGTGGCTGCCCGTGAGAAGATGGGGCAGACAAGATTTGGAGCCAGGGCTCTGCCTGTGGGCTCAGGTGGCTCTTGGGTAGGGGGCAGAAGCACCAGTCCTCTCTATTTCACATTATCTGCCCCCCACCACTCCTGCACTCATTTCTCTGTGCTTTCACCTCTCCTGTCTTAGCAGAAGACAAAGTCTGTAGGAAACCTCGACTGGCTTTGAAAGCAGCAGCAAAAGGGGAGAAATTTTCCATTAGCAGCATCAGCAGTATAAGAGATTTTTTCCCAGTCACCTGGTAACTGCTGTATTTAGGAAGATTACTGGGCTAATGGTGCTGCTCCCAGGCATATGCACGGGAGAGAGTGATCCTGTCAGGAGAGGGAGGCAAGGGATGGTCACACACAGGGAGATGGGCTGCTAAAGGTCAGCTGTGCAGGGAGAGGAACCATCGGGCTGGGCACCTCCTGTGCTCCATCATCTGCTCCTCCAGAGCCGGGGAATGGCACAGGAGTGGCACTGCCAGCTGCACTCAGGGGCTGCAGTGGGGGCAGAGAGCTCCCCAGGGCTGGGTGCTTGCCCATCCTCGAGTGGAGGAGGGAAGCTCTGGCTCCAGCCTGGTTTGGGGCCAAGCTGGGGGTTTTGGGGCCAGGCATGGTGCCTTTGTTTCTGTGGGATAGGATGTGCCTGTGGAGGGGCACTGTCCTGTCTCTCCTGTGGGCTCACTGCAGAGGTGAGCCCACCCTCCCACAGCCCCAGGTCTGTATAACTGGGGAGCAGGTTCTGGGGACCCCAGCTCTGCTCCCAGCCATGACCAGGCTCACAAGAGCTCAGCTGTGCTGGTGCCTTTGAGGCTTGGATTATTTTTCCTTTTTCCCCTCCCATTTCTCTCTCTAGGGCAGCAGGGTGGCCTGGCCTGTGACTGGGTCCCTGCCCTGGCTGTGCTCTGTGCTCTGGGCTCCCTGGCCAGCCCCGGGGCTCCTGCCTGTCCAGGCACTTGCCTAACCTGAGCTGGCATTCCCCAGCGTGCCTGGGGCTGTCCCAAGGCCATTCACAGCCCGGATCATTCCCTTGCTGCCCTCTGTGGTTCTCCAGCAATCAGCATTTCAGGGAGCACAGCACATCCCTAAACTCTGGGATCAAGTCACACAATATCAGAGTTGGCAACAGCGTAGGAATGCTTTTGTTGCCTCAAGCCAAGTGCTCAGTCCCATCAACTTCCTGCTGCAGTGCTCCCGTGCCTGGGTGGGGGGCACAGGGTGGTCTGTGTGTGTGTGCAGGGAAGGGGGGCTGGAGCAGAAGGTGTTCCCTGCTGCTCATCCACCCCAGCCAGAAAAGCCTCTCCCTCAGCTCACTCTTGCTGTGGATGTTGCTTTTACTACCAGGGGGCCTGATGAGGTAACAGTTGGCATCACTGAGCTGATGAATTCCTTGTGCAGGTGCCCCAGAGCAAGGTGTGCTCTTCCAGGCAGTTTCCCACCCAGATGGGCTGCCTGGGATGATGGGGCTCCCATGGCACCTCACTCTGCTACTCAGCCCTGCCTTGCTCAGGCTGCTCTGTGGGGTGAGAGGTGATGGATGCCCTTTACCTGTGTGGTGGGCTCAGCTTGGGTGGCGGCCCTGGGCAGCTTTGGGGGCTTATTGGGATATCCTGATACGTCCCTTTTCCTTCTACTCCCGTCACAATTCTTCCCATGTCCTTTGAACCTCCCATCTGTTTAAATTACAGGGGTTTAACCTCTTTTCTCCTGCCTTGCTCAGGGAATTCCTCCCAGCATTCTCGTTGCAATCACAATTATTGTTCCTCTACCTGTAATACCCTGGGAAATCTGGCCAGAGAGAGGTGCCCAGGCAGAGCAATGTGTTGGGCAGGTGATCCAAAATGATCCAAATTCCCCACCCTCCCTTCCATGCCATCCAAACTGATAAAAAGATGAATTGGTCAAGCTGTGTCCACAGCAAACATCTCCTATGACCTTCTGCCTGGAGCAGATGTTCAGGGTGGGCAGCTTGGGGGATACCAGTGCTGGGTACCACTTAATTAATGTTGCCTCAACTGATGGAGCCTCCTGGCCCTTCCTGGGGCTGGCTTGGGACAGGAGGGTGTGAAGAAGGTCCAGCAGCAAAGGAGGGCTGCTGCAGAGGAGTCAGTGACAGCAGTTTGGGAAGGCATTTTGGGAAGCTGGCAGGTCTGCCTGGGAGTCGTGCTGCAGGCTGGGAGCACACCCAGCAGAGGTTGGCCTTATCTGTGCGGGCAAGTCCTTGTTCCTGCCGCTGGCAGGGCGGTGCCTGCTCTGGCTGCCGTATTCCTATCAGGGGCTTTGGCATTTTTCCTCCCCCACAGAGGGGGAGGGAGGGCTGCAGGGGTGCATTCGTCACCTGGAGAGCCCCCAGGCTTCGGCTGAACTTTGTGTTGCAGCAATAAAACCATGCTAGGAAATGTGTGCCGTAACAAAGCCCGTGGATATAATACATCCGTATCATACTGTACCTTTCATCTTGAAGGATTCCCAAGGAGCTTTACAAACTCGGTGTGCTGCAGCCTGCCAGAGTGACTGAATGTTATCAGGAGCAGCGGCAGTCTAATCTCTGTGGTAGTATTTCCCCCCCTTGCAGGGGGAACTTTATGAAGTCTGGTCTCAGAGTAAGCGCTGCTGCGATGGTGTTTTTCCTCTAAGCCCGAGTTTCTCAGGAGAAACAGGCAAACTGTGTAGCTGTTTGTTATGCAAAACCACCAAAGAAATATTTTTTTCCTGGGGCAGTAGGAGTGGGTGGGAATTACTTTCACACAGCTTCCACAGCTTTGCATCTTGACAGAAGAGGCATTCGCAGGGGAATGTGCCCTCCGTGCAGCCCCAGAGAGGGGATGATAAAGTTTAAACGCTTGAGGAATTGCTTCTGGGCATTAGCAGGGTGGTAGAGTTCATCTGGCGGGGCAGTTCTTGGGAGGAAAACTCTAAACGCCTGCCTGAAATACTTGCCGTGTGAGTCTTTTGTCACCTGGGGATCCCTTCTGTCTCTGCAGTGAGTCCCTGACCCAGCTGATGGCTCAGGTCCCCATCCTGCAGCCTTTGGTAACATCTGGGCAGTCGCTGTCTGCAGGGTGGGAGCAGGACAGGGTGATGATGCCTCCACCACCCGTGCTGATCTCCACTTCCAGCTGGGTGTATCATCGCTGCTCTCGACTTACCTGGAGCTGTGGGAGGCATCTGAAGGTGCTGCCGTTGGTGAGAGAGTCTAAAAATCAAAACTGAGCCAGGGACCAGGGGCACCAAGTGAAGCTGCTGTCAGAGGCATATGCTTGAAGCACGGCGGGTAGCTGGAATCTATTTTGGTTTGGAGTGGTGCATATTTAGCCCGTTTTGTTTAGCAGTTTGTTTATGGGATGTATTTTCCCAGTCCGTGTAGCTCCCCAAATGTGTGCTATAAACAAACTGTAAAATCAAAAGCAGCCTGTACATGTTCCCATCAAACCCATCACAGGAGAGAGGCAGAGTGTGTGGTGCCTGCCAGCCTGGGGTCCCCTCCTCAGGAGGAGAAAACACACCACTGGGGGAGGTTATTCTGTCAGCTTTGAGTGCAGGAATTGCTGTGGGATGTATCTCAGGAGCACACCATCCCTTTTGTCCATTTGCTCTTGCTCCAAACATTCCCAAGCTCATTCCCGAGGAGTGTTGGCTCCTGCTGCTCTTTTAGCGTTACTTCCTTCCCTGAGCCTCATTGAGGGGGTTCCTCAGGCCACAAGGAATGGGATGTGCTATTGCCAGCCTCATTCACAGATCCTGGACTTTCAGACCCTTCAAAATGGGTCAAATTTCAAACAGACATTAGAGATCTGTGGCTGTTTTACTGTACCCATTGCATTTGTACCGAATCAACAACCGTGCATCCCTTGCCTTAATTTTCCTGAGCTGCGTGATCAGAAGGGCTGGAAGTGCATTTAATCAAACAGCAACAGCCTCGCCTTTTAACACAGCTGGAGAAGCCAGAGCTGCTTGAAGACACAAACCCCATTACATTGAAGACACAAACCCCATCACATCGAAGACACAAACCCCATCACATCGAAGACACAAACCCCATCACATCGCTTTACATCTTCCGTCCCTCTCCATCTCCCCCACTGGCCGTGGCCGGTCCCCCAGCTGTTCTCTCCTCGCTGTGTCCCTCCTGCTGCTGCCCGTGGGAGGAAATCCATCATCCGGGGGACCCGCAGCCGGGAGGGAGGTCGGGGACACGCTGCCTGTAGGGGCTGCTCGCAGCCAGCTCGGGGTCCTGCTGGAGCATCACTTTGCGCGGCGGACACGCTGCTCGTGGTTGTACTCGATTTTATTCTGCTTTTGTAGCAGCTGCCTTTGCTGCTTGGCTGACAAGCTGTTCCTTAACGTGCCGTGGCCTGGCGGTGTGTGTGGGGACAGGAGCTGGGGTTTGGGAGGTTCTGTGAGCTGGAGGTGAGGAGGATGCTGTCTGCCTCAGGGATTCTACCAAGCTCAGATTCTGCTCCCCAGGAGTGAAATCCCATGTGCTGCCCAAAAAAAACCTGTGTGTGCTGCAGGAGGTATCCTCTGCTGCCTGGGCTTGCTTTCTAAAGACTGTTGTAAAACCTTTTTTCCCTCCTCGGTGATGAAGGGTTTTTTCAGTGTGTTGCAATGAGCCACTTAAAAGCTAAACAGGAGGAAAAAAAAAAAATCTTGTTTGCAACACTCCTCCTGCCTGAGTCGCGGTGGTGTGAGATATGGGGTGGTTGTAGGGGATGCTGTAGGAAAGTTGAGCCTCGTGAAAGCCTGTTCTTTGCTAAACAATCCATTGGTGTTTCTCCTGTGGCATTTCCTCCCCAAAATCATGTTTCCCACTGCTCAAAGGCTTCTCTGGTTTGAGGTGTGCTTTGAGTCATGTAAAGCCAACTCTTAGTAGGCTGCGGTCTCCAGAACTTTTCTCCAGCAGAAATGGTGCAGATTTATCCGTGGATGCCCTGCCCACAGCTGAAACAGGTCTGTGGTCACCTCCTGGGAAGGGCAGGGCATCCCAAACCACCCCTGGTCCTGCTCTCCAGGGCCCTGCTGTGGGAGAACAGCTCCCCTGGAAGGAGAGGGGTTTGGGCTGGGAAGGAAGGTGATGTTTTTGCTGTGGCTCAAAAGGCGAGGGCGTTTCTGTGGATTCGGGGCTTGTGGGTTTTAATCGCTGCTTGTTTTGATCATCTCTCTCCTAAACTGCTCTGGATGTGCCTAAGGGCAAACAAGCAGGTGTAAACGTTAATATTCTGCTCCTTTTGCTGTTGTTAGACTGTAGGGAAGCTGTTGGTTGGAGTGGTGCTTCTCTCAGCCCTGGCAGCTGCAGGGCAGGTGAGACCTGGTGAGAGGAGAGCAGGGCTGGACCTGGCTGGGAGCAGGATGCAGCCTTAAATTGGCTGCTCATGGCTCTGCAGCTTCCCCACTCCTCTCCCTGCTCTCCTTCTTCCAGCTCTGCAAATATTTGCAGCAGTTAGGGGACTGCCCAGGGAGATTTTTATTCCTGGCATGAACTGAATGAGGGGGAAAGGTTGGGCTGGGAGAGTGGTCTCACAGTGGGCAGCAAGATGTGCCTTGTCCAGCAGTCTCTGCTGTGGTGGCAGAGGGTGAGGAACGAGGCACAGAGGTCTCTGGAGCATCCCTGGAGCTGTTCCTCAACATGCTGTGACCCCAAGAGCTGGATTTGAGCAGGAGGGAGGCTCCATGAGTTAGAGGTGCTGCCGGCCTCAGGGATGCTGCTGGCCTTTGGCTGCTCCTGCATTCCTGCTGCAATAATGCCTGTCCTGAGCGAGCTGAAAAGGTCCCACAGCAGCTCCTGAGGGGCTTCTGCTTCTCCCTCCTGCATCTCCTTGGCGTTGGCCTCTCTGGGAAATCCCCCTGGTCCCTGGAATGCTGCACTGTGCCCGCACAGAAGGGATGCAATGAGGGAAGAGGGAGGTTTTTCTTTGAGGTCTGAGGGATGTGCCGAGTGCTGACCAGGGGCTGGCACAGAGGGAAGGATGCTTCTGTTAATTAGCACGAGATGAAAGGGAAACTTGTCTTTATTCAAAGAGCAGCTTGTTCCAGTTTCATCGCAGTCCCTCAGTTCTGAGCTTTAAAGTTCGGTGAATGTGTGAACAATAAGTTTGGGAAGATGTTTTGAAGCCAGAATGGCAGCATTGTTATGAAAATGCTGAAGGGGAGTTGTGACACTGTTTTGAAGATGAAAGTATTTTTACAATCTTAAACTGACACATTTTTGAAAGAAAAGGAAAAGAAAAAGAAAAGAAAAATAAAGTTTTCATGAAAGACAGCTCTCAACAAGACTTTCCCTGTCCACAATTAAATGTGGCTGAAGAGAACTTTGAGGTGCTGCTGGATGTGGCTGTCACACTGGTGACCCTGTGTGAAAGGTGGAGTGGTTTTTATTGGTGTTACTGGTGTGTGTTGGGCAGGGTGGGATCTGCACAGCCCTGACGGAGGGAGCAGTGAGTGTGTCCTGCCCTCCAGGCAACTGATGGACCAACAGGAGGAGGGCACAAAGATGAGGAGATGTGGATGAAGCATGGACACCTGCTAATCCCATCCCTGCTGCTCCAGCCATGCCCTCACCACTCCTGACCCCACAGCACTCACTGCCCTTTGGAGCTGGTCTGTGAAAACAGATTTTCCACATGTTTAGCAAGCATCTGTTAATGGCTTAGCCAAACATCACCCTGCCAGTGTGGAGCGAAGGGGAGGCTGGAGCTGCCCATGCCTGGCAGCAGCTCTGGGCTGCTCCTGCCCTCAGCTGTGCCACAGCATTTGCCAGTTTGTGCTATTCCAGCTCACCCAGTGGCACTGGAGATGCTGGGATGGGAGTGGAGGCTGGTGTGACACTGCTGGCACGAGAGGGAATGGCTTGGGGTGTCTGGGGACATGCAGCAGCTTGGGCTCCATCCAGTGACTGGCTTCCCATCCCCATGTTTCATCTTGCCAGCTGGAGCTGCAGTCCCAGCCTAACCCAGTCTCCCTCTCACTGTTGGCTGAGCTGAGCAACCTCTTGGAATCACAGAATGGCCTGAGTTGGCAGGGAATTCAAAGATCATCTCTCTCCAATCCCTGTGCCCAGGGAGGTGGCACACCAGAAGGTGTCCAGGGTGTCTGAGGCAGCTATTCTGAGCCCATGTCCCCTTTGCCAGCTGCCTGCAGTTCCTCTTGTCAGGGTTAGCAAATGGCAACGTTGGTCACACACTGATCGCTTTTTCTTGGAATTTTCTCTTCCATGAGCACCTGAATGCACCAGCTTGTTGTGATGGGATTTTTTTTTTTATTCCCATAAAACTCTAGTTTCCATTACAGTCCCTTGGACACGCAGAGAACTCTGAGTGGGTGCCCTGCAATTAAAAGCAATCTATTGCCATGTCTGAGGGGGCTGTGCGAGCTACGGGGCCGTGAGCCGTGGTCTCCTGCAGCAGAGCTGTCAGGCAGTTCCTTCCTTAGAAAAGAGGCACCAAAAATTCCTCTTCCGCCCCCAACTTTGTCTTCCTGCCAGCCCTGGATTCCAGGTTTATTTCAGGGTCTTTTCTTTTGGGCTTGGGTAGGTGCAGAGCATGTATTTTTTGCCATGTGAGTCTGACAAGCCCTTGGGGAGGATGAGTGGGTGTCTTGAAGTGTAAGGGAGAAACTTGGCAAGTGTTTCCAGCTCCAGGATGTCTTTGCATTTTTGGCTGCATCTCATTTTAATCCTGCTGCTCTTAAACTTTTCTGAACCAGCAAAATCAGCCCCAGCAGCGCTGCCATCCAGGAATACCTCTGCTCCCATTCCTTGAAGGTCAGGTCACAGGGACTGAGCTTCTCCCAAGGGTGCCAGTCCTGGACTTCCCCTGCCCAAATCTGTGGATGGGGATGGTCTTACCTCCTCTACATCATGGAGAGGGTCCTCTGCTCTTGGAGGTGGGCAGGAAGGTGCTTGGAGCTGGCTGTACATTGATGTGTTGGGTGATTCCCAGAGGAAGGTGCTCTCCTGAGCCTCTTGGGGTGATGTATTTCTTGCTGTGTCTTGTTCCGTGCTCTCATCTTGGTTCTTGGCCTTGTCTATGGGATTTGGGATCTGGTTTTCAGGAGGTAAAAGCAATCACTCAACTGTGCTGGAGACTGAGGGAAAGAGCTTCCCTTCAAGGTCTTTCCTGAGCTGCAGTTAAAGGAAGTGTCCAGGAGCCTGTGGATTGTTCTGGTGGAAAATCCAGCACTTCTGGGTCATTCTGAGATTCTCCTCTTGGCTTTGCTATTTCCTCATGAAAAGACTTTGGCCAAGTGAGCACAGTTCCTGTACCTTTCTTACTCACTGTCAGCAGGAGCCTGGAGGGGCTCCCGTTGTGCATTACTGAGGTGGTGTGAAATTCCCATGTGGGGGTGGGAGGGAGGGACAGACCCTCTTGGCTCCCTTCCTGCCAGTCTGCCTGCAGGCTGGTGGTGCAGAGAGGGCTGAGGAGAGGAGATCAGGGGAAGTGCAGAGCCAGAGGTGAAAGAAATGGGTGAGTGGGCTCAGCAGACCAGGATCTGCTGCTTCTCTGAGCTGGGGAAGCTGCTTGTCCCTGCACTTCTCCATCCAGCAGCTCTCCCCATGGCTCGGTGGTGGGACAGTGGCATGTGGCTGTCTCTGCCCCTGCCCGTGGCTGTGACACACTGTCCCGTGAGGAGATGGGGTTTTCTCTCTGCTTTAATGAGCTAAAAATGATCTGTGTGGTTGAAAGCTCCCCCACGTGCACCCGCGTCTCCTGATCTCTGCCAGGCACTGACAGCTCCTCTAATTAGGCAGCCGAGGAGGTAACCTTAGCAACTCCACGCTGCTGCTGGGGACCAGCTCAGACACCCCTGGAGATGGTGTGTGTGGTGTTCAGATGGGCTCTCACAGGACAGGAGAGCTTGGGATGCCTGTCCTCCCTCCCCAGGAGTGCTCCCAGGGCTGGTGATGCTGCCATGGAGAGCAGGAGCTGGCACAGCTGGAGGCACCAATGTCCCCTTCAGTGCTTGCTCTGTTCTTGTTGATGCCCAGGCTGGGCATTCTACCTGCCACAGCTCCAGGGAGAGGTGCTGGTGCAGTACTGGGAGGGAACTGGTGCAGAAGGAGGTGCTGAGCCCACTGCTGTAACCTGTGCTGCAGGGACTGGGGTCTTGGAGCTGCATCAGGAGGAGCTCTGGACCTGCAGGAGAGCAGGAAGCTGCCCTCCAGGAGCACAGTGCGGCTCTTGGATAGTCCCTGTCCTTAGCTTGCAGGTGGAGGGAGCTGGTGGCCTGACACCAGAGCAGTGCTGGGGCTTGGAGGGTGGTTGTGGGTGCCCTGGGAGCTGAGAGCATGGACATACCTCAGCATTCCTGTCCCTCTGCAGCATTCCCATCCCTCATCCTCCCCATTTCACCAGACCTGCAGCTGCAGCACCAAGCACTCCCCTAAAGCCTGAACACGCCTCTTGCCCCGTGGGGCTCTGGAAGGGGCCTTGGCTACTCAAAACAGTGTTCGGAAATACTTTTTTATAGCAGCTGGGAGTGAGCCAGGGCAAAAAATGAGCTGAGGCCGCTGAAGGGAGATAAGCTGAGACGTAAACTGTGATTTTCTGCCCTGTGAGCCCTATGCATGGATTTCATCTTTTAATGGAAGTGCAGTAAATAAAAGCCATTTTCACAATAAGCCGAGCAACAGGTCATAAGCGTCTGAGCCACTGAAATTGATAGAAGCGAGCTAAGCGTAACAAATCTCCCAAAATTGCACAGACTCCACTTGTATCTAGTCCCTTCCTGCATCTCACCAATTATAGCAAATGGCAATTATTTCTGAGCCAGAGCTTTCTCTGAATAAAACCTCAGCCCAACTGCAGATGCTTTATCTTCTTTTCAAATAGATTTCTACCGGAGGAAAAAGCCCCAGTGGGGAGAAATCCCATTTGAAGGGGTTTTCCCTCGCCGTGTTTCCACAGACAGTGGATGCTGGACATGCATGAAGACATAAATTTGACCAATCCATAGTTTGCTGGCTCTGTCTGAGAGGGGGATTTGGGGACGTGTCAGGCATGTTCCCTTTTGGTTGTGTCTCTGCTAGGATGAAGTGTGGGCTGGGGATTGACATGCTCATTCCTGGGGTGCCCCTGTGGAGCAGTGATTTCTTCTCCCTCTTCCAGTTAGATCCAGTGACTGTCTTTTCCCAGTCTCCACCCCAGGGCTCTGTGCTGGTGCCCAGTAATTCCTCTGGGGTGCAAAGCAGAGTCTGGGTCCCCACTCAGATTAAATGCAAATGCTTTTGTCCCTTATAATCTCTGTGCTTTTTTAAGAAGCATTTCTGCCGCAGAGCCTTGGGGGGATGCACCTGCAGCAAGGAGAGTGCAGGGGGGGAATTTCTTTGTCTCTGCACCAGTTTGTCCCACTTGAAGGGGTTACTTAGGAATTTATTTGCCTTTTTTTGCAAGTGCTTGTAAAGAGATTTTATAAATAGAGATGTGGCAGTGCTGGCTTTACCTTCTCAGTCTCCAATGCACAGTCAAAAGCCTGAACTTTTTGAGCAAGACATCCCTGGTGCTGTACAGACCATGGGGACCACCAGGGAGTTGTGGAGGTGGTCCTTGGCCCGTATTTGGTCACTCGTTGACCAAATGGCTGTGCTGGGGCATCAGACATCTCAGGCCCCGTGTTTTCCTGGAGGCAGGATGCAAATGCCTTGCTTGGGATTCGCTGGAAGCGTGTTCCTGCTGTCAAATGCTGCTAGAGATGCTGATGAAGAAATGCCACAGGGTAGTGGGCGTATGAAGCTCAACTGACTTTCTGATTGATGTCATTAGTACTCCCCACTGAAAAACCCCTGGGAAGCTGGATGTGTTCTGTCTCTGGATTTCTCCAGGAGTTGTAGCTGAACAGCTTCTCCATAGGTGAGCAGAGGCTGCTAATGTGGCACCCTCCTGGGTGCCTGGAAAAATGGCAAGGTCTGAAATTGCCCAAGGACTGATTTGTGTCTTGTGGTGTTGTCAGTGAAGTGCCTCAGGTGTTTTGTGGTGCCTGGGAGCTTGTGGGATGGGAAAGGGGAGGTTCATTTCCCTAGAGCCACCTCTCAGGACAGCTCTCACCAGTGGGAGCAATGAGTGTTGCTCAGTGGTGCATCCTCCTCCCTTGTCATGGGGAGCAGGGTTTGATTGATTCACTCTGTGTTAGCTTCTCATGAGGAAAACTTCTGGGTTTTTTTTATAATTTTTACCCGAGTCTTGGGAATTCCATTCCCCATCTCCCTTGGAGGGTTGTTAATGAAAAGCATTGAACCAGCTTGTCTTCAGTTTAATTTGTCTGAGCTGGCAGCCCCCTCCAAACAACTCCCAAAATATGTCATGTAATCCCAGAATGGTTTGGGTTGGAGAGAACCTTGAAGATTATTTTGTCCCACCCCCTGCCATGGGCAGGGACACCTCCCACTGTCCCAGGCTGCTCCAAGCCCCAATGTCCAACCTGGCCTTGGGCACTGCCAGAGATCCAGGGGCAGCCACAGTGCCAACACCTCACAGGGAAGAATTCCTTCCTAATACCCAATCTAACCCTGCCCTCTGTCAGTTTGAAGCCATTCCCTCTTGTCCATGGCTCTCCATACACATCCCACCGCAGGGATGCAGCCTCATCATCCACCTTCGGAGCCTCCTTTATTGGCAGTGTGGGAGGTAAATCAAATAAAACACGAGCTCAGCATGGTTATTCAGTACATCCCCCTTCCCCTGGTGCGTGGTTCCGCGGGCAGAACATGTTCATTTACTCGCCTAAACAAAATTTCATCGTCCACCTCCTGTGGTGTGTAATGAATCCAGCCGGAGACGCTCGACCCCTGTAGCCTCAGCAAACCCAGGCTCCTCAAGCTGCTGCACAAACTGTGACCTGCTCTCTGCATCTTGCAGCCTTCCCATGATGCAGTTGAGCCCCACAAACCTCTCTGCAATTTGGGAAGCGCAGTCTTTGTTTCCTTTTGCGTTACCAGCTGTAATCCCTGCCTGGTGCTGCCCCTTCCTGGGTAGCTGTTTATTTTCCTTAATCTTTTATGAAGTACTTTTATCATAAGCTCTCTGAAAATCCGCTGAAATGAGACCCTCCAAATCACCTTCATTTATTTTAAAGGCTTGCTTTTGCTGATAATATTGCCAGGTTGCTTAGCACACCTCTTTTCCACCCTTCCTTAAGGAAGTTGTCTTGACCTTGCTCAGATTCCACTTTACTGCCTTCTACACTGGCTGACCCCTAATTAGACTCCAAGTGAAATTCTTGAGCTCCTGCAGTTTGGTATTTAGTTCTTTGGTCCTGGAGCCATGGCCTGCTGCTTTTTAAAAACAAAATAACAACAGTAAAAAAAAAAAAAAAAAAAAAATTCTGCAGCTGTTTCACTGTTGACACAGCTTTTAGGAAAAGCATCCAGGGCTTGGCAGATATTGCAGGAATTGTATTAGAGCTTGATACAACTCTCTGTACCTGAGCTAAGAAGCCTTTTCAGATGTGTAGGAGTGAAATTAGCTTGGCAGCCAGGATGCACAAGTTTGGCTAAGTACATATAATCCTAGAATGGTTTGAGATGGAAGGGACTTTAAAGCTTACCTCATTTCAACCCTGTGCCATGAACAGGGACACCTTCCACTATCCCAGGTTGCTCCAAGCCCCGTCCAACCTTGCCTGGAGTTCCCAACACCTCTGGTGTAGCTTTTTTGGTAGTTCATGCTTCATTTGACAAGGAGAGGGGCTTTTTTTCCAGGAGATGCTACCCCTGACAACAGGGAGAGCTGTGAGTGAGCTGTTTGCCCACAGACAGCAGCCTTAGGTCAGTTCTCCTGTGCACAGGGAGGCTGCAGCACAGCCCAGCACTGCTTTAGGGAGTTATTATTTTCTTTCCTGGGTGGTAAAAGCAGCCCATTCTCAAGGCATGTGGCTGTGGCCTTTTACCTGGTGTGAAAGCTTGTGAAAAAAAAATCTCACTGCTTCAGCAGCTTTCTGTATTTGGGAAAATCAGGCTGTTCAGAGCAAAGCCCTCGCTTTGCAGGCTCGGGCAGGGTTGTACTCAGCTGCTGGAAGCTGAAATTAGGTAAATTCAGACAGAAAATGAAGCTCCAATCCCCAGATGGAATTAGGGCGCCGCTGTGGGGTGGGAGGTTGTGCTGTGGGACTGCTGTGATCCATCCTGGATTTGGGAGCAGCTGGATCCTGGAAGTGCTGCTCAGGTGGCAGCTCCCTCCCAGGCTCAGAATGCTGGGAGTCTTCAACAGACTGGGATATTGCTCTTTTTTGATGCTTTCTACAAATTAAACAAGATTCTTCCTGGCCTTCTCAGGAAGGGTGGGATGGGGGAGGGATGTCTCAGAATGGAAACATCCATCCTCCCCCTGCACCCCTCCTCCTTCTCCCCCATCCTCACTCCTCTCTGCGAGGTGAAATGCCACAGCAGAGAAGGAAATTGAGTTTCAGTGTCTGTGCTCCCAAAGGCTGCTCTCAGCCAGGGAAATGCATCATCCCTCTGGGCTCTCCTGCTAATCCCTCCTGGGGATTGCTGGGTGCCTGGGAGGCAGTGACACACACACCC
This sequence comes from Zosterops lateralis, assembly GCF_965231275.1. Classification (NCBI taxonomy): domain Eukaryota; kingdom Metazoa; phylum Chordata; class Aves; order Passeriformes; family Zosteropidae; genus Zosterops; species Zosterops lateralis. Next base: position 3,596,120 of record NC_139780.1, on the reverse strand, counting down.
AGGGGGTTGCAGCTGGTGCTCCTGGGTGTCCTCAGGTCAATGGGATACTGGTGCCATTATGCACTTGTAATGGAGAGGAGATCTCTAAAAGCAAGGATTTATTCACTGTGTCTGGCCTGGCAGGAGCAATTTGGGATTGTAAGGAATAAGTAATCAGATTTCCATTTTCCCAGGGCAATGCCAAGTGAAAATGTACGAGTCTATTTCCTTTTTTTATTGTTGTTTGGAAATAACAAAACCTTGTGCCCTGCACACGGGGTGGGCCTTATATTAAAAAAAAATAGAGGTTAAAGACCTGGAGCAGAGCACAGAATCCTTGTGAGAAGGAATTCAGGGTGTTTTGCTTGGGAATCCCAGTGTGGAAGAGCTACTGATCCCAACATGGGCTTGCAGGGAAGGGAAAATCATGTTGTCCCACATCCTCCCACCCCCAGTCTCCTTTCCTGTGGGACTCAGGGAATTATTCTGCTCTGATCAAACAGGTTGCCATCAGCTGATGGGGGACTTTGTCTGCTGCATCCCTTTGGCACCGTGTGGTGCTTCAAAGCAAGATGCTTCATAGGTCTCAGTTTTCAGAAGGTGGAGGGGAATTGAGCCCATGCTGCCCATCACTGTGTGTGTATATATACACATATATATGTGTGTGTATATAAAAAAGGCATATTTAGGCATGTTGGCTGATATATTAAAAATAATCATTATGGGTTCCACAAATTACTGGCAATATTGCTGTGGCTGCATTACAGCCTCAATTTTCACTTGATTGCCACCACATAATTTTTAAGCAAATAACCAAAGCATTCTAACTTAAATATTGTCACAGTATCCTTTTAATAGGCAAATGAGGTAATTATAATCTCCTTGGATAATAAGATAGCTCCTACCTACCAACATGCATGTAATGCATTCTGCTGATTTTAGGGCGATTGGGAGAGCTGTGTTTTCTTCAGTGGTAGTTCTGCAGAGCTGGAAAAACCCTTCAGCTGAGTGAATAGGGAGAATCCTAGAATCAAACAATATCCTGAGCTGGAAGGGACCTACAAAGTTCAGAGAGTCCTGGGCCTGGAGAGACACCCCAGCAATGCCACCCTGTGCCTGAGAGCATTGTCCAAAGGCTCCTGGAGCTCTGGCAGCCTCGGGGCTGTGCCCATTCCCTGGGGAGCCTGGGCAGTGCCAGCACCCTCTGAGGGAAGAATCTTTTCCTAACATCCAGTCTAAACCCCCCTGACACAGTTCCAGCTGTTCCCTTGTGTCCCCACAGAGCTCAGGGCTGCTGTGACATCTCCTGGTCTTCTCCAGCTCTGCCTCATTCAGTGCCCAGTGGAGCTGGACATGTGTCCTGGTGCTGAAAACAACAGGGGTTGCTTTTGTCTGGGAAGGGTTTGTCCATATGGCCAGGGGATAAACTCTGAGATAATGAGCACAGTGGTGGCTGGGGTTTGGGATTAGTGGCTGAGTGGAGCTTGTGGCAAAGCAAGGGTTTCTGGCCTGGTGCTGCCTTCTTAAAGGGAACTCAGAGCTCTTGCAGCCCCAAAACCCGAAACATTCTCTCAGTCCTTCCCAGCTGTGCATGTTGAATTTTGGGCTTGAACAGCAGCGTTTAGCTCCAGCTGCTGGTGCTGCAGGGAGCTGGTGCTGGGCACGGGCAGAGGTTGCCATTGTCATTGGCTTTGGTGCCCACCAGTGGCTGCGCCTGCTTTGTCACCTTTCCCTGGAATATTCACTCTCCCTGTGACAGGGAAGGGCAGGGGCCAGGGGAGTTGGTTTTTTACTTGTCTGTGCAAAAGTTTTATTGGCCTGGTCTGAGGTTTGCTGCAAGGTGTTAGAAATGGTTTTTGGCGCTTGGAACTGGAATGGGTGGAGGGAAGGCTGGCAGCTCTGAGGCCGTTCATTCTGGTTTCCAAGTGAAGGGATGGGTGCTGGGCTTGGAGCTGTTTCCAGTGCTCTGCAGAGGGAGGGGAAGCTGGGCTGGAATTTTGCCCATTACCTGCATCCAGGGACAGGAACTGGGATTCAGGATGTGCCTGTGGGCAGGATGACTGGCTGCCTTCACTCTGGCAGCCCAGGGGGCTGTGGTGCACACAGGGGAGCTCGCAGGAACCAACGGTCACACAAGATTCACCCCAAATTCATCCCCTACTCCTCCAGTCATGTTTTGGTGACTCTCTGGCCATCCAGAGTCCACCAGAGCATCATTTCATGAACCAGCATCTCCTCTGTCCCCACCGTGTCCCTGGTGCTGCCTCCGATGGAAGGAAAATCGCAGCTGCTGAATGACCCTCGCTGCTGTACCTAAGCCATCATCACCTAAGCGATCCTTCCCTGCTTTCTCCACCGTGCCCCCGGTGATTGTAGCCGGGAGAATGCCTTGATTGCCGACAGCTTCTCAGGAGTTGCGGCACAATTGAATCAGTTCCCTTTCAGTGCATAGAAGCCCTTGAAATTGTAATCACAGGCCATTCTGCATCTCTGCATTGTGTTCAGCAGCCAGCTGCGAGCCAGCCTCTCCTCCTCCTTCTCCTCCTTCTCCTTTTTTCCCCCTTCCCTGAGCCCCCTGGGCTGTGCTGGCACCGATCCCCTCGCTCTCACCCCTGTCAGGGGGGTTTGCATGGTCTCTGCAAATCAGGCTTGTGCTGGAGTGGGCTGGGATGGCATAGAAAACCAGTGGGAGCAGGTGAGGTGACTCCTGGGGACAGCCAGTGTCAGGGGGGCAGAGGTGCAGGTTAGGGATGCTGTGTTTGTGTGTCCGCATCCCTCCCGGCTGGGGAAGGGGGAAAGTCCTGGCTGGAGGCAAAGTGAGGATGCTGCCAGGCTCTTGCCCTGCCTGCTGGGCCACTCGGGCCCAATGGATGTAGCACTCAGAGCTGTAATCCTGGCTTTGGGGTGGGCCCTCTCCCAGGAGAAATCCACTTTTTAGGGGAAAACTCCAGCGAGGAGCAAGGAGCAACCACATCCCTCTGCCCAGCCTGTGGGACTGAGGAGAAGCCAGAAGAAAAAGTAGAAACGAGCCTCTGCTGTCTTTGGAGCAAAACCATCTGCATGTGTCCCTGCTGCTGTGCTGGGTGTCCCAGGGAGATGTGACAGGAGCCGTGCAGGGCGAACTGGTGGCTCCTGGGCCAGGAGAGTTCCCTTGAGGCGAGACTGTGTCGGTGCTGCCAGCACCTCCCTCCTGGTGCCACTTTTATCACCCATTTATCAACCACTGTGCTTCCCACGTCATCATCGGCTGGATTTCTGCTGCTCTTGCTCTTCTTTCTCTTCCCCTGACCCTTCATTTTCTTTGTGCTGCATAATTTTTTTTTTATTTCCTTGGCTTCCCTTTTGTTCCCCATCTCCCCCCTCTGGGGTCTTTTCTGCTCCCTGCAGGAGCCTCCCAGGCATTTCTGTGTCTCAAGGCTGTGACCATGCTGATGCCAGCAGGAGCAGGAGCAGGAGAAGGAGCAGGAACAGGAGCAGGAGCAGGAGCAGGAGCAGGAGCAGGAGCAGGAGGTGCCTGGCCTGCCCCTCTGTTCCCATTCCATGTGGGCAGGTGAGGGAATGCTGCCTGCCCAGAGCCAGCAAACGCAGCAGAGGGTCAATGGAAAATTGAGTGCGGAGAGAATTAGGGCAGCAAGGCAGAATAATAAAACCTATTGCCGTTGAAAGCATGCCAGGAGAAGCTATAAAGGGAGGGCTGGGTGCCAGCTCTAGGGAAAAAGAGATGATGCAGTGTGACCCGGAGCTCATCTGTCTGGGAATGAGGATGGGGCTGGGATGAGCTGCTGGGCATGGGGACAGCAGGGAGGTGACACTGGGTGTGGCAGAGCCCTGGGACCACCTCACTTTGAGACCCTCACTCCTCTCCCCACAGTCTCCAGTGTTCACTGGTGGAGCTGGCTGGTCTGGATTTGGTCTGGCTGCTGTCAGGTGTTTCTCTATTCCTTCCCTGAAGGTAAATCTGAAAGGTAAATAAGTATTTAGTGGGAAAGAAAAGCTTGAAGGGACGGGGACAGATTTTGTCCTTCTGTTTGTTCTCACATCTCATACTTCCTGCAAGAGTAAAACCTAAAACTTGTTAAACTTCAAAGGCCTGAAGTCCCCAGAGTGCAGCGTGGCTGGGGGAATGACTGTCCTGTCCTGTCCTGTCCTGTACTGGTGTGGATTTGTGTGTCCTGATTCAGGAGCACAGCCCAGGAATGTGCTCAGCTTTCAGCACGTCTGAAGCTTCAGGTCAATGTTCTGCTGAAACAGATCTGACAGGCTCGTTTGCTTTGTTTGGATTTTTGGGTTTTTTCCCTTTTTTTTTTTTTTTTTTTTTTTTTTTTTTTTTTTTTTTTTTTTTTTTTTTTTGTCGTGTTGGGAAGAGGAACTCTCTCAAGGTGGCAGTCAATTAAACATAACAAAACTCCAAACCTGGCTGCTGTGATCCATCCCTCTCCCTTCACTGAGCCCCATCAGTTCCCTCTGAATGCAGAAGAGATATTAGCAATGTTAACAACATCCTTATCACAGGAGGACGAGTCTTTAAGGCAGCCTGGTTTGTCTCCAAGGCTTTCAAACTTTCTTTTGTCCCAAGAAGTCAAAGTAAACTGTAGAACGTGTGTCCCTGGGGGATCCTTTCCCTGGCAGACAGGCAGGGGGTTTGTTCCTTATTGAGGTCTCCAGCATTGCTGACAGCTCTGATTGTGTCACTGTCACCATTCTGTGCTGCATCAGGGCACGATGGGATGCCCTGGGAAGGGGCCAGGGAAGCAGAGACATCCCTGCTGCATCCCACAGCATCCTTGCCTGACACCCTGTGGTGATGCAATCCCTACACCTCCAGCAGGTGCTTCCAAATAGGGAAAGGGTCTCACTTTCCCTTTTGACATGTTAAAAAGTTTAGCTGGAAAATTCTGTGGATTTCTCTTTGTGATTGGCTCAGAGCCAGCCTAGAAGTGTAGATTGGACCCTGGAAATGTTACTCAAAGACTGTTGTTTCACTCATTGGGCCAAGGGCCAAAAAGCCCACCTAAGCTGTTAAGTACTAAAGAGAGAGAACAAAGGAACTCCACGCTTTTTACTTTTCAAGGTGCTGTAGCAAACAAGGAGTTTGTCCCTGTGCTGTGCTCGGCTTTGTTGTTTTGCTTTTTGTATTATTTTCCATCTTTATTAAAACCCTTTTGATTTTTCAAGGCACCAGCGATCAGCCATCTCACTCCTTATTATAACCACGTTCTGCCAGGCTGGAGCCTCAGGAGTGTGGGTCAAACCCATAACATCCCACAGCACTTTGGCATCTCCAGCCTTCCTGGGAGCATCCGAGCCCCCGGGGACCCTTTGCTGAAGAATTTCTAAGTTTTACCCATGCTGGCAAGTATTGGAATCCAGGGCATCCCTCTGGGCACCCTGGAAGGTCACAGAACTCAGCAGAGAGGCCTGGGACCCGAGACAGAGGGTCTGGGGTCTGTGCAGGGGGGTTTGCCTGGCACAGAGCCCAGGAGGACACAGCCTTTGATTTTGGTCCATGTGAAAAACTTCTAACAGAGAGAAGAATTGCAAGTCACAAATGTGTAACAGAGTGGTTTAGTTGGTACCGTGTGGAAAATTTTGTAGTTTTGGGTTTTTAGAATGTAGATGCAAGGGGACAAGATGGAGATTTTAGGGCGGTGCCCTGAGTTCTTCGTGTTCTCCCTTGGCATCCATTGTCTGCAGTGACATGGGCACAAGGGAGTTTGACAGGACTGGGGCAAAGTAGAAATGACTCTGTTAGTACAGGTGATAGGCATTGGTATGAAATGGTAAATAATAACCACATAGTTATCTGAATAAAAGCAGAGTGACCTCCCACCACAGGGGGAGTCCCCTCGTGTCCGAGCTGCTGTGAACACCTTGGCTGGACACAGAGAATTGTAAGATAAGAATTAATAAACAACATGAGAAACTGAGAAAACCAAGACCTTGAGACTCCACATCATTCTCGTGCCGACCAGAGACACAGAATCAAACTCAAATCCTTCAGAGATCAGAGAGGGAAAAACACTCCCTCGGACCCACCAGAACCACCAGCCTTGGAATCTCGGGCAGAGAAAACAAAAAAAAACCCGAGAGCAGGAGCCTGAGTATTCCCAGCAGGATGGCCAAGACCTTGGTTAACCCTGTCCTGGAGCTGGGGAAATGACCAACATGCTGGGAAAACAAATGGCCCCGGCTGCAGCTTAAGGATTGTGTCCTCACACCGGCTGGGGCACAGCAGCTCATACATTCTCGTTTCCCTAAATGAAGGATGCACTCAAGCAATCAAAAACAACTTCTGGGACAATCTGGTTCCATTATGTCTAATGGCAGCGGGTGCACGTGGTGCGTCCTGATATCTTAGAGAAACAAAGAGGGATTTTCCCATTATTCAGAGAATGGATGAGACGTGAAATGAACTCCTCAGAGGCGTTTCAGTTTGTCACAATAGAGCAAAGTGAGTCACGTTTGGAGGATTCGGGAACAAAATGTGTGCAGCTTCTTGTATTCCCCTGTTTGTGTGCGCCCTCCCTCTTCTGTCCCACTCCTCCCTTCTCCTGTTAAAATTCAGCAGCACAAACCCAAACTCTCAAGGCACACTTGGTACACTTGTTGAGTCATCAGTGGAAGTGAGATTCGAGCGCTCTCCTGGAAAGGGGCTCCAGGAGCTGATCTTACCAGCCCAGGCATCAGCAGATGCTCCTGAAATGGGGTTTCATTTGTCATTTTGTTTGTGAGCCCAGAGGAGGCATCACTTTGTGCCTTAAAAGCTGTGACCATGAGGAGCAGCTAATTAAAGGCAGAGCGCGTCTCAGCTCTTCTGGGTTGTAGTTGGAGCACTAAAAAATGACCAAACATCCTGTGAACTGGAATAATTAATCTCATATTGATAAGTAAGCTAATGGATTCAATGGGCTGTGGGATGTTGTATTTGCAGCCCTGGGGGCTTCTTGACACAGGCAGAGAGGAGCATCCAAAACTTTTCTCACAGCTTTCCCTTCAGAAAATATAATTTCACTGGGAAAAGAGAGAAGGAGCATGGAGGAACACTTAATTTGTAACCCTCCAGTTGGCTGAATTAGAATTAAAACTGCCATTTTACTTTGACATATTGTTTTTCGTGGCTGAATTGCAGGAGGTTTAGGATTCTGCTGGGCAGGTGTCCTACTTTCAGCTCTGCTCTGTCATAAAAGAGGGATGGGGAGGCAGCTTTGCCATCAGCAGAGGCCCAGGGAAGGTGAGCAGCACTAGTTTAGGAGCAATACCTGCCTGAACCTCATTGCTTTTGTGGCACTGAAAGGTTTCCAGAGGACGAATTGTGCCCCCCAGAAGGTCTGTCCCAGCTCAGGCAGGGGTAGATGCCAGGCACCTTGTGGCAGACCCAGCAGTGCTGCTGTGGCAATGAGCCTTACCTAGATCAGCACTTGCTGACATCCCTGAATTTGGATTATTTATGCTTTTCAAGTGGAGATTTTATTTCTTTTTTTTTTCCCAAAGCAAGGCAGGGAGCTGGTGTAGGGGTGGTGATGCTGGTGTGGGCAGCTCTCCCCGGTCAGATGGAGCACATTTGGGAAGGGCAGCACGAAGCACTGCAGTTTGTTTCTCCTAAGCGGCGTGTCATTTAATTTTCTCCTGCGGAAATGCTGTCCAAAAATAAATCCTTTACAGGGGAAACTTAATTAGAAAGCCTTGGACATAAATCTCTTTGTGCCCCCGTATCCCACCCTGGCCACGGAGATCCCTGAAAGCGAGGAGGGAGGGGAGAGCTCCTCTTGCCACACTCTTGCCTGGAGTGCTTTCTGCCTCTTGTTGAGCTCCTCTTTGCTGCACCTGGGTCACTGATTAGAGAATTGCCTTGAAAGGCATCTTGAAACTCTTAAAGGACTGTTTCCCGACTTACCAAATCAATGCATTAAAATCTATAAATATTTAATCACTGTTTGCCCTCCAGTGAGGCTGGCATGGTGCCTCTTCCTCTCCCCTCCACCGTTAAGACCCTTCCCTGCAATGCCCAAATAATCCATTTATTAATGATGGCTGCATGGCCATTCCTGTTCTTCTCTGGCAGCTCCAGGTCTGTGGAAAAAGCAGCCCAAAAGTGCCTGGGAAAACCCTGGCCAACTGTCCACCTCTCTTTGCAAGCCACGGTCCTGAACTGCAAACCAAAAACCAATCCCCGAGCAAACTCTACAATTATTTAGGAAAGAGACACAAATAATGTGGTTTATGAAAGGGGTTCTTCATCACTCCGAACATTTTTTAATTTTATTTTTTTTCCTCCACTGCAATTAAATTCAAGGTCTTGTATCATCTGCTGTCATCACTCCCAGGGAAAAAAGCTCTGGATGTGACAGCAAGAGAGTGTTGGGAGGAGGGGACCAGGCTGCACCTTGAGGTGGGGTGGAGCCTGTGCTGGGTGCTGTGCCTGGAGCCCTGGAGGTGGGGAGGCTGCTCTGGGGGCTCTGGGGTGACCTGGGGAGTGGTGCCCGAGCTGGGGTGACACACAGGGAGCAGGCATGGTGCTCTGTGGGCACAGCAAGCCCAGTTTCCCAGCAGAACTGGTGAGGCTGATGTTCCCAGTGCCCACTCCAGCTGGGGTTTGCTGCACAGAACTCTTTATAGGAGGGGGAATGGAGAAAATTTCACAGAAAAAAAACCAAACGCCCACCCAAAAAACCCCACCAAAACCAAAAAAATAAACCAAAAAAAACCCACAAAAATAACCAAACACTCAGGGTAAAGCTGCTGGCAAGTTCTGTAGCAGAGGAGCAGAACCTCCTATCCCGAGCTGCCTTTCCTCTGCCTCTCCTCTCTCCTGCTCACCAGCCCGATGGATTCGTGCCACGCTGCTGCTGCTGCTGCTGCTGCAGCATTTGTGTTTTCCCTGTGACCTGTCTGGACTATTTCTGGGGCTGTTGGACTGAGGGATGGGAACAGGCAGGCTCTGGAGCAGCTGTGCCAGGGCTCTGCCCGGGCAATCTCCTGTCCTCACTGCTTAGCACATCATTAGCCTTTGCCCAGCTCCGGAGGTTTGGCCTCTTTCTCTCTTCTCCTAAAAATGTGGTGTTTGAGGGGCTCAAAGATGACAAAGTGAAGGCTTAGAAAAGGCAGGAATGAATGGCTTGGTGCTGGTCCTGCTCCAAGCTCTTCCCTAAGGTGCTTCCCATCCCATGGGTTTGTGCAGGGAGAGCCCTGTGGGTACCAGGGCTGGGTGTTGCTGGCTCTGTGCTTGCCTGCTGTGATTTTGAGAAGTCCCAGTGATGTGGGCTGGCTTTTCTGCATGTTTGGGGAAGGTGTGTGTCCCAAGGTTCAGTGCTGGTGCCTGTTGGTGCTGGGTCCAGCAAGAGGCAGGAGGATGACTTCCCCTGTAGGAACATCAACTCTCTTTGTCCTGGACTGTGAGTGTTTCCATCTGAAATCTGCTTTATTTTTACTTCTGAAAGCGAAAAGGAGAGAGAACCAAGTGTGTGAGGCTGAATGATTGCATTTTGGGGGCTTTTGTGGAGCCCTCCAGCCTGCAAGGAGCCTGGGGAAGCTGGAAGCAGCACCAGGAGCTATCCCAGTTTGGAAACAATGATTTCTCCCTCCTCCCTCCCTTGAAACGGGAGGGAAACTCCAAAAAATCTCATCGTGACAACTCTGACAGTTCTGTTTCCATTTGCTCAAAAATTACCTTTCAAATATAGTTCAGTTCTCTCCAGCAGACCTGTCAGAGGAGCTCTTCCAGGACAGCTGAGGAAGAGAGAAAGTACTAAAGCAGCATCCAACCCTGCTATCTCTAAGGGAACTAAACGTGGCACATTTCAGCTCTGGGTGCCTGTGCTGTGCTCTCTCCTTCTGCAGCACCAATCCCAAAGGGAGACACTGTTCTGAGTATTATAATTTGATGATAATAATTCAGCATTTACAGAATCTTCTATCTCTGAATAACAAAGCGTGTCAGGGACAAAAAAAAATGTTATCCCTGGTGACAGGTCGGGGGGGTTGAGAGGTGAAGTGGAGGAGCTGAGCTGAAGATCTGGAAGGGAAATTTGGGGCTTGTGACTTGTGACTTGGGGGGTTTTACATTCCTGATGTGAACAGTGTACAGAGAGGGGGTTTTGCATTCTTCTTGCTGTAACCCAGCTGTGTTTCAGGGAATGTCACCAGAGGATGCTGATGGTTGTGGAGGAGGAGTTCCTGAGTTTGCTGTCCATCTTTGTGGTGGGCTCTGCTGAAGGTGAAGATGCCATCTGTGAGATAAGGGTGTCCCAGGCCACCAAAATGAGCTTCAGTGACTCCAGTTTGGCTCTTGTGCTCCAGGGTCAGAAGGAGTTATTTTCATTTTTGCCTCCTGCACAGCCAATTCTCACATCCCTTCTCATTTGGATGCTCTTCCTGCTGGTCTCTGTGCCCAGTTCCTGCCTGGAGGCTGGAGTGCAGCTGGATGTGGCCCAACATCCAGAGGGACCAAGAGGCTCCTGCCTAGGGAGGGAGTGTGGGATGTGCTGTTCCATGGACAGGCATTAAACTGGTGACAGCAGTGACTGTTTGTTGTATTGTACTTCTTAAAACAACAGAGTCACAGGTGAACACATTTTTTTTGTTTGAAAAGTAAATAAATTCCAGCTTCCAGGAAGGCTCCTGGTGCTGTTCCTGGCGACAGGAGGAATGGCAGAGCCTTGAGCACAGGTGGCTTTGCAGTGGTGCCCTTGAAGCCGTGTCAGGCATCTGTATGAAAGCCATGTCGGAGTGATCATTATCCCTAATTGTCCAAACTCCTTCTTGGCTGCATGATTTCACTCCTGAAATGACCCAGTGAGAGGATGGGGGGGGGGGGAGAAGAGAAGGGGGGGGTCTGCGGCAGTGAGTCAAAACCAGGGATTAGAACAGAAATTGTCTTATAATTAAAGTTATGGAGCTGCTGCAGTGTAATTGCTAATGGGGATCAGTGAGGCGCAGATGAGGAAATGTGGAGATACCTGTTTGTGGTGAGCCTGGGAGCAGGGCTGAGCAGGCAACACCACGTTTGGGAGGACAGCTGGGGCTGGATTTTGGGGATGAGCACGGTGACAGGATGGGGACAAGGGAGAGATCCTGCGCTGCTGCAGCTCCTGGGGGTGTTTCAGGGTAGGGGACACTCTCTGACCAGGTTTGTGTGCACACTCAGGTGTCGCCCTAATCCTTAGCCTTCTGATGATGGTTTACATATTTCCTTTGGAGTCTCTCAAAACAATGTAGATTGTTTTCATTCATCTCTTGGTGGTGGACTTCTGAATTGACCATTGAGGTCAGAGAGGTGTTCCTCTCATCTGCCAATCCTCGACCAAATTCCTAATCCTATAAAACCCCTAAATCATAATAAACTGCCTTCTTTTCCTCACTTCAACCTGACGGGTGAGTGTGGTTCTTTTTGTGTCCTTAACAGTGACACTCAAGGACACTGAAGCACCTTGCAGTCCCTGCTGCCACATGCGTGTGTTTTCCTCCAAGAGCAGCCAACCTGTTGTTTGTGTGGAGGGAACATTTTATTTGCTGTGTGTTTGCCTCTGCTGCTTCATTTCATGCTCAGTGCTCAGAGATCAAGGGCTGTTCCTTTCCCAGACCTTCATTAAATGCTTCTGGGTTACTGGAACTGGTTGGTTAGCCCAGGGAGGTGTATTTTTCCCAGTCCAATGCTTGTGGCTATTTTCTTGCATTCCTCTGCCCCTTCCAAGCACATGCTGCCTGGTTTTTATTTATTAATATTGGCCAAATGTTGTTTTGGGGAGGGCTCTTGCTGCTGACACAATTAGAGCTGCGTGTCCATGAGCACTGAGGAGTGAGCAGTTATCTGTGTCTGCTCCCAGCAGAGGCCACGGCCTTGCTGGCCACCAAAATGAGCTTCAGTGACTCCAGTTTGGCTCTTGTGCTCCAGGGTCAAAAGGAGTTATTTTCATTTTTGCCTCCTGCACATCCAATTCTCACATCCCTTCTCATTTGGATGCTCTTCCTGCTGGTCTCTGTGCCCAATTCCTGCCTGGAGGCTGGAGTGCAGCTGGATGTGGCCCCATATCCAGAGGGACCAAGAGGCTCCTGCCTAGGGAGGGAGTGTGGGATGTGCTGTTCCACAGACAGGCATTAAACTGGTGACAGCAGTGACTGTTTGTTGTGTTGTACTTCTTAAAACCACAGAATCAAAGAATCACAGAATGGTTTGTTTGGAAAAGGACCTTAAAGATGATTTTGTTACACCCCTCTGCCATGGGCAGGGACACCTCCCACTGTCCCAGGCTGCTCCAAGCCCCAATATCCAACCTCATCTTGGACACTTCCAGGGATCCGGGGGCAGCCACAGCTTCTCTGGGCACCCTGTGCCAGGGTCTCACTGCCCTCACAGAGAAGAATTTCTTCCTGGTATCTCATCTAAACCTACTCTCTGTCAGTGTGAAGCCATGCCCCCTTGTCCTATCACCACATGTCCTTGCAAAAAGCCCCTCCCCATCTTTTTTTGTCATCTCCCTTCGGGTGCTGGTGTGTCCTCTGCATGGGATGGGAGTGGAGAGGGTGACAGGGATGGGGGAGTGCCAGGCTGCAGGGACTGCTGCTAATGCACATCCCTGCAATATGCAAAATGCTTACAGGAGCAGTGGGAATTTCTGCCTGACCTCAGCTGGTGTGATCAACTGATGCCCTGAAGCATGAAAATAAATAGCTCTGACTCATAAGAACAAGTGGTGCAATTACTTTAGCTAGGATAAAATATTTGTAAGTATCTAATCCTTCTCTGCACCGTGTGCAGGAGTGAGTCCTTATCTCCCTGCTGCTCCCTCTTCCCTCCAGCAGCACAGATCCCTGTAAACCAGGAGCCTCTCCAGCTCCAGGGGCCGTGGCACATCCCTGCAGCACCAAACTGGGCAGCAGGAAGGATGAACAGCCCCGGGGGCTGCTGTTAGGAGAAGTCACATCTCTTCATTCAGGGTTATTTTGTAGTTTTCCGTTTAAAAAACGAGACAGCAGAGAGTGCCTGGGGAGCCGTGAGCAAAAGGGAAGCTCAGAAGGAGCAGGAGGAGTGAGGTGAACCTGGGGACGGTTCCCTGCTCCTGGCTGGCTGTGCAGGGTGCTGAAGCAGCAGCTTTTTCCTGTGGTCACTGGTGTGTGGAGAAGGGGCTCATTCTGGCTCAGAACAGGGAGTTTGGCCCAGCCCTGGGGCTGGCAGCAGCAGGTTTTAATTTGGATTGTGTTTAATTTGGGTTGCTGATCACTGCAGCTCGGTGGAGCCCTGTGTGTCAGCTCACACCTAATCCCCCTGACCCACAGGGGACAGGAGCTGTGGACCAGAGTTAAAATTGGATGTGTGAACTTGGAAAATCCTCACTGGGCAGGCTGGCAGGGTGGGAGCTGTGCTCTGGGAAGGGCAAGGGCAGGGCCATTCCTTCCACTGGCCAAGCTTGGATGGGTTTCCATCCTTCTTTCCATTCTGCTGCCCAGAGATCATTCCCACTGGGCTGATCCCACAGCACAGCTGAGATTTTTCTGACTCAAGCATTTCTTTTTTTATTAGGTTTGGCCCAACAGTGATTTAATGATATTATTCTAAAATTTAGGGAGGTTTTTTTTTTGGCTTGGTTTCAGGCAGTCAGTTTTTCAGAACTAATTGTCAAAAGAAACATTGGGTTCACAGCAAAACATTTGATGTTTTATTTTTTTCCTGAGTGCTTTCAACAACCTAAAAAAATTACTAAATCTCAAGGCTGTGCACTGTGCCTTTGGTACTGCTGTAGCTGGACAAGTGTACATGGCAATACATTTCTCCATTTTTTTGTACACTGATTTCACAGTCAGCAGGAAAATAGTCCTGACTTCAGCTGTACTCTTACAGCATTAGCATCTTGCAAGGACCTGACCCGAGCAGCTGGAGGTGTCAGGTCACTGCTGCAGGCTGCCTGCATCTCCCTGTTTCCAGCCTTCCCTGAGAGACCAGGGAGAGGGGCAGCTGTGGGAGGAAAGCTCTGTAGCCATCATGTTTAAACCTCTCCAAGGTGATCTGGGTTTATCTGGGAGCAGAACTGAAGCTGAGGTTAAGCAGCGTGGCCAGTGTGTGTTGAGGGAGGGGGTTGTCCCACTGCAGAGCTGCCCCAGCCCTGGGCACAGCACGGGAAGGACCTGGAGCTGCTGGAGAGACCCAGAGGAGGCCACGGAGCTGCTCCAAGGGCTGGAGCCCCTCTGCTCTGGAGCCAGGCCCTGGGGAGACCTTAAAAATCCTTCCTGTACCTAAAGGGGCTTCAGGAGAGCTGGAGAGGAACTTAAGAAAAGGAATAGAGGGACAGGATACAGGGAATGGCTTCCCACTGCCAGAGGGAAGGGATGGATGGGACATAACAGGAAGTAATTCTTTGCTGTGAGGGTAGGCAGGCCCTGGCACAGGGTGCCCAGAGAAGCTGTGGCTACCCCTGGATCCCTGGCAGTGTCCAAGGCCAGGTTGGACAGAGCTTGGAGCAACCTGGGACATTGGAAGGTGTCCCTGCCCACGGCAGAGAGCAGAACAAGATGGTCTTTAAGGTCCCTCCCAAGCCAAACCATTCTGTGATCCTATTGCTGGTGGTCCAGCAATGTCCTCACTGATGTTCCTCATCCTCCCCTGAGCCCTGGTGCCATTGGGGGCTGTGGCTTTGCCCTGTCCCCAGTGCCCCAGGCTGTTGTGGGCATGGGGACGTGGTGCTGGTACCTCAGACCTGGTGAGCTCTGCCTGGGAAGGGAAACATCATCTGCTGGGACTGGGGGAGCAGAATGAATCACTCCCCCAGTAAGAGGATTTGAGGTTCTTTAAGGAGACTAAAATAAGCTATTTCTCATAGTTGTTCCTCTCTGGAAGTTGCTTGTTCGTGGAGAAAAAAAAAAAAAAAAAAAAAAAAAAAAAAAAAAAAAAAAAAAAAAAAAAAAAAAAAAAAACAAACCCCAAAACAACATTGTTTTTTCAATAGCAAATGATTAGTGAGACAAAGCCACTTTTGGGGACTTGAGGTCGACATTGTACCAGCTCAGCACCCACCATCAGCTCTAGGTCTCTCGAGGGCACTTTCTGCCCCAGAGCTTGAGTATTCCTGCCTGGCTCCCTGAAACCCAAAATGCCTCCAGTGCACACAAACTAATTACCGTCCCCAGCCCCCGGAGAGTGGGAGAGTGCGTGTGAGGAGAGCTGCCAGCCCGTTATCTTGATTGTTCCCCGGGAAAGAAACAAAGCCAGGCTTGTACCCGAGCTCCCTGAGGACCTGGGGAGATGTGTGGCTCAGTCATGACTGCAATTTCTCCGTCTGCCACGCGATATTAAAAACATCTCATAAACACTTCTGGAGCTCAGGCTGACGAGCCTGCGCTGGGCGAGCTTTGGGAGCCCACTGCTGAAGTTCACTGCAGGAGCTGTTTTTTCTCTTGGCTCCAGCATCATCTGGTCCTGGCCATGAGATTGGCTGGCACTGGGAGTCACCATTTCCCAACGGAATAATTTATTGGACCTTAGTGCTAAGGCTGGTCAGGAGGAGACAGAGCTGTCCCATGACAAACCTCCAGGCTTCAATGCTTCCAAACCCTTGGGACATGTATATTTTGTATTTTCCTTTCAGAACGGGGCTGTGTTGATCTGCCTGCATCACAAAGGCTGTGTTTTGCAGTTTACTGGGATTCTTTTTTCTGTTTTCTTTCTGATCAGAAGTGACAAAAGCCTCCTGGTGGCACCCGACAACCTTCCCACTGAAATGCAAAAACACTGGGAAGGTTTTGGCTTGAGCAAAGCAGTGCCCAACTGATGGAAACCCATTAGCTGCTGCTTTTTCTTCCCTGCCTCCTCTCTTCCTTTGCTAGAATAAAGTGGTTTGCATCATTTTTTCCCTTGTTTCAGCCAACAAACATGTTTGTTTCTCCTTAATTACCTGGGTGTCAATGGGGTGCTTCATCACTGTCTTTCCTCAGCTGGTTCCTTTTCATTTCAATATGCAGCAGATAATCAGAAGCCTCAATTGCAAATCCTGCAAAACCCTCTAGATCTGAAACAGTAAAATAACCCAAAAATGACCTTGAGATGACTTTCCATGTCCGTGGAAATGAAAATTAACTGGACTCATTTGACTGGCCTGAGGGGAAGAAGGTATTTAAAAAAAAAAAAAAAAATAAACCTGACAAATGAGCCAGGAAAGTTTCGAGTGTCTCAGGTGAACAGGAACATTAGAATATGTATTAGTTATAAACGCTCTGGCACAGGGTGCCTGAAATTGTTAGAGGAGAATAATCTGTGTGTGTGCATGAGGAATGTGTGTGAGATGTGCCAGGGAATGTGACCCTGGGAGCTGGGAGAGAGCAGGAGCTGGGAGGGCTGGGAGATGTCTGGAGCTGGGGTGAGTTAGCTCGTGCTCAGCTCTGCTGTCTGGATGAAGATTCATTTTGGTGGTGCTGGCAGCTCTGCCTGAACTCGACCCTCACTTCTGCTGTGTTCTGCACAAACGCCGAGAGCTGCAGGGTCTGAACAGAGCACAGGGACGTGTCCTGAGGGTGTCTGTGCTCTGGGGAGGCACAAAATGCCGCATGCAAGATCCTGTAGGATGCACCTCGTGGAGATTATGGAATGAGAGAATGGCTTGGCTTGGAAGGGACCTTAAGGATCATCTCATTCCAACCCCCTGCCACCCACTAGGTCACACTTCAGAGCACGTCCCCTGAGCATCTTCCATATGGACAAACCAACTGATGAACATGGAATGGAAAGTAACTGGAAGATAGACATGGGGCTGAGCCTCTTGGGGTTTCCCAGGCTCTGTGTCTTTTTCCCAAGGTGTCTGTGCTTGAGGTCCTTGGAGTTGCCTGTTGGAGGCTTGTCCCAGTCTGAAGGTGCTGGAGAAGGGTCCCCCCTGTGCTGCAGCAGGCAGGGTCTGTGCTCTGTGGAATCTGGGAAGGCCCAGCCCATCGCTTGGTCTCCACCACTGCTTTGTGTTTGCTGATGGACTCTCTTGTCATCTCTGAGCTTGGGTAGTAGAATTATCTTGACAAGAGAGGGAGAGATTTAGAGCTCTGTAATCCACGCTTGTCCATCCTAATTATTTCCCTTATCAGCCTTCAGGAGAGTAACTTCACTGTGGTAATTAATCTCTGCAATCCCACCCTATCTTAATAATTAACACAGAGTTAGAATGGGAGGGGAGACTCTGTTTAGGGCTGAAAAGGTCCTTCTGGGGTGAGAGTGGCACAGATTTCTTAAGCAGCCAAGTGCAGCCTGCAGAGGACAGCAGTGGGGATGGCACCGTGTGCTGAGGACCCGTGGGAGAGTGACAACAAGTGGCAAGGAATGTGCAGCCAGAATTACGTTTGTACAGTGTGAGTTTGGATGTTTTATTAAAGGAAGTGCCTGGCAGGATCAGTGGTGTTGGAGCAATGAGCATCTCTGTGGTTTGCGTGGGCTTCACCTGGAGCTGTGAGCGTCCAGCTCTGTGGAAAATGAGCCCATTCATCATCTCCAGCGCTTGAGACACAGCACAAAAAGGGCAGTTTGACCTAATGCTGCCCTATAGGAGCTGCAATTACTGGAGTATAATTCATTTTAAATAGATCCAGAGATTTCCTTCCCTTAATATCCAGAGTGATAAAAAGAGCGAGCAGGCAGGATTTGTGAGCCAAGCAGGGACCAGATCGATGGCCATCACGGGCAGGGGATGAGCTGGGGATCTTGTGGAGGTGAAGGGCAGGATTGGAACGAGCAGAGCTCTGGTGTGCACCTCTGGAGACACAATGCTTTTAATTTCTGGGGTTTAAATGAAGATCTTAACCCTGAGTGCAGGTAGCAGTATAGTGTGTGATGTGGTGGTCAGGCTTCGCTATAGTGGCAAATCTCTTGCAGGAGACGTTGATCCTCAGCTTTCTCCAAATAGAGTTCAGCTGATAAAACTCACATCTGTTTGTTTTGGTTATGGCCTTTTCCAGAAGGAGGCCCACAGATGAAATTCATAGGAGAGGGTAAAGTGACCTGGAAGCTCCTCCATTCTGGTCAATTCTGGGACATGTTTCTGCAGCAGGATGCACAGGAACCGTGGGGTTGCTTTGAACGCTCAGTGCTGCCTCAACTGGAAGACCTGGCTGTGTGCGTTGGATTTTGACGTTTCTTTGAAATTGTTTGAGATTCAGTTCAGTGTTGTTTTGCATTTCTTGGAATGCAGCCATTAACCAGCAAGGTGGATTTGGGAGCAGGATGTGGTTTGCATGCTGCTCCCATGCTGGGATGAAGGCAGCTGTGGTTCCCCTGCTCCAGCACTGACTCCCATCTCTGAGGAGCTTGCAAATAAATGTCCACAAAGGGATGGGTGGAATTGACATATTTCTTCAGGCTGTTCCTTTAATTTTCAGACATTTATCTAACCTGGGGAAAAAAATACATCTTGGTTTTTATTGCAAGCCCCAGAGGCTCATGCTAACAGGTTGTTTCAGAGCTGCCAGTAATACCTTCCAGAAAGTGTCTGTGAAATTGTCTGGAGGCTGGATTCTGTCACCACCTTCTCAGGATCTCTCTCCTCACTGGCACTTTCCATCCCTACCCCCAATCTGTTTCCTTGTGCTGAAACTCTGAGGAAGACCTGATTCTGCCAGGTCAGCCAGTGCAGGTTATCCACCAGGCATGGCCAGGAGGGTCTCTGGTCCTGGGTTTTGAAATGGGGTGCAGGGTTATGAGCAGGGTGGGAAGAGTTTCCCTCCCTTTCCTATGGAAGGTGTGTTTCCCTTGGCTTCTTCTGAGATGGATTTGATCCCCACAGTGCCAGGCAGGTGTCAGGCTCTGATGGATGGGCAGAGACACCGAGTAGCTGGGTAAGGATCCCCTTGGACGTGGCCCTTGGCTCCCTGCCCTGCTCCCATGGCAGGGACACATCCCCTCTGCAGCCGCATTTCCCTTCCATCATCATCATCATCCTAAACTGCAGAGACAGCTCCATTCAATAATTCATAACCTCACGGAGTCTTGCTAATAGTTAAAGGATAAAAAAATACCCTGTGGGTTGTCCTTCCTCCAGGCTGAAGGTGGAGGGCAGAAGTGGTGAAGGCTGTTGGGTTTTTTGGGCAATGCTGTTTGATGGATACAAACCCTTCCTTGCAGACCTTCAGCGTGGTGGGGATGTGGGCCAGGAAAAGCCCTCTGAAGGTGTAAATGTTGTGCTGAGTGGGGAAGGCTTTGCAAGGGCCAGAGAGAAAGCTCCAGCTAAGATTTTACTTTTTTGTTTGGGTTTTGAGTGTGTCTAAATGATTCTCCTGCTCAAGTCTGGCTTTCAAAGGGGATTTGATCATTCAGAAACCAGGATGTTTCTGAAAACCAATAAAACTGACTCTTAAGGAATTTTACAATGAGTTTTGAACTGTTTTCTTGTCCTCTGTGTAACTTATCCTCATGACTGTATAAGCTAATTCTGCTTCCTTTGGCTCTAAGGTAAGGTGTGGATTTATCCCCTATCCCCACCCAGGCTCATTCTCGCTCTTGTACAGACTTTTCTGGAGTCCAAGTAGAGGGTGCTGTGCTGTTTGATTGTTTAGAAGTCACTGGAGTATCTCATGTTCTGTCTTTTAACAATTGGAGAGAGGGTTTTATTTTCTCCAGGATCATAAACACAATCTTCAGTGTGTTTTTTGGAAACAATAAAGCTAAACTCTAATAACCACACATTTTCCTTGCTTTATGTGCATACATCCTTGGGGAACAGAGCCTCAAGGACTCTGCTTTTACTGGGGTTTTAACTTGCTCAGGTTCGAAAGTGCTGGATTATGAATTTGCTGTGGTACCTAAAGAATTATATATTTTTTTTCCTTTAAAAATGCTCAAGGTGAGCAAAAAAAAAGCACCTCTGGAAGAAAATGCCAGTGACGTAACATGAAGATTTTAACACCACCATCTGAAAATCAGGCTTCATTTAAATGTCGTATCTTGCAAACTCCTCTGTATGAGGACTAATTAGCTCTTTTCCATCTCTTTCCCATCCTGTGAATAATATTGTTTTCTTTTAGACAAGATCAGAGGCTCTCGGAGGCAATTTATAAAGGAGGATGCTCTGCTACAGACGGAAAACCGCAGCAGGGAGATGAAGGGACACAGCTCCTAAAGTATTTAGCCACCTAATGGCTTTTTATTTTTGAGTGCAGAAGTAGGTTAGGGCCCGAGCTCCATCTGTGGTAGTGATTTTTTTGATGGAGAACTCATTTAACAAGGTAGTTTTCTTCCAGAAATGTTGAGAAATCAAAAACAGTTCAATCTCCAGATTTGAAGACTTTTTCGGGGGAGGTGGGGGGGAGAAAATCACATCTGCTCAGTGTGACAGGGATGGGCACTGTGCAGCATCTCTAGGCTGCACTTATAGAATCACAGAATTATTGAATTCTTTGTTTTGGAAAGGACCTTAAAGCTCATCCCATTCCACCCCCTGCCATGGGCAGGGACACCTCCCACTGTCCCAGGCTGCTCCAAGCCCTGTCCAAACTGTCTTTGGACACTTTGAGGGATCCAGGGGCAGCCACAGCTTCTCTGGGCACCCTGTGCCAGGGCCTGTCCACCTTCACAACAAAGAATTCCTAATACTTAGTCCAAATCTAAGCCTATATCTAAATCCTCATGATCCTCCTGTGCCAGGAGCAGGAACCCCAGTGTGTGGGACATCAGGGGGGACAATCTGCATCTGTAGATCCTGAAGACTCAGCACCAAAGGGCTGAAGGAGGGTGGACCTGCACACCCAGAGCACAAACGACCTTGCAGAGTGCAGAGCTGGCAGGGAGGAAAGAGGAGTGGATGGAAAGTGTTGCTGCTGCTGTTTCCAGAGAGAGAACAGTGTGTAAATGCAGACAAGTGCCTCTCTCTCTTTGGGAAGGGAGAGCTTTGATCCAGCAGAGATGGAAAGGCTGTGGATGGACAGGCTGTGGGCTCTGCTCACCATGCCGGGCAGCAGGAGTAAATTACCAGAGCTCTGTCACAGCAGGGACATCTGCCACCGTCATCTTTTCAAGCGAACATGGAGTTTCCTCGTCCCAAACCCTTTGATGCTTGTCTGAGAGCACCAGGGCGCTCTGCTTTCCTAAAGGAGCTCTCCGCCGAGGAGTGATAAATGTGCTTAATTTTTGCAGAGCTTGTAGCCTGGTTTTATCCCAGGATCCGTCTCTGGAGGTTTTATTAGCTGATGGTGTCTGTAGGAAAAAGTCAAAGCGACTAGACAGGAACAGCCGTGGAATTGATGTAGGGAGCAAGAGCGTGTTTTGGAGATAATGTTTCTCCTTCTTGCCGCGCTACGTGCCGAGGCTGGGCTGTGCATTTCCAGTCCTGCTGTAGTTTTACAGCTGCTGCTGCCCAAAAACCCCTCTGGCTGGCCTCCCAATGGGGCAGGGTGTGGGCAGGGATGGGTGCCCTGCTCTGGAGCATGGGCCAGAGCATGGGGATCTGTAGCCCTGTCTCGTGCCTGAGGTGTTTTGGTTTTCTGAAATTATTTTCCCAAGGGATTTTCTGTAAAAAGGAGAAATGTTTTTGTAACTGTACCTGTGTTTACATTCTTTCCCCAGGAGGGACTTCTTCTTGATGTCCCTCTGGTTTGATCAATGTGAGTGAAGAGGTTTGTCTTTGTTTCTCCAGTCAAATCAGTCTGTGTAAAATAGTATAAAAGGGAGACACATCCCAAAAATAAAGGAGTCATTTTCAGTCTTCTGAAGTCAGTCTGTGTCGTTGTGGTGTAAAACAGCGTCAGGGATCCCTGGTGTGGCTCTGATGAACCTGGCACTGAGGGAGCTCAGCTGGGTGTGCTGAGGCTCCAGGTGTCAGGAGGGGCCCAGGAGCACTGGTGTGGGGAGATGATCACCCTTCCTTTGAGCCTGGCAGAGAGACAATTTGCAAACATGTGTTGCTGCATTCCGGGAGGAAGCCAGGCACTAAATCATCACCTTGCATCTTGCATGCAGATTTGTCCAGGGAACCTATTTAATTAGGGGATAAATTTAGAAATCAATTATTTGCAGAAACAGTTTCTTTCCCTCTAATGAGGCTGCAGGATTCATCCCCCTCTGCCACTTTCCCATGACCTTTGTGTCTGCAGATCAAGGGGAAAAGTGCTCCATGTCTCCTCTGTCTCGGTGTGGGTGTCCCTTTTTGGGCAGCTCCTCCACAGCTTTCACTGAGGCTCTTGTTAGGACAGCAAATGAGACCATGCTGCTGCTGAATCCAGCGGTGTGGGAACCAGATAATGACATGGATTAGCCTTTCCTGCTGGGGAAGGAGAAGGGAAGCTGCAGGAAAAAGGCTGGAATGGGGTGGTTGGGTGGTGCCCGTGTGTGGTGTCTGCTTCAGGCTTTGGTCTCTGCCACTTTGCTGCTTCCAATCTCTGACAAATTGCTCAGCTTCTCTCATGCCTTACACACTTTTAAATGGTGAAAATTATTTTGCTCCCAGGCTCTGAGAAGCCTTAATAAATTCGGTTGCTTTTATTATTTTGGATTTTAACATCTCCTCATCTTACGATGAGGCCACTCTCTGAGCCCTGCAGCGACTTTGCTGTGCTCTTACCTCAGCTGCTTTGAGTCCAATTCACTGCAGGGGGAGTCCAGAGGAAGGTGAGAATTTTCACAGCTAATCTCAGTAAATCTTTTTGCTTCTGGCAGCCTGAGGGTTTGCAGCCTCCAAGGGCAGCCCTTGGCTCATGGCAGGTGGTTTGTCCTGCTCAGTGGGGTCTGGCACCTTTGGGATGGCATTTTTGGGAGCAGCAGTCTGCTCTCCCATAGCCCTTGCTGGGCTTCTTTCCTGCAGAACTCTGGTGGTGCTTGGGAGGAAGTCAGAGTGTCCTGGGCTGGGACACTGTGGGACATTCCTGTCAGGGTGTCCTGGGACCCTTGCTGGGTGCTGGGGTAGATAAATGTACAAGGTTGCTCCTGGGTTAAGGTGTCATAGTCTTGGAGGGAAATGAATTTTCTGTGAGGTTGTAAGAACTCATTTCTGTAGGTAAGAGCTGGATTTGGGGTTTGTTGAGCAGCCCAGACAAAACCTGGGTACTTGAGTGGTACCTCAGATCCCTGGCAGGCTTTGGGGGATTTTCAGGGAGTGAGCACTGAAAAGCCTCTCCTGGGGATGAGGTAAGATCCTTAATCCTTTGGCAACCACTGTGGATGTCTGCCCTGTGGATGTCTGCCTTGACAGCAGAGAAGGGACTGTGAGTGAAGGAGCCCCCATCACGATCCATGTGGAGGGGCAGCAGCAGCTGGGCATTCCTGGTAACTGATATGTTTGCCTTTTTGGGAAAGGGCGTACCCAGAATTTTCAGGCTGTTTGGCTTTTGATTCACCCACCTGGTGCTCCAGGTGACACAGAGGCAGAAGAGCCCAAGTAATCCACTAGCTGCTTTTATTTTTCTCCCTTGAAAATACTGAAAATACCCAACCATCTCCTTCTCCTTGGGAAAGGACATCCATCTCTCAGCAGGTGGAACTGTCTTAGTGTTTGTAGAAGGTGACCAGATCTCCTCTCTCCTGTTTTCTTCTCCTCCTCTGCGTGTTCCACCTCCCCTTTGGGAGGGCAGGTCTGTGGAGGAGCCATTGTAGAAAAATTACCTCACAGTCTGAGCAGAGCCCTGAGCTATCAAACTGCCTGATCATTTTAAGAGGTCTGTTTCCCAAAGAGAGGTTTAAAAATGCAGAGGCCTTATAAAGCTCTTGGCTGGTTCTAATGGAGCTCGGGGCTGTGCTCACCCCTTGAGGCTGGTACTTGCTCCTCAGCAGCTGTAAAGCAAATGCACCTCTCTGCTTTGTCCTGGAGCATGCCTCACTCTTCAAATCACCTGAATAGGTCATGTTGCCCTTCTGCTCCTGTCACAGCTTGCAGGGAAGACAAGCACATTCCCTCTCTGTCCCTTTGTGACAATCCTACTCTGCCCTGGTGCCCACCCTGCTGTGCTGGGCTGCCCTTGCCCTGCTTCCAGCTCCCAGCTCCTGCAGAAACTCACAGACAAAGGGAAAATTGCTGCTGCTGCTGTTACCTGCACAAGGAAGAGGCCATAGGGGTGGCTTTCCAAATGTTTTTGCTTTGCACAAGCCTTAGCTAGTGCCATCCTGGCACCCGGGGCTGCCATGGTGTCTGTGTTTGAGGCTGTCCTGGGAAAAGGCATCTCCAGCCCTACTGGTGCCCAGGAAAAGGAGGCAGGAGCAATGCAGGCAGGTGGGAGCTCACTGGGCTCCTTCCCTCTCCTTCTGTGGGATCTGGGTTATGGTATTGGCAGAACCCATCTGGCCCTGTTTCCATGTGCCAGCATTTCCTGTGCACCTGGGAACCGTGTGCTGCCACTGCAGGTGTTACACAGTGCCCTCCCTTCCCTGTGCCTCTTCCTTGTGCTCTCTCTGTGCCCTTCCTTGTGCCCCTTCCCTGTGTCCTCTCCATGCCCTCCCCATGCATTCCCTGTGCTCTCTCTGTGCCTTCCTTGTGCCCTCCCTATGCTCTCCTTTTGCCCCTTCCCTGTGCCCTCCTTGTGCCCCTTCCCTGTGTCATCCCTGTCCCCTCCCTGTGCCTTCCCTGTGCCCTCCCTGTGCCCTCTTTGTGCCCCTTCCCTGTGTCATCCCTGTCCCTTCCCTGTGCCCTCCCTGTTCCCTGCCCAGCCTGCCCTGCAGTCCCTTGACTGCAGTGAAAATCCAAGTTTGTGGTTATCAGAGGCAGCAGCTCTTCCCATGCTCGTGTCATTGGCCATTTCACATCCGTTCAGGCTCCAAGCAAAGCTCTGGTGTCACCACAGAGGCACCGTGAGATGGCTGAGCTCTGCCAGGGCTTGGGGATTAAAGAGGTAAAGGATTATCCAGGTGCCTTGTGAAAGGTTTCAAAGTCCATTCCTCTGGATATGTGGTGGGAATAGACCCTCTGAGGCTTGTAGTGGTCCTGCAGGAGCCAGGCTGGGTTTTCAGACAGGCTGGAGTCCCACGCAGGGCTGGGGCAGTGACAGAGAGGTGTCCCTGTGGCAGCAGGTACAGGATGGCACCTGCAGTGGGGTAGGCCAGGTCCATGCAGGGCTCAGGGCTCAGCATTGCCTGTGCTGATACAGCAGATCTACTCATTCCCTGCCCATCACTGAGCTTTCTGAGCCAGGAAATCCCCACAGTCTGTATGAAAACCTGTCCTACTTAATCCACCCTGAGCACAGAGCCGGGCCAGTGTTGTATGCCTGTTACCTTCAGAAAAGCTTTACAATCAAAGACACGGATTTCTTTACCAGAGATTGATAGTTGGACCATGAAAAAATGATGCTTGTGACTTTTAGGTAGACTTTTTTCTCCCCATTTATCAGGTCTGCCTGTTGCTGGATTCGAGGATCTGCAGTAACTGGGAGCAGAGGGCTGTCCCAGCTTCCCCCATGCACTCACACAACAGCAGCTTTCATGCACCAGCAGCTCTTTCTCCTGTGGACATGGGAAAAGGGTTGGCTCTTTCCTCTTCCTTGTGCCTTCAAGTGCTGTTTCAAAAGTAAATCCTGCACTTCTCGTGGGTGAGCCAGGAGAGTTCCAGAGAAGTGGTGAAGCTTGAGCTTTTTTACTAAAACCCTAAAGAAATCTCCTGTGGCTTAACACAGGGGTGGGGACTGGAGAAGGAGAGAGGCAAGGAGAGCAAAATCCATGCATCAAGGCACCTCCTTCACACCCACTCTCTGGTATCTTGCCCGTCACCTCTGCAGGATGCACAAAAGAGGGGCTTTGATGCTTGAAGTCACATTCCTTCATCTGCTTTTTTCTCATGGCAGCATCCCAGACTCCCAGAACGAACTGGGCTGGAAAAGACTTTTGATATCATCTTGTCCAACCTATGACCTCACACCTTCTCATCAACTAAACCATGGCACCGAGTGCCGCATCCAGGCTTTTATTAAACCCATCCAGGGATAGTGACTCCAGCACCTCCCTGGGCAGACAATTCCAGTGCCCAATCACACCATGGAGGGGCTGTGGCTGAGCACCCCTGGTGCTGCTCCAAGCCCAGGTGTCTCCTCTCTCTGGGAAAGCCTCACCCAGGAACACTCTTCCCCTTGCTCTCCCATTCCTGGTGCTTCTCAATCCAACAGAAAAGACTCATCCATGTGCCAGCAATTCCAGCAAGATCAGATTCCAGCATTGTCTGCCTCTGCTGGCCAGGGAGAGCCTCTGCCCACAGGTAAAAACTGAATTGAATGGAAGGGAATTGAAAGTCAAAGGGCCCTGTAATAATTTCAGAGTGCCTGAGGCACCACACGGAAGCCCTGGCATTATAAATAAGGGTAATGTGCTGGAGCCTGAACTGCAATCAAAGCAGCTGCAGGAGCACTCAGTGTGCTGAGCTTCTCTGGGGTTTTTGGAATCAGACTGAGATCTGTGGGCAGCACAGGCAAATCAATACCTGCTCCCTGATGTGCTCAGGGACCGTAAAGCCTGGGATTAGGGAGGCAAAAGGGATGTGGGGATGGCGCAGAAGGCTCCAGAGCCAAGACCAAGGGAGCTGAGTTGGAGCAGCCCAACCCTCTGGCTGTCTGGAGTGTTTCCAGGGGCTGAGGCCTGGAAGGGGCTGACTCTGTCCTCCCTGCTCACCCCTGCTCATCTCCTGGATGATGCAGTCTGCAAGTTCTCCATCCAAACCGAGGAGGTTTCCTTGTTTTTTGTGTTCCTGTTGAGCCTGCAGTCTGCCCTCCCCTTCAGTCCCTGTTCCTTTGCTCTGGTTGTCACAAACCCTTTGGTGGCAGCTCAGTTCCTCCCACATCTCTGTGTCTTTGAGGTGACTGGCCCCAGGAGCAGCCTGAACCCGGCTGCTTGTTCTTCTCCTTCCAGCTGAGCCTGAAAACAGCCAAACTCACTGTAATGCAAATCCCATTTTGCCTCTCCAAGGTCAGAATCCAATTTTGCCTCTCCAAGGTCAGATGTGTGATGCTGCTGTCAATGAGGTACAGAGTCCTCCAGCCTGCACTTGGTGCCAGCAGGATCCCCCTGAACCACCCCAAGACCAGGCTGTCTCTGGCCCTCCTCCATCCAGCACCATGCCTTGGATTTGGCACTGCTGGGTAAGAGACTGGACTCGATGATCTCAGAGAGATTTTCTAACTCAATTCCATGATTCTGTGTCCATGCAGACCCTCACAGTGCCAGAGCCACCCCCGAAGTGCCCTGCAGGTGCAGCACTGTGTTCTCACAGACTGGGGCTTTGAAAGGAGATGATCAGAGGGAGCTTGTCATCTCTTTCCCCCACCCCCCTTTCTTAAATTTCTGAGCTTCTCTATTACTTTTTATGATCTGCAGCTGCATTTGTGTGTTGCCCCAGGGACTACTGTGAGGGGAGAGCAGGGGAGGAGGTGCGTGAGGGGAGGAACATGTTAAAAAACTGGTGGAGGGGAAGGGGAGAAAAAACCTGAGCTAATGATTCGGATAAAAAACTCCACCACATTGCCACCAAAAGACCCAAACTCTTACACCTCTTAGGGCTTGTTTGACTGCAGAATAGCCCCCCTGGGAGCATGGGGGAAGCCCCATTTCTAGAGTAATTCTGGAAGTAGTCTGCACAGAGTGTGATAATCTATTCCGCAGGGAGCAATCCTGCTCTGGCAAGGGCACTGGGGAGAGCTCTCTGTTTATGACTTTCTGCATAAATTTGCTTTATTAGCATAAGTGGTAGCTAGCACAGAAGAATCTCTAAACTAACACTTTGTCGGAGGTTGGCGCCTCTGGAGAGCATTAACTCAGGAGAGCCCCTGGAATAGCAGCAGATGGAGTGGGGTGGCAGGATGAGGGGTGTGGAAGAAGGGGGGGACAGGCTGGAATGGTGCCTCTGTAAATGGAATTGCAACCACTAACCAGATCTGCAGCTTTTCCCCCTGCCAGATGAAGATGCTGAGTTGTGCAGGTGGGATGAGGAAGCCGGGCTGCGGGGTGCAGGTCCTGCTGGGATGGAGCAGGTGGGGAGGAAAAAAGGCTGGATCTGTGCACTGGAAATTACTCACTGGCTCCTCAGCCATCACCCCAAGCACTCTGTGCTGGCAGGAAAGGTGCCCAGCAGGTCTGAGCAGCACTGGGGAGCTGGGAGGAAGCACAGGGAGGGTTTGGTTATCCGGGGGCGGGGAACCTTGTGGGGAGGATGAACTGCTCTAAGCAAAAAAGGCTTATTTTAATAATGGCCTTCAGGAATGAAATAAAAAATACAATAATCATGGTAGATTAGCAAGAACAAGCCAATTAAACACAACACAGGCTTTGTAAAACGCCATGACAGATAAGGCAGGGCTGCAGCCTCCCGAGCGAGTGATGAATGTTGAGGCCTTGCATAAGGTTGGGGTGGGGGGCTGGGGGGAGCTGGGGGATGTTTCAAGCCTGGCAGAATGCCTTGGAGAAGGCAGAGGTAAAAAGGCTGTCCCTGGCTTCAGTGAGACCAAGGGGGAGAGGAGGGGGTGGGTAGGGTGGCCAGGAGCCTGAAGGCACAGAGTAACAATCCTGCAACTTTAATATCGGCTGTTTCACTTTGTATTCATCATGTCAGCATAATCTGCTTTTATGGGAATCGTCTTGGTTCCCAACCAAATGCATTTAGGCCCCTTTGCTTTTAAGTTTGATTGTAATACAAGTTGAAGATTTCAATGAAATGTTTATATGTAGAGGGCTGTAGCAAGAGCAAAGGGAAAAAAGGGGATTAGAGAGTTGGTTGGAAGGGATTTGCTGTGGTCACTGCTGTCCCTTGCCTTATCCTGGATGAGTGACCTGCTGATGGGCACGAGCCCAAGTCACAGGCTGAGCCCTGGGAAGAGTTTTGTTTGGATTGCTTGTTTGATTTCCAAGGAAAATGTTGAGGGCTGTAGAAGTTGTACAAGGCACAGAGCCTGAGGAAGAGCAGAAAAGGCAGGAATGCTCTGTGTGCCTTTTTCTTACTTTCAGATCATCCTCAGGGGACACCAAAGGCTGGAGGGTGCTGAGCCTGGGCTGGGCTGAGCTGTGTGCTGGGAGATTTGTGAAGGTTTGGGGAGGCTGGAAGGGGAGATAGATCTGCTGGTGTTGGGGAGAGCAGATTCCCCAGTTCCTCTGCTCTGGGATGGAGGTGGTGCTTGCCTGGGGTCTTTGGACAGGGACAAGGGGAGAAGTCTGGCTGCCTGCTGTGCAGAAGGAGGATTCTCCTTGTCTCTCCATTGTCTCCTCTCTGCTGAGCACAGTGAGCAGGTAGGAAGGGGCACGGCAGATGTTTGATGGTCTGTTTGGCTGTTTTGCTCGGTGCTTTACCCACAAAGGGGTGTTTGAACCCCATCTGATAGCTCCCCATCTGCTGGATACTGAGATTTTTAACAGCTATAGACCACAAGTGCTCTTCCACTGCTGCACATTTAAAACCTTAACCATATCTCATTCGGTTTTGGTGCAGGAGTGGCCTTAATTTGTTCCAAAAAAACGTTTGAAAGCTCTGATAAAAGGCAATCTTGCTGCAGACTATTACATTCTGCCTGATGGACGGGCTCTCACTGCTGTAACTACAGCAGACAGCGGAGTGACAATGTGTGTCCAGTGGAACACAGGCAGTGGAATATTAGTGTCAAGTATATGAGGCTGAGAAACTTCCCTGTGCTTGGAGATTGAGGGATTCTGCAGCTACAGGGCTTGAAAAAAAGCTTATTTTTAAAAAAATTATTTTTATTATGAGTGGTGAATCTGATTGAAGGCTGGTGGTGTCCTGGGGGTGCTGGGGTAGTAACCAGGTGCCCTGAAATGAAAGCTCAAACACACAAGTGTTTATAAGTGTGTGGGAATGGGTACCCAGGCTTGGCAAGTCCGTGTTTGTCACAAATTGCCTGGCTGCTGGGTTTGCTTAAAATTGTGAAATGAATGTTAAATTGAAGTTTCTACTTTTGGAAGAGACCTTTTGAAAGTGAAACAGGCTTATCTTCAGTCTAGGCTAAAATCCAAAAAATTGCCTATATTTCAGAACTCCTGAGAAATGTTCTCCGTGATCCTTTTAAACATCCCATGCAAAAAAAAATGTGTGTGTAAGGGAAAAAATTTGGAGAAAAGTTGACCCTGGAGGTTTTTTCCTTGCTTCCCTAATGGGATGTAGCCTTTGGAGCTGTAGCAGTGGGGTCCTGGTGGCATCCACATGGTCTGTGCTGTGGGCTGGGTGATATAACCTCCTTCCTGAGCTCTTTAGGAAATGTCTGCTGCAGGATATGTGTGTGATGAGTGTGTAATACTGTAAATCATCTCCTCCTGTGGGTGACTGTCCCTCTGGACAGAATTAAGATTATACCTTTGCATAACAGAGTTTCTCCCTTGATGCTCCCCGTGCTCTGTTTGCCTCTGTGGATGATCCTGGATTTCTGCTGCAAAGCTGAGTGAGTGCATTTGCTCCTAAAAGTAGCATTTGTTTTGATTTTAATTAGACAAGGAGATGCTTTTCAGTACAGACCTTTGAAGTATTGCTGGGAAGATGACTGCAATTAAGCAGCCTTGATATTTCTCTCATTTTGTTCTTATTTTCACTGCTGTGAGAAACCTCCTGCTCGAGCCTTGCTTGGAGAGGAGAGACACAGGATTCATTCCATGAAGTTCCCAGGTCTTGAAGGAGCTGCAGGGCTGCCTTGATTTACAGTTTCCAGAGTACAAGCAACACCCTCTTGCTGCTGATTTGCTCCAGCAAAGAGCCTTGTATGTCAGAGGAGAGGAGGATGTCATTAGCAGGATGTCAGGGCAGGGACAGGGATGTGACAGGGAGCTCGTGCATCCCCTCCCAGGCACAAGTGTGGGCTCTTGGTGGATCCACATGTGCTCAGGAGCTGTTTGGTTTTACTCTGTTGAGTGCTCAGGTGTGCACAGGGGTTGGGGATAAGGGAGGTGCAGTGCTGTGGGGGCAGAGGCAGTGAGCAAACCCCTCTGGTGAGGTTGAGGTGACACGGTGGTGGCTCAGGAGTGTCACCAGTGAGGTGCTGAATTGGGGATGTGGCAGTAATGGGGTGGCCTTGTCCCTGCCCTCAGCCCTGCAGGACCTGTGGTGTGATGTGTCTCCTCCATGAGCAGGTTGGTTGGTTTTCTTTTGATCCGTGTTGGGACGCCAAGAGCTTGCTCCTGGAAAATATATTGATTTCAGGGGTGAGGAAAAAATATTCCTGAAGGATTTAGAGGTTTTTTTTGTTGGACTGGGACATGGGTTTGCACAAATGCAAGGCCCTGTTCTGGTAGCCTGACTGGCTGCTCATCACCAAAGTGTCTTGTTGAAGCATCGTGTGGGTATGGGTGGTTCCTCAGCACAGCCTCAGCTGGGCTTGTTCCTTCCTTCCTCCCCACTGGGAGCTGGAACTGGATGTGTTTTTGCCCAGCTGAGCTCAGGGTGATGAAATGCAAGATGCCCCCAGCATTCCCTGGTTGCTCTGCCTGCAGGGGAACAAGCACTGTCCTCCCCACTGACCCTCTGCAGCCAAGGGGGAGGAGGAGGAGGAGAACTTTCTTCTGTTCCACTGTGGTGCCAGCAGTACCTGAGCTTGTGCTCTTGGCTCTTCTGGGGCAGACACACCTAAAGACAGTGGGTCAGGGGCTGTCAGACCTGGTCTCTTCCCAAACAGGAGGGAATTGAATTTGGGTCTTCCTCAAAGCAGGTGACTGCTGAAGCCGTGGGCCCAGTGACTAAAAAGACACGTCTTGCTTCCCATTGCTTATATTGGAAATGGAAAAACAAACACAAAAGAGATGTGGTGGAAGGAGAAATATTTTGGCTCATTTTGTGCTAGTGTTTTTTAATTTTTTTTTTCGGATTTGATTCAGCTGCCAAACTGCCAAACCCGTTCTCTGCAGAGATTCGTGTGCAATGTGCTGGGCAGCTGTGGAGCTCTCAGTGCTCCTGGCCCACTCAGGAGCTGCAGCTGAGGCTGGGAGCTGCTGCCTTCACAGGCTCTGCAGGTCTGGGGGTGCCCTTTGGGTTCTCCAAACCCCCAATTCAGTGCAGTGCCCCAGGTCAGGGAGAGCTTGTGCTGTGCCCTGGAGTGCTGTAATCCTGGCTCCCAGGGTGCCTGTGCTGTAAGTCAGGATTGGGTGGGATGTAAAATCAACAGAAGCTGCAGAAGGTGACTGACAGATGCAGCTCCAATGTCAATAGATATCTGTAAAGCCTGGTGGTTTTCCCTTGTTGTTGGAGCTCATGGTCTGTGCTGAGAGTGTCCCTATTAAAGACAGCTGTGCTGCTGCCTCACAGCTGGAAGGAGGTTTCCTCTGGAAATGCCAGCAGAGCGTGTACTGGTGTCTGCACTCTGCCTTGTCTGGCTCAGAGTGTCCTCCCTGAGCCATGAAACTCCCTTGGGCTTGGCTGCAGCTCCCTGGGAGCTTCTTCCAGCCTGTTTCCTGGCAAAGGCACAGGAGGTTTAGGGCATCCTGGGTGATTTCCTGTTCTTACCTTCCTATTCTAGAAATCCCAAAGATTTCACTCTGTAGCCCCTTGCTTTATATTAAGGAAGACAAACATTTCTGTACATATATAGGGGAAATAACAGGTACAGACTAAAATTAAATAGAAACAGTTCTGGGGGCAGGACTCAAAAGTTCTAATTCCCTTGATCACTTAACAAAACACCTTTGGGCATTGTGGAGCAAACTGACCCTCAGCTGTGCCTTGTGTCCCTGCAGAGATGTCGGGGACCGTGTCGGACATTTCGCTGGTGCACTGGAAGCAGCAGTGGCTGGAGAATGGCACCCTGTACTTCCACGTGTCCATGAGCAGCGCTGAGCAGCTCTCCAGGGCCACCCCTCCCAGCCTCCAGGAGCCCTCAGAGATCGTGGAGGAGCAGATGCACATCCTGCATATCTCAGTCATGGTGAGTCCCAGCTGCCGACGGCGTTGGAGGGGATGGAGGGACCCCCTTGGAGGAGGGGGGTGAGGAGCAGGGTGGTGAGTCTGGCTTGCAGATGTTTGTGTCCCTTCTTGGCTGGGTCTCCAGGAAGGGAGGGATGTGTTTGAATGGGCCACGAAAAATACAAAATAAAAAAATAGTGTTTGGTCTTCTGAGCAAATGAAACAAAATAAAGCAAAAGAGTGTGGGGAAGAAGCTGTTGGGAGTGTAACAAGAATCCTCGTAGTTGCTCTTGTCTGGTGAGGTGCCAGTGGAGTGTTGCTGCTTGGTCTTTGTGTTTGGGCATTGTGCAAAGGCAAGAATTTGGGCTTGGCCATTTCATTCTGAAATGCTAAAGTTTATCTTTGAAGTGAGTAAGGGCTGCAGCATTTCTTATAAAGGACAAGTCTGACCTAAAAGTAAAAAAGTTGATCCAGTGCTTTGAATGTCTCCATCTGGGGTGTTTGTGGCCTTTTAATAATGCACTGTTTATGTGCTGTGTTGCCTTTTAAAGTCTCAGTATTGTATGAGGTGGTTGCCTACGTGTTTGGATCTGGTCCATGGTTCCCCCGTGTTTTAGAGCTCCATCTGTAAGATGGGATTCAGTCTATTGTCCCTTCAATCCCATTGGGATAAGATACAGAAAAAGAGAAATTAGGTTGGTATATCCAGTGTGCCTGCATGCCATTCATTTGCCAAAACAAGTATTTTATGGGACTGGGGATCCCACCACAGCAACCCTCTGCAAAAGGTGAATCTGTTCATTTCTTAGAACCTGGGTCATCTCCACAGCTTCTGTCCTTAGTTTTGGAATGAGGAACAGAGACAATAATTGCACAAATCCTTTATTTTTATATATATATATATATATATATATATATATATTTGAGCAAGCAGCCATTTGGTTTTTACAATTAAAATCTGTTTTTTTGAGTGTCTCATCATTGGGTTTTTAGATCTGGCACTGAATGCATGTGAGAAGGGAGAGAGGCTTTGCATTAAGGCTGTTGGGCAAGATAAGATGCAGGATGGCAGAAGGGAAAGGAGCTGGGGGCTGCATCTTACTGAGTTGGACAGGGAATGGTTTTATATCCTGCTGAAATTGCCAGTGGGATTGGGTGTTGGAGAGGGGGAAAGGGTTAGAACTGAGTGCTTGGAAAATGAGCCTGAAAATGTAAGTGAGAGACGGAACAAAGAAAGAAAACAGCACAACATGTGTGGGTGTGCAAAGCTCCATCCCTGGCAGGAGGTTTGAGTATGGGATTGTTTGGCTGTTGTGGGCAAAGCTGAGCCCTGGAGAATTGCCCTGTGTCTGTGGGGTGACACTTTTCTCTGCTGCCTGGTGATTCCTGCTTGAAATGCAGATTTTCTGTAGTAGGGAGAGATTCAGTCCTGGTCCTTCAGCCCTTGCTGAAGGCGGTCTCTAAAATACTGCAGGTGATTGTAATGACTGGAAAGTTCCTTTGAGAAGCTCCTGGCCAGAGTCTTCCCTTGCTGCACCTCAGATTGTGGGAGCAGCAGTGTCAGGGGATGGAGCTGACAGCATTGCTGGGCAAACCCAAACTGTATTAACTTAGGACAGACAATATGTCCCAGGGATGTCCCAGGAATGGGTTTGGCCTCTAATCCCAGCTTAGCCAGGGAAGATGTGCTTTGGCAATGGCCTGGGAGCACCCATGGCTTTGGTGTGAGAGTTAATTCCTGCCCTGCACCTCTCTTCCCTTCTGCAAAAGCAACAGGAGGACAGGAGAGAAGTTGTTCCTGCCACACACAGTCAGCTGTAATTCCACTGTTTTAATAAATCCTGACATTCTCTGCAGCAGGAGCTGAGGTCATGGGCATGGATCTGGCTCTGGGATGGGCTCTGAGCTGCACATGTGTCCCTGGGGAGGCAGGAGCCCTGCAGATCCCTTTCCTGGGTCAGGATTGCAGCAAAGGCTTGAAACTTTGCCCAGATTTTTCAGAAGGTTCATTAACTTTTTGAGTGAACCCGAGCCAAGTTTTGAGTTACCAGCAAAGATGATTCTGTTTTGTTGTTTAGCTGGTTGGTTTTATTTTTTCCCTCCTTGAGGCCTCATGGAGTTCTGTAGGGGAAATAAAATGGGCACAGCTATTTATTTCTTTGGTGGGATATTTCACTCAGGTCCCCACTCAGGCTGCTTTCCCACTCCTTTATTTCCCTTCTTGACCCCAGCTGGAGCACACCCCAGAGGGGCCCATCACTTGAGCTCTCCTGCCCCAGCAGTGGGGTTCCCTGGCTGTGCTGTGCCTGGCACAGGGGCCCTGGGTACCCCCTTCTGTCCCCACACCCTCTGTGTCCAAATCCCTTTTGCCTGGGGATTTGTCCTGTGTCCTCCTTCCCAGCTTCCCAAATACTTTCCCTTCCTCTTCCTACCATGAAGCCCAACGTCTCCTGTGTGCTTTCTATAAACTAAACCACTGAATCACTGCTGTGGCCAAAATTCCAGCCCATCCCAGTGCTGCCTTGGCATTCGGGCTCTGTGTGCCCTGTCCATCATCAGCCCAGCATCCCACCCCAGGGGACAGGAGGGGACATGAGAAAGTGCTTCTTTATCTCCTTTGAGTGGCTCTAACACTTGCTTTTACCTCTCTGCTCATGCTCCAGGTGATTTATAGGAGCTGGGGAAGGTTTGCCTGGGGGATCTGGTTAATCCCTCTCGTAGTGAGCACTTGGCACAGTTATTGGGCAGTGAGACATCTCCAAGGCAGGAGCTGGTTGGGTTTCTGTCACTGTTTATGGTCTGGCTGGGAGCTCTTCCTCTGCCTCTAAAGCCAAGATCCCTTCTGTGCTGCATGGGGGTCCAGGGAAGTGCAAATCCTGAGTTTATTCATCCTTCCAGCGATTCCTGGATTGGGATTGGTTTTCTCCCAGAGCAGCAGGAGAATGTCCATGGCCCATGTCCCTGTGGCCACCATCTACTCCTGCAAAGCACTGACTGACCGGGACCCCCTTCACACCTCTCTTCCCGAGCTCAAGGGCATCTTTGACAGAAAGATAATACTTAATTTTTATTTTTTTTCCCTTTCCTAACTGTTTTTTCTTAATCTCTCCCCAATGAGACATAACATTAATTACTGCAGTTAAAGGGAATTCAGTCTCCATTACTCTCTGCCACCCATTTCCTCTTGGCTTGAGAGTGTGAAATTCATCTCCCAAACGAAAAGAAGGGATAAAGGGAAAAGAAAAACAAATATGCAAATGCAAGATTTTATTTATTTACCTTTTTTTTTAAAGCACGGTGTCAAGTAGAAAGGAATCAATAGTTTTGTCATTACGCCTGTTGTGTTTTTTCACCATAATCTCAGCTGTCATTTGGGTTTAATTGTGTTGTTTCCTGTTGTGTGGAAGTAAATCTTATCTGTTTTGGATTAAAATTCAATGAAGGTCACAGCAGCTCGAAAACTTACCAGGCTGCAGCAATTAATGTTCATTTGGCTTTGATAAATTGGAATGTTCCCCACAATGGGACTGGAGTGGATTTCAGAAGCAATAATTCTTCCATTAACTCAATGATTCCCTGCGTGATGGAGTGTCTTGTCACTGCTCTGTTTGTCATCTGTCACTTCAAGGATCTGGGCATATGCCTGATATGATTTATCATGATTATTGGGGCTGCTTGTGTCAAAACATTTTAAACCACTAATTATTCCAGCCTTGTAAATTGCTGAATTTAACAAAACATAAGAGAGATTTATTTTTTTGTTGTTGTTCCCCACCGCCTTGTGTCCCTGTTTAATTATTGCTTTGTGTGGTGCTAAACCCAGCCCTGGTGTCCTGCGGCTTTGGCCAAAGAGGGGGGTGTTTGTCAGGCTCTGAGGGGTCTCTGGGTGGGACAGAGAGGTTTTCTCTCTGCTCTGACCCTTTGATCAGGCATCAGTGGGGCCATTGCACCCTATGAGTGCAGGGATGCAGGTTTGGGAAGAGGATACAAAGCCCCATCCCATTCTGCTGGTGAAGGGGTGGGATTTCCTCTCTTGTGAGTGAAATGCCAGTAAAAGTCTTGTGAGACACCAGGGAGGACCATCCCTACATGCTGGGAGGTTTAGGAGTGTGCTCTGTGCTCTCCCTGCTGCTCCAGCAGAAATAAGCTGGGATTTTTGGAGAGTGGTCATGAGGAAAAGCCTTCATGCATCTCATGCCATCACCTTGCAAGGGGTCATTAAAGTGTCTGGAGTAAAAGGTGACCAGACCTCATCAGGCTGCCTTTAAAAAAAAAAAAAAAATTACTATTTTTTATTTTTAATGCCCACTCTCTGCTGGCTGTGCTGGCAGCAGACAAGTTATCTGCTGGCTTCTAGGTCTCCCAGAGGATTTTTTTTTTTAACTCGTATTTGTGGATTTTCCTTTTTTCTTCTTGTTCCCATACATCCTGATGCTTCCCTAATGATCAGCTGCTGGTCCTGTCCTCCATCAACCCCTGAGCTGGGTGTAAATTGTGGTCTTAAACCCTTCCCTCTGTTTTCACATCCTGCTCTGAAGTGGAGCTGGGGAGGAATCCTGTGCCCCAGTGCACCCTGTGCTGTGTCCTCGGGGCTGCCTCAGGCTGAGGCAGCTCTCTAAGTCCTTAAGGAATCTCCAAAAATAAACAAGTTTTTAGGAGCTGTGATCACCTTTAGGAAAAAAAAATCTTCCCTGTGAGGGTGGGCAGGCCCTGGCACAGGGTGCCCAGAGAAGCTGTGGCTGCCCCTGGATCCCTGGCAGTGTCCAAGCCCAGGCTGGATGTTGGGGCTTGGAGCAGCCTGGGACAGTGAGAGGTGTCTGGGACTGAATGGGCTTTAAGGTCCCTCCCAGCCCAGGCCATTCCATGATTTTATGATTGCTCTCCTCCCCACTGATGGATATAACATCATTCCAGAGCAGCTGGGATTATCCCAGCTTGAATGGGAGGGGAGAGGAGGCTGAAATCCTTTTCAGAGCTGGGCTGATTCCCACTGTCCCCAGCAAACAGCTCTCTGAGGGATCACCCCACATCCTGTGGGCTTTGGGAACATCCCCACTCAGGCTCCTCCAGCCCCAGCCTTCCCTCAGACTGGTCATTCTTTGTGGGGTGCCTCATTTCCCTACCCAGCAGTTTTTTGATCCTCCTTGGTGTAAAACTTCTCAGTGGATTCCGTTCCCTCCCTCCCTGGTGTTGTGTCCTGCGTTTGCTGGCAGCACCAGTGGACCTGGCCTCTCCAGAGATGCAAAACGTTGCTCGAGCCTTTCCTCTGGCTCCTTGCAGCTTGTCTTGCTGATGGCAGCACTGGAGCTCCTGTCAGCCAGCTCAATGGGAGAAAAAAAACCCTGGTGTGACATGAGTAATGAGGTAGTGAAGAAGGCACAACATCTGTGTCATCATTTCTGCACCAGGAGGTCAACCAGATTCATCAAACATGCACTTCCAGCTTGTGATGTGTTTAGAAATTAATTAAGATACGGAAAGAATTGCTGCTGCTGCAGATTTTCTTATCTGAAAGGTATTAAAAAGCTAAATTGATCTCCAATGAGCTGTTTTTTATTAAAAAAAACCAAAACCTAAAAGAAAAGCTCTGAAACCCCCTGGGTTCAGCATGTCCCTGTGTAAGAATCATGTGTGGGGAGAGGAGAAGGAGCTGCCCACCCTGATGTGGAGGTGGACAAAGCAGCATGCCCAAATCACTGGGATGGGGATGGCAGCTGCAGGCTCTGTGCTGATGGCAAACCAAGCAATCCTCAGACCATCCCCAATCCTGAAGGTGGCCATCAGTTCTTCCCTGAGCTTCTTCAGAGCGTCCAGAGGGATCTCTGCTGGGCCAGGTGACTCAGGGCAGAGGGGTGAGTGCCTGCAGGCTCTGGGGCTCAGGGCAGAGGGGTGAGTGTCTGCAGGCTCTGGGGCTCAGCCCAGCTGGAAGCTGAAGTCACCAGTCATGCAGGAGCAGTGGAACTGGTACACAGAGGTCCATGCTGGAAGAAAACCCCACTCCTCTCACCCTGACACTGTCCTGGCTCTTTCCCAGGATGGGACACTCTTTGGCTTCAAGTTCCATTTCCATTTTAATGTGCCATTAACCAACTTCTTGCTGTCTGGGAGAAAGGAGACTTTTTTCATCCACCTTCCCCCTCCTCTCCTTTGCAGAGCCAGTATAAAACAGAGACTAAATGTAGTTAATGATGTGCTCTGATATTTAGGGAATTCATTTGGGGGGTATTTGTCTTCAAATTGTCACTTTTGTGACAATGGCACCTGTTATGTTAATAATTTTTCACCAATCTCTCACAGTTTTCCACCTTAGCTCCAGTGAATACATTAGACCCTTTATGGCTTTCTCTTCATCAGACTTTTTCCACCCCACTGTGTTAAAATATGTAACTGGAGTATTTGATTTGCATCTCTGATAAAGGAAGGCTGAATAAATGCTCTCAGTTCATCTGAACCGAGCAGCAAACTTAACTTTCTCATCTCATCCCCAAGAGCAACTGAAGTTGGTACTGGGGGGAAAAGCAGCCATGGGAAGCACTGGGAAGGGGTTTGGTTCCTGCAGATGGCATCGAAGGCGTGGGAGGGATCTGCAGCCTGAGAAGATTTTCCCCAGCCTCAAGAATCGAGGATGGAAAACGTAAAATCTCCCCTTGGGAAAGTGGCCGGTGTTGTCAGGGGGTGTGAGAGCTGGAAAGGGGGATGCTGAAGTCGTGAGGAGATGGAGGAGAAAAACGCCAGAGGGAAGGTTTTGGGAGTGGAATGAGGAGCATCAGAGCAGTGTGAGCTTGTGGCACAGGGTGGGACACGCTGTGCCTGCCTTCGCCCCCGGGCTGGGTCCCTCTTCCCTGCTGAGAGAGTATTTTTATCAGTTTGCTGATCTCAGAGGCTTGTCTTGAACTTGTTCCCTTCCTTCCTCCTCCTCACTCTTCCCCTTCCCACCATCTGCCTGGGAGAAACACATCCACAGCGCTGCGGGGTGTAGCTGGTGGCCTGACCTTTTGGTGGTGTTTTTTGGGTTTTTTTCCCCAGTGTGGGACAGGCAGATGGAAATCCAGGCTTTGGTGGGATGGCTCTGCCTCAGCTCCCAGTTTCCATCCCTCTCCTGGTTCTCACTGGGCTCCTGGAGAGAGCAATTCCACGTGGGAGCCCCGTGCTAATCCTGTGTGTAAAGTGCTGGGAGTGCTGGATTGGTACCTTTGAAACATTGACGTAAACACAGAAACGCTCTGCAGCTCCCAGCCTGGATCTAATTGCTTTAAACTGGCAGGCTCCAAAGTACATATGGCATTAAAATTGTCAGGAAATGTTATTCCAGGAAAACTCCTGTGGCTGCTGCCTCCTCCAGTGATGGCTGGGTGTGGGTGGCCCCTGGCTCCGAGGTGGTACCTCACATGGAAAATGTTTTCCTGGGAATGCTGGAAGGATGCAGGGTGTTGTCTCCTCACTGGGAGATGCCTGGACCATCATTAGTCCCAGCAGGAATATTGTAATCTCCATCTTTCTGTTGGTACAATATGAGCTCTGACCGAGGAGCCTCACCCAGCTCTCACATCCCCAGGAGGATGATTGTGGGCTTGAAAGCTGGGCTGGTCTTCAGACAAGCAGCAAAATACCTTTCTTTTCTTTCTTTCAAACATTGCGTTATCTGCAGTGCTCGCTCCTCTCTGTTGTTATTCCTGTTTGAATGTGAGTTGGAAATGTTTGCATCCATTCAAGTGTTGCTGGTGTCAGGCACAGGCTCGTGTGAAGGTGAACTGTGCTCAACCTCATGCAGAACAGCTCCAAGGTGGTTGTGAAAGATGTCACATTGCAGCACCACAAAAGGCTGAATTCTCATTTGATTGGCGAATCCCGAAGATGGGAGTAAAGTGTTAACGACAGGATGAAATGCAATATCATATTTGTCCCCAGAAATATATTTGCTCTCAGTTTGGGCTTTCCATTTTTTTCCCCCATTTAAAAATAAATTGGACTTGGTTTCACAAGGCACTGTGACGCCGTGAAAAGGCAGAGCGCTTTTTGTTCAGGGAAGTGTCAGAATGAAATGTTTCTACTCTTCAACACTTTCTATATCCTCCCCAAAACCACTTACACTTTAGTTTCAGCTGATGTGAAACTGTCTGAGCAGATAAACCATCCCTGGGAAAAAAAAAAAAAAAAAAAAAAAAAAAAAAAAAAAAAAAAAAGAAAAGAAACACCTTTCCAGGCTCTGTGTGGAGTAACTGTGCCTGGAGCAGGGGAGATGTGGTGCTGTGGGTCTCATCATCACCTTCTGAGTGGAAGGGGATTCTCAATCTCCCACCAGCAGAAAATAGAGGGAAAATGCTCATGTATCCCTAAATTTTCTCTGGCCATCGTTAGGCTGCTCATACAGCAAAGCACTTTTTGTGTGTGTCTGGGTCTTGCTGCTTTGGAAGTTGGGCAAAATTCCCACTGGCATAATTGGGAGCAACATCAGGCCAAGTATGGTTATTTTTACCTGTCGCTGCTCCCACTCCACCTCCTCCCTCCCCCTCCATCCCCATGGGTGAGGGGGAACGAGTTCTGCTTCAGCTTTCTAAAGGTCTCTGCCAGCTCCGAGCAGGAGCCTTGTCATGAAGTCTCACGATGTGCAGCAAAGGAAAAGGGGAGAGAGAGAGAGAAAAAAAAATGGAATTGTGCTTATTGTTAAAATCCAATTATATAAGACTGCAGGAAAATAACTGTTTATGAAGGGAGCTGGTTGACTGGCTCAGGTGGGTGCTTCTGGGCTGGATTTATGGCAGTGGCTGGAGAGGGAGAGAGTGGGAACGTCAGCCCCAGCCCTGCTGGGATGCACTTGGATTTAGGGGCTTGGATATTTTTTTTCATTGTGTTTCCCTTTATCCAACAGGAGAACTGGTGGTTTTCCTTTCTAGCTGCCTCCCTTTAAGCTCCTCAGGGGAGAGGAGACCACTTTTTATCCCGATGGAAGGTGAGGAACCTGCCTGCGGGTGAATGGCAGCAAAGCCACTGATGCTTTAGCAGTGTCAGGCATCTCCATTTCCCTTCTCAGAGCTGGAGCTGGGTACCAGCTCCTCACCAGCCATTCCCTGGGCAAGCTTGAGCTCTCCTACTGCCGTGACTATGGTTTTCCTCACTGCACCAAACTCAGGCTCAGGGTAAAACCAGTCTGGTGAGAGCAGCAATTGTTGGGGGAACAGACAACATCCCCACAGTGAAGAATCTTGCTGCTTATTTGGCAACTTTGGAGAATCATTCTGCGGGGGTTGGGGTGGGTTGGGTGATGCAGAATGAAAGGGACAGGCAGCCCCAGGTGCTGGGAGTGGGGATTTGCAGTGGGGGAATGTCTGGCTGGAGGGTGCTGGGTAGTGCCCCCAAGGGAGTCTCTCACCGTGATTAAGCTGCAGGTTTCACTTGGCATTTCCAAGAAATCCATCATTATTCAGGGCAGCAGGGAGCCCTCCAGCCTTCCTCTGCCTCAGAAATGAATGATTTAAACTCTCCCAGCTCAGGTGCTGGCATGCAGCTTGGCCAGGCAGGTGGAGGCTGGGCTGGGTACCAAGGATCTGATCCCACCCTGTGTCCTTGGGGTGACAGGGACCTCGGGATGGCTCAGCTGCTTCTCCCACTGCTTGTCCTCATGATGGGGATTTGGGGTGTGTAGCTCTTGTACACTGTCCCCCACACCCTCCCTGGTGGGTTCAGACACATCTTTGTCCCCTTGAACATTGGTCCTTCATCCCCTCACATGTCCAGGGGGATGAATATTGGGGTGCTGGTTTGGGAGGGTGGAGTGAGGATGGAGTGGTGGCTGCCAGACATCTGTGGTGCAGGGGTAGGCAAGGAAGGGGCTTGTGTACAAATTGCAAACAA
Source organism: Zosterops lateralis (assembly GCF_965231275.1). Lineage (NCBI taxonomy): Eukaryota > Metazoa > Chordata > Aves > Passeriformes > Zosteropidae > Zosterops > Zosterops lateralis. Next base: position 3,553,548 of record NC_139780.1, on the reverse strand, counting down.
AAACAGTGATTGCTGCAAGTTATGGAAACAAACAGGAAGGAGGCAGCAGCTCCAGGTACGGCCTTGATCAGTGCTGAGGATTCCTTGTGCCTGCAGCACCCAGAGGACAAGCTGTGAGATATCTCTGGGCTATGATGAGGATTTGGTTATCAAGTGAGGCTTGTGCCTTAGGCTGAGGATGTGGAAAGAATGTGGATGTGGAGTGGATGTGTGTGTGGATGTGGGTGTGGATGTGGGTGTAGGTGTGGATGTGGCCATGCCCTCTCTGGCTGGGAATGGTGTAAATAGCCATGAAAACTTTTCTGCCCACCTTACAAGAACTGCCGGGAGGGGTTGGTGCTGTCATGCTGTCACTGCCTGCAGCTCCCAGACCCTGTGGTGCCACAGCCAACTGTTTTGTTGTTGTTGTTTTGGGGTTTTTTTTGGGGGGAGGGAGTTGGGTTTTTTTTGGGGGGGGTTGGGTGATTTTTTTTTTTTTTTCCATCCTGTTTTGCACTTTGAGAATCATTTGCCTGGTCGTGTTTGGACTGGTCGTGCTGGTTGGACTCACAGATTTTAGCTTTCCCTTTGAAGCCTACTTTGACCTTGCCTCGAGGCATCCTTGGGACTGGTTTGGGGCCAACCTTTCCCAAATCCACCTGGGACACTGGTGGCTTGTTCTGGGATGAATGCTGTGATTCTCCTCTTCCTCTCTGAGTACTTGAACTGCCTCTGCCATAGAACCCAGCTCCTCCTCTGGGGGCCGAGGGGAGGAGAAGGAGGAGTCTGAGGTGTTGTTCCAGTGGCTGCTGAGTCCTGGGAGCTGGGGAATAGCCTTGCCAAAGCAGAGAAGTGAAGTGACCTGGTTCTTCTGCCCCCTCTGCCCTGTGTGCTGGGAAGGGAGGGATGAGCAGGGCTGTCCAATGGCTTGTGTTCCTTCTGTCCTCCCAAGACAGGGAGAGAAGGGTTCATGTGAACCTCAGTGTGCTCTGCAGGGAGGGTTTAGTGACAGAGATTTTTCAGCCAAGCTGCTGCTGGTCAGGATCCTGACAGCTGTGGTTCTGGCTGTCTCTATCCCTGTATATCCCACCCCTGGACCTGGGGCCTGGTGGGGTGCAGGTGAGCAGGCTGTGCTCCCAGGGCTTCTGGAGCATCTCCCAGGTGTTGCAGGGACAGCTGAGCCTGCACAGGTAGCTGGTGCCCAGTCTGCTGATGTGATGGAAAATGAGCTGGTCAGTGGCACTCATGTGCTGTGTGTGTCTTTGCCAAAATGATCACATTTCACCTGACCATGCCTTTGCTGATATTTGTGTCTCTGTGGCATCCAGTCTCTGTCCTTTCCATGCTGGAGTGTTTTCCCATCACCTGTTTTAGGTGGGGGCTGTACAGCCCTGCTCAGGAGAATCCCCCCTTGCTCAGCTGTCACCCTGAAAGGGGGGTCTCTGTGTGAGTGCTGCCATCAGGTCGTTTAATAAAAGTTTAATAAATATTGGACTCACCCTGCCATTCCCTGAGAAGCTGTGATTCTCCAGCAGCAGGTTTTTCACCCCTGGTGTTTTCTGGGTGGTGGCGACTCCTCCCTGCACAGCATCCTCAGCAGAGGGGCCACCCCCATGGGGTCTGCATGTGCTGGGGAGGAGACAGGCTCCCCATCACCCTGCCTGGTTTGGGCCATGAAATTTTGAGTCAAAATCCCCGTTTCACCCCCAGGCACTCAATCCTGTTAACAGCATTTATGTCTGTGGCATTGCTGGGGGCGAGTGCAAGGTCCTGCTTTTGGGGACTCAACACAGCAGTGTGGGGTGCGGGGAGGGTGTGCAGAACTGCTCCTTCCTGCCTTGCTTTCCTTGTGCTGCCTGGGGGATGTGGGGAGGGTGATCCATATCTGTCTTTTTTGTCCTGGCCGCTGAACAAAGCAATGGCCTCAGGTTGTGTCCTCTCACCTCTGGCCACAGCTCCATCCCCACAGCTTGGACATAGCAAAGCAGGTAATGTGGTGGCTTTTTCTTTCATTTTAAAACTTTTTTCTTTTCTCCTCCATGCTCTTCCTCTTTGGCACTCAGGTCAGCAGGGGGAAGGAGCCTTCAGCCAAGCTCTCCATCACATGTCCCTTGTTTTTTGTGTGTTATTTTTTCCCCACTGCTGCCCTTGCCAAGGGAAGGACATTGTGGAGCCGCTGAGGCTGGCAGGGGCTGTAACACTGCCTGCCAATAGCCTCGGTGTCTGAAAAGACTTAGGAAATGCAGCTCTAAATTAGCTCCCAAATCATCTTCTTCCCTTTCTCGGGCTGGAGAGCCCCGCAGAGCCAGCCCTGGCTCCCTGTCTGTCCTGGGGCTCCCTGGGGAGCATCTGGCTCTGCTGTGGGGCTGGGGAGGCTTGGCCTGGAGGACACAGCACGATAGGGATAGCAGGAAGAGCCTCAGCATGGGTGGCTCAAGGCAAGCTGGAGCACTCCAGGGACAAATTCCTGCTGGTCCTCCTTCCATCATTGCCCCGCTGCCCCTCTGCCCAGCTCCTTCCTGGTATAACCCATTGGGAAATGGGTTAGGGCTCCTGGCCGTGGTGCTGGGGGGCAGCAGGAGGAGCACAGAGCTGATGGACAAATGCTGAAAGCCTCCCAGGAGAGGTGGGAGCCCCATCCTGTGCTTGCCCCAGGGATGCTGCTGAGAGCAGCCAAGGTCACAGCACTGTTGGCAGCACACACTGTTATCAGGGACATCTGGGGCCAGCAGAAGCTGCAGGAGGGGAGCAGGAGGCATGCTGGCTGTGTGTCTGCTGGGGAAGGGGATAACCTGTGCCCTGGCCAGCTGTTCCCCTCAAGCACTTTCATTCCTGCCCTTGCCAGGTCAGTGGGTGAAGGCAGCAGCTGCTGTGAGAGGGGAACAGGAGCAGCTCAGGGTCCCTGTGCTCTGCCTGGGTACAATATCCGCAGGGCAGAGCTTCTCCCAGGGCTTTGGAGAGAGCTGGTTTTGGAGCAGCTTTGCTCTCAGTGCTGCTGTTCTGGCACTGTTCTGTCTCAGAACTTTGTCTCTGCTTCTGTTGTCACCTCTCAAGAGAGAAACAGGAAGAGCTCAGCTTTGCTGTGTCTCCTGGAAATTCAGGCTTCAGCTCTGCAAATGCCCCGAGGTTCTGCATCCCTGCTGGCACTCCAGCCTTCACACTGAATGCAAAATGCTCTTTAAATGTCTTTGCAGGTGGATTTTAGCGCTCAGGTGCTGCGGGCAGAGCGCAGGCATCACAACTGATCTGCTCTGCTGACCTCAAACCACCCCAGAAAGGGCTTTTGTGCCATGGGGCTCTCATCCCACCTGGATTTGCTGTGGGTGAGGATGATGATGCTTCCCTGGAGGGCTGAGCATGGCCAGGATGGTGTTGCTGTGGCTCAGGGAGGCCAGGCCATCGTTGCTCCTTGTCCTTCCCTTGGAGGCAGCGCATTCCTGGGAGAGGGAGGGAGCTCAGCAGAGCTGCCTCGGGCACTGAAGTCTGTCCCTTCATCCTAACAGCAGGCACCTTGGGAAACAGCAGAGGAAAATTCCACTTCTACAGCACTGCAACTTGGGTTTTGTAGTATTATTATTATTATTTCTTTTTAAAGGTTCTGTCACAGGCTCCTGCTCTCTCCCCGTCCCCATGCTGCTCAGCCAGCTCTGAAGCAGAAGTGATATTTTCTGCCAATGCAATGATTAGCCTTTCTGCTAATGACCCACGAACAGTGTCCAAAATAAATGAGCCCAACCTGCTCATCTTATTAGCCAAATGATTGCATAGAAAGAGGAAATATCTGCAGAAACAGCTTAGGCAGCTGCAATTTGGAAGCGTGGAGGAGTCACTGCTTGAAGTATGGAGAGGAGCCATATGTGTTCAAAAAGCTGGGAGAGCTCTTGTGTTATTGGGGTGCTTCTACTCATCCCCTGCTCCTCCTTAATTGTGCAGGGCTGGAGTTGTGTGTGTCCTCAAATTCTGTTGGTTCCTGGGGCTGGGGAACTGGAGGCAGGTAGATATTTCTCCTCCTGTCTTTCTTGTCTGGGTTTTGGCTTCCCATATGCTGTAGATGCCAAGGCAGCAGCAGTGGGATGTTGGTCAGGAGAGCAGCTGCTGGAGTGGCCAGCGCTAAGCTGTTCTTCAGGAACTGCCCTTGTGTCCTTCAGGCTCTTCCCAAAGCACTTGGCAAGGCTGTGGAACATCCTTGTTTGACACAGGGAGGGATGAGGAGCAGAAAAGGGAGAGGTGAAGGCAAGGGAGGGTCTCTGCAGAGAAGGAGGTAAAGGGAGTCTTGAGATCCCCCTCACAGATCATGGTGATACTGAAATAAAACAAGAGTTTTACTTTTTTTTTTAATTTTTACTGAAGTAAAACAAGGAAGGGATTTCAGGCTGTGTGTAAATACAAGAAGTAAATGGGGCCGGGCGCAGGAGAAGACTAGAGCACGAGGATGGAGGAATATAGGGAGAAGCTGGATGGCTGAGTGTGAAACCTGATTTTGGGAACAGCTCAACTTTTTCTGGGAGATGCACTCAGTTTGAAAGGTGGGTTGTCTTCCCAAGTGCTGCATGTGTATCTCAGTAGGTCTCTTTCCTGTCCCTGAGTGAGGGGACGGCAGTGTGGCTGTCCTGGAGAAGGGCTCTGGGAGCTGAGCCAAGCCCTGGAAGGTCGACCCTGCAGCCTTGAAGCTCTGTCACAACAGAGGATGTGCACAAGCTCGTGTCTTGTATAACAGCAGAGAAAAACACACTTGATCCTCCTGTCCTTTGGAGGGAGGGCAGCTGGAGGCCTGGCTAATGATGCACCAGCCCTAAAAATTGCTGAGGAGGGTGAGGTCATCCTCTTCCAGCACCCTGTGTGCACGCCCTGTGCTTCCCTGACTTTCTGTGGCACAGCTGGTGTGAGTTCCCATGTGCCTGTTCCCTTGTTCAGCATCTCAGCTCATGGGGTCCCCTCAGTCCCCTGGTCCCACCAGGACCTTTCAGCAGCTGACTGGGACCAGAGCCCTGCTGGATATTCCATGTCTCTGTTCACATGTGTGCATGTGTGTCCATGAAATATAACCTCCATATAGCTATGTGCATGTTTACTTTTTATCAAGCTGGGATCTGAAGGGTGTCTCGTACAGAAATAAGAACCATGGCTTTAATTTTCAGATTAACTACATTCACACGTATCTACTTCATTGCTCCTTTCTGTTTTATGCAGGCAAATTCTGGACTTCTTTCTTCCTTTCCTAATTAATGGGGGAATTGCAAATTGTGCAATTTTTTTTTCTCCTCTGTCAGGGTCCGCAAACATATGCGGGGAACCTGATGGTTCGTTTTGGAGATCTCAAAGCGCAAAAGACACAACAGGGGACAAACCAGTTTGCTTAAACAAAAAATGCACTTTTATTTAGTGCCCACAATGCGATAGTAGGGAAAGAAAATAGAGAATAGTGAGAAAGATAGAGAAAGAGGGGAAGGGGGATTATAGCTACCACGTGGAGAGTCGGAGGTCCTCAAGACGTAGAGATGCCCATAGACGCGATCTTCTCCAGTGGGGTGATCACAAAGGGTGCACGGGATCCGCAGAGTCTTTATAGGGTGGTCAGGAAAAGGACCAAGGCGAGTGGAATGGAGCCAAAGAGGGCACTGGGCCAGTGCAGGCACCTGCGTCAAAGTTGGGTGCTCAGGAACAAGCAGCAAGCTGTACCCTTCTAGCACGGTCAGTATAACCAGCTCAGTCCACTGTAATGAGCTGCTATTGTTCTTGCATTCCATTCTTGTGGAGATGCGTATCAGTCCTCGGCAGGTGCCCCACCTCAGCCAGGCCAGGGGCTCTCCCCAGTCTCTCCGGGGGTCTTGGTCTTCAACCATCGGAGACAGTTGTGAGGCATAACACATCCTCGGACAGACTCTGACACCACCCCGTGACTCACGACTGACGACGAAGGTGTTCTTCCATCAGCAGGTTCCGTAATCTCGTGAAGTCTTCAGGACTCATCCACATTGGGAGCATATCCCAGAAAAACAGAGACAATAGAGAGGGTGTAGAAGAGAGAGAGAGAGAGAGAGAGACAGAGAGAGACAGAGACAGAGAGAAAGAAGGAAAAATACAGAAAGGGAATAGAAGCAAAAATGAAACAAAAATTAAAGAAATTGATTTAACAATTTTTAACAATTTTTTTCAAAATAATCAACATAAATCACCAAATAATTAATATAACAATTTTTCAAAATATTAACTCAAATTACTAAATAATTAATATAATACCATCAATTAAAATCAACAATTACAATTTTCAATCAAATACTTAATTTAAAACAATTTTCTTTCACAAAATTCTTTAAATTTTTAAAATGATAATAATTTCTAAACAAACAAAAACAAAAAAGAAAACAAAACAAAACAAACCTTAATTTTTAATTAACATGACTAAGACAAAGCAACATTAATCAAATCAAACTGCTGTTACAGGCTTAACTTTCGCTGTCTGGGTAGTGCATTTTACGTCAATAACTTTAGGAGTGTCTTTTGCAAAAGGGATGTTAACTAAAACAAGGCCAATCAAAACCAAAATCAAAAGGAGGACGTAGCTGGGACTTTATAAGAAAAGTCACATCCTGTAATTGTGGTAAAATCACAAACACAAAAATTTGAGTGATTTTTAGTATCTACTATTGCATTTTCTACAACTACAACATCTCAGACAGTCCTAAAGCATGCACACCCATTGCCTATATACACGAGCACTGTTCCAGGAGCTTCGTTAGGATGTACTTCAAAATGACAAATATTTTGCTCAGTGTCCAAACAAATGTCCTGAGCTATGATTGCATTACTTTCACAAATGAAACCTTGCTGCTCCCTAACAACACAAGATTCTAAATTGACAGTTTGCCATTTCTCACCAGTTTGACGGGCCCATTCTCTATGCTCGGAAGGATAGAGAATAGCTCCATCATGGTTTATACCTAATGCAAAGATAGGGAATATCAAATGTACTGAAGCATTACCTATTGTTAACACAAAGGCTGTAACTGTGTTAGTATTGGGGTTGTAGGTAAAGTTCACTAATTTCCACCAGGATTGGAATTCTCTTTGAAAAGAATTTGCATTGTCCCAAATTATTTTCCAAATTTCAGTAGGAAGAATTCCTTCTTCTTCTTGCCTTATAATTGAGGCAACAACCATCTGCATCCAAAGCTGTGCCTGGATGCAGCTTAAGGGCCAAAGAAACATGGTTTTGTGTAGCACCAGGTGTATCAATTACCAATTTGCTATCATTCACATTTATCTTTTCCCAATTTGGTAATATGTTTAATAGCAATCACTGAAGTGTCCTCAAAGCCAATAAGGACAATTATAATAATTGTTATAATTTGGTCAAATCTTTGATTGTGGCAACCAATTTGTTCATTAATATTTCTGAATCAATGCTATTTAAAATTTCTGTTTAAAATATTTATCATGGTTTATACAGCCTTCATGTCCCTCGGAGTTCTCCTGTGGAAAGTAAGCACAACAGAATCTGCCACGAGGAGGCAGGAGGTTAGAATGATGAAAATTGCCCATCCTGTATTTATTCGATGCTCTTTCCCTAGAGCATCAAAGGCTGCCCATGTATATTTATTCAGAGGGGTTTTCTGCACTAGTGGTACTTCCCCTACAGTAGGGAGGTCCACCAAAACAGACTGTCCAGGGTGACGTGCTGGATTGTTGGAATCACTTGGTCCCCATAGTGAGGGAATTATGCTTGAAGCTGTCAGGCAAAAGGCAGAAGGATCAGTAAACCAAGGATTTGCTGGCTGTTCGGGGGAAAAGGGAGGGGTAATGGCTGAGGCAGGTTTGTCTTGGATGCTATCCAAGTTTTCTGCTTCTTGTAGTGCTAGATTTTTCACAGCTCCTTCAGTTATTGAGAAGATGTTACAATAATGTTCAATCTGAGCAGACCACTGTCTTACTGAGGTCCTCTCAGCCACCCCGGCAGGTGGGGGGGTCCCAGTAGTGACTGACTTAACCTTGAAGGGGCCTCTCAAAACAATTGGTTGTTGTTGTGCAATTTTCTCCACTTCTATGAGAGCTAAGCTAACCACAAACAAGCCTTTTTCCCAGGTAGTGTACCTCTTTTCAGCATCTTTAAAGCCACAAGAGCAAGAGCTGACAGATCTGATTGGGCCTTCAGGACCCCTTTGCCATATATACAATGACAATCCTGAGGTGGCAAATCCCCATTCTACGTGAAAAGGATCTGTAGGATGAATAGGGCCAAGGGCTTGGTGAGCAGTTGCTTCAAAAAGCAGCAATTTTATTTTAACCAATTTATCATAAGGCAATTTGTCCATTACTTCTCGAGGTAGTCCCCTTTTCAGCCCTAGCAACCACAACTGCTGCTGGTTAGGGATTTGTCTTTCCTTTTCTGGTTTTTCATTAGGAGAAGCAATGTGCCTGACTTCTCTGGGTTTTTCGGGTTTGTCCTCTGAGTGCTTCACTGGTCCATATTTTCCACTGTTATGACTGCTGTTAGATTGTGTGCTAGGAGTAGCAAAAGGCGAGAAGTCAGTGGAGTCAGTGGAACCAGTTTGATCACTTGTGTGTCCAAGAAATCTTTCAAGCCTGTCTACCGGAGTGATAGACGCTATTGTTTTTTGAAGAAGAATTGCTGTTGGTTTAAGAGATTCTGGCAAACCTCGAATTAGAGGGGTCATTATTTCAGGTTTGACAGGTAGTTGCATGGGTGATTCATAGCCATAAATCAATTTTCTTTCATGTATCATTTGCAAGCATGCAGCTTTGTGTATGTTTTCCAGGAGTTGGTCCGGGGTGCTGACTATTGCCAGAGGGTCGCCCCTTTCAAGGGGGCTTAGTCCCCCTGCCCAGTAAGCTGCACGCTGTGTCAGGGACCATGGGGCACGTGTATTCCCTGTTGTTAAGAAAACTCCATGTCCCCAATAGCCACTTACTTCTTGTTCACTTAATTTAATTTGGTCACCACCAGTAAGTGAAACTCTAAAGACATATTTCGTCTCTGATTCGCTAGAAAGTCGGGAGTATTCTTTCTTTAATTTAGCTAATTCAGTGGCTGTGTTGGGTGTTTGTTTGGTGGTTATATGGGGGTCATGAACCTCTGCATTTATATAACTAAATTCTGTTTTGACAAGAGGTCTCAAATTGGAGCAACAGAGTTCCCCACAATTTTGCATGTGTACTAATTCTTTCTGAGGGTATATCTGTTTAATGCTGTATGTCTCCTTTCCTCCTGTTTCCTTTGGTGAATCTACAAGTTTTGAATTTTTGCTCCGCTCTTCTGCAAGGGAAATCTCCAGCAAATATTTCTGATTTCTTTCCTGTTCTAATTGTTTTTGCAAAGCTTCTACCAAATCTTGCAGGGATTCTATTACTTCTCCCTCTCGATTTCTTTCCTGTTCCAATTGTTTTTGCAGGGATTCTATTTCTGCTCTCTCTTCACTTACCCGTTTAAAATGGGTTTCTATGGCTGCCGAAAGGCAGGCCCCCAAAACTGAGCAAAGAATGGTTTTATTTCTGCCCAGTTTATACTTAGCATCATGTTGCAAAGAATATATTCTATCTACAATGTTTTCACACTTAAACCAATTATCTTGTGCCCACTCTTCTCCGGCTGGAGAAGGTCTAGCACCATGCTTTGTTAGCAAAGCAAAAAGAATATCCTTATCTTTTGTACTAGAATTTTCACTCATTTTTTGTGAAGGGACAAAAACCACTCTCAGGGAGGTATTCTTAAAGTTACAAACAATGGCACAGCTAATACTGTGTTTCCCTTCGCTTCCCTGGAATGGGAGAGGAGACCCAGCTGCTTGGGAGGCACTTCTTCACAAAAAACGCCTGTTGTCTCCTCAACTACACCAAGCAGCTTAAAACACAGAGTCCCATCTTTTGCACAGTGAGATCGTTTCTGAAATATCCTGATGACAGGGAGTGCTTATTCGCCTGGGTGTATACAGTTTGCGGGAATTTTCCCTCGCCCCCCTTGCTTTCTAACAGCGCTCACCGAAGTGGCGTGCTAGGTGCGGCTGAGACGAGGGTCCTTCCCCTTCTACAAACTAAATAAAACCCGCAACTCCACAGTCTATCAAGATCCTGTCCGTGACGCCAATTTAAATGTCAGGGTCCGCAAACATATGCGGGGAACCTGATGGTTCGTTTTGGAGATCTCAAAGCGCAAAAGACACAACAGGGGACAAACCAGTTTGCTTAAACAAAAAATGCACTTTTATTTAGTGCCCACAATGCGATAGTAGGGAAAGAAAATAGAGAATAGTGAGAAAGATAGAGAAAGAGGGGAAGGGGGATTATAGCTACCACGTGGAGAGTCGGAGGTCCTCAAGACGTAGAGATGCCCATAGACGCGATCTTCTCCAGTGGGGTGATCACAAAGGGTGCACGGGATCCGCAGAGTCTTTATAGGGTGGTCAGGAAAAGGACCAAGGCGAGTGGAATGGAGCCAAAGAGGGCACTGGGCCAGTGCAGGCACCTGCGTCAAAGTTGGGTGCTCAGGAACAAGCAGCAAGCTGTACCCTTCTAGCACGGTCAGTATAACCAGCTCAGTCCACTGTAATGAGCTGCTATTGTTCTTGCATTCCATTCTTGTGGAGATGCGTATCAGTCCTCGGCAGGTGCCCCACCTCAGCCAGGCCAGGGGCTCTCCCCAGTCTCTCCGGGGGTCTTGGTCTTCAACCATCGGAGACAGTTGTGAGGCATAACACATCCTCGGACAGACTCTGACATCCTCCTAAGAAGTTTTGGGTTTAAACGATTATCTGTGTTTGGAAAACATCCTGACAGTGCAAATATTGAAAACTGGAACATTGAGTGGATGAGCCGATGACCCTGGCTCTCCCTGCTCCTCTCAGTGTCTCTCTCTGCACTCAGGAATGCTGCCCTGGTCCCTGGGGCTGGGAGGTGGCCGAGACAGGAGTGTGGATGGAAGGTTCACCTGCACGCCCCAGGCTGCACCAGTGTATTTTTGATAACTTTTCCTTGTTGTTCTCTTAAACAAGTTTTTCAGGTTAATGCTGAAGTGGTTTGGCTGTGGAAGGTGTGACTGCAGGGTTGTCTTTCTTTGGGTTTGTTTTGTATTGCCATTTTTTGATTGTTGGTTTTGGCTTGGTTATTTTTTTATGAGTGGGGGAGTTGCTTCTTCAACACCCCAACTCTTCCACACTGCCAGCCCTGCCTGTGGCACTGCCCTGTGTTGGGACACTCAAAGGAACTCTTCATTCCCAGGGGTTTTCAGGATGATTTGCTTTTCTGTAGGATCTGTGGAGTGGAAGGGATTTGGAGCAGCCATCGAATCCACCTCTCTGCCCTCGAGCAGGATCAATAACCCTTTGTCACTGGTGATGGATGCTTCTCTGTCCTGTTCTGCAAGAATTCCCAGTCCTTGTGGGCAGCTGTTCCAGCCTGCCCTGTGTGACAGGGATCAGGGTTGAGCAGCCCCACCAGTGCTCTGCCTCCAGCTCAGGATTTCAGATAACTTTTGCACCGTCTGGACAGATTTAAATGAGCAGGATCTTTGGAGTGATGGATGGAAACCCTTTTCCTGTAAATGTTTTGCTCTGAGGGTTTTGCTGCAAGTCTCTGGCTGCTGGCAGCATGCAGGGATGCAGGCTGGCATCCCCCCAGGGCTGGAGGGTCACCAGAGCTGCTGCTTTTGAAGAGTAGAGGTCTAAGAAACTTCTGTTTTTCTTTTAAAGCTGCTGAACATTGAGTTACACCCCTGCTCTGGATGCCAGGTCTGTTCCTCTCTGTCCAGCAGCCCGTCCCTGCAGGGACAGGGACATTTGGTGCCTGAGGCAGGGACGTGGATTGCTGAGGCTCTGAGTTCTGGGGTTTCATTCCCTGGAGCTCCTCTTTGGTCTGTGCAAGACACATCCAGCCTCTGGTTTTAAAACCCACACTCCTGTCCAGCGAGGGCACCTTGTCTTAGATCAGTAACCGTGCTGCTCTTCTTCCCAGCACACTCCACAGCATTTATCCTTGGATTTATGAATTTATTCTAGTCCCACTCCCATGAAACACGGGTGGGGCTGCTCCCTGAGGGAGCTTTTCCAAGGGCTTATCCAAGGATCACAGCGAAAGGCTGAACCACCAAGTTTCCAGTGCTCTGTCTGTAGCACAAAGTAGAGACTCCTTTTTTTTTTTTTTTTTTTTTTTTTTCTTCCTTTGTTCTGTGGGAAATTACTCTTGAGTGATGAAAGCCTGAGAGAAGGTCGGATGCTGAGGACAACAGCTGAGTCCTTGGGGAGTAAGAGGCCTTTTGTTTGGAGTAAGGGGTGGCTTTGAAATGTGGAGGAGCTTGTGCAGGACAGTGCTGCCCCTCCAAGGGCTCTTACCTGCACTGGAGCTCCCTCCTCTCCTTGGCACCCACCCAGGTGAGCCTCTCTGGGAACACACACGGCTGGATTTTCATCTCCCCATCATTCTTTCCCCTCAGGCCAAACTGTTTATTTTGCAGGGCTCTTCTCAAAGTGGGAGCATCGAATAAACTGGGCTTATTTTAGATTAGATGTGAACTCGGGCCAGCTGCAGGATAGGCACCACATCGAGGAGATGGAGCTGGGTGGAAGTTGTTTTCCTGCCTCCTGCAAGCTAAAAACAAACTGCTGGGGGATGCCTGTGCGTGGTGGGGGGAGTGAGCAAACTAAAGCTCAGTATTCAATAAACAAAGAGTGGAGAGGAGCTTTGTGAGCCCAAAGGTGTGGGCAGAAGGACTTTATTAGCTCCATTTGAAACATTTTGTCTCCCATTCTCGTTTAGCTGTGGAATCTAACTTCATTTTGGCTTTACATTTAAATTTTCAAAACAGGCCTGTCAAATTAGCAAAAGGAAATTTGATTAGAAAATGGCAGCAGGATTGAGGTCTTTGTTTCTCTCCGTTCGCGATTTGGCTCAGTGCTTGCTCTTAACCAGAAACACGTCATTGGAAAAGTGAGTTTTAGCTAGTCAACACTTCCCAACTGCGAGGAAAAAACCAGGGAGCAGAGATGGAAAATTCCTGCCACAAGCTCCCCAGTTGTTGCCCCTTGTCTGGGACCTGGAGACTCAGGCTGTGCCACCAGGGCTGAGGTGGCACTAGTGGTGACATGGGACTGGAGGGTCACAGAGGAGTGGGATGGCTTTGTGCCTTGCCCTGCTCTCTCCTGCAGCCTGCCCATCCCCATGTCTGGGTTCAGCTGTTTGAACTCCCTGAGGACATTGGGGGCTGAGCCCTGGAGCAGCTTCAGGAGCCTGGGTTAGTGGAGGGTGCTCAGACTGGGGGTGCTGGGCTGGTTTAGGGTGAGGTGCAGAGCTCTGCCCATTAATCTCAGCACTCTGATGTTCCAGGTATCTGACCCAGGCTGAGCTGGGTGGGAGCACATTCCAGGGGGAGAAGGATAGGGAAGGCAGATGAGCAGTAGAGTTAAACACTGGCTAATAACAGCCAGGGAAAGGACAGGGCTGGAGAGGTGGGAACTGCCATCCCAGTGCCCAGGAGAACTTCCAGGGAGCTTTTGGGGTTGGAGGAGCAGCTTTCCTTGCCCAGAGTTCTCTTGGAAGACTGGGAGCAGTAATGGGGTCTCAGAGTGGCTCTGGAGTGGCCATCCTCACCTGGTCCCTGCCTGCTGCCGGGGGTGCACCCGGGCTCTGCTCCACAGTTTCTCACAGATGCTGCAATTAGGCTAGAGACACAGCGTCAAAAACCTGACTGCAGCCCTGGTGTGTGCACGGGGAGGGGGTTATTGGCCTCTTATTATCCCTTTACCCAGATAGCCTGGCTAATCAGCTTTCAGATGGGGGACAATTAATTGGTTTCGATTGGAGCACCAGGCACATTTAATTGAAATGAATCCTTTCCCGCTTCCAAGCAGGCCCTTTCTCAGCTGCTGCTGGCTGGGCAGGGGGGGCTGCAGCCTTCCCACCACCACCCTCACTCATGGTGTGGTGCAGCTGAGCTGGGGGAAACAGCTGTGACAGCCATGCCTTGCAATCCTGGCTCCATCTGCAAGGGAACTCTTGTTTCTCCATCCATGAATCCCACTCAGATTCACTCCAGACCCTCTGCTCCCAGCTGGGATGGAGAGTGAGAGTTTCAGATTGTCTCAGTCCCTTGTAGGACATCAGGGAGCTTGGCAGGTCACCTTGGTGGCACCAGGTGGCATCACTGCCCTGCTGCCACCTCTGCTTTCCTCCTGTTCACTTGGATGTCCTGCATCCATGCAGGGCAAAAAAAAAAAAAAAAAAAAAAAAAAAAAAAAAAAAAAAATTTGAATTTCAGAAGGTTGGGGATGGGGACTGTCCCCAGAATGTGCAGAGCTTTTCAGACCTGGGGGTTCAAAGGGCCCTTTGGGAGGTGCAAACTCAGCTTTTCCCTTCCCAGCCCAGTGGCAGGACACCCTGTCCACTCTTCTCCCAGGAAAGAGTTTGCTGGTCTCACACCCTCCAAATAACAAGAAAAAAAAAATCCCAAATCTCTTGCATTCCCATACTTTTATATTCTCAATTGATACAGCAAGAGTGCTGGGTGAAAAAAAGGGAGCAGTTTCACCAGGATTTGCTGCAGAACAAAAGATTTCCATGGACTCGTGTGTGAGCAGTGAGTGTAGGAGCTGTACAGCAGGAAAACCCGTCCCCATGGGTTTGTTTTTCCACCGTGCTGAGCCCCGAGGTGGTTTGGAGGCATCACATGGAGAGCTGGGTGAGGGAACTCTCAGTTCTTGTCAGGGAGATGAAAAAGCCCTGGGAGATGAAAAAGCCCTGAAACACCAGATAAATTTTATCTGTGTGCAAGGTTCCAGTGAAGTTAATGGGAGTTAAGTGTTTGGTTAAGTGCTGTATTTAACTGGGCTCTTAAGAGCCTGCTGGGAATAGCTGTGGTATTTTGGGAGAGGAGGGTTATGGGGTTCCTGAGGTCTTGGATCTTTTCTTTAAATCAAAGCCTTGGCTCTCCCTGCTCTTTACGACATGGAGAGCAGCACAGTTCTCAGATTTCTTACCAAATCATAAATGAAAATTGATAAAAATTAAGATTTGGCTTGCTTTTTCTCTTTGGTGTGTGATGCCTGAGGAACCAGTGGAGGCTTTTCTCAGGGCTGTGGTGTGTAACTTCTGTAGTGTGGCTTATGATGCCAGAATTCCAAGGTACCTTCAGATGCCAAATGCCCACAGAGACTTTATCCCTGATATTGTGTTTGAATACTCTCCCCCTCCTGCTGAAAAGCTGTGCTTTGTGTTCATTCAGCTGTTGATATTCATTATGCTGTAATGTTTGCAACTTTAAATATGGGTAAGGCAGGGTTTGTTTTTTTTTGTGGCTTGTCATCTTTTGGTTTTGGTTTGGGTTTTTTACACAATAGGCTGGATTGTTCCCAAAAATAAAAAGAAAAACCCAGAAAACCACAGCCAACAAAACAAGCTCTTTTCCTTCACGTCTGTGTGTACAATAGCACCTTCCCATCATCTCTTGGCTCCAAAAATTGTTTGAGAAGTCCATGAATAAACGCTAAACCCCTTTTCCAGTCTCTGCCATCTTCACTGTGGGTAGAGCAGCAGCACAACCAGTGCAGAAGAGACTTGGCCCATCAACAGGGTTTGGAGGTGTTTGGCTCTCTGAGAAATCCCTGTACCTGTGGTGAATTTTTGCACCTCTGCCACGTTTTCCATATTGTTCTTCTGAGCTTGTTTCTCGGCCAGCTCTGCTCTTCAGATACCATATAAACAAGTTTTTCCTTTGGGTCCAGATTTCAGACAGAGAAAAGGAGCTTTGCTTGGAAGAAAAGGAGCGGATTCACACCGGGTGGTAAGGAAGGTGTTTATTTGTGACTGTGAGTCCCGATTTGGGCTCTTACTTGCCCTTATGGACAGGGGCGTTACTAATGGAAATAAGGAGGAGTGACTTAGGTAAAGAGGGGATTGGCATTGCTATTTTGGAGCAAAAGGGGTGTGGGGATACCTGAAGCCTTGGCTGAACCATCTGGCTTTGCCAGGGCCATCAAGTACCAGGGGGTCCATAGATAAGATACAACAGAAGGTACAATAGACTGGGACAGGCTATTGAGGGGGTACAGTGGGGAGGGAGAGGCCTATCATATGGATAACATCAGGGATTAAGGAAAGGGGTGGGAATAGGAATGAACCATTACAGGAACTTAATAACAAAAAAATCATACAGAACTTTAGAAAACCCAAAATGCACACTGCAACATTCTGGCCAAGGGGCCAAGGTCTGGCAGCCCCAGAAGTGTTCTGGTTAATTGAGCAGAGTGGGTTTTGTACCATGTCCCCTCTCTGGGGCTCGGGAGCTGGAGGCACGATGTGAATCGTGTTCAGTGTGATGTGTTCCCTCACCCGGAGATGTGCATCTCTTATTAGATTAATCTTTTTTTTCTCTAATATATGCAGAATATACAGTGGGAGCAGCATTAATTCGCACTAATGGTTGTGAGATCCACTGAGAATTAACTGCATTTTTTGCAAATTAGTGAGGAAGCGGATAAACACAATTATTAAAAAAAACAAAAAACAAGCAAAGGTACTTTTGCAACAGCAGTACGTGTTTGTCATTTATCTGACAAGTGTTCTTTACTTTTAATTATATTTCATTACTTGCTAGCAAACGCTGTGCTGGCGGATATTGTAATAATCCTCCTAATTTGAGACCTTGCTTTAGCATTTGCTAAATCTTTGTTTGGAAGGGGTTGGGTAGGTCAGGGATCCTGCAGTGCCTGTGACTTTGGGAGGTCCCATGGACAAGTGCTTTCCATCCCTGGAGGTGTTACTGATGAATTTGGTGAAACCAGACTTAAACTGAACCTTGGCGGACTTCATTGCTTTTCCCTCTCAGCTGGGAAGGTGTTAGGGCCACACACAGTCAGTTTGGGTGGATTCCCATCCGCCCTTTCCCTGGCAGGAGCTGCCTTTGCTGGGATGTGACTGTGGCATGGAGATGCTCCTCACCTGGGTTGGGTTCCCCTGGACAATCAGGGTTTGGGGTCTGTGCTGAAGATGGTGAGGGAGGGACATTGTGGCCCTGAGGGACTTTGCCTGAGCCCCTTGTTTCACTGACAGGTGCTTTTTGTGTTGCCACAGCCTTGGACACTCTCAGCCTGCAGCATGTGGTTGTTCTGGCCTGTGTAACCTCACCTGGACTGGGAGACACTTACTGTGGATGAGGTGGCCTCTTTTATCTAAAATCCAGGCCGCTTTTCCTTAATTCAAGTGAATTTTCCCTTCTTTTTGTAGTATGGATAACACACAGCTGAGGCGTGGGGTGGGAATGAGCTGAGTGGGATGAACACATGCAGGGATCTCTTGTGGGGCAGGGATGGGGCTCTGCAACTCAAACTCCTTGGGAGGGAAGGAAAATCTTTTGGTTTTGTCTCAGCTTTGCGCTCCCAGGCTGTTCACATTAGGGAAACATGAGCACAAGCGCAGGAGACCTTATGAATTTTAAAATCCTCCCTCTCTGAGGGCAGGCTCCGGGTTAGCAGGTCAGCCCATTCAGGTGAACCGTTTAGCGCGCATTAAAATCACAATTTATGCAATCTGCGCCCCGGCTTTAAAAAGAGCCAGCAATCAGGTGCTTAATAAAATCACCTCCAGCCCTCCTCTTTCAGCTCGCTGCAAATAAATGCCTTTTTTTTACATAATAAAAATGGATTAGGAGTCATTTTGAATTGTTATCCTAGCGAGATGTGCGGTTCAGGACACGCAGGCATGTTGGCTGTGATTGAGGGTTGTGTGTTTTGGTGCTTGCACACAGCCGGTGCCTGGGAGACCTTTCAAATAAACATTTACTGGAACATCACATTGCATGTCTGAGCAGCACAGAAAGGCTGATTGGCAGGTTCACTCCTTCTTTTGTTTCCCGTCTTGGATGAAACAGGAAAACAAAACTGAGCGTGGCTTTAAAAAAAAAAAATAAATTATATGAAAATGTGACTTGTCTGACTTGTTTTTGTTTTGTTTTGTTTTTTTTTTTTTTTTTTTTTTTTTTTTTTTTTTTTTTTTTTTTTTTTGTTTAACTTGGAAGAGTCAGAGATTTTAAAGTTATGGTTCCCACAGCAACTGTAACTCTCATTGCTTGTGTGTGTGTGTTGTACTTTGCAGGACTGTGGTACACTATGAAATTTATGTCCTGTGTGTGGATGTGCAGCATGGTAAGAGGATCTGCATGGTCTGGATGGGCCCATCCTGTGGGAATCCTTCCTCTTAACCCCCTGGGCCACATCCTGTGCTCCTTGCACCCATTCAGAGAGGTGGTCCAGGGGTGCTGTCACCTCTGGGAAGAATCAGTGACACATTTGTGATAACAACACCCCCAGAAGGCAGTGCCCCAATCCTATCTGTGGCTTTGTGAGGTGGTGAGCTGTGGAAAGAAGGGGAAAAAAGAGATGTAATACAGTTTTCTCTGGGCTGTAATTCAAGGAGCTGTCCCTGCTCAGCAAAGCACTGAGGCGTGTGCTGTAGGCTCATGGACTGTAATAGGAATTAAACACATTTTTAAAGTTGAGTGTGTGGTTAGGCACCTTGGTGAAGCTGTGCTTGAACGGGGATTTGAAATGTACAGGGAGAAAATGTGTTTTTAGGAGATTTGCCCTGTGTATCATCACTGTCTCTATAAGAGAGAGGTGGGGTTTGGTGGTCTGGAGATCAGGACTGGATCCAGATGTCTTTGGAGTACATATATGTCTATATTTTAATCCTGGTGTTTGTGTCTTCCTCTCTGGCCTTCATGCTGGCTTGCTCTCTGTCCTTGGGCCCATCCCCACACCCTGCCTCAGTTTCCCTGCCTGGTGCTCACTCATCCAAGGGCTCATCACTGGCCCTGCAGCACGTGGGGCTTTGGGCTGGCAGGGCTGGCTGTGATTTGTGGATGGGGATGGGCTCTGCCTGACATCTCTTTGCATCCAGGGTCTGGTAGTGTTTTGTGTGTCTGGGCTGCCTGGGAGGGGATGAAGTGTCCCAGATGAAAGATAAGATGCTGTGGAGCTGAACTATAGGAAAGCCAAATTTGGGGTGAATAGAATTCAAGAAACCACCATGGGATCATCTGCTGTGCCCTCAGAGCTGCACGGAGTGCAAGAATGCCCTGAAGCCTCTATTTCTCATTTGAAATAAAGTATGACTTTTCAAAAAGCATCCAGGCTTGATTTAAAAAAAAAAAAAAAAAAAAAATTAAAATTGACAGTGATGGATAATCCACTACACCCCTTGGTAAATTTGTCCTAGTGTTTAATTACCTTTACAGCCAAAAAGGAAAGAAAGGAAAAGTACACAGCGTGAAGAGCCCCGAGGGTTGTGTGGTTATTGCTGGTACCCGATTGCTCACCTCAATTCACCTGCTGGGATGGTGCAGGGGATGTGATGCTCCAGCACTGGGGGCTGGTTCAGCCCAGGAAGTGACAGGGTGTCCCCGAGCTGTCCTGGGGGACTGTCCCTGGAGTGATGTCCAGGGCTGTGAGAGCCCTGCTCCATCCACCAGCAGCTCAGGAGCCACGGGGCTGGTTGCCAGCACAAGGTTGGACAATAAATGGCCTCAAGTTAGGAAAGAAAGAGGGATATTCTTGCCTGAGGACAAAAACTTGCATTGGTGTTGGGAGGACGGGGCTCAGGTCAGCAGAGACTTGAGTGCTGTGCTGTCAAAGTGGGGTTTGCTTTGACCTGCACAAGGGATGCTGTGGTGTCAGAGGTCTGCAGTGGTGTCAGAGGTCTGCCCAGCCCAAACCATCCCCTCAGGCCTGGCATTTTCTTCTGTCACTTTCAGCCCTTTTGGGCTGGTGGCTGGAAGACTGTCAGGGCTTGATTTGTGAACAGCTGGGCTCTGTCACTGTGTGACTGTGAGGCTGCAGGGATGGGGGATTCCAGCAAGGGATCACACCACATCCCACCACTGTGGGGAGCAGAGCTGGAAAGGCCAGAGGCTGTTGCAATAAAGTTTACTGGACCCTGAGGAGCACTGGGACCCCCTTGTCTTTCACTGGCTTGGTAGGGCAGGGTGGGGGTTGTGTTTAAAGCAGTGACACATCCTCCTGCTGCCCAGAAATTGTTCAGCCCCTCAGAGATTCCTAGAGAGTGATGGGCCTCCAATCCAACAGCTTGGCAACCTTCATAATTTTTGTGAGGGTTCAATCTCTTGGGCTTCAGGGTGGCCTCTCCCATTGATTTTCCTTCAAATGAGTCCCAGCCTTGCGGCTCTCCAGCTTCAGCTGAGCTTTGCTCTGGTGCTACAAGCCCTGCAGTTCTTTCCACATGTGAGTTGTTCCCACCATCCCTCATCTCCCCATCTCCCTTCTCCCATTCCTTCTCCTCTCCTGTGGGTCTTGGCAACACTCTGGTGCTGGTGGCTCCTGCTCGGCCGGCCCAGGGCAGCGGGAGCATGGCAGGAAGGACATTACGTGGGAGAATATGCATGTTCACAGCTCAGAGGATTAAAGGCCCGTGTTCTTATCACTGCAGAACAGAGTATTATAAATCCAGCCTTAGAATACCAAATCCCCGCGCGGCTCGGCCATTGTTTGGGAATATTAAAAAGCTCGGAGACAGAAATAATCAGTTTCCGAATGACACGTTGTCAAATAAAACATTTCTCATATTATCCCTCCTTTCCCCTTTCTCTCTCCCGCTCCCTCAGTTGGATAATTTAACACGAAAAATAGATTAAAATGAGGCTGGCTTGAAAGCCTCCTAAGTTTGACTCCTTTTTTTTTTTTTTTTTTTTTTTTTCCTTTTTCCCCAAAGCTCTCCTGGCATATGTGGTGTGGTTAAACAAGGAGCTGCTGATGCAGGGTCAGGGACAAAAGGAGCACATTGGAATTGAGCTGCCTGTGGATGAGCCCGTGGTGCTCACCCAAGGGGCTGGCACAGGCACCCCCAGCCTTTCCCAGGCAGAGAGGGGCTGTTGTCCCAGTGACTGGGAGAGCAGAGATCTCTGCCTCATCCCCAAAGGATGTGGGAGTTGTGGCTGGGCTGGGAGCCCTTGGCTTCCCTGAGCCAGCCCTGCCATTCCTGAGTCAGAGGGGGAATGGCACATCAGTAACCTCTGTGCCTTTATGCCTTCTTGTAGGTTCTCCCAAGCAGAGATCTTTATTTAATATGCCAACAGGTTTATTTTCTCCAGGACATTTCTCAGGGGCAGATATAAAGTGAGCCCAGCCAGGAAGATCCACACTCCCAGGCCTGCCATGGGTGCCTGTCCCCCTTCCTTGGGTCCAGCTGGCACAGCTGCTCCTCCTGCAAGGCTTTTTCAGTCTCTCTGACCTTTTCTGAGCATCTTGGATGTCTCTGGTTTTGCTTTTACGTGGAGAGTGAGTGCCTGTGTGCCCTTGGGTGGAGTGCTCTGCCCTGCAGCCCCTTTCCAGCAGCAGAGTGCACAAAGGTGTGAGTGATATCCAGCTGGGCAGCTCAGGGATTTGGTGGTGAAGGCCTTGGAAAAGATTTCTGCCAGCAGCCACATCCAGGAGTGTTGTTCTGAAGCCCTTCTGGACCAAAAGAACCCTCCTCTCTTTGCTGTAAGGATGCTGGCACATGAGCCAGACCTGGTTTTGCAGTGGGGTTTGTTGTGCTGAAGTTTGTGGCCTTGCTGTGTTCCTGTCACCTGGCTTGGCCTCCCTTCTGGTGTGCCATGGTTTCTCTCCTGCAAACTGGATTTCTGAGGAAATGCCAGAGGGTGTGGGTGGCTCAGGTCAGGGGACTCCTGTGATGCTCTGAGGTGTCCATGTATCAAGCACTGTGCAAATCCAAGGAAATCCATGTCTACTCTCCCAGGCTGAGGTGTCTGTGCTGGTTCTTGTTTCTGAGCATGGAAAGTCATGATGGGTCTTCATCCCTCTGGTCCTTGAAGTGCCCTGGTAGTGCAGAGCATAAACCTGGGCAGCTCACCAAGCCCTGCCCCTCTGCCATGCAGGGATCCCTGAGCATCCCCTGGACAGTGACACACCTTTCCTGATGGTGCAAATTGGGGAACTCAAACTGAGCAGTGTCCTGAACCCCTGAGTCCTGTATCTGTTAGGAACAATTTGTGGGAGAGGAGGGGATCCTGATGTGGGGGATGCTGGGCTGGGCCCCTCCTGTGGCAGATTGTGAGGCAGGGAAATGTCTCTCCTCTGCTCCAGCTCCTGAGGCCTCTCCTGAAGCCACTCATCCTGTGAGCTGTGGCACTAGATGGACACAAAGTGAAGGACACTCATGCAGTCAGTTGTCAGAGCAAAAAGAGGGAAAGGTTTAATTTTTACTTGGGTTTATGTAGATTTTGGACAATGACCAGGGATTGGACAAATGAGGTTGACACCTCTCCAACCACACTGGTCAAACTAGAAGTCCATCAGTTGTCCCTCCTCCAGAGAGGAATGCAAACAGGAAGAACAGTTTCCAAAACATCACTTCTGTTTACCTAAAAGTCCTTGAGAAACTCCACTACAAAAATGCAAACATCAGAAGGCTGAAAAATATCAGGGCAACATGAGCTGCACTTTCCAGTGCCACCTCCTTACAGCTGCTCCTGTTTTGGAGTCAGAGCCATGCTCTGGGTGATTCCTGGTGCTTGGTGTGGAATGCAGAGAGAATATTTTCACGCCTCTGCTTTGCTGTAGAGCTGGTGCAGCTCTGGGCTGTGGCATCCCAGGTGCCCAAGTAACGCCTGCCCTGCCCTGGCTGTTCCTGTCATGCTGCAAAGCCCTGGTCACTCGTGCTGCTCCTGATTTACATGCCCTGCCTTGCTTGTCTGCCACGGGATAGAATTGCTCTGATGCTGCAGAGATTAAGAGGCTGGGAGCTGGCACAGGCACAGCTCTTGTGTGTGTAGGGATGAATTTAACTTCCAGAGCAGCCAGAGGCAGGGCTGGCTCCCTTTGGTACTCCCTAGCCAGGCTCTCTTGAGAGGATGTGCTACTTCCATGTACATACAGATATTTGGAAGGTTTATTTATTTTTGTTAAAGATTTTTATTTTTAATGTTAAAATTGTTGAGAGCTGTATTGAATAAAATTGGGAGGAGGGGAAAGACAAGAGCTTAGTAGAGAAGGTCTGGGTCTGGAATATGTTGTGCTGTGCCCCCAGGTGTGCAGTTGATCTTGAAACCACAGGGAAATCAGACCAGAAATGCTGGAGCTGGGGTAATCATGCCTTGGGGTAACGATGCCTTGGGAACATTGCCTGTGAGGGGCCATTTGTTGCACCATCATTTTTGGGAAATGTGTGTCTCTGCTAAGGCTTTATTGCTCCTGGGTAATGGTTGGGTTGTTTTGATGAGTTTTTTTTTCTCCTGAGTGGTGGGATGTGATCATCCCCATTCCCCATGCACAGGAGGCCTGGGGGCCCCAAGGAGTGAGAAGGAAAGAAAAAGTCCTGGGAGAATAGTGGGAGCTGAGCTGGGGGTGTCACTGTGCCATTGCCAGCTGAAGGCACCTCTGGCATCCTCATCCACCTGTCCATGACCTCACACCTGAGCAGTGGGTGCTCCATGAATCCACCTGTGTGTGGTTCAGAGGGTGTTGATGGATGGCTGCTCTGGGGGTTCACTCAGAGGGTGGTGAAGGACTGGAACAGATTGTCCAGAGAAAGTTGTGGGTGGAAGTGTTCGAGTTTGGATGGGATGAGAAGCAACCTAGCTCAGGTGGAAGAGGATGGAACAAGATGGGCTTTAACCTCTCATCCACCCATCAATCTGTGTTTCTCTGGACACTGCAGCACCCCATCACCCCTCCCTGCTCCCTCTGCCCTCCTGACACCTCCCATTTCTCTCCCTGCAGGGCGGGCTGATCGCGCTGCTGCTGCTGCTGCTGGTGTTCATGGTGGCCCTGTACGCCCAGCGCCGCTGGCACAAGCGCCGCCGCATCCCGCAGAAGAGCGCCAGCACCGAGGCCACCCACGAGATCCACTACATCCCCTCGGTGCTGCTGGGCCCCCAGGCCCGGGAGAGCTTCCGAAACTCGCGCCTGCAGGCCCACCACAACTCTGTCATCGGGGTGCCCATCCGAGAGACCCCCATCCTGGATGACTACGAGGATGAGGAGGAGGAGGAGACGCCGCGGAGGGCAGAGCCCGGTGCCAGGGAGGATGAATTTGGCAGCCAAGTGACCAGGACTCTGGAGAGCCTGGGCAGGGGCGGGGAGGAGAAACCTGACTACGAGAAGAAAGGTTTGTGGCTTTTCCTCTCTCTCTCTCTCTCTCTCCTCTGCTGGGGAGCGGCGTGTTCCCCGGGGTATTTCGGCTAACGCACACTTGATTGCGTGCGTTTCCAAAGTCTGTCTCTCAGAAGCTGTTACACCCACCTCTGCTTATTGAAACGTTATTATGAGCCATTTAATATTGTTCACCTGCAATGCACAGTAAAATGCATTTGAATAAACAAAAGCAAAGCACGTTAGTGCTGTGAGTGACTCCAGCAGGAGCAAGGAAGGGATGTTCTGGCTTGCTCTGTGCAGGGAAGGGGTCGTGGGGTGGTGCTGAACTATCCTTCCCTCCTTGTGTGGTCTTCCCAGACAAAGTAACAAGGATGAGGACAGGGACTTCTTTTGGCTCCATGGAGGAGCCAGGGGTAGCCTAGGTGGTGCAGTGTGTCTGGAAAGCAGCTCCCTGCCCTTGTGATGCTCATAAGTGGTGGCTGGGGTTGTGTTTCTTCCACCCTTAAAATACTCCTTCCCCTTTCAAACAAGGCTGTGATCATGGTGATGGGTATTGTGGCTCAAACAGATTTGGAGGTGCCCAGGGATCAATGTGCCATCCTGGAGTGCTGCTCTGAGCATCCCTCTTGGCATCCCTTGGAGTGTCTGGCTGTTACCAGCCCATGAGGGTAAGAGATGTTTCCTCAACCCTCTGCTCAGTGAGAATGAACAAATGAAAGCCTTCATACATTGTAACCGAGCTACCTTCTTTCTTCTTTCATATTCTCTTCTTTGTTTTGCTTTTCTATAAATTATTTAGAGTTGTGTGAGTGGGGAAGACAGCAGTAACTGCATTTCAGTGCTCTTCAAAACAAAATAGGAAACGAGATCCAGAGCAGAATATTAAACTAACAAAGGGCTTCAGGAACTGGCAGTAACAAACACAGACTGAACTCCCTGCCCCAAGCTGGAAGTTGCCTGTAGGATACCTGGGCTGGGAGAGATGTTCCCAAATGCTCCCACCAGCTCTGCTTGTGATGCTGTCAGTCTTTGAGCCTTGGATCGAGGTTTGTGCCTTGCCTAGTCTGATCCTTCCAGACTGTGCCAGTTCACCATATGTTTCCTCCCAGATGGGCACTTTTCCCTCTTGGATGAGGCTCTGCTCAAGGAGCCAAGCTATGGTTTGTGCTACTTACTCTTCTCTGCTGAAGCTGCTTAGAGCCTGGCTTGCCCAGGATGAGGTGGTTGTGGTTCAGATCCAGGGTTTCTAGACTGCAGCTATAAATATATGTGCTGTGGGCTTTCCACTCTGACCTGGTGGCACATCCAGGGGAAATGTGGTGATTCAGACATGCTTTTCCCCAGTGCTTTGGCCTGCACATGAGCAGTGGTCACAGCTGGATTCCTGTGGGGATGGGACATGTGGGGTGGAGAAGCTGCAGCTGGTGTGAGCCGACACCAGGTACCTGGAGATCCCCAGGGACTGGAAGCCATTTCTGCTCAGGCATGGCTTTGCAGCAGGATTGAAGGTGGGTGCATTAAGGGACAGGCAGCTGGAGTGTGGCTGCAGTGCCACAATGAGATCAGCCTTCCCTTGGTGCCCGGCTGGCACTGCCAGGTCTCATTGTGGGCACTGGGGATGGATGTGGATGTGCCTGCCTCCCAGGGAACCCACCAGCTCCCAAGGGAAAAGCTCTCCTGGCTGCTCCTGCTGTGCTGCCTTGTGATAAGACATCAGCTGGGACTTGTCAGCGGGCTCCAAGCGGTATCATCGCAGGGCTGTCAGCAGAGGCTCTTTCAAGTGTCACTTCCCAGCATTAATTACCAGGGATGGCAATTCCAGTGGAGATGGAGCAGTTCTGCTCACCCTGCACCTGCCTGTGCTGCAGCTTCCCCCCTGTGCTGGGCCCTGATGGAGTTGCAGGTGCTGGGTTGTGCCCTTCCCATCACCGGGGATTTGCTTGGTGTCTGTTGGGTCAATTCTCTTTTCTATGAGGAAGACTTTGGGGTTTTTATTATTCACCACTCCTGGATGTATCTGGTCCTGGAATCAGGCAGGGAATTGCTCCGGATGGCTCTGCTCCCTCCAGTCCCTGCCCAGGAGGCCTGAGCAGCACAAATATTTTGCAGATCACGGCTCAGCGAGCCAAACTTTCCTCCCCAGCTCAGGCAGCAATGTGGATGGGAGGGATGCTCCCGTGTGGTGCCAGAGCATCTGAAGTGAATCCCAGCACAAACAAAACGCAGGAGTCATGTGCTGAATAATGACATCTAGCAACAAGCGTGTCTGAGTGATAAAGTTAATGAAATTACAGGTTCTGACCTGATACCAGGCTCTGCTGTGGGGAGATAAACAGCAGGGCAAAGATGAGATGTTTATTTCTCCCTAGCTGCAGTTGTAATCTGGATGCGCTGTGCAGAGCCATTAACGTTATTACTGTTATGCAAAATCATTTTTGACTTGGGGGAAAAAAAAAAAAAAAGGAGCAGAGAAAGAAAAATCTCCCAACTGCCTAGAAAATGTAAAGCTGACAAAATTAGAATTGCAGCAGGAGCACAAGCTGACCTGGTGACATTGCACAGAGCCCAGATGAATTTAGACAGAAGAAAATCCGAGGCAGTTTAGGAAAAAAAGTAGTCTTTTTTTTTTTTTTTTTTTTTTTTTTTTTTTTTTTTAATAATAAAATGAAATGGAGCAAGGCAGGAGGCAATAGCCAGGCTGTCCTAATTATCCAGAAGGATCCCTTGAGCTGGGGTGGAGAGGGGACTTCTCTGCCTCTCGTGGGTTTGGGTTCTCTTTGGCAGTTAAAAGGTCTCTAGGGATTTGTGGGTGTGTGTGGTGCCAAGTGAGGTCTGCTGGTGTGGGGTGCAGTTTCTGGGGTCTTGGTCTTTGCTGGGGAGACCCTCCCTGTCTGAGCTCTGCTGTGCACATGGGGTTCAGTGATTATGGGAACTGGGGTAGATTTGTGCAGGTGTTGTCACTTCCTCACCACCTCTGTCCTCACCTCACTGTGGAGTGTCCAGTCCATGCTCCTCCTGAGTTCTGCTCTCCTGCTTTTCCCAAGCAGATGGTCTCAAGCTCCATCCCTGTGGGAATTCCTCACTTGCTTTTCTCTTTTAATGTACTCTCATTCTCAGTGACACAGCTTCAGCTACAGCAGCAGGAGCCCTTTGCTTTTGTCCACCAAGTCCTGTTTGAGGGGCTTTGTGCCCCAGTGCATTGCAGGTGGCACTGCTGCATCCCTGTCTGGGATGCACTGGACACACAGTGATGGAGTTGGTAAATGAAGGTAAAGTCCAACCTCAGTATGGGATTGCCCACAAGTTCCTCAGAAAGATTTTGCCAAACCAAGTCTCCTGAGGATCAGCGAGAAACAGAACTTCTGCCTGGTGAAAACTGAGGAGAAAGCAGACTTGAAAATTGACTATCTGCAATTCCACTCCTGCAACAAAGAACCCATCTTTATTTCTCAGTTTCTTTCATGTTTGAAAAAAGAACATTTCAAGCAGGTCTTTGTGCTGGCTTCACAGGCTCTGCAGTCTGGGTATGGCCTCCAAGTCTAGACAGGAGACAGGACTTATTACTGATGGTTCCAATGATTAATACCATGGGCATATCAAAGGTGTGGTTGTGCACTCATCTCGAATTCCTCTCCTGGACTCACTTCTCCCCTGCTGTGTTGGCTCAGGTAAACTTCTGAAGTTTCTCTTACTTAATCCATGGATGCTTTTCTCAGTAGTGGTAGTGAGATGCTTCTGAGCATTCCTAAAAGATGGTCTGGCTCCTAGAGTGCACCTGGAGGTATGGATCCAGCTCCACTCTCCCACTGGCTGCTCTGGTAACCCTGGTCATGTCATTTAATAGTCCAGTTCTTATCTAGGGGTTGGAGAGGGAGCCAAGCCAGACAGCAGGCAGGGCAGCATGAGGAAATAATGATAACTGCTGATGTCAGGGCTCGTGGTCTCCCCGCCCTCCCAGCCAAGCTGCTCTGGGTGCTGCAGTCCAGGGGAACTGTGGGAGAAGGGATTTAGGCAGAGGAGACAATGGCTTTGAGGTAACAGCAAAAAGCAGGGGAAGGGTCCTGATGATGCCAAGAGGGAGCTTCCTCTGCCCCCCATCAGCACTGGAGTAGCCGTTCTGGGGGCCACATCTCAGTATTGTTTTCCCTCCCAGTGGAGACAGCTCTGGGAAGAGGTAAGACAGTGCTCTGGCTGGAGGGCAGGATGTTGGGGCTGTGGAAAGGGACATTTTGGAGGTTGAGCTGTGCAAGAAGAGGGCAGGTAGTTAATCTGTTCCCTAGAGCTGCCATCCATTACAAATACCTGAGCTCTGCAGCGTATTGGAGATGAGATTTAGAGATGGGTGTGAGTTTGGGGTGACACCCTCACAATGTACAGGTGATGGTGCTGCTCTCCACACTGGAGAAGGGAGAGCACTCAGGCAACAGGAACTGGATGTCTGCCCTGATAAGGATGTCCCTGAAGTGACAGCCTGGTGTCCCTGCAGGGACACTGGTGCCTGGCTGTGCCACCCCTGGTGCCCCTCCTGGGGCTGGGAGCCACTGTCTGCTGTTGGCTCGGGGAGTCAGATGCAGTTCCACCCTGATTCCCAGCATTAACCAGAGGCTTTCTGAGCATTTAATAAATAAAGTGATGGCTTAACGTTTTCTGGGGCTGGAGAGTAAAATGGGACACATCAGGGCAGCATCTGATGTGTCTTGGGGCTCTTCTTTCCAGTGACCTGATGGGATCGTGACCCTCTTTGTACGTGATCAGCTTTTCCCAGCTCTAATCCCAGCCAAGTCTTTCCGTAATTTATAGGGAACTTTGAAAATGTATATTCTCATAGCCTGCCAGTGAAAAGTGGGGTTTTTTTTTGCAGTTCTCCAGTCCTGTCTGAAAAAAAAGCTTCAAGTTTCAGCTTTAAAGATATGAAGGGAAAAAAAAAAAAATGGGGCTCAACAGGGCAGGATTTGGCTCCTAATTCAGGGAAGCACTTCCAGACATGCTTAGGTAGTGTCTCTAGTTAATAGAGACGTTTAAGATGTTTTCAAGCCCAGCATGCTCAATTGTAACTGAATTGAATGCATTAAGGAGGGGAACGAGAGCCCCAGTCACAGAGGTTACACCAGATGTGCCATTGGGTCTTTGGCTCTGTGGTGATGCAAGCTCAGGCTTCAGTGTGGGTTTGAAAATGTCCTGGCCTGCCAGGGAAAAGCTGTGCTTTGCAGAGATAAACACAGTCATAATTAATATATCAATATATTAATACATTAACTGCCTTTGGAGATCTCAGTGGAGAGGAGCCAGGCTGGAGCTTTAGGTTTGTTTTAAACATCCCATTGAAATGGTTACCTCCACCCCAAATCTGGGTTGTCCCCACAGTGTGGGGGGAGGGAATGGTGCTGCTGTGGGACAAGGTCCCCCTCCCTCACACCCCCAAGAAAGTGGATCAAAGCAGCATCACAGATGTGTGGGAGCACGCTCAGGTCATCTCCCCCACAGGATCCATATCCAACATACTCCTGCCTCTAGGAAAGGCTGAGAAGGGACAGAAAAGCTCCTGGGGTTTGGGGGTTTCCTCTGGTCCTGCAGCCCCCAGCTCATGAGATTTGTGGCCCATGCTTTAATGACTAATTAAGGTTTAAACACCTCAGGTCAGCCAGGGTTCTTCCAGGCCCATGGCAGCTGTTGCTGTGGAGAAGAGGCTGGTGGCGTGGGCTCCTGATAAGTTTTACTGGTTTTCTCCCCTCTCTTTGCTACAACCTGCTCATTAATTTTGTGAGACAGAGGAGGGAAGGAACAGTTGGAAAAGCGGCTTTGAATGGTGCCACAGGGACTGGAACAGAAACAGGGTGGTTTATTATGCCAGCATTTTGCTGAGCATCCTGAAGAGGTGCTGGATTTGTGAAGAGCTGCTGCTTTGCAAGGCTTGGACTGGTCTCACCCTCACATTCCACAACATCCCAAGTTGAAGAAATACCCTTGGTTTTCCCCTCTTCCAGCCACAGCTGGGTGACTTCTGGCTCCTCAAGTCAACAGCAGCTCTTGAATGAGGATTTTACTGGAGTTTTGTGGGGCTGCAGATGCCCAGTGGGGATGTCATGGCAGTTTCATGTGCAGGAGTCCTGATTCCCCAGGTGTCCAAAGTGTTTTCCATCCAGGCGAAATCACAAGCTCACAGAAGATAAGCTGTGAAGTGTTGGCTGTCCAAGGAAAACAAGCCATCAGGAACTATATTTATATAAATGCCAGGCACACATTGTTCATCACTTTGTGCATCACTATGAATGTTTGATAAAGCACTACATTATTTAAAGGTGTAGCTGGGCTGTGGGACAGTTGTTGACCAGGATTAGCTTCAAAATGACTTTTTTTTTCCTCTCTTTTATTTTTTTCTTCCCCTGATGGAAAATCTAAAAAAAAAAAAATAATATGATGGTTGTTTACTTGCCTTGGGGGATCTCAGGTGTCCTTGCCTCTGCAGACTTTCTTGGCTGGGTTGCATCTTGTGTGCAATGCAGAGGACCTGGGAGAGCATCAGCTCTGACTGGAGCTGTCACAGAATCCTGGAATGGTTTGGGTTGAAAGGAAACTAGAAAACCATCTGCTTCCAACTCCCTGCCATGGGCAGGGACATCTTCCACTAGACCAGGTTGCTCCAGGCTCTGTCCAATCTCGCCATGGACGCTTCCAGGGGTGGTGCTTCCATGGTATCAGCATGGAGTGAAAACCTGCCACTGGTTTCTGAAGTCAGACTGATCAGAAGAGGTTGTGGGATGAAGGAGAACAATCCCACAATGTTCCCCATTTCTGCTGGAAGTATATAGCTGCTGGTTAGGACTCAGCCCTTGGGATGTGCGGCTCAGAGCCTCTGGATCTGTCACCTGAGCAAGTGATGGGTTTGTCTCAGACCACAATACTCAGCCCTTTTTTTCCTTGGCTTTTAGTGGCATTGTAGCTCCACCAGTCGGCATGTGGAGATTTTTCCCCATCATTTCATCCCAGACTTGTGTTTTTTTATGGGGAAGGGAGCAGGGAGGGCAGCTGCAGCACCAACTCTTCACTCTGTTTGCGTGTCCTCTTCCCATCGGTTGTGTTTTACCTGGCTACAGCACCGAGACAGTTTTGTCAGCTTGCTCCTAAGGAAGATGGATTGAGGCTAGGCACCTGTGCTCATACTGGGTCTGCAGGCACCTTCCAGCCCCATTTATCATTAGGCACTGACCTCCCTGAAGGACCAGTGGGAGAGGAAACTTATTAACAAGGTGCTTCAAATCAATCCTTTCTGACGGCCCCGTTGAGTTACGGCGTTTGCTGCAGTTCTCCCACTGGGTCCTGTGAGTGTGGCAGTGCTCAGCCTCTCTTCTTTACCTATGTGGCTTGGAATAGGTTTGGTTTTGATATCCTGGGTTTTCTGGTTGTTCCCAGGTCTTCTCCTGAGCCAACCAACCAGCTCTCTCAGCTCATTCTCTCCTGCCTGCTGCCTTTACCCATGTATTGCCCAGTGCAGGAGGTTGCTGGTCCTTTTGGTGCTGCTTTTGGAGCTGAAGCTCCTGACCACACTGAGAGATTTTGGTAGTTTGTCCTTCTCCTCTGGGCTGGCATTGCTCCCTCATTCATCCTGGCACGTGGTGCTGCACTGTCAGTACTGTGAAAAATGTCACCTTGTCCACTGGGCAGAGGAAATGTATTTTCTAACTAAAAAGTTTATTCTGCTGAGCACAGAGCTGGGTCGTGTTGGAGACTGGAGAGGGGCCACTGTGCCACATTTCCCACCCATATTGGCCATCTGTGGCTGTTCCTGGAGCCCTGTCCTGCCCACTCCCATCCTTTGGGGTTCTGGCACTTGCTCACACTCCCTTGACAGATACCAAAGTGCTGCTGCTGCCGCCAGGTTTGTCCCCAAGCAGTTGCTCCTCAGACAGATGGAGTGGGAATTTTTCCTGCCCTTGGTGAGTTCCTGCCCCAGCTGGCTCCATGGGCAGTGTCTCCTCTGGCTCTGCAGAGCTGCAGGAGCTGAGTGGTGGAGAGAGGGAGCTGGAGGTCAGCACTGTGCGCTCGAGACAGTTTTTCTCCTCCACGCAACATTAGCCCAGACTGTTCCATGTGCCCATTAGCACCAAATCGGGAAGCTTCCTCCAGAGTGTTCTTATTTAACTTTTCAATTATTTGATAACTTGAGGAGCATTAGCTGATACCGAGGGTCTGCCCATCTTCCCTCATCCTCTCTGCTCGCTGCCTAAGCAAAAAAAGTTATGATGTCTCATAAAAAAACCCTAAGTTAAGGGGTTTATTAGAGCTGAGGAAATGGGAAATGGAGTCTGTGTTGGACTGGACCTCCTCGGTGCTGGGACAGAGGGAGATGGGGCAGCATCCCACCTGCAAAGGTTTTTCCTTGCAGGACAAATGGGATAAAGAAATAAATGCCCTGTACATGTGAGGGAAGGATGTGCTAGAAAGTCTTTGCTCAGGGGAAGACCTGAGGGTTTCCTGGGCAGAGACAGTTCCTGGGAAGGAGCAGCTGGAACAGCCCCAGGAGTGCAGGGACCCATCAGCTTTTGGGAGATGCTCTCCAGGCAGAGGTGTGTGGCAGAGGTAGGACTGTCAGACCACGGCTCTTCAGCATTTGATCTTTCCTAATACGTTTATAATTACATTGCATTACCCTAATTACCAACAGGAGAAGTGGGGGGAGCCGGGGAGGGGGAAGGGAGGGAGCTGGAAGAGGCAGGGAAAGCTCAGGGTGACAAGTAACTCACAGCCTCCATCCGCAGGGCCGCGGCCGCGGTTCGAGTTGGAAATTATGCCATTAATACGATGCTTATTCATTTCCCATCGTAAAAAAAAATAAAAAAAATGGAAGCGCATTCCGAACGAAATTAACATTCCGTGACATTTTCCGGTAAACGGTGAGTTTGCACACATGAGTGGAGGCAATTAGCTGGGAAGCGACGGAGCGCCGTGACTGGAGAGAGGATAAGGAAGGGTCAGGGCAGCCGGTGCTGGGTGGGTGCTGCCCTGGGCTCCAGCTCTGCCCAGCCCTTCCCAGGGGGATGTGGGTCCTGCCCGTTCCTGCCCACCCAGCTGCAGTCAGCATGGGAGCTGCAGATGTTCTCTCCTGCTCTCTGCAGATGGGGGAAATGGCAAAGCTTGGTGATAAAGGTGTAAAGAAAAGAGTAGGTGTGTGTCCCAGAAGGGTTTTGGTGATGCCTTAAGCTTTAGCTTTCATATTTTCAGATTCTGTGCTGCCTAGGGATGTAGTTCTGAGTCTCATATTGTCAGTCAGCTCTCTTTACAGAATTGGGGGACAAAACAAATCCTTTCTCTGCTGAGAACCAAGGACAACTTCCAGGCCCAAAAGCACAAACAACAGTGGACTGAAGGGAGGGACAAGAAGGATGAGACCTCACAACCTGAAGCTGTAATTGGACAATTAAACCCCAATATGCAAATGGACCAAAACTGATAAAAACATAAGAT
Source organism: Zosterops lateralis (assembly GCF_965231275.1). Taxonomy (NCBI): domain Eukaryota; kingdom Metazoa; phylum Chordata; class Aves; order Passeriformes; family Zosteropidae; genus Zosterops; species Zosterops lateralis. The sequence goes on along the minus strand of NC_139780.1, from coordinate 3,520,000 downwards.
CTCATGACCGGTCAGCCATTTGTGTGTGGCTATTTGTAGTGGACTCTGGGTGCAGCCTTGGCCAGGCTCCTGTCCTACCCAAGGTGGATCCTGAAGGCCTTTCAATAAATACCTATTTTATTCTCTAGCTCTGTCCAGTGTGTGTTTCAGGTCAGCCTTCCAAGGCACCATTGGGGTGCCCTGGAGTCCCTGTCCCCACTGCAGGATGTTGTTTTCCATCCCCCTCCCACTTCACACCAGCCTTTCCCGGCATCCCCTTTCCCGTCACGCTCCTAAAGCTTTATTAGAACCCAATGGAGACTTTTTTCCCAGATTTGTTAAACTACTGAAAACTTCTGATCCTATCAGGACTTTTTTTTTTTCCCCTGCCTCGTACCAGATAAGGGCTGTGCTGGCTCCGAGCCCGGAGCTGAGGGTGGTGGAGAACGGGGTAGGGAAGCAGTCATCTCATGAATATATGAAGGAGGAAAGTACATTTGTTCAGTTTCCTTCAAAGGAGACATCTTGAATAAAACTTTATCTCTTCTTCTGCTTCCCTCCCCCTCCAATTTGCAATTGAAATCAGACTTTTGCGTATAAAGATCTATTTTTATAGTGACAGATTTATTAATGTATATAATAATCTATTAATGTATTAATAGCTGTGTATTAATAGCTACGTATTAATAGCTGTGCTAAAAAAAAAATGTACACAGCCTCTATTTTAAAACTCAACAAAAAGGGCCAGGAGAGAGAAGAAAGAAAAAGTCGACATGGAATACAAGGCTGTTTTTAAAATGCTCCTGGGTTCCTTTCTCTCCCTCTTGCTGTGTGTGAGAACCCCATTTTGTAAAAGAGCGTTTTGGATATCCTCCTTCATCCTCGCTTTTGATGTTTTTTTTAATATATCCATATATAGAGAGAGTTATATACATTTAAATAAAAAAATAGATATGGAGATATATTTATATATATGCATTTAAATAAAACAGATATATATGTCCTGAGTTGGCTGTGGAATGCAACCAGCAGCTTCCCTGCATTTCTTGGACAGAGTGGCTGCATGTGGCACTGCTGGGAAGTCAGGGGACCAAAGGGAACAGGCTCTCCTGCTTGAGAGAGGTTTGGTGGGTGGAGAAGCACAGAGAGAGGTGAAATTCCCACTGTTTCTCCTGCCTTTGCCATATTCCCCGTGCTCTGTGGCAGGATGTTGCTCTCTGGATGTGTTTTGCTCTGAGTACGTGCGGAGCTGTTGTACAAATCTCTCCCACTGTCATCACATCAGCATCAGTGTAATTACCTAATTTTATGCTACTAAAGCTCCGTGCTTTGTGGAGCCGGGTACTTTCAGGGTGGCACTGTTGAAAATCAGTCCACATCCCACTCTCAGAACAAACACCGTTAGTTATTTCATGCTTCGAAAAGCAACAAACACCCATTATTTAGAGCTGGTGAGAAATCAGGGCCTCCACCATGTGGAAAACTTCCAGTATTGTGAAATTTATGCTTGTTCCAAAATAGGATCGGAAAGTCAATTTCTTGAAATACTTTGTAGAACAGAAATTTCTAAAATATTGATCCAGGAACATCAAAATGAGCTTGCTGAATATCAGGAGGTTGATTTGGAGGAAACAATTATAACATTATTAAACTGGCACGTTCCTGGTGTTCCCGTGGAGTGTTAGGGACGTGATGATGTATTAGACCTTTAGAGCCCATGTCAGTGGTTCCCAGGAGAGTCCCCTGCCCTGTGCCTAGAAAAAGCAGATTATTTGAAAAATACTGGAAATAGTCAGTGAAAAGGCAGGAGAGTCTTTGTGAAGAGCCAGTGTTTGAGGTGAGGGGGCTGCATCCTCCACGTGACCATGCAGGTCAGGAGGTAAAAAGCCCACTGACCTTGGCTTCTGATTGCACCCAAACTTTTTCCATTTAATCCTTGATTGAGTTTGTCTTGTTGCAAAATGTCCAGCCGAGCAGCCCTTGAGATGCTCTGGAGTTATTCCTCTCCCTGAAACTCCAGGAGCATTGTGGCCACTGTTAATACTGAGGGATCGATAACTTGCCCTCTGACAGCCAGAAATCAAAGAGAGGAATGGGAAAACCAGATGCTTAAAAACCTGTATTTTATAAAAATATGTTTTAGTCCATACCTAGCAGGGGAAGCTGTGATAGAAGCTGCTGTTGCCTCGCCAGTCCTGCTCCTGCAGGTGTGGGAGTGCAGGTGTGAGAGCAGAGCAGGGATCATTGTGGCTCCAGAAAAAGAACCTTTAAGCCACACACCAAAGACTTTGAGGCTTGGGGAAGCTGGCACCTTTACAGACCTTAAATCTCACTGTCCTGTTTTAATAAGATGCAAAACCCAAGCTGTAGGACTACCCAGCTCTCCCACCACCCTATGGCACCACGAGGTTTGAGCCTGGCTTGGGGAGAAGCTGCTCCTCTTGGGGTCCTCAAGGCCATGTCTGAAGACTAAAACACCTCAGCAAATCTGAGAGCTTTTTTCTGGTATCTATGGGGTATTTTCATCACTCCCTGGGAACAGGTTGCATAGTCAGCAGGGTTTTGTAGTGCCTTGAGAATGTCTTGGAATAGTGGAGACAACACCCAAGTGCAGCTGGTGGGGGCTCACAAATAGTTCACCTCTCAAACAGAGTTTGTGGGTGTCTGCACTGATCCAAGCCTGGGACTCTGAGATGGGGAATCCCTCCTGGGATGGTGAGATCCCACCTGTGGCATGTGCCCAGAACAACCCCCCGTACCCATCCTGTGTGCCTGGGAGGGTGCAGCTCTCCTGACTGTGCTGGAATGAATGCTGCTGCTTCCCATCTCCATTGCAGTGTATTTTTACCCAAACATTGCTCATATTGTTCAGCTGATGACTACTTTTTTTTGTTGTTGTTGTTGTTGTAATTTTTAAGCCAAACAACATATTTCCCCTCTGCAATTTGTGCCAGCAAAAAGGAAGGAGGAGAGAATGGCTCTGGGTAGGAATTGTTTTGTGGGAGACGTGCAAACAAACAGGGGAGCCATAAGGAGAGCAGATCTCTTTTCAAATAGAATATGAGGGTGGACAGGAGGGAGGTGTTCGTCAGGGATGTGTGCTGTGCTTTGCAAAGGTAGGGTGACCTTCAGCTGTGTCCTTAAAGTGCTGCCAGAAAGGGAAGCTGATTTTGTGGGGGCTGGAGAGCCTCGTGATTCCTCTGCTCCTGGGGGGAGATGGAGATCACAGCCTCGTGCCAAACCTCAGGGTGGATCTCACCACCTCTGCCAGCCTGGAGAATCTCTCAGCGCGGTGACGAAGATGTGAGCTCAGGAGCCTGGGTCTCCTGGAAAAGTGGGGAGGGGAGAGAAGGCGTTTGGCAAGCTCTGCTCGAGGGGAGGACAGTCCTGCTGCCTCTGAAATGTGTCGTGTTCAGGCAGCGCCGGGAGGAGCTGCTGCCTGGGCACTGCTGACGTGGCTGTGTCGTGCCAGGGAGCAGCGAGTGGGTGCTGTGGAGGTGCCAGGAGCTGCTGGCTGAGCCCGTGTTTGGCACAGGCAGTGCAGGGGGGACTTGCAGGGTGGTGTAGAGTTGAGTAGTTCGGCTGGAAGTGATCTACAAGGATCATCTAATCCAACTGCCTAACCAATTCAGGGCTGGCCTGCAGTTAAAGCAAATTATTAAGGCCACTGTCTACCCCACAGTAATGCTTCTTCCCATCCTTTTCTGGGAGTTAGAACCTCCAAGGGCTGCTGTGGGGACCAGAGGTCAGTTTGGTTTGCATTTGACTGTCTCTCTCATGGATGTGATGAACAGCCCCAGCGAGTGCTGTCTCATTCTGTTATGGTGCAGTGGTCTCTTCTCTCTCCCTTTTGGCACTGCTGGCAGTGCATGAAGGGCTCTCTCTTCATCCTTCACCCCTCATACTCACACAGTTGAAGCTCTGCTGTCTTTCATTTGTCACTAAAGGTTTTTTCTATGCTGCCCACCCATGCCAAACTCTGCCTGCTGAGATCGTGTCAACAATGGTCTTTTCTCATTTCTCATTTTCCCTCCTTTCCCTTTTATTCCTTTTACCTTTTTTTTCCCCCTTCTTTTCTTCTTATTTTCTTCCTCTGCTTTACTTTTCTCTCCTCTTTCTTGCTGCCCTTTCCCATTTCCTTTGTCCAGACCCCTGAGCTCAGGAGCACAGAGAAGCCAAGGATGTGCTGGCACACCTGAGCCGTACAGAGCCGTGAGATGCACCAGCTCTTGGCTCCCAATTCCTGCAGTACTTGTAGCATCATCCCAAACAGTCAGTGGCCAAGGAGCCCCCCTTCCTCCCCTCTCTCCCCCTTGGTGTTTGCTCCTCTGACAGGTGTGGGAGCAGCTGCCTCAGGATGGCTGTGCCAGCGTGGTGGCCAGATGGGTACAGTCACCACGGTCCCATCAGCCAAGCTGGGGCTGTGTGACCTTGCTGCTCATTGAGGGCATGGTCCTCTCCTCCTCCTCCTCCTCCTCCTCCTCCTCCTGGCCTCCTTTTGGTAAATGAGCCTCAGCCATGCAAGCCACTCCAGGGCGCCCTGCTCCACCTCCACAAGTCCTGTATCACACAGCCCCAAGGTCTGGATAACTCTCCATCTGTTCATGGGGAGGCCCTGCCACATATTCCCCTGGCCAAGAGAGCTGCAGGGTTGGGCTTCCCCCTCTGAACACTGCAGCAGGATACTGTGCTGCCACAGCAGCCTTCCCTGGCACCTCAGGTGGGATGTGTGCTGTGGGATGGGGCTGGATGGTCCTTGGAGACCTTTCCCTGCTCTTGAGATATTTTTTCTTCATGTGATGCTGCCTGCTGGGACATCTGACACTGCAGGATTCAGCTGTGCCTGCTGTAAACGTTGGGGGCCTTGGGGAGCTCTGTCTTTGATGTGTGGTTCCTAGGGGAGCCTGGTACTGGAAAATTCAAAGATGTGACACAGCTGGTCCCTCAGCTGCCTCTTTTTCTGGAGCTTTCCTGAAACTGTTCTCAGTGTTGGCACTTAACTCAGGCAAGGGGTTGATCCTTGTTTCCCGTTGCCTGATGTGGCTGGATGGGTGCTCTCCCTCTGTCTCCCAGTATGGCAGCACAGGGCTGAGCCCTCCTGACCTGCTCTCTGTTTCTCCCTCTCCCGATGGGAAAGTTCAGAACCATCTTTGCAGCCCAGAGGGATATGAAAGCACCCTAGGGAGGCTGAGGACATCCCATCATCACCTCTGGGATTTAGGGAGAAGGAAGGGAACCTGCTCTGTGGCCTGGTGTGGCACTGGATGCTGAGGGCTCTCCGCTCCCTGCAGCATGGCTGGATGTTGGATGAGGGCATGACACTTCCAAGAGCACATGGAGGGGAGAGCAAGGAATAATCCAAAATGCTGGAAAACAGCGTGGAAAATGCAATTTCTGTAAACTTACAATGTTCTAGTATGGGTAAGATCTGAAAAGTGCTGGATGGGCCCCTGTGGGTAAAGTCGGAGGGTCTTGGCAGAGTGTCACAATAGGACATGAAATAAAGGTGCTTGACTTCAGTCAGGAGGCAGCAGAAATCAGAAGGTTTATTTACAATTCATTCAGCCCTTTTATAACACGCTGTGCAAAAGGCACGTTATTGGTCCATAGGGCTGACACCTCTCCATTGGCTCAGAAACAGAAATAGCAAACACCTGTTGTGATGAGAAAGGAACACTGTTTACACAAGGTTATTTTGGGAAAAACTGTTGAAAAGTTTCCCTTAGGAAGAGCTCAAGCTCAGAAAATATGTCCACAGCAGAGCTCCTGCCCAGGACTTGACTGCGGCTCACACAAGGAAAGGATTGTGGGGACAGGGTGGCCCAGCTGTTCTCTAACCACGGCCCCTTTGCTGGTGTTGCAGCTCCCGAGGTGACGCAGGAGACGGTGGAGTCGCTGATGCAGAAGTTCAAGGAGAGTTTCCGCACCAACACGCCGATCGAGATCGGGCAGCTGCAGCCCGCACTGCGCGGCACCTCCGTGGGCAGGCGGAAACGCCGCAGCCGCCCCCGAGGTAGGTTTTCAATGCAGGACATGAAAGGTCTGGATAACTCTCCATCTGTTCATGGAGAGGGCCCTGCCACACATTCTCCTGGCCAAGGGAGCTGCAGGGTTGGGCTTCCCCCTGTGAACACGGCAGCAGGAGGCTGAGCCACCCCAGTGTTATCACAGCATCCTTCCTCAGGTGGGATGTGTGCTGTGGGGATGGGGCTGGATGCTCCCTCAGGTGGGATGTGTGCTGTGGGGATGGGGCTGGATGCTCCCTCAGGTGGGATGTGTGCTGTGGGGATGGGGCTGGATGCTCCCTCAGGTGGGATGTGTGCTGTGGGGATGGGGCTGGATGCTCTTTGGAGACCTTTCCCTGCTCTGGATATATTTTTTCCTCATGTGATGCTGCCTGCTGGGGCATCTGACACTGCAGGATTCAGCTGTGCCTGCTGTAAACGTTGGGGGCCTTGGGGAGCTCTGTCTTTGATGTGTGGTTCCCAGGGGAGCCTGGTACTGGAAAATTCAAAGACGTGACACAGCTGGTCCCTCAGCTGCCTCTCTTTCTGGAGCTTTCCTGAAATTGTTCCCACTGTTGGCACTTAACTCAGGCAAGGGGTTGATCCTTGTTTTCCTGTTGCCTGGAGTGTCTGGATGGGTGCTCTCCCTCTGTCTCCCAGCACGGCAGCACTGGGTATGGGGATCCTCTCCCGAGTCCTCCTGATCTGCTCTCTCGTTCATCCTCTCCAAATATTTCAGAAGGCAAAGAGCACAGAAAAAAGGCTTTATTTTCTAATTCTCACTACCTTTTATAAGGTGTTCCCATACAGACTTTACATGGTTGGTGAATAGGAACGACACCTCTCTGATCCCATTGGTTAAACCAGAGAAACAGCAAAACACCACCTGGAGAAAGATTGTTCTGAGAAAGGAGAGTTGTTTGCCAAGATTGTTTTGAGAAGAAATTTTCTTGAGAATTTTTTCCTTGGGAAAAGGTTAGCAGCTGCTAGCAGGCTGAAATCTCTCAGACCCGGAAATATCAGGCCCACAGTAGGTGGCCACGGTACCTCAGGATTTTAGCTTTTGTGTTTTTAAAATCCTGTACTGCATTAGTGTATAACTCTAAGCTCCATAAATGTGTTAGCTGCTGCTTTCCCATTTTGGTCACACAAAACCAAAGGTCCAAGGGCATCCTACTGCCTCAGGCCCTGAAAGTATAAACATAAGTGAACTGGGGGAGAGCAAACTGGGGGTAATTGACTTCATTACCTGAAGCTGTAATTGGAAGATTAATCCCTGATATGTAAATGGACCAGACTTATAATTGTCTGAAAAACTCATGGCCATTTTCCATCTTGGGTGAAGCCCCTTGAAGGCTTTCGACTGCCCAAGGTGTATCTATTGAAGACCCTTAATAAATACCCATTTTTATTCTCTTAAACTGCTCTAGCTCTGTCCTAGGTAGCCACTCCAAGGCATCAGCCATGGCCAGGGAGCTTGGCTGGGGAGGAAGGTGGGACCTTCCTCACCCTCACTGCTGAGCCTGGGGACACCAGAGCTGCTCTGTGGTGGGGTCACAGAGGGACAAACCCCACACAGCATCCCCTGGGTGGGCTGGTGGAGGTGCCTGTGACTTGTGTCACACCATGTCCCCTCCAAGGGATTCTGCTGCAAGCTCAGAGTCCCTGTCAGCTGCCCCAGCTAAAACGTAGGGAATCACAGTGTTGAGTTTTAGTTTCATGAAGGGGTGAAATTCATTTTGGGTGTCATTCACATCATTGGGACATCCCTGCCTTCTGCTTTCCCGCTGCTTAGGGGCTTTAGGGGCTCACAGACAGTGGGAGTGCAGCATTCATAGATCTGAAGGCTGTACCACACAAAAGGCTTCAAGGGTTTGGTCCAGATTTCCCTCTCTGGAGGAAGAGGAGGAGATATCAGATCCCTTCAGGGGTGATGGGGATTAAGGTCCCTCAGCCATGATCTTCCCAGTGCACTGAGGGTCTTTGTGTCAGCTCTGGGAGCTGGGAAGGAAATAACTTTTCTTTCTGTTTACTGTTAGTTTTGTTTTTCATTTATTTATGAGTCTGAAATGTGATCTTTTATTCCTGATACGTTTTCCTGCGATACAGGCCTGGAGAGGGCTTTTTTTTATTACAGCTCTGCCCATAAATTATTTACTTAGTGTGAAGAAAATGTTCTGACTCTTTAACTGGTTTAAATTATTTGGCTTGTTTCCTAGTAGTTATTCAAATAGGTGCCTCTGGACTTTAGTGTGGGTGCTCTGGGGTCCATGGGGACTGTCAGGGAAAATTTCCTTGATTCCCTGCTCCTTTTTTTTTTTTTTTTTTTTTAGTGTATTTCTTATTTCCTTTTTGAACTGCCTGAAGGTAAGAGGCTTTTTGGTCACTAATGGAACAAGTCAGTTAATCCTTGCAGCTGAGCTCAGGAGGAGACACAATGCCCAGCTGCAGGCAGAGCCTCTGGTTGGGTGGGAGCAGAGTGTGGCCCTGAGCCAGCCTGGCTTGTCCTGGAGACACCCCCCACCCCATTTCTCACTTCCCCAGGGTTCCTCTGCCTGTTAGTGGCCACAGGAACAGTCAGTGGTTATCAGGACGAGCACCCTTGGTCTCTCCCCATCTCTCCCCAATGGTTTCCTCACTATGAGAAAATGAGATTTCATTGTACCCAGTGTGTGGGGGGGGGATGAGGAGCCTGAGGCAGAATGCACCCCACGGGCTTCAGGAGGGCACTCTGACTCCCAGTGTCCTCAGCCACGGGGATCCCTCACATGCACACCCTAAAAAAGAGATTTTAAGCTCTCAGTTGCCAGAAATCCCCAAAAAGCCAGATAATCCCAGTGTCTCCAGAGAAGATCTCACTCTGCAGGTCCCCATCCCATTCCATCCCTCCTCTTTTCCTCATAATCTAAATACCATTTTGCTTATAGAGGTGGTGCTGTTGCTGATCCATGCCTTTCCCTGCCCATTCCCTGGCTCCCCCTGTGCTGGAGGTTTTGTTTTTACAGCCTGTGGTTACCTGTGCCAAGTGGCTGAAGTGCAAACAACCCCTCAGGGTAAAGGATGATACCACAACTCAGGATGTTTACATTTTCCATCCAGTTGAAAACATAAACCCTTTGCCTCATTAATCCATTGCAATCCATGAGACTTTTTTTTTTTTTTTTTTTTTTTTTTTTTTTTTTCCTAAATGAAATTGTCCATTTGGGATCTATTCATTTCCTCCTAACGGCCGCGTGACAGTTCCGCTGATGGAGTTTGCATCCAACTTTGTTTCTGGGCAGTGACAAGTCAGCCTGATGGATGCATGGGTGTAATTATTTTCTTGTGGTTTGATTTAATTAATGTTTAACCTCATCAAAGGCCTACAGCTGGAGCGCTCTCCCTGCAGGAACTGCACACAGCAGAGGGATTCCCTCCTCCATGGAAAGGCTCCAAAAGGGTTTCTGAGTGCTCCTCCTTCAGAAGGATGGGATAAACCATCCAAAGCAGAGAACAACCTGACCCCCAGCCCAAGAAAAAGAAATCTGGGATAAACTTTGCCTTGCTTTACTTCCCTGCTCTGAGTGTGCTTAAGCTGCTGCCCATTGCTCCTCATTAAATCTAATTTTGCCCTGAGTGTTTCCAGCAGCTCTGGGAAAGGTGTTGTTTTCCCAAGTAGATTGACTAAAAAAAAAAAAAAAAAAAACAAAAACCAACAAACAACCAAACCACAGCACCCTCTCTATTTACAGCACCATATAACTTTATTTTGTCTAATGCCTCTTTCATACAACCTTTCTCCCTAAACACTTCTGTGGAGTGAAGCACATTCAGAGCTTATAAATAATTGAGGGAGAGCGAGGATGGAGAGAGCCCAGGGTGGGAGGGGTGGGCTGGAAGGAAGAAGGCTCTGCTGGGGGCCTGCAGAACGGGAGGGAAGGATGCTGCATTCCAGAGAGTTTATTGATCCTGAACTGCAGCCCCGGAGCATCCCAGCCTGGCTGCCCCAGAGCAGGGAAGCGGTGCCCCGGGGAGAGGCAGCGGGGCAGGGGCTGAGGGGGTGGGTTTGGCTGATGGACCCTCTGTGTGCCCAGCCCCGGGGCCGGGAGGTGGCCCTGGGGGTGCCTGGTGTGCGCAGAGAGGGGGTCTGGTGCCCTCTCCTGGGGCAGGGCTTTAAAAACACTCTGGATTTGGGAAGGAATAACCCACAGTGGTCCTCCTCCTGAGATGGGATGTGCTGTTCATAGGGATGTGCTGCTTGCTGAGGGTGCAGTTCTTGTCTTTTGGAGGTCTTGGCTGTGCCTGAGTTACCCAAAGCTCCCTGAGGGAGGAGGGCTTAGGGCTCATCCATGGTCCCTGCTTTTGCCAGGACACCTCTGCTTTCATCTCTGAGTGTCCTGGGGTGCCTGTGGAACATCACATTTTGCTGGTGAGACTTTTCTGGAGCTCACCTGGGAGCTTTCACCTCACCCGAGTCATAATATCGTGTCCAGATCTTTGAGTTGGTCCTTGGTGCAAATAAAACCCTTCAGGCTGTGCAAGGGCTGCTCTGGGATCAGCATGGTCCCAGTTTTTCACAGTGGAAGCCCGTAGTGCTGTTACCTGGTTGTTGCACCTCCTGCACTGGTGAGTGTTTTGGGTGGAGACAGAAGGAAGAGGGAAGATTGGTGAGGAGGAAGAGTTTTCCTCAGCTGTTTGTGAAGCCACTGTGTCACAGGTTGCTTTGTTTTAAAGGACATTTTTTTTTCTTGAAACTTTTACGGTTTTGGAGTTGGCTGGGGAAATTTAAAAATAAAATGTTTGTGCATTTATTTTTTTTTCCCCTCCTTAAATCTGCATCTAATTTACCTTTCTCTAATCACATTTGAGTTTGTGACTTTTTTATTTTATTTTATTTTATTTTATTTTATTTTGTTGTTGGTTTTGTTTTTTGGTTTTTGTTTTAGTTGTCGGGTGCTCTTTCCAGGGTTAAATTAATTAAACTGAAAATTTCCACTTAGCTAATTGTGTTGCCCTGCCAGCTCTTAGTGCATGGACTTTGCTGCTGTGCTGGGGAGGGCATCCCTCACCCAGTTTTTACTGGGAAGCCTGGGAACAGAGGAAGAAGGAAATGTTGCATGGGGTGAGTGAGCCTGGAGTGGGGTCAACCCAACACTGTCGATGAGGGAAGTTGTGGGTCTTGAATTCTGTGATATCTACAGGGATTTGCCCTTTTTCTGGAGGAAAAAGGATGCAGAGAATCATTTTTGTATTGATAGTAGCTGCAGGGCAGAGGGATCACAAAGATGTCACCGAAGGTGGCACTGCTGGGGACAAAACCAAGTTTCCACTTCTATTATAACATCCGACTTCACAGGATTAAGTATCTGAGGTCAGCCTGGCCTCAGATAGGAGTTATCCAAACAGCTGCTGTTACTTATTTCCTTATTTTAACTCAGTTTTGATTCCTTTTATGTCTGTAGCTCTTTCCCTGAGATTCTTTCAGGTTCTGCGACCTCCTGGCTTTGGGGAAAGGATTAAAAATGTCATGTTTGTTTTTTATTTCCTCTTTAATGACAAAACCCTCACTTTTAAAAATATACACGTGGCTTCAGCTAACAAAAACGACTTTGGGGATGACTCTGGTTCCTGAATTTTATTTCCTTATCCCCGCTCAGCATTAACGGGACCATCTTTAATTACACCATAACGAGGTGTTTGCCTTGGCACCCCGCCTTGCTCCCCACTAAATTAATGCTGCACTCCAAGCAAACGCCCTGCCCCAGTGCCTGGCTGAGCTGAGATCTATTTGAAGGGATTAACGAGCTTCTAAATCTGCAAACAGGATTAGAGACAAGAGCATCTTCCTTGAGCTCCCTCTCCCTTTCCCCACCTGTCTCCTGCCCCACTGCCTGGTGAATGAGCTGGGCAGGAGATGAGGGCTTGGATGAGGAAGGGGAGCTTTTTTTTTGCTCCAGTCTCAAAGGAAGGAGTAAACTGGGTGTAATGAGGGTGTATCTCCCTGTGAGAGCTGCTGGAGAGAGTTGCCAGTGCATTACTGATACCCAGCACTTCAAAATTGCCATTTCCCTGTTCTCTGTCTTTTAAGCATCTTATTCCAGTTTGTAACCGATTGCAGTGATTAGGATCTTTTTGTTTTCTGATACTTGGTGGTTTTCTCCCTCTTTTTGAAGGAAAGGGAATGCTGGCCAGGCAGGACTGCTTGGCTTTACCTGGATGTAACCCTGGTTCTGTGCCTGAGATATTTTGGTTTTCTGAAATTCTTTTCCCAATAATTTTTCTGTAAACAGGAGAGATGTTTTTGTAACTGTACTTTATTACTCATTCCTTTTCCCTAGGAGGGACTTCTTCTTGATGTCCCTCTGGTCTGACCAATGTGAGTGAAGAAATTTGCCTTTGTGTCACCAATCAAATTGGTCTGTGTAAAATAATATATAAAAGAGCCACATCCCAAAAATAAAAGAGTAATTTTCAGCCTTTTGAAGCTCAGAGTCTGTGTTGTTGTGGTGTAAAACAACATCACCTGGATGGTGTCCTTGTTCATCAGCAATAACTCATGGGTGCTCTCTGCTGTGAGCATCCTTGGCCCCACCATGATTATCCTCAGCCTCGTGCCCTGCTGAGCTGCCTGTGACCCAGGCTGGTGATGGACCTGGAAGAGGAGGCATTGCCCCAGTTGTAAATGTCTCACTGGGATAATTTAATCAGATTTTGGGGCCGGTTAAACATGAAATCAGGTTCATGGCGAGATTACTTGAGGATTAGTGTCCCTGCATCCTCCAGGTTGCCACAGCTGGGTCCTGAGATCCTCAAAACCACCACCAAGATGTGTTTGAGCATCCTTGATGGCAGGAAGGTGTAAAGGCCCATCCCTGGCAGCCCCAGGCTCGTGTTGCCAGGCCGACCTCTGGCACTGCGCGTTGGGTCAGAGGAGCCGTTTCTGCTGCGGGCTGGGACCTGCGCCGGGTCTCACAACTCCTGTATTTATACATCCTGCTCAGTGCTGGGTAATCAGAAAATGCAATATCGCTGTCACCAGCTCTCTGAAGACATCCAGCCTGAGTAATTTAACATGTCAGCTCCATCCATCACGGCGACGCAGCCGGCACACAAACGCAGAGTGGCCGGAGGGGGCTGGGCCGGTGGCTGGCGGAGCAGCTGCTGCCTGTGCCAGCTGCCTGGTCACCTCAGTGGGCTGTGACAGCTCAGAGAGCACCACATCGCTGCCTCTGCCCACCCCAGCCATCTGCCTGTGCTGAAGGGGCCAGCTCTGGTGCACGGGAAGGTGACAGAGGGATGTGCCATGTCCTCCCTGCACAGGCAGTGTCCGGGTCCCTCTCCCAGGTGGGGCAATGGCTGTGCTGAGCTCTCAGGAGTGAGGGGACCCTCCCATAGCTGGTGTCTGTCCCCCAGCCCTGGGCACTGTGACAGCCCCTGCTCAGTGAGAAGGGGATGTGCAGCAGGGTTGCAGCCTTGGCTGGTTGCCCAAGGACCTGCATTAGTAGCCCAGGCTAATTTAGATTTCCCTCACTCTTGCAAATAAGCCTTATTGACCTTACCCCTCTGTTGTCTCTTTCAAACCCCTTGGTGTGGGTGTATCACAGCACTGGATGTTTTTTGTGGTGTTGGTGGCTGAAGAGGGGTTGGTGACAGGTCATGGTTTGGGATCTTTAAACCCCCCAGCCCCGATCCAAGCACTAAATGCTGCAAACACTGACCCATCCTGCTGCTTCCAGGAGGAAAGGGGCCAACAGAGCCTCTTCCTGCCCCACTGCTGAGACTGCCCTGCAGGGCACTGCTCGGCCAGGTCAGGGCATGGCCAGGGCAGGAGCCACGTGCCGAGCTCCTGGCGTCCCTCTGGCTCCTGCCAGCCACCTCTCATCGCCGTGATTAAGGATTTTAGAGGGCAGAAGGCACCGCTCATTTTCTGTTCTTCTGCCAAGAAATGGGGAAATTGCGCTGCTGCCTAGAATAAAAGATTTTTTAAAAACAGTAAAATATTTTAATGGCAGTTTAAAGGGCCACTGTCATCCCCCAGAGGCCTCTTTGCTTTAAGCTCTGCAAAGATTGAAGGACTTCTGCCAATTAGAGTCTGTGGTGCTTTTTAAGCATCCATCGCTTCTTGGTGGGTCTGGGGATGAAGCCAGCTGGGCTCCTGCTGCATCCCACACCGTATCTGGAGAGGAGAAGGCCAGGTGAACCATGGGCCAGCCCTGCTCCTTCAGTCCTGAGTGCTGCTGTCACAGCAAACTGGGCCAAACTGGGTGCTGAGGAGCAGGAAAGACCCTCAGAAGGGTCCTGGGTGCCTCCCCCAAGTGCTGTATTCCCCCTGTACCATTTGTCCTTGCTGAGTTTGTTAAAATTCACTGCGTTTCATCATGCCGGTGTCCTTGAGGAGAATAGCTACCACATTCAGGGGTTTTCTTTGGAAGTCCCTTGAAATACATTAATGTTTTTATTTCTGAGGGTAGAAAATGTCTTTTTGCGTTCACATTACTATAGGCAGTTTGGGTCTTGATTTTTGATGAAATCATGAATGGTAAAAGTTCCTGATCACTCCTGGTGACCCCAAGCAAAGAACCTTAGCAAGGAGTGGGGGATGCTGGCCAAATCCTCAGCTCTGCCAAGGAGCTCCCAGCTCCACCTGCTCCTGAGCATCCCAGCTGCCAGGGCTGATTCTTTTCCTCTCTATTGCCTGCAGGTGGGATCGGGTTTGGACGTGCCAAAGGCAACTCTGGCTCGGAGGCAGATGATGAAACCCAGCTCACCTTCTACACGGAGCAGTATCGGAGCCGGAGGCGAAGCAAAGGTACAAAAGGACACTGTGATTGCACACTGGTGTCAGGGGAAAAGAAGTGGTTGAGCACCTTGACTGTCCCCATGGGTGATAGTGTCTGATACTGCCCAAGTCTAAAGGACAGCCACAGCAGTCTGTGGTGGTAAGGACATCTCAGGATGTGCTGTTGGTGTGATGCAGCACCGTGCAGGAGCCATAAATCCCATTTCCCAGTGATGTCGCTGAGGTTCTGGGTTTCTTTGATGGTTTCTAATATCAGTTACCCTCCACATGCCCTGGCACTTCTCCAAAGCTGCACCAGCAGGGAGTGGCTGTGTCTGTCCTCATCCTGGCACCAGTGCAGCTGTCAGGGTTGGTTACCTTGGCAATTCCTTGCTCCAAACTCCTGTTTTCTGCCCTTTATTTCCCATGCAAAGCAGCCGTTTGATGAAAATTTCCCAGCCTTCCTCTTGGCACAAAGGCAATTAAAAAGAACAAATTCAAAATGAGGGTTGGGGCAGGGATTTGTAGACCCAAGTCCCTTCAGGCTCTTTTGTGAGTTAGAGAAGCCAAGAAGCCAAAATATCATCTGGAGTTTGAAATCAGTGTCCACATTTCCTCTCGTCACATCACAGATTTTGTTTTGTTCGGGACTCTCAGCCTGAGCTGTTTGGTGGAGGGGAGGACGAGTTTTGCTACTGCTGCTGCTGGGTTTGAAAAATCACTGTGGGGAAATAACTCCGTTGGGAAGCAATTTAAAAATTGCACAGTGGGTCTGCTCCCTCCATTTGTTTTGTGCAGGGAGCCGGGCCCTGGCAGAGCGTGGCAGCCAGACTGATGCCGGTGCCCACCGCAGCAGCACCAGGCCCCATTTGTTTCTATGATGAGCCATTCCCATAAATGCTTCCTGTGTGTTTATTTGAATGTGAAATTACCTCAACACCTCTGATCAGCTCGAGGGTTGCACAAGGGAATAAAGTCACGCATGCACGGGGGTGTGCTGCAGTTGTTCCTGCTCAGAGGCTGGGCCTTCATTTTTATATGTTTGAGGTTTCTTTGTTTTTTGGGTTTTTTTTCTTTTCCATGTGTTTTAGCACCAAAAGAAATCATCACCACTTTTAAAATGAGCTTTTGATGAAAAGGATGAGAGGATTCGTGAGTTACTTACCTGTTGCAGTATAAACACAGCTGTGTGTGTTCAGGGGAAAATGATAAAATCAGAATCTCAGAACAGTTTGGGCTGGAAGGGGCCTTAAAATCACCTTGTTCCACCCCCTGCCATGGGCAGGGACACCTTCCACTATCCCACGCTGTTCCAAGCCCTGTCCAGCCTGGCCTTGGACATTTCCAGGGATCCAGGGGCAGCTACAGCTCTGGGCACCCTGTGGCAGGGCCTCCCCAGCCCCATAGTCAAGATTTTTTTTTTCCCAATAAGCTTAAAGTTCCTTCTAACCCTGCACTTTGTCAGTTTGAAGCTATTTCCCCTTGTCCTGTCATTCCATGTCCTTCTCCAGAGTCTGTCTGCAGCTCCCTTCAGGTACTGGAAGGGTTCAATTATTCACCCCTAAACCTCCTCTTCTCCAGGCTGAACAATCCCAACTCTCTCAGCTTTTCCTCACGGGTCAGGTGTTCCATCCCTCTGATCATCCTCGTGCCTGTTGACAGGAGGAAGGAATTGGTTGTGCTGCAAAACAGGGACAAAAGAAACTGTCCCAAAACACTGCTGGTACAGGGATCAAATTTCCCAGGTGCTGGAGGAGCTTTTTCAGTGACTTATTCAGGAATATTGAGCAGGCTGTGACGGCCCTTGGGTACTTTGGAAAAGTCACTGAAGTTTGGGGTTTTTTCAGCTTCCACTAGGGAAAGGGGTGATAGGGCACAGGAAAGGTATGGAAAATTGTGTTTTAATGAGAGGCAGATAAATCTTTGCAAGGCTGCCTCGATGCCATTCCCCTTGAGGTCATCTGCTCTGTCAGTCTCTTGAAAAAGGCTCATACTGGATGCTGGCTACAAAGATATTTTTATTGACGTCTATGTTGGTTTTTGGTTGTTGGTTTTAGCGTCCTTGTAGGGCAGATATAAAGGAACAGATGAATGGGAAGAATTCCTTTCTTTCCCTGTGAATAAGCTGTTGTTCACCTGGGCAGCTTTGATGGCTGAGTTTGAAGGGAATTCAGGAGGCAGAGCTGCCTCGCGCCGCCGCCGTTAGATCTGCCTTAGTGTTTGAGCAACGCTGTGAGAACCTGGTTTGTTCGTGTTCACTGGGGGCTAACTGAGGGAACTGGCTTGCATAAAGTCCCCATTGTGCTTCCCCTCCTGTCTAGATAAATTTGGCCATCGCTGCATCCTTGAAAGGAATTTTCCATTATCCTTTCATTGACTCTCCTCTCCCTCATGGAAGCAAAGCAATAGCGTAGTGGGAAGTCGTAGTACCAAACTCATAATTACGAGTTCAGCCAAGATCCATAATTGGACGGGATCGTCACTCTAATAGAGAAGGATGCGTCGTCAGATACAGTTAATTCTTACAATGATGTTCCCCTATTGATTTCGCCAGGCTTGCGTGTCATTGCAGGTGTCTTTGGATAGTTATCAGGTCCAAGGAGAGGGATTCCTTGGGGTTTCTCTCCTCGGATAAGATTTTTGTAGGATTGAGCCTAATTACTTGTACTGTCAAGGCATTGATCCCAGATGATGCGGTGGGAAGTTTCCACTTAGGAGGTGTGCAGGTTTGCTTTTATTTGAGCTTGGTTAAATGGCCTCCTGTGTCTCCTGGAGAAGCAGGACAGCAGGTTCTGTAGTGCTTCGGCAAGGCAGATTAGAGAGACATTCCCACAGGACAATATTCAGCAAGGGAAGGTTTGTTCTTGTAGCTCAGGAGCAGCAGACACACTGGTACCTGGCTTCCAGTGCAGGAATACATGGAGCAGTAAGAGGCTGCACCTTTTGTGGCCACAGCATGCTGCACCACTCACCTGCCCAGCTCCTGGGTCTGTGGGGTGCCCTTACACTGATGTTACCAAGCCTTTGGGAAGTCTCCAGAGAGCTTACAGGGGAGGAGAGTGTAAGGAATAAAGCAGAGGAAATCTTCCCCTGGAGTCTTGGTCCTTGCTGTGAGCTCAGTTCTGGGATTTGAGCTGGGAGAGGCACTGCTGGCTTATGCCAAGAAGTGCTCTGTTCATACCCAGATCTTCAGTGAGACCCCCCTTCTTTTCATCACAGTCCCCTCCTGTGCCCACACCAGCTCCCTGCACTCCACTTCTCTCTGATGGATCAGTGTGAGCTCTGCTCTAGTGGCATGCAGTCTCAAGGGAGCTGGAATTTGGATTGCTTTTCCAAGTGAAACAAGTCCTGAGAGTGAGACGGGCTGTCAGGCTGTGTACAGCTCTGTGCTCAGAGGCTGAAGTGACCCTCAGCTGGGGCCAGGGATGGCTGGTTTTCTCCTTCCTGATGACCCTCAGCAGTGACTCCTTAAGGATTTCCAGAAATCAGATTTTCTTGCAACCTATTTGCAACAGGTTTGTGCACTGCAAGGCTCTGCTTGCCGTGTGAGCTGGCTCTCCCCTTTCCCACTCCCCTGGGAGTATCAGGAAATGTGGGAACTTCTCTGCACTCTGGCTGTGGTGCACAGATGGCTCTTGTCTCCAGGGCTGTCGGTCATTGCACCCTCCAGCAGCGCTGATGTCTCTGTGAGAGAGAACCTGGCAGTGCTGTAAAGATGTGAATCCACATCCCCCGCTGGCCATCAGGGCAATATCAAAGCTTTGATGCTTCAGGGTGGGATGTGTTCAGTCAGGTCCCACTCTGAGTGTGAGAGGAAAATATTAGTAGCAAAAATCCCCCTAAGCCAAGGAGGCAGAGCCCTGTGCAAAAACTCCACTCCTGCTCCGCCCCTCTTGCTCGGGGGTGAGGTTTGCCTTATGCCCAGCAAAATATACTCAGCTCCAGGTGTGACTGTGCAGCCCTGAGTTCCCCTGGTCACAGGCAGCACCTGCCTGATGGTGAAATCAAACAGTGAGAGATGTGGGGGAAGCAGCAGCACTGTAACTCCAAGGCTGTATCAGGCTCCTTGCCCATCTCATTAAGGGTTCCCTGAGTATAATGAGCCCCTCCTTGCTGGAGGGGAGGCTCAGGCAAGGTTCCTGCACCTCCTTCTGCTTTCTCAGGCCACAGAAGTGTGCAGGAGATGCTGGTCAGCTTCCTGGCTTGGGGGAAACTGAGGCAGGGGAAGCAGTGATGTCATATGGAGACCCTGTGAGGGGCTGAGCCATCCCAAGCCCATTTGTCTTGGAGACCCACAGACTCTGCCCTCCCTTGCACTCTAGCCTGAGCTTCTGTGACCTGCAGGGAGCCCCTATACCTGAGCCCCTGGGATCTGCCAGGAGGTGCCCATAATGCTGACAACCCCCTGAGTCACTCCCCATCAAGCAGAGATCAGGTACAGAGCTGTTGGAAACCCAGACACAAAGCTCAGGCTGCAAGGGCAAAGGGATGCTTTTGTTCCTGTGATGGTTGAGATGTGCTGGAGGGCACCCAGCACAGTGTCCACCCAGCTGGGGTGTCTCATGGAATGCCCTCAGCTGGCTGCTGCTCCTCAAGCTGTCTCTGGTGTCTGCTTGAGCTCAAGCTGCACCACCCTGAGCCTGCTCCCCCACTCCTCTGGGATTGCTTCAGCTCTCCTGCCATCGCCTGCTGAAAGAGGAAGAGGGAACCATCCCACTCTGTTTTCATGCATAGCTCTTGTTCAAGCTCCCCAGCACCCCAGGGAAGGGAGAGCATGGCTTTGGGATGCTCCTTGGCTGAGGTGTCTGTGAACAAGGCACCTGGCTGTTTCCATAGCACACGGTGATGGTTTTGACAAATTAGCAGAGTTCAATTATGTACCTTGGATTGGTGTCAGCCCCGTGTGTGTGTGCTGGGCTGGCTGGCGGAGCCTTCTGAGGGCTGTTAGAGAAATGAGAAGCTGAGCTTTGATCTGCCTCTGTATTTGGTGTTTAAAACAAGGCCTTTTATAAGGGAATATTAGGTATTCGGAGTCTACTACATATGAGGAAGCTTTGCTTTGATCCTCTCCCATCTCCAGAGGCAGCAGGCACTTATTATTTCATGGGGAACTAAACGAAGTGCAGAATGAAATTTGGGCACTGCTGCTTTTGCTGGTGCTTCTGGCCTCGCTGGAGCTGAGTGAGTGCTGCAGGCAGGACATCACCTCAGCTCTTCCATACTCCTACTCCTCAGGGAATTGCCTCCCTGCTCTGCCTGAGCTTGACTCGCCTTCAGACTGGGGGAGATGCTGTTGGCAATCAAGTGGGAGACAAAAGGTGATAAAGCAAACACACCAATTTGGGCTGCTTCCAGTGGCATGAAGGGAGAATGGGTCTGTCTGTGTCTGGTGCTGTCTGTCTGTACCTGGGGATGCTTCTCCCTTCCTGGCAGCCCTTTGTCCATCTCCTCCTCGTGTGGTCAGCCCACAGCACAGACAGGTTAGGATTCCTCAGGAAAGGACACAGAGCCTTTAGGATTCCTCAGGAAAGAACATAGAGCCTTTAGGATTCCTTGAGAAGGGACACAGAGCCTTTAGGATTCCTAAGAGGGGGACACAGATCTGTTAGGATTCCTTGAGAAGGGACACAGAGCTGTTAGGATTCCTCAGGAAGGGACACACAGCTCTGCTCCCTGCAGGGACAGACAGACAGACAGATCAGTCTGGGTGGTGCACACCCAGCTGGTTCACAGCACACAGAGCTGTGCTGCTCTTTGTGAGGCCAGGGAAGAGCACTCCAGAGGGGACACCACAGCTCCCAGGTGACCTGCAGATCCCCAAATCTCAGGAATGAGCTGCCTTCATGATACAAATCTTGTCTTTACACCCCAGAGCACCCAGGTCCCTCCCTCCAGCCTGCACCCCAGCACCACAGCCATGTCCAGGGCAGTGTGACAGTGTGGGATGCTGCTTATTCCCAACCATTCCCTGCTCTCCGTCATGGATGCTGCCTTCCCAGCTAGTGAACAAAAGTGGTGCTTTTGCATGATGGCTTATTTTGCCTGCAGAGCAATGAGGCACTGCAACAGCCCATAAAACCCATCCTGAGTCCCTCTCCATTCCTGCTGGACTCTGGCTGTGCAGGGAAGCTGGGCTGGGCTTGCTCCAGCTGCCTTTTTGCTCCTTTAATCTCTGGTGGCTGTAGGTTTGGGGGTGCACTGATGCTCCTGCCTGTACCAGGGGTGCTGAGATGCTGAGAGAGGATCTGCTGCTGGAAGCTGGAGCTGGGCAGCACAAGGGGCTGCAGGTAAAGTGCTAGTGGAGCTGCAGTGGCCACAGGCAGGTTAACTTCCCTGGATTACGCTGGAGATCAAGGCTTTTACATCTGTTCCTGGAGGCAGCGCGGGTCCTCCCATTTATTTATTTATTTTCCGACTGTATCTGATACAGCCTCGGCGAGTAATTGAGTGTTTGAGAGTGAAAAATTATCTCTCCGGCTTGGCCCTTATCTTGACAGCAAAGCAGCACTTTTAATTTAATTTTGTTCAGAGCATGTGGGTAACAAATTTCACTAATCGCTCTGCTGTCGCCCTCCGCATGGTAACGAGCCTCTTGTTTCCCAGGAAGCAGAACATAAACACGGAGCTGGATGCGGGAGGGAGGAGGGCCAGGGCTTGTGCCGGGTGGAAAATGAAGATGCTCTTCATCGTGGATTCCTGTGGCACAATGGATTTGTCTCCTGGCTGCTGCAGGAAAGGGAGAAAAGGATGGTGGTGGATGTCATATTGGTTCCTGTGTGATGCTTTGGCTTGATGTGGGGGAAACTGAGGCATAGAGGGGTGTGTCCAAACCCTGGGATTTGTATTCTCATCCTGTTCTGTCAGTTTGCATCTAGTCCAAAAATAATGGATGGAAGCAATAGATGGTTTGGGATCTTTTTCTCAGAGACTGCAGCCCCATTCCCCAATCCCAGCTCTGCCTGCAGGGTGACAGGGGGACAGCACCAGTGTGGTGAAGGTCCAGCCAGGATGAGCAATTTGAATCCTTGGACATCTCGTGCCACCAGCCCCTGGGACACGTCCTGAGCTCTCCCTGTCACCCTGGCCTCCATCACTGCTGTCTCCTCCTGGTTTATAAAATCAATTCATCTGTCTGACCAGCCCTTCACTCGCTGAGCACAATCCTCCCTGGGCTCTGACTCAACACAAACTATTTCATAGATAATGATTACTTATTTTTACCTTTTTCCTGTAGGAATAATGTTTTTGCTACACTGTATTGAAAATTGCTTTCCCTTCTTCTTAAAATGAAACCTTCCTCTCAGATTTGCCTTTGTGCGTGTATATTGTAAAATTGAGACTCATTTGGAGTGTAAAAAAAAAAAAAAAAAAAAAAAAATCTCAGGCCTTAATTCCAGGAGAAGTGCTTTCATTGATTTTCATGAAAGAAAATTCCAGTGCAGGCAATACCTACCTTTAAATATGTAGCTGTTTCTTTAATGTGATTTTATCTCAACCAATTCAGCACTGAGAACATGAAAGCAAAACTGACTTCATTGATTTTAATTGTCCCTGCC
This sequence comes from Zosterops lateralis, assembly GCF_965231275.1. Taxonomy (NCBI): domain Eukaryota; kingdom Metazoa; phylum Chordata; class Aves; order Passeriformes; family Zosteropidae; genus Zosterops; species Zosterops lateralis. Next base: position 3,497,702 of record NC_139780.1, on the reverse strand, counting down.
CAGAGAAAGGCAAAAAAAAAAATATAACACTGCCAGAAAAGCAAATTGAGTTTGCATAAATTCTTCCCCCCTTTTCTGTACCAGGAGGTCTGAGATATGTGGGCAGGAGAATCTGCCCGTGGTGACCCTGTGCTGGTGGATCAGCATCTCAGCCTGTGCCACTTTGGTCATCTCTATTTCTCCCCTCTCCTCAGCTGCTCATTCCCTGCTCAGGCTTTGCCTTTGCCCCTTTCCTCCTCCTGGTTGGAATTTGCTGGTGGAGTGTCCCTGCCAGCTGCAGGCATGGAGCCTTAGAGCAAAAGGGGAGCACCACCAGCAGCTGTATAATTAGGAAGCAAATACATTTATTCAGTACATAAGGCTTTATAACTCCAGGAGCACCTTAAGAGCCAAGGCTCAGGCTGCTGGAGGAGCACAAGAGCTCACTGAGATACACAGGAACTCGGTTAATGAGCCCTTGACCTTCTGTGGGGTCCAGCAGCCCAACCCCAACCTCCCCACAGTGCCCGAGCAGCTCCCTTGGCATCCTCCTCCCCCTGACCCACAACCCAGGGCTGCCTTTTTCTGCAGCTCCCTGTGCTGTACTGGAGGACGTCTCGGCTAATTGCTAGAGGATAATTCATAAATGTTAATAGTATTAATCTGATTCAGCATGTGCTCAGCAAGATCTAATCCTCTATAAATCCAGAAGCGACTGATCTCACCCTTCTGCTGCACAATGTGGCTGCCTTTCCTCCTCCTTTCCCCCATCCCTTCCTCTCTGCACCCTCTGCGTCCTTGGAGGGGCTCCTGGGGGGTCTTCTCCAACACAGGGGAAGCAGAGCTGCCCCTTCAGGCCTGATCCAAGCCCTGCTGACTCTGGGATGAGGCTGGAGACTGCCCAGTGCCCAAGCTCTGACCTCGATCTGGGCTGTAGCTGTGGGCACCTTCACTGGGCACCTTCATTTGGGATTTGTCCAGGACTGCAGTGGAGAGGATGCCTCAAGAAGAGGCTGGGAGCAGGTGTGGTGTAGATGGTGTGTGATGGAACACCTGCCTGGGAGGCTCATTGCATCCACATCCATCCCCTTTAGACAGAAGGGGCTCTGGGGCTGAGTAGTGTGTGATGGCTTGACCAGAGGTCATGGTGCAGGAGAGCTGTGTCTGACTGGGAGGAGGATCTGCCATCCCTGTCCCAATTTCCCATCCCAATTTCCCAATTTCTCATCCCATCCCAATTTCCCATCCCAATTTCCTATCCCATCCCAATTTCTCAGTTTCTTATCCCATCCCAATTTCCCATCCCCATTTCCCAATTTCTCATCCCATCCCATTTTCCCATCCCAATTTCCCATCCCATCCCAATTTCTCAGTTTCTTATCCCATCCCAATTTCCCATCCCATCCCAATTTCTGAATTTCTCATCCCATCCCAATTTCTCATCCCATTCCCATCCCAATTTTCCCAATTTCCCATCCCAATTTCCCATCTCAGTTTCCCAATATCTTATCCCAATTTCCCAATATCCCATCCCAATTTCCCAGTTTCCCATCCCAGTTTCCCATCCCATTCCCCCCAGGGACTATCCTGCTGTGGAGGAGGAGGAGGATGTGCAGGTCCAGTGCTGCTCCCTCCCCGTGCAGGGGCTCTCCATGTCCAGAGCCTCCTGCCAACACCACTGCTGCTCTTAATTGGCGTTTGATTTGATTGGACATGATCTGCCCCTCGTCCAGCACCTGGAGACGTGTCGGTGTGTGAGGCTGTCCTGGAAACGCTGCTCTATCCTATTAACGAGCCTCTGCTGGAACATAACGGCGGATCATTAGGAGCCCGATTCCTCCGGCACGGCAGCAACACCGGCGGGCTGCGGGAGCATCCCGGGGCTGTCAGCTGGGCTGGGCTGGGCTGATCTGGGCCGGGCTGGCTGTCCCCGGGGGTGCTGCTGTCCCCTCTAGGAGTGCTACTGTCCCCTAGGGATGCTGCTGTCCCCCAGAGGTGTTGCTCTCCTCCCCAGGGGTGCTGCTGTCCCCTCAAGAGTGGTGCTGTCCCTTCCAGGGATGCTGCTGTCCCCTCTGAGGGTACTGCTGTCCCCCAAGGGTGCTGCTGTCCCCGGAGGGTAGTGCTGTCCCCTCTGAGGGTGCTGCTGTCCCCCCCAGGAGCTCTGCTGTCCCCCAGGGGTGCTGTTGTCCTCTAGGGATACTGCTGTCCCCCAGGGGTGTTGCTCTCCTCCCCAGGAGTGCTGCTATCACCCAGGGGTGCTGCTGTCCCCCAGGGGCGCTGCTCTCCCCCCAGGGATGCTGTTGTCCCCCGAGGATGCTCCTGCCCTCAGAGGTGCTGCTGTCCCCTAGGGGTACTGCTGTCCCTTCCAGGGATGCTGCTGTCCCCCAGGAGCACTGCTGTCCCCCAGGGACACTGCTGTCCCCCAGGGACACTGCTGTCCCCCCCCGCCCCAGGAGCACTGCTGTCCCCCCCGAGGATGCTCCTGCTCTCAGAGGTGCTGCTGTCCCCCAGGGGTGCTGCTGTCCCCTAGGGATGCTCCTATACCCCAGAGACACTGCTGTCCCCCCCAGGGGCGCTGCTGTCCTCCAGGTTATGCTGCTGTCCCCCAGGAGCACTGCTGTCCCCCCCAGGAGCACTGCTGTCCCCGTGCCGGGCTCTGTGCATGCGGCACAGCCCGGCACAGTTGCTAAGCACTCCCGGCACTCGCCGTTCTCTCTCCCGCTCGCCTTCCCCAGCCTCGTCCTGCTCGGGTGCTGGGAATGCATTTCCATATCCGAGTGGCCAGAGGAGCGTTCGGTGGGATGTTATTATCTCCCGGGATGGGGGGGCGGGGAAGATTGCAAAGCACTCGGCGTTTAAACACCCACATATGGTTAACACCACGGGCTGTGTGCTGATAAAGAGGGGGTAATTAAAGTTTATTTTTTTTTTTATAGACTAATCTCCCAAGCATGTATTTATGAGCCTGATTTAGAAACAGCGTATTACCGAGAACACGGGATATTTGTGTTGCTCATAAATCCATACGTGTTCTGAACACACCTTTTATTATTTTATTTTTTTCTCCCCCCCTAAATTTAGGCAGTACTGCCAATATGAAGAGCTCAGAGTTTTGTAGGGCTTTTTTCCCCCCTTCTTGTCTTTTGGGCGGGCAAAGGGAAGTGTACAAAGCAGTGAGTAATTAAATGCACGAGGAAATGATATTTCAAAGGAGACACGGTGCGTTTGGAGGGGCTGTTTGCTGAGTGTTTACACCAGTGGCTTTGAATTTATCTTCATCTTGCAGCAGGTACAAAAATCTTCAGGGGAACGTGGTGCTTTGCAAGCGGTTTCTGAGCTGTCTGCACAGGGACCCACACCCTCAGCAGGATAATTTGCACTGGGGTTTGAGGGGAGACAAAAAAAATCCTGGATGGCACAAGTGGTGGTGGCCAGAATCCTTCTGACCACAGTCTTGGATACTCCTCTTGTTTTCCAGTCTAATTAAGCCACCCTTGGATCACTAGCAGGGAACATGTCAGGTATGATCCTGCTCTGAAATGGAGCATTTTTCTTTCTGCTGCTCTCTGCTTGGATTTCGTGGGCTGTGGGGAGAAGTTACTTCTCTCTGGATAGAAGTGATTTATTCTTATTTTTCATCCTGGTGGTGTGTCCAGCCCACTCCTTGAGTGCAGACTCCCTGGGAATCTCGATGGTCCATGTTTTTCCCTTCCAAACTGTCTGGGTGAGCACTGGGACATCCACTCCCTTTGTTGCAACCTCTCAAAGCACTACAGAAACATCTTTGATTAAAGATACAGAGAGATCATCTTAGTGTTTGAAGCATTTATTAGGGGAGAGGGATCTGGGCAGTGAGTTTGGTCTCAACCACGTCTGATCACCATCTTCCCCCTGTGGGGGCTTTTTGGACCCCACGAGACCCAAACCAGGACTTCTGTTGGGTGCTGGGGCTCTCAACCATCCATAAATGTCTTGTATTCCCCACCCAGCTTCCTCCTCTTGGTAAAGGACATTGATACCACCTGGAGTTTCAAATCTGCTCTTCAAACACTTCCCTGAGAGCCTGGAGATGACAAGGAGAGGAGGGAAAACACAGGCTTAGCCATTTGTGGCATTGGGTTTATTTGGGGCTGCCTGAGGTACCAAGCTGGGTTTGGATCCCCTCCCTGGGCTGAGGCAGGAAGGGATCAGTTTGTCTCATCTCTGGACAGGGTGAAGCCCTGGAGAACCTGCTGAGGTGGGTCTGGTTAGCAGGGTCTTGCTGAAAATACATTGGCTTGTGGTTTTAAAGGCTTGGAGTGAAGCTGATTATCTCCAGATAGGAGTTTAAATGCAGCACAGCAGTGCTGGAGTATCAGTGGTCTGCAGAGCTGGGAAAGAGATGGAGAACAAAAGCCCTGCTCCTCTCCTTAAATGCTTTTCCAGCAGTCTCCCTTCAAACCTGGCAGCAAACTGGTCATGAGCAATAAAGAGCTGAGCTGGAAACCCAATTTCTGCTCAAGCAGAAGCCCCCTTGTTTTGGTTCAGTTGGTCAAAACCAAACGACAGGCACTTCTAGAGGTCAGTGATTAGCAGTGATGGAAATGAGTGAGTGCAGGAGGGAAGGGAGTTACAGGAGACTTGGAGCAATTGTCCCTTTCCTTGAGCAGCCAAGCTCAAACTCATGGAAGTGTAAAAGGCTTTTTGCTGTTTCAAGCCCCTGTGCTGTTCTCCTCTGAGTCACGGGGAGAGAAGAAGCCACATGGACCAATGGGGATGTGAAATCCTAATTCCTCCAGCTCCACTCTGGCTGCAGTTTGGTGAAAGCTGCCATCATACCTGGGATTTGGGCTCTTTTGTGAAAAGGGGATAATACTTGTCTCACTCATAAGGGATTTATGATTTAATGTTTGCAAAGCACTTTAAGACCCTGGATTGAAAGGTGATTTATAAGGGTGAAATCCAGCGTTGTCTAGTCCATTGTATATTTGATTTCGTCCACTTATCCTCATGGGGGCTTTTTTTTTCCTTGCCTTACTTTTTTTTCTCTTTTTTTCTCCCTCTTTTTTTTTCCTTTTTGCATTTGTGTCATAACTTCAAGCCAAGCAGGGGTTGTGGCAGGCACAGTGTACCCAGCAAGAGGAGGATTTTGCCTCCCATGGAGGTGCTAACTTATGCTGATGATATGAATAAAGATTGGAAAAGAAAAAAGAGGATTGCAAGGTGAGGGGCACAGGGGATTGGCGATAAAGCTGTGAAATAGGAGTGGGAAGGCTGTTTAGATGATCCATGCATAAGGAAAGGAGAAGATGCTTCATAAATAATCAATTTTCTTGCTCCTGTTGGTCTCAGTGATGGGGTTATTTTCCAGCAGATCAGCCACTTCTCCTGTCCTACAAATCCTGGTTGGAGCATCCTCTGTGCAGGCTCCAGCCTGGGGGTGCTGTGGTGGGGCTTGGTGCCCTGCCTGGAAAGCTCAGGTTGTGCTGAGCATGGGGTCCCTGCCCTGGCACCAGCACCTCCAGCAGCAGGCACTGAGGCAAACTGCAGGGTGTACAAGTGCTAACTCAGATCCATTTCACATTCGGTTTTCAAACTGATGCTTTTTAAATCTCTCTTTGCTGATGAGGTGATGAGGGCTGGGGTGCAAGCAGGGAGAGGCTGCCTTGGCTTCCAAAAAATCAAGAGGTGTCCTCACCTGAATCCTGAGCAGGGCTGTGGTCAACTCTGCTGGCAGCTGGGTCATCTCAGCTTGCACCAGAGTGGGCTGTGCAGCCTCTGGGTTCACTGTTGGGCTGTGCAGCCTCTGGGTTCACTGCTGGGCTGTGCAGCCTCTGGGTTCACTGCTGGGCTGTGCAGCCTCTGGGTTCACTCCTGGGCTGTGCAGCCTCTGGGTTCACTCCTGGGCTGTGCCCTCTCCTTGCCATGGACACACTCTCCAAGTGGTGCATCCCAAGCCCTGGAGAAGGAACCAGCTGCCTTGTGAGGTGTTGTTATCCTGGAGCAAAGCGGGGTGCTGGCACAGGGTATTGGATGGGGGATGCAGTGCAGTCAGAGCAGCAGTGAGGCAGCCCCAGGGGGGATCAGTGGTGCCTCAAGGATACAGGCTCCAAGGCTACTCCTTGCTTGGGCAGTAGAGACCTGTTGGTGGGTTTGCAGTGGCCTGGGGACAGTTCTTGGTCATCTCCATCAGTAGAGGGGGTCTCGTTTGGACACCTGACATTTCCAGTCTGCATCCAATAAGAGCAGCTGAATCTTCTGGGGCAGGCAGGTCTCTCTGGATGACTCTGTGTTGCACAGCTTCACCACATTCCCTATGAAACTTGGGGCTTCTGTCCCACCCAGCTGCTGCTGGTGGTGGTTCAGCCATCCTAACGCTGTCCTGCTCCACCAGGGTTTCACAGTGGGTTGCCAAGGCAGCCAACATTGACAAGAAGTGATGGTGGTTTCAGCAGGGGAGCACGGCAGGTATGATGAGTGATTCCGGGGAGGAGAAGTTCCCAGGGAGAGGGTCTATTCAGGGCTTTGAGCAGGTTTTCCCTCTCCTCTGGCAAAATGAAGCCAAGCAAGGTGTGATGGAAGTCCTGGGATGTGCAAACTCCTGCTGAGCTGCCATCTTTGTTTTCAATGCTTTCCCCGTGCTGGGGCTGCCCTGCCTCTGCTGAGAAATCCCTGGGTGCAGCTTTACCCCTCTGTGTGTGCCTCTGCTGAGGAATCCCTGGGTGCAGCTTTACCCCTCTGTGTGTGCCTCTGCTGAGAAATCCCTGGGTGCAGCTTTACCCCTCTGTGTGTGCCTCTGCTGAGAAATCCCTGGGTGCAGCTTTACCCCTCTGTGTGTGCCTTGCAGGTTCCACCAAGAGCCCCGTGAACAAGACGGCGCTGACGCTGATCGCGGTCAGCTCCTGCGTGCTGGCCGTGGTCTGCGGCTCCCAGCTCTCCTGCCCGCTGACCGTCAAGGTGACGCTCCACGTCCCCGAGCACTTCATTGCTGATGGTAAGACCCTCCTGCTGCCCCTCTGCCTGTGTTTGGGGGGATCCCTCTCTTTGGGAATGCCCCAGCTGTGTTTGGCTGCAGGGATGTCCCTTTCCGCAGGCACGTCTTCCGAGCCTGAGTCCAAAATCTCAGTCGCGTCAATTAGTATTATCGTTGTTATCGTTGGTGCTAATTGTGTCTGATGGATTTGTCTGTTCTCCTCCGAACTCATTGAGGAGCTCTGGGAGCTGCACAGACAGGCTTCCTGCTGTCCTGCAGCAGCTCATCCCAGCCCTTGCAGCAGCACAGAGGGAAATTGCTGGGCTTTGAGCAAAGGCAGAGATGCTTTGATAAATTAGACGAGTTCTGCTGTCACTATTTATTGCTTTCTCCAGCTGGGCTCCTTGCATTTGTTGTGTTTCACTGACCTTTTCTTTATAATGTGCAGTGAGCGTCGAGTGCAAGTTTTCAGTAACATGAGGGCAAATTTCATTTTCTTCCAGCAGACAGGACCCATTATTCAGTCGGTTCCAATTCCTCAGCTCCTGCACACTGCTTGGGGCATGCAGAGGGGGCACTTCCTCTCTGCCAGAACAGTGCAGCGTACAGGCAGTGCATCTCCAGCTGCTGGCTAGTCCAACTCTGGGACAGCCCCCTGCTTTGGGAGCTTTGGAGTGGAGGGCAGCTCTTGGGGGATTAATATTTTGGGGAGTGGGAGATGGTTAAAGAGATACAACAGGATGAGAGCTGCAGGGGACAGTGGAGTGATGATGAAATCATCACCCCACAGCATAATGGGAGTCACCAGTGTGTTTGAAGTGGGATTAGCTCTGCTAAGAGTGGGCTCTGGGTAGCTGGGGTATCCCAGTGGTCACAGCTTGGCCCTTGTAGGAAAGAGGAGAGCATCTACTTTGTGTTCACACATTGGAGGAATTGAGCATCAGTGGAGTGGAGACATGAAGACAACATCAAGGTGCAGATGCCACATCCCTGGAAGTGTTTGAGGCCAGTTTGGATGCAGCTCTGATCAGCCATGTCTTGTGGAAGGTGTTCCTGCCCATGACAGAGGGTTGGAACAAGAGGATGTTTAAAGCCTCCTCCAAGCCAAACCATTGTGTGATTTAAGGATTTGAAACAAGGGACTTGTCTACACCTTGACCTGTTTCTAAACTGTTCTAACGATTGTCCAAGCCACATATTAATACTTGAAATTTTCACAGATGGTTCCAAGTAGCTGGAGAACAGAAACTTTTGCATTTGGGGCGTGAGGTTGCTCCAGTGCTAACCTGTGTCCCATTGGGATGAGCACTGGCCAGTTCAGCACTTGGACTGGGAGCTCACACTGGTTCTGGTTCTTGCTGAAGGTCAGACAGGATGTCAGTGATGGAGACAGGACCTCAGCATGCTGCTCCCAGCTTGTTGTTCTGGCTCAGGGAAGACAGCGTGTCCTGAAAAAGAAAATAAACAAAATGCTATGAGTCTCTGTAGAATGAAAGTGAAACGCTGAGTCTGTGCTTGTCACCAGGAAAGGGGTGGCAGTGCAAATTATGCAAATTCAGGGAACACTCGAATGAAAATGACAATGAAATACCAATAAACCAGATTAATATCCTTGAAACTGGGGGAAATGGGATGATTTCCAGTCCCGACTTAATGACTTTTCTGAAGAGAAAGTGGCAAGAGGACTGGTAACAACGGTTTGGAGAAGAATTAAAATGAGCTTTGTAATGAAACTGTAAAATATAATTACAAACTGCGAAAACTTTTTAAATATTTTTTATGAGAAACAGTCAAATTCTTCACATAGAAGCAGCCAAGACATTTTGCAGTGGCTATCACTTTCCCTGAAATCTCATCATTTTATGCGATGACAGTCCCTTGCCTGGGAAGAGGAAAAAAAGCTCTTAAAGTTGTTCCTTCTTTCTGAATAACAACAAATCCCAAGGCACCACCCAACTGGCAGCAAAATATTACAAAGCATTTAAAGATGTGGCAGAACTGAGCTGGATTGGGAAATTTCAGTGATACCCAGGAAAAAATGTGGCTGGAAAAAGCTCAGCACCTGGAGTTTGATGCTGGTGGAGAAGAGGGGACCTGCTCCTCTCTGGAGATCTCCCGTGGGGGGATTAAATCTGCTTTTTTACAGGGTGCTGAAGGGCCTTGGCACGAGCATCCCTGTGGCATCGAGGTGACAACAGAGCTGACGTGTTTGGCCTGGCAGAGTCTGGGAGCTTTGATCAGTCTTGAGGCAGCTTCTGGTGTGGCACCCGGCAGTGGCACCGTGTCTGGCGAGTGTCGCCGTGCGCTGACATCGTCTGGTTGCTGAAGCTGCTCCCTTTGGTGCTGCACAGGAGGATGAGGCAGGCTCTGCGAGGAAGGCATGGACGATGCATTCACAGGAGATGTTCTCATGCGAGGGAGAGGTGCCCTCCCATTCCCTTTTGAAATGTGGAATTTCAATAAGCGCCAGGAGCCAAGGAAAATCTGAAAGCGGAGCTGCTACCGGCACCTCTGCAGGAGGAGCCAAACAAAGGCAGGGGCTGAAAGAAATCGCTCTCCTAGACGATGAGAACTCGGCTTTGAAGGAAACTTTAAATAGATGCCAGCCAGTTCTGGTGTGCCAGCAGCCAGAGCCAAGAAAAGAAAGAGGGGGGGAAGCCTCCCCAAATGTCTCCAGCTTTGGAGAAGAGCAGCTTTCCCTGCTGCAGCAAGAATGGCGTTAGAGAAAGCAGCTCCAGAGCCTGCTGGAGTGGCAGGGTGGGAAAGGGGAGGGGAAGGACTGGGCCCAGGAGCCAACTGGCAGCCAAGCTGGGAGGATCTATTCCAAGCAGCAGTTCTATAATAACCAGCCTGTCTCTTATTGCCCTTATTTCTCCCTCAGTTTGTTTGCTTCCTTTTGTTCGACTTGATGGGGCGCCCCTGCCTCGCTCCCCGCTGAGCAGTTATTGCCTGGTTTGTACAGCTGCTGTGCCTTCCCTTCATGGAGCAGCTGGATCAAGGAGAGCCTGGCAGGAGCGAGGAGGGCTGGCACCTCCTGCTTCCCAGAAATGAGTTGGTGCCTCTAAATCCTCTCTTCCAACGCAGTGGCTGGAGCATCCTCTCCTCCCTTCTGCTGCTCCAGGGCTTTTGTGTTTCAAGGCAGCCCGTGCCCGTGCTGGGCAGAAGGAGTTGCTCTGATTTCAGAGGTGGCTCAGATTTATGGAAAGAATGTCGTGGCTTTTATGAGGATATGGAAATGCGAGGCATTATTTAGAGGACCCTTTAGCCATGTCAAAGGAGGGAAGAAAGGAAAGAGAGCCCCTCCATCGGGGTAATAAAACCTCTTATGAATATGTGAGCCACTCAGCTCTACATCCAATAGTTGTTTTTTGGTTTTTGTTTTTTTTTCTTGTAGGTAATAATTCAAAAAAGTGGAGCTGGAGCAATGGGAATGGCTTGAAGGGAAGGCAGGGTGGAGAAAGATACTCTGGAGGGCTCAGCCTGGAGTACGTCCTTGCTGCACAACAGTATGAAATATAGTATCAATTAAAGCTTCCCATTTTTACAGCCTGTGAGAGGTTATATACGGTGTGGGTGGATGTTTGTACTTTAGTGGGAGAGGTGGGTGAGATCCTCCCGTGGTGCAGAGGGAAGAGCTGTGTTTAGTGAGGGGCTTGTAGGGCTTTGTTTTATAAGTGGAAATAAAGCAAAGGGCATAAAGCAGGTTTCTGTCAAAGACATCTTGGGGCATTTACAGCCTCCTTCCCTCCTCTGCTGGGATGTGTGCCAGGGGAGTTGTGGTGATCCCTCTGGACCTTGCCGTGCTGTGGGATGGGTGTGGAGTGGTAATAGAGCTCAGTATGGGCAGGCAGGGTCCTCACTGTGGGGTCAGAGCTCAGTGTGGGCAGGCAAGGCCCTCAGTGTGGGGTCAGAGCTCAGTGTGGGCAGTGTCCCCATCCTGACAAGCTGCCTGTGCATTGGCTCTGCCCCTCTTGCAAGAGTGGATGAACCCTTCCAGGATGAACCCTCCCTGGATGAGCTCTCCCAGGATGAACGCTGCCCTGAGAGCAAACCCAGAACCCCCTTTCAAACCAAGAGGCCAGCAGAGGTGGAATTCCCAGTCGAGACCATGTTTTGGGTTGGAGCATCTGACAAGATGGCAGAGGTGGAGGGAGCTTCTCTTTTGTTTATTCTTTTAATCTCCATGCATCTGCGTCTGCTGCCTGAACGATGCCGTGCTGTCCTCGCCACGCAGCTGATCAGTAATTGTTTCATCTGCAGATTATTTCCTACCTTCCCCCACCACTCTTTCCTCCAAGATGCTGGTGAATTGGATGCTGCTATTAGCAGCCTGTGTTAATTTTCCCTGAAGATTGCTCTGCAGACTGCAATTGTTGGGGCTCACAACAACTTCTCAGTTCGGTTTTAATTAAATGTGTTGCTTTTAAATTGTTTGTTTTTGACATTTCCTGCTCAGTCTTCTGCAGCTCTTGGAGGTGACCAGGCATTGCCTCATGCCCTCAGGGCACTCAGGATGGGTTGCACACAGATGAGCCACTGCAGGTGGGGGACTGGCTGTGTCCCCACCCCATTTGGCAGCAAGGAGAAGCTGGAGACACTCTCTGATTTACAGGTGAAGCTTCCCTGTGGTTTGTACCAGAAGGATGGAGAAAGAGATCTCATCTCAAAGCTGTCTCAGATCAGGCTGGATGGAGCTCTGAGGAATCTGGTCCAGTGGAGGGTGTCCCTGCCCATGGGAGAGGAGTGGAATAAGATGATCTTTAAGGTCCCTTCCAACCGAAAGCATTCTGTGATCTTTTCAGGCTTTCAGAAAGATTCCAAAATTGGGGTCTCCCATGTTCACCAGCTGTTCCCAGATTCGTAAGTCCCCTCTGAAATCAGCAGAAGGAATTGGTTTAAAAGAAGTTTTTCTTGTGCTGTTTTCTCCTCCCGGGGTTTTTGCTGCATGGAGACCTGGGTCAGGGCTTTGACAGAAGCAACACTTTCTTGTTGCAGACTCAGTGTCACGTCTGGCTGCTCCAGGCCCTGCGTGTTTCATGTAAGGTGGCCGTGTTTGGGGGCAGCTTTACAAATTGCATTTTATTCCAGCAGCTCGTAATCACCAGGGTCACCTCCGTGCCTGTGTTACAGCTCACTCCTGCTCCCGTGGCTGCTTGCCTGGCAAGAAAATGTGAGCAAATGGCTGCAGCGTTACCAGACATGAACTCTAAATATTAACATCAATTTATGAACTGTATCAGCGTGGATCAAAGGGATTCCAGGACGGTTTTACGGCACGAACGCTCTTTGCATGAAGAACTAATAAGGTTCTGGAGGCTGAAGTACATCATGTTTTTATCGTGGCTTTGACAGCCTTGTGAACCTGCTCGGCTGCTCCCCAGCCCTGTGCCTGCCAGAGGCATTTCCAGCTCCTGGGGCAGCTCCATTTGCAAGGGAAGCCAAATGCCTCTTCCTCATCCTTTGCAGGATTCACTGGAGCAAAGCCAGTGGGGTTGGGCACTTGGATGGTGTGAGCAGGAGCTGTTCAGAGCTGGGACATGGTGCATCCTGAGAGAGGCAGGAGGTGCCCACCCCTGTGGGGAGAGGGCATCTCCTGCCACTTGCTGAGCTTTACCAACACCATTTACCCTCTGATTTGAGAGGATGGCACATCTCTGACCAGCTCTCCCTCCCACAGTTGGAGAGATGCAAACATTGACTTCTGCATTCACTCCACAAGCTTATCACAGCTCCTCTGTGCTTTGTGATCTGATTAGATTTAGGCTGGATTTCCCTGAACCCTTTTGTGATATCTGGAGAGCATCACTGTTAAGAGTTCCCCAGGCTGCAGTGTGGGAGTTGGGAGATGCTGAGCATTAAGAAGAAGGTTTTTTTGTTGTTTTTTTCAGGAGTCTCATTTCTGTCTCAGCCACTCCTGACCCAGAAGCCTTCTGAGGACAGAGCTGTGCTGTCACCAACACCTCCACAATTACATTGTCTAAAGCTGCCATGGGAGATTTCATTGCAGCATGAGCTGACCACAAGGCAGGGTGGGCAGATTTCTTGTGCTTAAGTTTAGGAAAAGTTGGCTGAGCTATCACCTCCCTTATAAATATGTGTGTTTTTTGTCAGGAGTTCAGCTCTAGAGAAATCAAGACTGACTGACAAGAAAAACCAAAGAAAGAGTCTGTCAGAATGATCAAGGAAGTGCAATTTAACACTTAAATTGTAGCCCTGCTCCTCCCACAGGAGAGGTGGTGCCAGTTTGAGCTGTAATTACACACAGACATGTGCTGCTAATTGACTTCTGCTTTGCCAGGGTGGAAAAGCTCTGGCAGGGTTGGTGGTGTTTGAGGGGATGGGGGTCTCCAGGTTTGGTCATCACTGGGTTTGGGGAGGTGAGAGCCCATGGGGGCAGTTCATGTGCTGAAAATACACCCTGGAGTCAAGCACTGTGAGATATACCCTGTGAGGGCTTCAGCTGAGGAAGGACTGAATGAAAAACGTGTCTATAGGCTTGTGCCGCTTTCTAATCTTTCTATCATAATGCTGTTTGAGCATTTCATCTTGCGCAAAGAGAGAAATAATTTAAAAAAAAAGTAAAGAGGGTTGGCTTGGATTTTAACCTGATGTGATGCTGTCACTGGATCCAAATTAGACTATAGAACTTAGAGTTTGGCTTAAAACTATTTAAATTATTCCCAAATCACCTGGTTTGGTGCTGGGCAAGGAGAGGGATGGTAGAGCTGAGCACTGTGTTGGTCTGTGGGTACAATCCTGCCCCAAGACCCATTTCCTTGCTTAAATCAGTACATGTGAGCTGGGCATCCAAAGTCTGTCCAGTTCTTTGATATTTTCTGGGAGAAATTGAAGAAGCAGAAGTTTTGATGCCCTGGGCCCAGGGCATCAGAGCTGATCAAGGGGAAGAGCTGATAGGGGAGGAGTTGTCTCTTTGGGCAAGGTTCTTTCAAATTTAACAAGGGGGAAAAAAGGGGTCTCTAAAGAATTCAAATAGGGTTATTCTTTGTACCTATAGAATGAAGCAAGAGGGATCTGCTTTCCTCTAGTGTTTATAAGAATTGTCTGTAACAGGATTAGAACTGTATGATAGCATAGGGCTGGATACATTAATAGCAACCTATAGTATGACCTCCCATTGCTTCCCAACACAAAATACTAATTTTAGATGAAAAGGAGTTTTGTTGGCCAAGAAACAGTGAATGGACCAAAGATGACAAAAAGAGCAGAGGGAGGAAGAAATAGATGTTCTTCAAAAAAAATTATGTTTTGATCTTTTCCCTTGAAAAGAAAGAGAAAGGAAAAGCCAAACCCTTTTGGCTGCCTTTTTGGGTGCTTTGTTCTTTTCCCTTGTTAGATATTTCTTCTGAGCTGTTTTATCCTGTTGTGTTCTTGAACATGATTTTTGAAATGTCAAAACTTGGAGCCTCTTTTGTCAGGGCTTAAGCAATTCCACTGAACTTTGAAGGAGACCCCAGCATGAGAGACATGATCTTCTGACGCTGCCTTAACTCATCGGGCTTTGATCAGTGTTGGGGAAGGAATGGGGGAAATGGAAAACACAAACACAGAAACCCAAACAAATCAATCCCCTGAGGGGCTGCTGGACCTTGTGCAGCTGGGAAGGGTTTGTAGCTGTGTCCTGGTGTAGTAACGCACTCCCACACCCAAGCAGGTGTTTCTATAGAAGGAAAAGAGTTTCAGTCCGTTTACCTTTGAACTTAAAAGGGACATGGACTGGAATCTTCTGTGGTGTTCTCACTGTGGTTGGTCCAGTGCCAGCACAGGGGCACTGGTTGGGCTGTAGAAATGTCTCTCAACATCTGTAACTGCTTCTATTGGCAACAAGCCAAGGTATCCCTCCTAAATTGTTAAGTATTAATAAAGGTGCACAAAGGAGCTCAAGTGCTTTTTGGGGTGTTTTAGCGAGGTGTCAGGGGCTTCTCTGACACCTGTGCTCGGCTTTCCTTTTGTTTCTGTATCATTTGTTATTCTGTCTTTATTAAACCTTTTGCTTCACAAAACACACCTGGAGAACTGTCTAGCAAAATTATTTTAAGCCATTCTGAGAGGTGCAGGACACCCTCAGAGACTGATACATTTACACAGGGCTCATAACACTCTGGCCATGTGTATATTCCTGGTGTTTTCCACTGCTCCATGGCATTGGCTGCCTCCTAAAGCCCAACAGCATTTGGGGGCATGTCCTGGTATGGGACTCCTGGGAGGTGGTGCTGGGTTGCAGAGTGTCATAGGATAGGAAAGAAAGATGAGACACTCCAGATATTTCAGAAGGCAAAGAACATAGAAAAAAGGCTTTATTGTCTTAATTCTTACTACCTTTTATAAGGTGTTCCCATACAGACTTGACATGGTTGGTGAATAGGAACGACACCTCTCTGATCCCATTGGTTAAACCAGAGAAACAGCAAAACACCACCTGGAGAAAGATTGTTGTGAGAAAGGAGAGTTGTTTGCCAAGATTGTTTTGAGAAGAAACTTCCTTGAGAATTTTTTCCTTGGGAAAAAAAGCTGCCAGCAGGCTGAAATCTCTCAGACCCAGAAATATCAGGCCCAGAGCAGAGCTGTCATTTTAGCAGAGTTGTCATTTTATTTCTGTATTCACTTGTTTGGCTGATGGTTGCTTTATCCCGAGACCTAAATGTCTCCATTCAAGGGAGATTCCAGCAAAGCTTTGAGTGAGAAGCTTGAGATTTGTGTCTCAGTGGACACCTGGGAGGTTGGCAGCAGAGGACAGCAGGGTGGACAGTCCCTCCAGGTGTCTTCAGAGTGTCTGTGCTGGCACCTGCTCTGGGGGCTGCAGGCAGAGCTGAAGGTTTGCTTCAAACTGGTGTGGGGGTGATTTAGGAGGGTCTGAGGTCCTCGAGACAGGCTTTAGGAGGGTGGTTTGTAGTGGGTTCTACCTCCTCCATTTCCCCCATCACTCACCTTCCCACCATCCAGAGAGTGCACTTGTAGAAAACAAATCCAGCTGATGTTCCCTGCAAGCTGAAGGTGTTTGAAACAGCTCTTGTTTAGAAAATGTTTGTTCCTGGTAGTTTCTAAAAGGATTTGTTCCTCAATCTGCCCTTTCTAAGCTTTTCAAGGTGGTTTTGATATGTACACGATGGTAACTTTTGAAAACTGTTTTCTACGTGTGGATTCTTTGAAAGTGAAGAGAAAAAAAAATTGTGAAAAGGCTTTGAAATCATCAGAATTTTAGCTTTCACAATATTTGTAGAAGGCCTTTTTCTGTTATTTATTTCCCAGGCAAGCTATAAAGGGATCAAGATTGGGGTGTTTGTCTGTTTGTGTTTGTGTGGGAGCGAAGGTGATGAGGGTGTCTGAGAACGTCTCTCAAAGTCTTGCCACACACTCATCCTCAGAGATGTGAGAAATTTCCTTGCTGGAAGTTGTCCCCTCCCTCCTCTGAGGGAAGAATAGGAGGAAAAGAAAGGGAAGGAAGGATGGAAAGAAGGAGGAAGGAAACTAAAACCTTTAATTTCTCCAGGTTTGGGTTTTTTTCAGTCTGAGGTAGAAAAAATCTTCATTTTCCACTGAGCCTGAATTCAGGAATTTTGGATTGAAATGTTTTCATTGCTGTTTTTCAAACAAACAAACACAAAACCCTGGAAAAACCTGATAATGAGGATGATTTCTCAATCAGACTTACTAAAATCAAAGTAACTAATTAATCTTCAAAATACCTGGAGCCAGGGAAGGGGCTGGAGCACAAGCCTGATGAGGAGCAGCTGAGGGAGCTGGAGGAAAGGAGGCTTGAGGGGGATCTTCTCACTCTTTTCAACTCCCTGACAGGAGGGTGGAACCAGGTGGGGTTTGGCCTCTTCTCCCAAGTAACAAGCAATAGGAGAAAATAAAATGGCCTCAAGTTCCACCAGGGGTTGTTTAGGTTGGATATAAAGAAAAATTTCTTCGCAGAAAGGGTTGTCCTGGAAATGTCCTCCCCATTCCTGGAGGGATTTAAAAGGCGTGTGGCTGTGGCACTTGGGGACATGGTTGGGTTGCCATGGTAGTGCTGGGGGAACAGTTGGATTTGATGATCTGAGAGGCCTTTTCCACCTAAATGATTCCGTGATGGGGATCTGCAGAAGTCACCCCTCCATCACCCAGCTGACCATGGGCTCTTCCCTGGGCCAAGGTCCTCTGCCAGCTCCAGCCACCTTCCTCTCTCGGAATACAAATGGTTTGTGTCGGATTTGCTTCTGTTGCTTCCAAGCTGTATTTTAACCAGAAGTGGGGTTCATTAAGTAGGGATTTAATCAAGAGCTGCTGGTTTCGCTCTTCAGTCCTTGGGTGCAGAGGGAGTTGTCTGTAGCTGAGTCTCAAAACAACTCTACGTGCTTCCCAAGCCTTGCTCTGTATTAGGGAGCTGCGGAAATCAGGAGGAAAACAAAATTGACAGGTTACTACATAGACACCTACATGTAAATAGTAAACACTCCCAAAGGGTGCACAATGCATTTCTGTTTGGGAAAAGAAACCAGCAATTGTTGTTACTGGTATGTAAGGCTATCTTTAAAAATTCATTGAAAAGAATAATTAGAGCTAAAACCGCGTGGCTCTAAGAAACTTAGTGCTGAGTGTTTCCAGTGGTGCTGGGGGGGCTTACCCAGTGATTTACTGCTGCCTTGTGCCTGATTGAGATGTATCCTGCAGCCTTGGCGGGGCAGCTCCTGCCTTGCTGTGTCTCCAGAGCTGCTGGATTCCGATGTCTCATTCTCATTTGCCTGAGCAGTCAGCAGCTTGGCAGCCTCCAATGGCTTTGAGTGTAGGGATGCGCCTGTGAATATGTTTATGGTGTATAAACACTCTGAGGGTCAAAGACCTCAGTTGATGGGAAATTAGGGCTTGGATTTGGACGGTGCTGAGATCTTGGGATGCCTGAAAATGAGGTCATTCGCTGGGCTGCTTGACTTGAGGCTCTGCTTGTTTTATCCTTTGCATGGATAATGTGGCGCAGGATGAGGGTGAGAAGGGCTCCCTCTTGCTAAGCATCAGGGATCCTCTTCAAAAGGAGATCCACAGTTTGTATTCAAGCAGGTTCATGTGGGGTGGCTGCTGCTGCTGCTGCAGGTTTGTCATCCTGCTTTTTAAATCTCTTGGCTTTCATCAAAGTAAATTGGTGCTTAAAAGAATGGTGTCCTAGTCCTTTACTAAGGGTCATAAGCCTTAAAGCTTCATGACAATAGGCCCTGGATCTGTAGACTTGGCTGTCCCTGGGTAATCTCTGAGGAGGATTTCAATCTTCAGACAATGGTTGCAAGTTTTGCAAGTCCTCAGTGGAAAGGTGGCTGTGGGTTCCTGGGCTATCTGGTAGTCTCCTTTGCCCACTCCTCCTTGCAGGTTTCTTCTCCCCTCTTTTTAGAGGCTTTTACCGTGGTAAGTTTTGCAAAACACCACTTAATGGCAGAGGTTTTTTGGCTCCTCTCTGATCTGTGCAGCACTGTTATGGAGGCAGTCTTATAATCAATGTAATTGAAGATCAGAGTTAATGAGGACCTCTGTGCCTGCAAAATCCCCCAAGCGATGCTGGGCCTCAGATGTTAGATAAGGAAATGATTGGGCTGAACTGAAAATCTATTTGGCTAATTAGATGATGCATATTCCCAGATGCCGGTGGGGAAAAATACACTTCGCAAAATAAAGAAGCGTAAGATTTTGTAAGAAAATATTTTTGGCAGGAATTCACTTTTAACTCACAGGAGGGGAGAGGGTGGGGTAGTGTCTGGTAAGAGACAACCAGACTAGAAGTTGTGTGTTGGGCCAATCCACTCACCTCCAACAAAAGGTGAACAGGCCCTGCTGCTGCTGCCCATCTGTGCCCTGAGCTCCACCTCCCTGAGCTGGGGCAGTGATGCTCTGATTAGAGATCAGAATAATGACACTGGTCCACATTTCTGCAGAGGTCTGAGAATCAAATCCCAGTAGTGTAAGGGCAGGGAAGGTCTGGGCAGAGGAGCTGGTGGACTATGTGCTGGAGCACATTCCTCTGGAGAGGAGTGGTCAAATGAAGTTCTTTGAGATCAGCTGTCAGTGAACTCATTATTATTTTGCAGTTATTGTCATCACAGCATCTCCTGAAGAGCGCAGTGTTCTGATGTTGGGCCAAAAATGCACATTTGGGGTTTTTCTTTCAGGTTTCCACACTCACCTAACGCGCTTTTTTTCCACTTACCCCCAGGCAGCAGCTTCGTTGTGAGCGAGGGGAGCTACCTGGACATCTCAGACTGGCTGAACCCAGCCAAGCTGTCCCTGTACTACCAGATCAATGCCACGTCCCCCTGGGTGAGAGACCTCTGTGGACAGAGGACCACTGACGCCTGTGAGCAGCTGTGTGACCAAGACACAGGTAAGGGAAGCTGGGGGAGAGAGAAGACCTTGGAAAGCTCAGAGAGGTGAGCGAGGAGGTCTGCCACTGGGTATTTTGGTGCCCTCTTGGCTCACCTCCGCTCTAGCCTGGTGGTAGGCATGGGGGACTGAGAGGTGCTAGCAGAGTCACAAAGTGGTGACCCTGATCAGCAGAATGTGAAGAAGATGGGCACAAGATGGGGATTTGAAATGGTGGATCTAGCAGTTCTTTGGTGTGGCAGCTCTGCAGGCATGTGGAGTTTATCTGCATCTAACTTGAGTTGTTTTGCTGTCCAGCCTGGAAAACCTACTTGTGAGTTAACCTCTTCTCTATCCCTTTATTTTCTGGCCATTTACATGCAGAACACCCCTATTCCTAGCAGTACTTGTTCCTGGTGGTTACCTAGGCTGGATCTGTCCTCCAACCATTCCTGGTGGAGTTGTGAACTGTGCCATCCTTGTGAACATCCTTCCTCATCTCTAAATGAGTGTTCTGCTGGGTGTGTTCTGCTGGGTGTGCAGTGCCTGCCTGTGGAGCAGCAGCCTGCCCTGCTGGGATTCAGCTGTGGGGCTGGGCAAAGGACAAGTGTCACCTTCCCTTCTGTCTTTATTGGATGACACATGGGAGCCCTGGAGTCTGCAGTGAGCCAAGAGTACAGAACGCAGCAAACAACACAGGGTGACAGGACCTTGCACAGGGAGGTGGCCTGGGGACTCTGCTGGGTTTTTGTGCTGTGACTCACCAGCCTTGGGTTGGATGCCTCCTTGGTGGTGTGAAGACAGGTGTCCCTGGTGGTGCTGGCTTGCTGAGTGTCTGAAGAGCACCCAAACCCCTCCTTGCAGAGAGGTGCCATCCCAGCTTAGTCCCAGATCTCCCTGTGAGCTGCTTCTCCCCCAGCAATGAGCTTCTTCTCCTCAAGTGTGTATGAGATTCATGGCTGCAGGTAGAGATGTTGGTGTTTGGTTCTGCCAGAGGGATTAAAGGATGGCTAAATGGAGAAGGCTCTTCCTAAGCCTCCCAAAGCCCCTGGCTGTCATTAATACATGGATTAGAATAAAAAAATCCTTCAGAGTTATGAGCACCTCATGGGGTGGTGAGGATGACCCTGTTCTCATCCCTCCTTGCTCAGCTGGGATGCAAATACTGAACTTGGTCTTATAAACTCATTTTCCTGGTCAAAGCAATCTTCTCTTCTTAGCACTCCTGTTCCTCAAGGCTTGTGTACATGGAGGCACTGGCAGGCATGGCTCAGCAGAGCGGTGACACTGGATGAATTCCCTGTGCAGACAGCCCTGGGCATCACCTAAAGTCCCAGGGAGGGCTGGGAGGTGCCAACAGCCATGCTGACAGATGGAGATGGTGCAGGAGGAGGCTCTTCTCATCCAGATGTCACAGAGCAGAAGGATTTTTGTTTCAGGCGCTGGCAAAACGCAGCCACCTCAGTGGGAGAGGGGAGATGCATTCAGCTGTTCCCTGGTTCAGAGGAGGAGTGGAACAACTCTGCCTGCAGCAGAAACCACAGGGAGACTGTATGGAGCCAGACCATGACTCCCTATTGGGACAGCCCTGTGTCTCCCCTCTCCAGCCCCATCCCTGGCAGCGAGCAGGGCTGGCTGGATCCTGCCATGGCCTCGGGTGTCAGGAGCTGCTGCTCTGGGAGCCAGCCCAGCTGCCACTCCTGCTGTGTCCCCAGCTCCCAGCAGCTCCTGCTGGATGCCCCACGCTTGAGCAGGATGTCAGATCCTGTTTGCAGGGAAGGGACCGATGCTCATTGTCCTGGGAGTTGCTCTGCCCCAGCACTGTGCTGCAGCTGAACCTCGGCAGCTGCTCTGGGCTCCCAGCCCTGGTGCCCGTGGTCCCTGCCTGCCTGTGCTGAGGGCACAGCAGCATCTCAGCCTTCAGGGCCCTCTCCTGAAATCTGTCCATGAGCTTCTTCCCCCTCTCTCCAGCCTGGGAGTGTGCACATGAATAAATCAGCATTTTTCTCCTGTTTCTGCCAGTCGGATCCACATGGATCGAGCAGAGCTGGCTAATGGGGCTGCTGACCTTCATAGCCTAAATCTGAGACTCCCTTAAGAGGTCCAGACTTCACCAGAACTGAAATGAGGCCTTTGGAAGTACCTGTTTGACCTTGTACCCCAGGATATAACCCTGTGCACTGTGTCTGTCCATCACCATTGACCAGCCTTTAACTGGTGAGAAGTTTCCCCACCAGGCTGAGGCACAGACTGCAACCCCATGATACACTGCATGTACTTTTAGATTTATTTTTATTAATGCCATTCTATTTTTAAGGGTGATTTATTTTTATCACCACGAGAGAGGAAGGCCTGTGGTTTTACTGCAGCACATAAATCGTGTCTGGATTTCAACCTTTTCGGGTCAGAGATTTTATCCTCTCCGTGAGCATCCCAAGTGATGGGTGCCAGGGATTCCCCTGTCCTCTGCCTTCTCGGGCTGGACAGAGCATCCGTGAGAATGGTGGACTGAAGTTTGTCCTCTCTGGAGGCTAAAAGCCTTCACAGTTGCACCTGTGAAGAGCAGCAGAGCCAGCATTAAGGTCCTCCAGCACATTTATGGCTAATGTGACTTCAGCCTTACCCCTGGAGCCACTCCATGGCAGTGTGGATCCAGCCTTGTCCCAAGCCTCCTTGCTCCAAGGTGTAGACAGACCTCTATGGGCAGGACCTGTCCTTGGTGGCAGTGCCATGGGCTCCTGGCACACCTTGGGACAGAGCCCCAGGTCACTTGTGCTCTCTCTGGTGACACTCAAGCTCTTACCTCTCCCTGCACACTCTTCAGATTAGAGTTTTGGGTGGGATTTTTCTGTACAATGCATTGACTTGTGACTCCAAACACCCAGTACTCCTTTAGTGTAAAGAATAATTCCGGGTGAAAACAGGCTCTGGAACGCGAGGAAATGTCAAAATGCGTTTTGTTGCCTGACCTTAATTTGCCTTCCCTCGCGTCTCTGTCGTGTGACTCACTCTTTAATTAAATGATTGCTGCCCCTCTGACAAATTTGAAACCTGTGTTGCAAAGCTCCAGCTCATCAGAGCGTTTCAGAGGGAGCACTGACATCTGCACACGAGCCAAATGTCATCTCCCTCACTCTTCCTGCCTTGGAAACGGCCAGGCTGGTCGGTCTGACTGCAAATCCAGGGACAAATGGACACTGCTGGGGGGCCCCTCCCTGCAGATGTGACACAGTGACCACACCACATCAGGTGGGACAGGCACCTCTCCAGGGCAGGATCTGCTCCTTGGCTGGACATGTTCAGCCAAAATCCCCCATCCTCCTGGCAGGTGCTGCCTGTGCTGCTTGAGACAAGAACAAGGAAGGTTTCTTGTCCTGTGGGACTGGCTATCAGCTCTCCTCACTCTCCACATTTTGAAGAGATGTGGGAGCAGTGCTGGTGCCGCCGCTCGTGCCACGCTCTGGGATACCCCTGGGTAAAATCCAGGAGTGCTTGCTGCCTCGCTGGCCTCCCTTCCCAGCCTCGAGGAGAGCATCCCTTTCCAGCAGCATATGCAAATCCTGATTTGTGAGCACAATTACCTGCTTTGTATGCACAAAACTGATTCACTTGCACATTCTGTGGGCATTGCTGAAGAGACCTGCTGGAGAATCAATCCCTCAGGGCCAAATGCTGGAAGAAACAGCCTCTGATTTTGTGCTGTCAGGCTTGCTGGAGCAGTGGCATAAATGAGATGGATAGCTACCTTGATTAGCAGGTGCAAATGTGTTGAATTTTTTTTTTTTTTCCCCATCTATAAATCAGGCATTTCTTCATCAAAATTCTCTCATTGCATCCACAATTGGTAGCCCCCTCCCCCTCCCCAACCAAAGCAGTAAGCACGAGCTTGAAAGAACCAGATGAAATGTAGTAAATGTAGTAGCAAAGGTTCTTTTCTGGAAATTGGCAGGAGGAGATTAAAAAAAAAAAAAAAAAAAAAAAAAAGAAAAAGGGGTTTCCATCATCGTCCAAATGGGCCAGTTTGTCACCAGAGCCACAGATGGCACTGCTGTCTGGGTAGGACAGGGGTGTGTTGTGGGCAGGAGGCAGATGAAAGTCATTTTACACAGAGCTATTTTTTTAAAGCCAACCTGTTAAGGGGATTTGGAGGTTGCAGAGCTGAGCATGTAAATCAGGAGATGACCAACCTTGGCGAGGGTGTATTTGTGTTTATGAAAACAGCCATTCCTTCCTGTAGTTCAGTTTAATACCACGCAGGTTCTGTGCACATCAAGCAATATTTGTTTGTTCTTTGTGCACTTCTGCTATTTTCGCCGTCGGAGGATCCCGGTGCCTTTATTGACTTAGACTTTTATAGGATGAGGTTCTGTCTCTCTAAGGTATGGAGTTTAATAACTTGGTCAAAACCCATGTAATATCCCATTCCTTTTCCTGTGGAGGCACAGTTTGCCTCGTGCACCAAGCAGGGCAGGAGGCAGTTAACTCCCAAGCTAATTTAGCTCCAGGCTGAAGTGTTATACATAAACAGCAATCAAAACTCATGCCTGCGAGGGGCCGAGTTAAGGTTATCTGTGCTGTCTTTGCACTCTCATTTTCTGCCATTAGAGTGTTTAATCCTGCAGCTGCTAATGTTCTTGTAATGGCATTTTCTGTGCTTGTCTAAAGAGCACGGGGAGGGGGGAAGAGGGATGGGGTTTTGCTGTATGGAGCTGCTCCTGAGCCCATCCCCCTGAATGGGCCATCCAACTGCAGGGGCTTCTCACCCCTCTGTGGCCATCTCTGGGGCAGTGCCCAGCCCAGGAGGTGACAGCCATGGCACACAGGCCACCCTCAGAACCTTTCATCAGCTCATGTGTTCCTTGGAGGTGCGGTGTAGGAGCTGAGCAGATGATAATGAGAATTAAATCTGTGCAGAGCTTTAACTCAGGCACAATCCTTGGAGGTTAAGCTTGCACTTAAGTGCTGTGATGGATGAGGGTGAGGAGGGTGACTTGCAGCAGGGGTAGAGGAGGGGTAACTGTCAGATTCATTCCAGGTTTTCCCTCCCTGCTCCGTGCCAGGTCGACAGGGCAGGAGCCACTTTCTTTGTCTTTGAGTGTTCTTTGAGTGCTAAACTGCTTCTAGAAAAGTTGCATTTCTCATCAGGATGAAGCAGAGGCTCAGATTTGGAAAGTGGCATCCCTGAAGAGCAGGATCA
Source organism: Zosterops lateralis (assembly GCF_965231275.1). Classification (NCBI taxonomy): domain Eukaryota; kingdom Metazoa; phylum Chordata; class Aves; order Passeriformes; family Zosteropidae; genus Zosterops; species Zosterops lateralis. The sequence continues at coordinate 3,473,229 of NC_139780.1, read as the reverse complement.
GCAAGTGCCAGGGGTAGAAGAGATTTTCAGAGAGCTTTACTGGGAGGCTGGGAACGTGGTGCTGCAGCTTTTGAGGCTCAGTGGGACTGAGGATGCTCTGCTGGGGCTGATGTGTTCCTTTGTCCAGAGAGGAGTGGACACAAAAACTGGCTGAGCTCTACATCCCTTTGGGTGGGAGAGGCAACCCTGAAACCGGTGAGAGTGTGTTTATGCAATGCTCACACAGCTGGAAAGGTGTGTGATTATAGCCCCACAGCCTTTGGGATCAGGCTGCCACCCCAGCTGGGCTCTGGACCTGTCCCCAGGATGTGCCTGTGGAGCTGGGGCACAGCCCTGGCACAGCAGGGCCTTCCTCCAGGACAGGGGTGAGTGCCAGTGTTGGAGGTGCTGCCGCAGAGGAGGGAATCACAGACACCAGCAGGGCCAGGAGAAGGCTGACAGGCAACAGCTTTGCTCCAACACTGCCAAAGCTCCTTCATCTCCTTAAATAAAAGTGCCAGTGACAGCACAGAGCAGCTTCCCTGGGAGCACAGGGAAGCCTCCACTTCCTGCTGAGCACGGGGCGGGTGGATTAGGGGGATTCCTGCAGCATTATCAGCAGATCGGCTCTCTCCATAATGAGGCTAACAGGCTTATCCTGGCAGGCTGATGGTTCATCCTGCAGCCCTGCTCTGCTGCTCCCGGGCACTGTGGGGATGGGCAGGGAGGCTGTGGGTGCAGTGTGAGACCCCATTTCCCATTCCAGCAGAAACAGCACAGTGTGGAGAGTGTAATGAGGGAATAGTTCAGCAACTTCCAGCTTTTCTATATATATAAAAAAAAGAGCTAAAACTAAAGCTCCACCTGTTTAATAACACACTGGAAATACAATTTGCACCTCCAGAGCTGAGCACTGGGACCTGCCCTCATTTATACTGAGTGAGCAGTGATCCTTCCTTTGGCTGTAACAGCTGAAAAATTGCCATGGATTCTCCAACCTGGTTTGTGCCCTCTGAATCCAAAGGCAGAGGAGGGACCCTGCATGCCTGTGCCATGGGCAGGGTGTGGGGTGGTGGCAGTGGGAGCAGGATCCTTGTCCTGGGGGTTGGTAGATCCTGATTCATTTGTGCTCCCACCACAGCTGAACGCTGCACAGAGGCGTGTGCAGGACCTGTGGAAATTGCATCCAGCTCCAGGTGCAGTTATTTGTCAAACTTGGTTACTTTGGTTGACTTTGGCTTCGAGCTCAGCTTGAATCCTAACTTAGCTGCAGCAGGCTTGAGTGGGTAACTGTGTCCATCTCCACTGCAGCTGCTTTGAACAAAGACACTTTAATTTGGCCTTTTGATGGTTTGATTTATTTTAGCAGCATGTTGAAAAACACACCCTAAAGAGGGCTTAGAGGTATGGGAAGCCTGTTTCCCCCCCCCCCCTCCAGGCATTTTATCAGGTGTTTCTCATTCCATGGGAGTTAGCCAGGCTCAGCATCCTCCCTAGCTCAGCATTGTCTCTGGGAAGGATGGGGACAGACTGAAAATAACAGAGTAGTTCAGGGGGCCAAAGAAGGAAGGTGGATGCTGTTGGGGAGAGGGCAAAAGCTCCTGAGAACCTGTAAGAGCACAGCAGGTTCTGCTGAAATTTTTTGGAAGCCCCACTAATTGTCAGATAGAGGAATAGATCCTAAACCATCTGACCCGAGGGGATGGAGTCCTCACTCCTCCAGCAGTGCAGCACTCAGCTGATCCCGTGCTGGGAGCCTTCCCATCCAGTTTCCAAAACTGGATCCAAAGGGGTGTAGCTCACCCTGGGAAACCTGTGGAAAGCTGATCCCCACTCTCTCCTGCCCTGGATCTCTCCCCAGCTGGTGCCACCACTTACCCTCTCACTTACTGAAATAAACCTCCCAATAAACCTCCCGATAAAGTCTCAAGCACTGGCTGTAGCTGCTGAAAGTCCAGGATTGGAGTCGATAAAATCAATATTTCTCCAGGTTGATAGAGTTCCTCCTTCTGATGCCAAACTGACGGAGCAGTAAACAAGCCAGCAGACAAAATAAACCCTCCTGCACCGTGGGAAGGGGGTTCACCACCCAGCACCCCCAGCCATTGATATGGGGGGAGGCATTTGGGCCATGGGATGCTGACCTCTGTAGGTGTTTTTTCTTTATTTGCTCTAATTTCTGTGGCAGGAGCCGAGCCTGAGCCAATGCCCCAAGACTCCCAGCTCTGCTTCGCAAGCACTTTGAGATGTCTCTCATTTGCAGAGCATATATTTGTTATGTAATAAGCGCCAGGAATTAATGATCCACAGCACGGCTGGGGAAACTTGCGTACTAAGCACCCAAGGAAAAAAAATAACTTTTCTTTTTTTAAAATCACTGATGGAGCCATTAGGACCTGTGTTTTCTTGCACTGAGGCCGCCCCAGCCCCCAGGCAGAGAAGAGCCTGAGCAGGGCCAAGCGCTGCCATCTCTCTCCCAACTCTTTCCCTTTGGAGCAGCAATGTTCCTGCCGCCCCTGTTATGAATCATGAGGTTAGCAGCTTTTGACAGATCATAAATCAGTGCTTCCAAGTCGCTAGGACAAATCCCAGGACATTTAATCTTTAATATTAGACGCATTTGAGGCAGTGAATATTTCATGAAGGTGCTGTTGCATTTTAGCACATCATTAGCCGTCTCTTTTCCCCCCCCCCCCTCTCTTTCCTTTTTTTGCTGCCTCTCCCTTCCCAGGCGTCTCTTCCTCAAAAAAACCTCAGCGGTTGAATCCCCATCTGGCTCCCTCCTGACAATAAAGCTCTTTACTGTAATCCTTGTGAGGCATTTTAAGAACTTGCCTAGGATCCCGAGGAGCACGAAGGTAGCTGCCAGTCTGCATTGTCACTGTGAGGGGGGTACCCAGCTCCCAGCATCCTCCCCAGGTCCCCACCTCAGCAGTATTTACAGCTCAGCTTTGCTGCACCGTCAGGCACGATGGGGAGACGAGGGGAGGGTGGTGGTGGGGGGAACACTGGCAGCAGCTTGTAGCAGAAATTCCACGTGCGAATCCAATTAATCTTTTGATTTTGCTGTTTCTTGCTTCGGGTTATGTATTTCTACCAAACACTGAATCAATTTGGGCCAAGTGCGGTCGGGTTTCTGGTGTGGGAAATGTCTTCTCCTGCTGTCAAAAGAGAGGAGCAGAGTGGAGGCAGCACCCAGAGAGCAAAGGGGAGCAGGGCTGAAAGATCCTTCATTGTGGGATGGGGACACAGCACAGGAACTGTGAGGGTGGAAATTGAGGGGTTCTGCATCTTCCAGTGGGAGTTTGGGCTGCAGGAGACTCTGCTCTCTTGTCCTGGTGGCAGATGGCAGAGCAGAGGTGGGAAGGGGATGTGGGATGGGTTTGTGGTGTCCACCTTGGGGATTGCACAGGGTGGACACTGCTCTGCTCAAGGGAGGTCAAGATCCCTGCTGAGGAGTGAACCCTTGGCTGCAGGATTTCACAGGAACACTGTGGTTAAGGACAGACTTTTTACATCATGAAACCTCACCCCAGCTACTGTGGGTGCTGGATCATGTAATCCCCTCCCTGAGAATAACTATGGGTTTGTTACAGCCTTCCACATCTCCTGGGGGCTTCTGGAGCCCAAAGTGCTTCAGGGGCACAAGAGGGACCAAAGTGGCTGTGACAGAGCAGGGATGGGCAGCAGGGAGGAGGGCCTGACTGTGCAGTCACTGACACACCAGAGACATGTCACCCTTCCCTGCTGTGTTGCAGGAGAGTGCAGCTGCCATGAAGGGTACGCCCCGGACCCCGTGCACCGGCACCTGTGTGTGCGCAGCGACTGGGGACACAGCGAAGGGTGAGTGGGGACTCTGTGCTGGGCTGGGTCTGCCCCGGCTCCCCTGGTGGTGAGGAGCCAGTTCTCCTCCCCCTGGGTGGTCACTGTGCCCCTCGGCCAGCCCAGTGATGTGCTCAGCTGTGTCTGCCCTCTCTCCTCCCAGGCCCTGGCCCTACACGACGCTGGAGCGGGGGTATGACTTGGTCACGGGAGAGCAGGCGCCAGAGAAGATTCTCAGGTGAGTCAGAGGAGGGTTCAGCTGGGCCATTTGGGAAGGGAGAGCCACGAGGACATCCCAGTGGATGCAACCTTTTGGTCAATCCCAGCTCATCCTTGTGCTGGTGAGGGGACAAGTATCGTTAGGATTCAGGACAGCTCATGTAACGACACATAGAACACTGATTTCTTCAGAGGGCTCATAGCAAAATTTGTTGAAAGACAGATTCTTTTATACAGTGTTTCGATACAATGAATAGGATTGGTCTTTTAGGGCACCACCTTTTTGTAAACATCTCCATCAGTAAACAAGTTGGAAAAATAGCAGGTGTCAGGAGGAGGCTATCTACAGGGATTGTTTTGGGTTCTTTCTCATGATTTCCCAGGCCAGAATGAGAGTTTTGCCCTTGGCTTTCCCAGAGGCTTCAAGGCACTGCCTGGAGCCTGAGAATCCATGTTCTGACCACTGTCAGTTCCCACAGACAAGTGTCATTTGTCTGTGACAGACCTGAACTATTTGTCCATATTTGGCAGGCAGAGAAGGGTTCCCCTCTTGTCCCTTCAGCAAACACAAGGACAGCATGCACAGAAACTCCTCCTGGAATAAAAAGAAGAGTTTTCCCATCCCCATGTTCTCCTGTCACATCTCAAGTCATTCCTCTCTCATTTGGCTTTCGGGACAAGACCAAATCTTGACTCATCTCATGGTGCCGCCGCTGCCCCAGCTGTGGAGGGCCACCATTCCCTGTGGACACTCTGTTCCTATGTGACATGTTTGTCCTTTTTCCAGGTCCACCTACAGCTTGGGTCAAGGGCTGTGGCTGCCAGTCAGTAAGAGCTTTGTGGTGCCCCCTGTGGAGCTTTCCATCAATCCCCTTGCCAGCTGCAAGACAGATGTTCTGGTGACAGAAGATCCAGCAGATGTCAGGTAGGGAGCAGATTTCTCGTTTTCTTCATGCTTGAGTGCCTACACTGCTCTTTAAATTGTTATTGAGGATGCAGTAATTTCTGTGATGATAGGTTTGATTAATTTCCTTTCAATAAGAAATCTGATATGATTGCTCTCCAGGCTCTTTGGGCTGATGGGTCTAGGCCAGGCCTGAGTGTGTAACTCTGAAATCTGCCAGTACAGGCAGGTGAATTGGTAGGAGCCTGTGGCAAGGCAGTTTGAGAGTGGCTTAAATGTAATGTTAGATTGCAGTGCTGAAATGGATGCATTTAATGGGATGGAGGGGCTGTCATGTTTCTGAAACTCATTCCTGTATCACATCCACCTGGCCACTGAGACCTGCTGGGATGCTCAAGGGTGAAAGTCCATGTTGCTCCTCCAATATTTATATAATTAGAGTTTGGGGTTTGTTTTTTTTTTTTTTTTTTTTCCTGTTTGGAGTTCAGTGAATGCCTGGACATTTTGCTGATCACCTTGGTGGTGGTTATCCTCTATGGCTTGGTTTACAAGGGTTTAACTGTAAATTATAAGGGTTTAATTTTGAAGGTATTTAGTGTGCATTCCCCTCTCTCCCATTAAATTAAGATTGAACATGTAACTGTTGGGTGCCAGGGAGACTCCGTGTTTCCTCCCTCTCTCCTTCCCTCCCTTCCTTCTTGCTGCTTTCTCCAGTTGACTCCAGACAACAATTTCCTGACTTACAAATCCTTGGTTGTGTTGTGAATCATCTCCCTGGGCACCAGAAGGATCCTTGTGTCCCCCAGCCCCTTCTGGCTTCTCTTTTCCCAAAGCAATGAGGAATGGATTTCCATTCTTCTGTCCCATCATTTTGGCAGGGCTGTAGATAAATCAAGTGCCTACAAAAGCTGTGGCAGAGCCAGGACTGGCATCTAAGATGTTCTCACTTCAAAGTGTGTGTGTTTTTGTTGCTAATTAGTGCTTGTTCCCTTGCTTGTGAAAAGACACTGGTGGTACATATCTATCACAGTTTGGCTCTTTTAGGAGCGTCGTTTTTCTTGTCTTGCAACAACTTCTGCTTTTCATTTGAGAAAGGGAAGGATTGCCTTGGTTTATGCTAACGTTTTCCAAGCCAAAGTGCCAAGAGAACATTATTTCTTTCTTTCCTCCTCACATCTTCATTAAAAGTGCCTCGGTGAAGGTAGAGGCTCAGAAGCTTGTTTTCTGCTCCAGTGCAGTAATTGTCTCTGGGCACTGCTCCTTGTGGAAAAGTCTCTGTTGGGGTGGATGAATGCCAGGCAGGAGGAGGGGAGGTTTTGGCACAGGGCTGTTGCCTGCTCCCCTCATAAATGGAACCTGAAGTGAGAATTCCAGGTATAAATATTGGAGTGGCTCAGGTAAAAGGAGGGAGGTGCGAGTTCACGGCGCTTGTATCTCACACACAGGAGTCCCTGAATTATTAAAACTTTAATAAACGCAATAATAAATATTTGATGTTGAATTATGGAAGGCTTCACAGATACAGTAAGAAGTGAAAAGCAATCTATTATTTCTACATTAGATCTGAAACACTTCTCAAACGAGGAGCTGCAAGCTCAGGATCCTCAGCACCCTGGGGTGGGTGGAACCCTCTTCTGAGTATCTTGGGTGCTTTCATGCAATGAGAAAGGAACTTTCAGAGCTGCTTATCTTGCAGCCTCTTTGTTTTATCTCTGGGCTGACACAAGCAGCTTCTCAGGGGAGGAGTTTTGGTGATTCAGATGTTCAGGTGGTGATCCAGCACGTCAGACCAATATCAGAGGTGGTGAACAGGTGCTGTCCATGGTGTCGGTGTTCAAACACAGCCATCCCTCCCTCTGCCTGGAGAGCTCCTGTTTCCTGGCTCTGGGACTGTGGCAGCACTGCTGTCCCTTCATGCTGGGAGCTCCTCCAGGTGAGTCACAGAATCATTTGGGTTGGAAAAGACCTCAAGGATTGCATCCAACCCATGGCCTATCCCCACCTTGTCACCCGGACCAGCACACTGAGTGCCAAGTTCAGTTACTTTCTGAATATTTCCAGGGATGGGAATTCCACCGCCTCCCTGGGCAGCCCCTTCCAATGCTTGACAACTCTTTTCCAGTGAAGAAATTCTTCCTGAACCTGCAGTGCTTGGGCTTTAATACAGTCCACAGGGCAGACCTTGGGCTGTGTTCCACCAGCTGCAGCACAGCCGTGCTGCCCTGTTTGCTGTCCTGTGACACTGTGGTGGTGGCTCAGAGCTGTGTTCCTCCTGTGTCTGTAATAACGAGACGTGCTGCATTCCTGCAGACCTTTCATTAGTCTGGCACCTTTGGCTCTGGGGTCACTTGTCTTGAAGGGTTTAATGGAGGGAAATGGCAGAAAGCCTGCTTTGGAGGAAACAAGTGATGAAGTCTTTACAACTCAGAGGGTTAAAGGTTCAAATGTAGTCGTGTGTTTTTATGAAGATGCTTGAGATGCAGAGGGACAGGTGGGGCTCGGCCTTTCAGCAGCTCTCTGGGGAAATGCTGACTCCAATGCTGTTCTCTGTGTGCTTCACTGCTGGGCAGTGCAACAAGCTGTACTTTGGTGGATGGGGATGAAGGGTCCAAATTCTCCCCTGCTGCAGCCAAATCATTAGAGAAACTTCCAGTAAAACTTCCAGGCTTTGTGCAAACATCCCCCTTGGGATGCTCCAGGGGCTTCAGGGGACAGGACACAGGAGTGTGCAAAACTTGATGCTGGAGGTTTTAGGGCTGTGCGTCATAAATTAGGAATGAGAGTGCTTAGAGTTAATGAAACTTGCATATATAATTTATCACTGACCATATTGAGCATCCCTTGCTCGACCCCAGAGTCTGATCCTCCTGCACAGCGATGGCATCAGTCACAGCCTGGCAGTGTGACAGCCACGCTCACAAAGGTGATGTCTTTGTTCAGATGGGGCTGGCCAGCAGTGCTGTCCCCACAGCCTGGGGTCTCAGGCTGGGCAGACTGTCCTTGCAGCACATCCCCTGCCAGGACAAGAAATACATCCCAGTCCCACTCTGTCTTGCTTGTTTTCAAGACTCCTCTTTGTTTCTACTCCCATCTCTCTCACTCTTACCTGTATTTCTCCCATAACCTGGTGTTAAACACATTAGTCTATAAAATTTTGTTAAACAAATTATTGTTAAGGTGTTCAATCCTTCTGCTGTCCTTCCCTGGACACCCTGCCATCTCCATTTGAGCCTTTGGCAGGTACAGCTCGCCCTGTGGGTCAGGAATTGCTCTAATTGTGGCAGTTTATGAGGACCTACAGCCACAGCCCCCAAGTCCTACTGCCTCAGCACCGAGCATTCCTGCAGGGATAATAAAAGTATCCCTGTAGGGGATAATAAAAGCCTCTCTGTAGGGGATAATAAAAGCATCTCTACAGGGGATAATAAAATCATCCCTTGGGGCACACAGAGCTGTGGGGGGCCAAGAGGAGAGTTAACCCTGGAGGCAGAGCACAGCACTGGCAGACTCCCAGTGGTCACGGTTCACTGTGCCGCTCGCTCTGCAGAAAAGTTGATAATTTCTGTTGAGCAGCCATAAATCAGAGGCACGAGCCTCAGCTGCTGCCTGACATGACATACAGCTCTATCGTTATGGCAACCATAGAAACAAATAAAAGCCTTGCCTTCGCTTGACAAGCCTTTGAGATGTCCTGATGGAGAGACAAGTGTTCAGCAGCAGAATGAATTCTCTTGAACTCACTGTCGATTCATCTTCGTTTTGCTCCCAAGTGAGCCCCTTTGCTCTCTGAGTTCTTTGCCAAAGTACAATCAACTGGATTTCTTATTTCTACTTTTTCTTTATTTGTTTGTTGTTTTTATTTTCGATTCTGTCAGAGGTAGAACACTCTGCTCCCCCTCTCTGTGCCCTCATGAGCCCTGTCTTCTGTCAAGGATGGGAGCAAGGCTTTTTCTCCCTGCCCATGGCATTCACCAGCTCAGCTGTGCTGTGCTCTTGCAGCCTCACTGCTACTCCAGGGGTTTTGAGTGATATTCTGAAGGGGTTTTGCAGTGATTTGGGCACTTGTGATTTTACAAGTCAGTGGTGATCGGTGTGGTGTGAGGCTCCCTGGGAGTGGAAGAGGATGGAAAATGAAGTGGATGAGAAAGGCAAAGAGAATCTGGGCCAGGAGAGTGTGGAAACAGCTTTGCTGTCACTGGTGTTGCAGAGGCAGAACTCATCTGTCTGTGCCTTAACCTCCTTCCTGATCTGCAGGAACACAGATGAATGGCTGCAGCTGCAGGTGAGCCTCCCTCAAGGTCAGGAGTTCCATGTGGGATGGGGTATGGCATACAGGCAGAGAGCACCCTGCCAGCTTTTCTTGACATTTGCACAGAAGATGCCATGAGAACTTGATCTTTTTTCCCTTTTTGTCTTTCTGCTGCCCCTTGGAGTAGAGCAGGCTGTGATTTCTGGTGCTCAGTGCCACAGAGACCCTCAGCCAGGAGCCTGGGGGAGAGGGGAAGCTCCTTTTTCAGGCTGTTCCTGAGCAGGGCCCTGTGGCTCTCCTCCTCCACTGGGGACAGTAAAAAGGTGTGAGTGGCTGCAGTCGATGGCCATGATGAATGGACAGCTTTGCATGATGGAGCAAATTGATCATTGCATCAGCAGGCACAACTCAGTCATTTCTGCAGAGAGGGCAATCCATTACTCTGCACATCACAGAGACACCACAGATAACATCCCTGTGCTCTGGCCTGGGCTTCTGAGACGCTGTTGCCTCTCAGAAAGTGGTGGAGAAGCATCTTCTGGTGCTTAACATTGGGATAGAGGCAGCCTTTGGCCTCATCCCCTGGAGAGCAGGGACAGGTGCATTTACAGAGAGGCCGCCATCAGCCCTTGCCCTGCAGCTGTCAACTGAGCTTGGTCCTGGCTGCTTCCCAGGATTTTTCCTCCTCCCTGCCTCCTGCTGTGATTTATGAGAGCAGGTTAGAAGAGTCAGGTGTGTCTCACTTTGCCGAGGGGTGACTAAATGGAGATGTAACCTTGCGGCAGCCACCGAAGGGTGTGAGCAACAAAACAAGAGAATTAGGGGAGCAGCGTGATGGGCAAAGAGGGGAACCTCCCCCCTTAAATATGGAGCTGAAATCACCCAGGAAGGATCTGGGCTAGGTCAGAACTGAAATGTGGATCACCCAGCACTGCAGGGACTTAACTGCCCTCAGCCTGTCTCTTCCTGCTCCATCAGCAGCCGTGGCATCCTTCCTGCCCAGAATCCAGGGAACATTTCAGCCTTCCCTCATCCCAGGCTTTTAGTAACTCCTGCTGCAATAACGCTGAGCTTCGCTCTCTGTGCTCTGCTGTGTGAACTCTGAATTTTTGAGGTCCTGATGCTGTGCTGTAAAACTGCATAGAAATGATCAAACCTCTTAGGGACAGGGGGTGTAAATTTGGGGCTGGCTCGTAGACAAATCCATCACAGGGAGCACCAGCACGAGCTACAAGTTTGGCAGCTGAGTGATTGCATTTCCTCTTGTCCATGGTGCTGCAGAGCCCAGGAGGGAAAAAAAAAACCCACAACCCAGTGAGTGAACAGATTTTGTTTATATGTTTATTGAGACAATTAAAAATACCCCACACTTGCCAAATCTACAAACGCTGTCTCACACCCAGAATGATTCCCTTTGATGTCTCTGGGATCTCCCATCACCGGGTAGGGTTTGGCACTGTAGCTTCTCCACGTTCTCCATATGGATCTGCCGTTGTAGCTGTGTGTCCATCCACCCCTCCATTGCAGTGCTGAAATGGATGCATTTACTGGGATGGAGGGGCTCTCGTGGTTTTGAAACTCATTCCTGTATCACATCCACCTGGACGCTGATATCTGTGGGATGCTCATGAAGGGTGAAAGGCCATGTTGCTCATCCAATAATTATATAATTAAAGTTGGGTGGTGTTTTTTTTGTTTTGTTTTGTTTTGTGTGATTCTTTGGGTGGGGTTTTTTGGGGGGGTGTATTTTTTTTTTTTTTTTTATTTTTTTTTTTTTTTTGTGTGTGTGTGTGTGTGCTTTTTGGGGATTTTTTGGTGGTTTTTTTGTATTTTTTTTAATTTGTTTTGGTGGGTTTTTTTGTTTGTTTGTTTTGTGTGTGGATAGTTTTTTTTTGTGTGTGTGTGTGTGTTTTTTTTGTTTGTTTGGGTTTTTTGTTTGTTTGTGGGTTGTTTTTTGGGTTTTTTATTCCTTTTTGGAGTTCATTCCCATCCACATGGGATCTGTGTGGAGCAGGATCCTGCCAGAGCTGAGACAAGCAGTGGTGCTGAGGGTTTGGAGGGGGAGGCCAGGCTCTAACACACTGTGAATGCTTAGCAGAAAGGGTGATGCAAGGTAGCACAATCAGACCTTGGGTTCCTGTGTTGAAAGATGTTTTTCCCTCCCTGTTTGATGTTGTTATTTGTTTTTATGTCGCTGCCTTTGCTTTCTGTTAACCAGCGGCTGGAATGTGCTTTGTAGCTGCCTGTTCAAAGCACAACCCCCTGGCCTCTCTGTACTATTTTTCTTGAATTACAATTTTTTTACCCCTATTTGAGTTTTATTACCTTTATTTTTTGTGTGCATCTCCTGCCTGAGAAAGGGACCAGAAGGTTTGCAGGAGGAAGGAGCAGGCAGCTCATACCCACCCAGGCAGGGTGCTGGGATGATGCCCAAGTGGGGCAGTGACACTGGGAAATGCCTTTTCTTCAATTATGTCTTAACACAACTCAGTGAAAAGAACTGGCATTATCAAAAAACTAGTCCTGATGAGATTTCAGTTGCCTAAAACTTGACTGATGTGGATGGGATCTACTCTTCCTTTCCTATTTTTTTTTTTCCTGTAACTATTGCCGGATCCCTTCAGCCAAAGGACAAAACTAATAAAATTCAGTGGAGCCAAAATGTTCCTGGGAGTGTGCCAGGAACCTGTGACAGGCTTCACATCCAGGGAGGAAAAACCACCTCTGTGGAGACGACAGGAATGGAGATGGACACAAACAGGGCAGCTTTGTCCTTCTGCTTTTAGGGCACTGCAAGAAGAGACTGTCCCTTGCAGGCTTGGAAAGGGCTCTTGGAAAGGGCACCTCACTGGGAGCTCAGGGAGAGCCCCAGGCTCCCTTTTTCCTGGTAGAGCCATACTGCACCATGGAAGACAGACCTCTAGATTGATTTTTATGGGGATTTATTAATTGCTGAAGGCAAAAAAAGGGATGCACATGCTGCTGCAGAGCAACGTGGTCTCACTGTGGAGGGATGAGGGACAGCAGCTCAGGCCAAGGGGCAAAGCTCCTGTTTGATTTTCACTCCAGGGCAGCCAAGGCTAGGCACAGCCAGTGACCCAGGATGGCTGTGCTCCATGAAGACAAGTGAAGTTAATTTGTTTCAGCTCCTGCTCCTCAGCAGCAGAGCCAGGGTGATGTTTCCACTCCTCAGTGCAGTGCCCCTCTGCTCTGGCTGCTGCCCTCCAGGGATTTTTTTCCTCTCCAGGATGTCACCCTGCCTCTTGGGGTGATTCATTAGTAAAAAAAATGCCCTTTGTGCCTTTCAGTGCAGCACTTTCCAGGCAGCTCAAAGTAACTTTGCTCCTGCAGTGCTGCTCCTCATTCCACAGTTTCCAGATGCAGGAGAGATGCTCTGCAGACCCTCCCTGGCCCTCTCACTTCCAGGCAAAGGAGGAAAATCAGCTCAAAACGTGTTTAGAAGCACCAAAAAGTTCAGTGTGTGGCTTACAGGCAATGCCAGCATTGCACAGAGCAGGAATGGTGTGTCCTGTGTGGCCTTGCCCAGCGGCTCACAAAACTTTTCTGTGCTTTGTCAAGGCTGGATCAGACTGAATATCCACTGCCCTTTGCCTCCACTCTGCACAGATTTTGTATCATTCCTCTTTTGGTCTGTGTGTTTGGTCTTCTTTTCTGATTTAGATGTTTTGAGTTCTTGTCAGGGATTTTTCTAGTCTCCCCAAAATGAGTTGCTGACTACAGAGCCAAAAGCAAAAATCTTCCTTGACTTTTTCCTGCTGCACACATTTCAGTCATGGCAATCCTGGTGGTGCTGATGCTTTCCCAGGAACTTTGCTGAGAAACTTAACTGTGTTAAGCAAAATGTTGTTTTCAGGGACTAAATCAAAGAGCAGTGCAAAGTTGGAGAGGTTTGCAAGGAGGGCTGGGGAGTGAGCAGGGGGAAAATAACATCAAGAAAATTAGGTGAAGCCTTGCAAAAAAATAATCCCATCTTGGGAATTGCCCTGCTTTCACTGCCTGAAGAATTACTGTGCCATAATCAATTCAGCTCTTGATGTTTCCTGCGGTGTTTTTGATATTATGAGATGCTATTGACTGCAACCAAGTGCCTTTTATCAAAAGTTAGATGGGTGCAGTTGGGGACCCAGTGCTGCAGGCTGTGCCTCTCTCAGAGGGCTGGGCTCCAGCAGGGGTGATCTGAGGGCAGGCTGGGATGGCAGTGCTGGCAGGGAGGGATGGTATGTGTAACATCAGTGATCATCATGTCCAGGGAGGTGCAGGCGCTGCAGGGGAACAGACAAAACAAGTCTCTGCTTTGTTAAGCATCAGAGTCCATTTTATTTCCCTCCTCCCCGAGCTGGGGAGAGAGGAGAAGATGAAGGGAGGGCAGGGGCAGGTTGGTGGGGTTTTATCAGGTATTGCAGGGGAAGAGTCTCAAGGTTTGGGTCAAGGGAGGAGGTAACAGGTGAGATCAGATTTCAGCAACTTCAAACGGGAGGATTCTGCAGGGATGGACACAGCCTATGTATAATCTATACAGAGCCTGTTTCACCTCCAGCAGAGGGAACGGAAGTGGCTCATATGGAGCAGACTGGAGAGGAGGCCTGCATTGGGACATGTTCAGAAGTGTTGGCTCAGCAGCTGGATGAGTTTTGGGGTAGAACCTACTCCTGTCTCCTGCAAACAGGAGGTCTGGGCAGTGCACAGCAGGGTCCATCCCAGATGCCATAGCACTGGGTAGCTCCATGCAAACTGATGTTTCACTTTATGTGTCAGAGCTGTCCTCTGTCTGTCCAGGCTGGGGGAGTGTCCCCTCCTGGCTGTGGCTGTCCCCCTGTCACTGCCTCATCACATCCACCCCAGCCCTGCCACAGGGCTCTCTCCCAGCAGCAGCTTGTGGGGAGCCGTGCAGAACCCAGCAGCACACAATTAAACCCCAGATAATACTTCCCTGCTGCTGCCGAGGGCTTAAAGTGACACAAATGAAGCAGCTGAGCATTAAGGCAGGATGCTGTGTAAATATACACTGAGCTTTTGCAGGGAGAAGTCTCTTCATTCACTTCAGTCCACATTTCCTCTCTTCTATTTTATTTTATTTTTTAAAATCAGTGTGTATCAAACACAGACCAGCATCTGAACTCCCTTTTCCTGTGTGTTAATCTGGTTTTACCAACTCAAAACCACCTGTGGCAGGACAGAGACTGAGAATGGGATTGGGACAGGGACTGGGGGTTGGGACAGAGGTGGAGGTGTTAGTTCTGACTGTGGGTGCTCTGGGTTTGGACTGTGGGTTCTCCTGGGGCCAGAGCTGAGGAGTTTTAAAAGAATTGTGATAAAGTTGTCACTGGATAAATAAATGGCTCATCAGTTGATGGAATCATAGGAGCACAGCATGGTTTGGGTTGGAGGAAGCCTCAAAGATCTTTGTGTCCAACCCCCTGCCCATGGTGGCTCACACTCCCCATTCCTGCCGGTGGTGGCTCCAGTTTCCATCCTGCATTTCCCAGAGGGGAAGGGAGAGCTCTGGGGGCAGGGATGGCCCTCTGCTTACTTGGGCCAAGGATTCAGCACTGGGTGTGCTGGGAGACCTGGCTGTTTCTTTTCCTTACAGGAACTTCTCAAGGACTTCAGGGAGGAGCAGATCATTCCTACCTGATGTGACAAATCCAAGCCAAGCCCTCTCATTTTCCTGTCTGGGTGCTGGGTCCAAGGGGAAGGAACACTCCTGGGTTTGTGTTGATTTGCCTCAGTACCAGACAAGGGGGGTGAAATGGCTTTTTTGGAGATTCAAAGCCATAGCCAAGTAGAAATGGGAAAACATCAGAAAGCTGAAAAATCAGGGCGACATCCTGGCTTTCCCAGTGGGAGCAGGGCTGGGAGAGGTTTGTGCTGGGAAGGCTGAGGCAGTTCAGAGGGAGCTGAGCTGGTTTGCAGGGCCAGCACGATGTCTGCACTCAGCATCAGTCCTGCAGGTCTCTGGGTCAAGCACTCACAGAGTGAGAACGTTTCCTCAGAGCAAAGCTACAGAAATAAAACCCAACAGCAAATGCTGGGTGACCTATTTAGGAAATCCAGGGCTCTGCTTGGACTTGATGCTGCACAGTCCTGGCAAAGTCAGCCCCACATTTCTCAGGGGGACGAGCTCAGGGTGATGTGACCAGCCAAGGCAGAGGAGGCCATGCCTGTGGGTCAGCTCTGCCTCCACAGCCCAAGGGGAGCAGGGTCTGTGCTGCTCATCCTTGCTTTGGGTGCAGGAGCAGGACACATGTGGCACCTTTCAATGGCACATGTGTGCCAAGGAGCTCAGGGAATTGTAGATCCCTGCCCAGCCAGGGGGATGGAGTTAATGGACATCCAGGACATTGGTCACAGACACACATAGATCTGGGATGGGTTGCCCCACTCAGTCTTGGTTTTCCTGGGACAAAATCTTTTTTTGGTGGGATTCCCTCTGGCTTGGCCAGGGTGCTGTTAGTAGGGAGATGGCTTTGGCACTGAGGATGGCACCAGGCACTGCCCCTCCCTGCTCTTGCTCTCTGAGCTGGGCAGTGGGAGCCTGGTGGGGAAAAGAATTCCTATGACTCTGACATAGATAGACTTTGCAGACTCCTTCATTCTCCAGTGAGAACATTAGTGTGAAAATCAAACAGGATCAGGGCCCAGAGGGCTTGAGAAATGGTACAAAAAGCTCCCTTTCTCATCTCCCAGCACAGCTCAAAGGCTGTTTTTGAACAGTCTCTGGGCCACCTCGTGGTTTCATGTCGATCCTTATCCACGGTTGCTTTACTCACAACTTCCGTGCATCGCTCTATCAAGTGATCTGCTGAAGTCCAGACAGATCAGGTATTTCCCTTTAAAAAAAAGAAGAAAAAAAAGAAACCAATAAAAGTTGTCTTATCACAGAAAGATAAGGAGCAAATCTGATATTCTTCAGAGATAGAAGAGGTAGAGATGGAGGGAGGGGACAGGGACCAGCGTGTCTGGCAGGAAGTGTCACCCCTCTGTCACTTGTCCTGCCTGGGTGAGCCTGTGGATGGGATTGATCCCTGTGGGAATGTGCCAGCCCCTCACTGGGTCCCTGAGCTGCACAAGCTGCCATTGGCACATCCAAGAGCTTCCAGAGCTTCAAGCCCTCCTGCCTCACCCATCCCAAGCTCTCTGGTCCCCTCATTGTCCCCCCCAGTGCAGATCCCACCTGCCCTCCCTGGAGCCCTTCAAGTAGGAGGAGCTCCTACCTTTCCTGGTGACAAAATCAATACCAGTGGCTTCCATTAATATTCTGGGAATGGCAGAGAAGATTGACTGCCTCATTAGCAGGCATCGTGTGAAACTCTGACAATAATTAACAACTCAACGGTCTTATTTGCTGGCCTATCACAGAAGTATTCAATCAAAAATGTAATTTGCTCGACGCTCCCATTTACCATAAAGAGAATATTCCTTCAAAGTTTTAAATAGACTAATTAAGAGGGAAGAAATACAGGGGGAAAAAATTATTAACAGTATAGTTTTAATGGGAAATTACTGGAGCGTATTAATAATGCAATAACCATTTTTAACAGCTGTCTGTCAGTTTGTGGGCCAGGGTAATTAAATTAGTCACTAAAGGGTCACTCAAATTAGGTGTCAGAGAGCGGGGCTAACGAAGGCACACCAGGAGAAATGCTCTCCACAAGGAGGAGGGTGAGATGCTGATGTTGAAGTCAGAAATCCCCAGAGGTGACATCCCTGGTCACATCAGGCAGCAGATTCTTAGTTTAGGTGTGTCAGGAGATGAGAGGAGCAGGGCAGAGCTTTGTGCTGGCAAAGGCTGGGTTGTCTTCAGGAAAGTAATAAGGAGGAAGAGTCTTATGTGAGCATGAGCATGGCCCGGGGTGGCCTCTGTGACGTCTGCCTCAGCCTGATGCTGCTCGGGTTTTTAATCTCTTTTCCAGAGCCAGAAGGCAGCGATGCAGGGGATTTTTGGCAATTCCTTTCAAGGCTTTTATATTCTGCGGGTTTCAGGCTTGCATTCCACCTTCCTCCACGCCTCTCGCCCCTTCTGCAATGAATTGCAGTTAATTTTGGATGTTGTTGAGCCTGGAAACACATCTTTCTTGCCGCCAGCCCATTAAAAAAATATATTTACAGTTCCATAAAGCAGAGCCAGCTGCCAAGGTAACGTCCTGCTGGCTCCCTCGTGTTCTGGGCGCAGAGTAAGGATTTGGAGGGGCTGGATTTGCTTCTATGAGCACAAGGAAGATTTTAACCCCAACAGAGAGGTTTCTACCTGAGAAAAAATCATTCTGTCCTGCCTGGGGAGGTCTTGTAGGGAAACAGAGTGCCCAAGGGACGTGGGGTGCTTGGGTTCAGGGCCAGGGGTTGCTGCTGCAATTCCCTTTCCTTCTCCCCTCCATCATTCATGATGTAGATACCTCTGGGTCTGAGCGAGAAAGGATTACACCTTCCAGTGTGATTTTTTGAGATTTCATCCATTTTCTCAATTTTGTATTGAAGTAGGACCTTTTCCATAGTGTGACTGTGTGGAAAAACAATTGGCTGCAAAGCAGTAATCAAATCCTAGGGGAAAACCCTCATCCAGCAAGAGGGACCAAGCAAAGTGGTGGTTGGGGTGTTTGGAGGGCACAGAGGTCTCTGAAACCATGACCTACATCATGCAGAACAAGGCATACATTTCCATACATTGGCTGCACCTTTGGGCTTTTTTTGGGCAACTTTCCTACTCTGATTTTATGTTTTCTCACTCTCAGGACCTGTAGGTGGCAGAGGGGATGGCAAAGCCTCTGTGTTTCCCTGAGAGGTTTCGATTTTCATGAATCAACAGAAGGTTTTTTTTCCATAATTCTTTCTCACATCATCCCCATTTGAAATTTAATTGCAGAGATGCCCTGATCTCTCTGAAGTGCTTGGGGCTTTCTGCTGCTCTTTTTCTACCATCAAGACTTGTATAAAGCTAGGAGTCACTTTAAGTGGGTGGTATGGGCAGAAAATGTGCTCAACATGGCACATGGGAGTTAAATACCAGCCCGTGGAAGCAGCTCTGGTTCAGCTGTTGGCTCCTCAAAGGAGCACCCCAGGTGAAGGAAAATAGTAAAACCCATCAGAACCCACCAAAATATCCCAACAACAGAAAGAACCCCAAACCTGCAGCCTGGGTGGGCACTGGGGCAGAGGCAGGCCCTCCTCTGTCTCCACAAAAGGGGGAATTACAAGCAGTATAGATTATTTTAATGGCCGTATTACTTCCAACTGTGCCTCCACCATCTGTTCTTCCCCAATTACAGATGCAAAAACCCAGCATGTCTCCCCATTCAGGCTGTAGAGGATGAAATACAAGCGTTGTAAAAGGGTGTATATCCTCCCAACAATGCAGTTGGCACCTGTGAAGTTTTCCTGGTGTTTCTGCTGGGTTGGGATGCTCAGCCTGGTCCCTCTGCTCTGCATCCCACCCCATGCCCAGCTCCAGAGTGGCAGAGGGAGCTGTTAATAAAAGGCAGAGGCTGTTTTGCTACAAGATTTGTCTAAGCTGTGCGGGGCAGCTGAATTATTAACGCTGACCAAGCGTCTCAAGTGCTACAAAAACTCGACAAGAACCTCTTACCTCCGGCACAGTGATAAACAGGATTGAGGCACGGTGGGAGGGAGGGAATTAAGACAGGACATCAAAGACTGGATTCCGTCAAGTAAATCATGCCATTGCTCCAGTAAAAGAGCCCCTAAATGTTTTATTAGGGATTTTCAACAACTACCAAAATTAAGATGGAAGGGATGAATTATTAAAAAATAGATTAACTAAACCAGCCGCTGAATTAAACATGAAAGGTGCTTGTCGGGAGGAGCACGGCCACTGTGTGCTGCAGGCATCTCAGCCCTCCAGCCAGGCAGGCTGGAAGGGTCTGCAGGGGGTGAATGGCAGTGCTGGGGGGGGATCAGAGCCACAGGCTGCTCTGCCAGGTCAGGATTGCAGTGCCAGGGCATGGAGAGACTGGCTGCAGGGTCGGGAAAGGAGAATTCCAGGTGCTGCAGAGGCAGCAAAGGAGAGGTTTCTACCTCGGAAGATGTGCAAGGGGCAGCCAAGGAAATAATGCTGCTCCTCTGTTCAATAATGCAGGAAATGTAGGTGCAAAAAGGAGACTTGCCTGAAGTAGGTGAAGTAGGATCTGAACTTCCTTTTCCTGTGTGTTAATCTGGTTTTATTGACTCAAAACCACCTGTGGCAGGACAGAGACTGAGAATGGGATTGGGACAGGGGCTGTGGATTGGCTCAGGGGTTGTGATGGGCACTGGGCAGCTGCTGCTCCAGGTTTGATGCTTATGGCATTGGATAAGAGTAAATGAGGGTTTGTAGGGGCCAGAGAGCCCCCAGGGTCAGGGGATGAGTGAGGAGGGCCCCCGTGGCCCCTCCTTCCAGTGACCCTGAGAGGACAGGACATGATTTGGTGGTGCCAACATCTGGGAACAGCTGGAACAAGGGGTCTGTGCACACCCCTGTGTAGTTCGGCCACAACTTCTCCCACCTGTTAAAAATAGAGACAATATTTTCAACTCTTCCCAAAGGAGCTGTGTGATCCCAGTTTGGTGTTTCTGTGCCCTCGCAGTACGACCTATTCTGACATTCCCCATGCCAGGTTATGGCAGCCTGTGCAGGTGAAGCACAGAAGAGAACAGGAGGTGAAGAGATGCTGTTGTCTGTGGTTTGTTTTGTTCCAGCCCCCGGGAGGGTGGGAGCATTGTGGGAGCATCATCTCCAGGTGAGAAGCACAAAATGTGGTGGAAGTTTCTGTTTGTTCCCTCTCTCTTTCTTCTTCCCCAACATGTTCAAAGCTCTTGCTTGGAAGCCTACAGTCAAACCCCTGTGAATGCCAGCAGTAGTAGAACTGCTGGGAGCAATTCAGAGTGTCTGCAGCAGCACCGCTTTAAGGGGCACTGATGGAACGAGTGGAGGCTCCATTCATAATAATAATAAACCGCTATTTTGTGGTTTTACGCCGCTTTTAATCTTCACAACTCAAAGGAGCATTAATTAACTGTGTGGCACAGTGGGAGGCAGGTAACTGCTGTTGTCCCCGTTTTACAGATGAGGAGGCTGGAGCACTGGCACATCCTGCAGCCTGCCCACAGACAGACAGTATTTCACCCCCTGAGTCTGCAGACGATCCCAAAATGCCAGCTCCTGCTTGGAGCTTCATTCCTGGGAATGCTCTCCTGTGGCAGGGAGGAGCCCTCAGGAGTTTTGATGTCATTTGCATTTCTTTACACCCAGTTTGGTTTTGGATAGATGGAGGTGAATATTGCTGAAGTCAAATGAGAATCCTCTAACATGAATTAGTCCAGATGCCAAAAGCAAGTTCCTTGCCCTCAGGCCAGCGACCGGGCAGTGCTCCAGCTCTGCAGTGCTCCTTCCATTGGGAGGAAAACTTGGAGAAACGTGTAAAGCTCAGTCTTTGCTATGATCCCCACTTTTCACTAATGTCTAGAGAAACTAATGTTTGGATGAAACGGTAAAAATACAACCACTGGCAGTTTGCCTGCTCAGAAATCCCCAAGTTTGCCTCTCCCGTGAGCTCTGCCTCCAAAAACCTCCAGCCTGACTCTTTTTCCAAGAGTCACATTTGCAGAGGTTTGCTGCTGCTGCTTAGTGACTGAAAAATCGATGCTGTGGCCCTTGTGTGTGTGTCATCAAAGGGGAGTCTTGGCTTGTGCTTTGGGTGAGGCTCTGGGTAATCCTCACCTCTCCTCACACACAGCACTGGGCTGGCACCGCACTCTCTGCGGTGTGAAGTGAATCAGGCTGAGGGATCATCATGCTCATCCTGCCATGGATACTGGGGAGGATATCAGTCCTCACTTACTCCCTGCCCACTCTGAGAGCCCTCCTGATGCTCACAGCTCCCCTCTCTACCTGGAGGCTGCCCTGGACACTGAGGGATGCTCCTGGCATCCATCAGATCTTCATGCATTGCTCCCCAGTGGTTTGCGGGGTTTGTGGTGGGACCATGGAAGGCCACGTGTCTCTGTGGTTGTTTCTAATGTCTTTTAAAGGAAGTAAATTACATTTTGGGCATCCTCCCCAGCCTCTCGAGGCAGACCTTGGATTAGCATGGAGGCTTTCCCATTTAGTCTTCTTAATTATGACAGACACTGTAATAAAGGCAGTGAGTGAAGTATGATGCACAGGAGAAGGAGAGTGGTCCTGCAGTGTGCAAACACTGCTTTTGTATTTTTTTTTTCCTTTTTTTTTTTTAATCTCCTGTCATCAATCTCCTGTTGCTAAATGTGCAGCTGGAGAGAGGGTTCCTAGGCAAAGTTCCTGCTGATGGATTCTGACAGATCTAATCAGGCAGGAATGGTGACAACCACGTCCTGCACCGCTGTGAATTGTGGTTCAAACCCAATATCCTTCACCATGACACACTGTGGCAACTGAAAGGAACCTGATGGCTGAGATCTGGTTGGCCTGAGGGGAGGAATGTTCCCATCACATGTACACCTGCCTGTGGCTCCCATCATTGCCTGTGGAACTGGGACCCTGATGCATCTCTTGCAGCCTCTGCCATCATGCAGCTCCACTGCAGGCCTTTAATGTCTCTCCTAAGTGGTGTTTTACCTGCCTAATGCTGTGGGTGATCTGAAGGCCTTACTCCTCCTCAGGAAGGCCTTCTCCCTAGAGAGAAAAGTATTATAATTTTTTTACAATTTTTATTACAATTTTTTACAATAATTAAAAAATGTAATAAGTACAAATATTATTTGTAATAATTATCACAATTATTATGCAATACTATTATTACATAATATCATTACATAATAATATTATTATTACATCTATTAATAGATGTCATAGCATCTATTACAAGCAGTTCCAGGGGCTGTAGGCTGGGACTGATTTGACTGTGCTCAGGAGTAGCTTAGAGCACCTCTTGGTCTGTATCTAAGCTAATCCTCAAGGCTGCCTTCTCTAACCATTGGAGATTGGTCTGTGGGGCTCAGGGCATGGATCAGCTCTTTTCCACTGCCTTGGGGCAGGGAGTTCATCCACAAACAAGCCAGTTTCTCCCTGTGAGTTTGGAGGAGCCTAAAACAACCATTCCTGTGTCTGTCTGTGGATGAGCTGAATGCCATGGCTAGCCTTTCAGATCTGGGGCAGGGTTGGTCTGGCCACTCCAGGACCAGCAGCAGTGAGTTCTCGGCCCTGCACAGGCTGTGCACTCATTCTGGACAAAGCCCCTGGCACCAGCAGATGCTCAGTTGCAGGATTGCAGTCCCCTGTCATCTCATCTCAGGATTTGGGTCTGGGATCATCTGTTTTAAACACATCACAGCCAGTCCCACAGCACAGTTCTGAGCCTTGGCAGAGCCAGCACAATTCCTGCCTGCCAGTGCTGAGCTCCCAGGTGAAACTCCCTTACATGAGATACAACCATGCTCTGCTTCAGCCTCTCTGCCTTTAACCCTCTCTCATCCTCAGGCAAATGATGCTGTTCCCTGCTCCACGTCCAACTCCCCACTCAATTTATCTTGTTTATTGACCCAAGCAGAAAGTCAATGTTTTCTTCATCTGCCATTTGCTTCGATGGCAGCCAATTTGGTTCATCAAAAAAAAACCAAAAAAACCCCAACAAACCAAAATGGATTCAACAGAGTTTAGCATCAGATTTTTCTCCTTTTTTTTTTTTTTTTTTCCTCTTCCTTTTTTTAAATACTGATTATTCTTTTTTTTCCTGAACACACCTGGCCCTGGACACAGCTTGGCAGCCTTTGCTGTATGATATGGCTGCAGGCAAGGCTAAAAATGTGCAGCAATTACCCCACGAGCTGCAGAGCCAGGAGGGAGCCTGGAGGTCAGCTCATTACAGGCAGGCAATGCTGCAGTGCCCAGTGCCCTCCTGATGGGAGCTGTTTGTTTGGGAAACGTTGGCCTCTGGGGCTTTCATGTGCATTTGGAGCTCTGTCTGTTCCTCACAAGTCCAAAGGTGATGCTTTGCAGCCATTGCCTGGATCAGAGCTGCCCAGGCTGTGGGCTCCTCGTTTGTGCTGGGGGTGGGATGTGGCTCTTATGGGATGTTCATGGCACTACAGATCAGGAAAGGCTCACTGAAGAGAATTAAAGAGGTGCTGCAAGGGCAGGGCTAAACACAACCTCTGCCCCAAGGAGTTTGCAAGGTGGGATCAGTGCGTGGCTGCTTTGAGGTCTGTGCAGGCAGTGCCCACAGCCAGAGTGGAACAGCTTTGCAGGGGAGGCAGGAGAGGAGCCCTCCTGGCAGTGTGGGTGCAGTTTTAGGTCATAATCAAAGTGATTTTATGAGATGTACCTACGGCACAGGGTGGTCCAGACCTTCCCCAGCCACCAATCCTCATCACCTCCCCTCAGCCAGCACTGGTGTCTCTGATCCTGGGCTGAGCTTGCTCAGGGATCCAAACCAGCACAAGCCCCTCTTTTTCTCCAGGGTAGGAAATTCCTTGCTCTGAGGTGCCAGAATCTCCAGGCAAGGGTGGGATGGGTGCCTACCAAAGGCAGCAGCAGATCAGATTGCTCCTCACCTCTGGAGACCAGACCCATGGAGGTGGTGTCCTCAGAAGGGCTCAGTGGCAGTGGCTTCCAGAACAAAGTGCTGCCCTTGTGACAGATCCACCTGTGCTCCATGGAGCTGCTCCTGGATGCTGGGCACCTTGGAAAACACAGTCTGCTTCAGGGGCCTAGATAAGAGCCAAGTCCTTTAGAAAAACCTGCCCATATGGACAGAAAACCCAATGCAAACCTCTCACCAGGTATAAAATTAATTGGATTCTAACTTCAAAGTGTACTTCTGGAAATGAGCTGTAAATAATCTGGTTGTGCCTCAGTTCCTCTGTCTGTAGACATTCATCTGGCTCTTTTTGAGCCAGTGAGTGTTGCTTGATGGAAGGTGCTATATATAGCAGCAGAGCTATGCATATATGGATGCATATGCATAAATGTATCCCTAGTAACTGACCCAGGTGTGTGATGTTTTCTGTAATACAGCTGACAGGTTTGTTTCCCAAAAAAAAATCTCCAATTTTGCTTCCTCTGGGTTCTCACCCCTCTCTTTGTGCAGCTGTGTGCAGTTTTCTGAGTGGGCTGCTTGCTCACCCCGTGCCATGGCTGGAAGCCACAGAGGTTGGGATCATCTGGGATGCTCAGAGGGGTTGGTGAAGGTCCCCCAGGTGTGTGGTTCAGCTGGATGGAGCTTTATGGCAGAGTTTGGTGATGCTCCTGGAGCTGCACCTGGAGGCTGCTGAGCTGTGGTGCTCAGAGCTGGCCCCTCCAGGGCTGTCCTCCCTGCAGCCAGCATTCCAGAGGGATCTGCACTCCCAACACACATCCCTGCCTGTGTGGAGGTGGCTGCTCCCCGGCACACCCAGTTTCTGAGGAGCTCGGTGCAGTCCGCTGCCAGGGGATCGATAGGAACATCTGTGAAAAATCAGGACATGGATATCTGATCCAGCAGCCTTGGCTGTTTCCTGTTTATCTAATCTAATTCTATCAGCGTTTCTGAAGTGCTTATCAGCACCACATCTTGGCACTTTCTGTGTGTACTGGAAACCCCCCCAGTGGGTGGGAAATGAGAGGGGTTGAGTCTGGGCTGTGGCCCCTCCCTCTCCCAGTTTCCCTGCAAAATCCAGTTTTTCCTCATGACCCTCATGAATTGCTCCAGAATCAGATCCAAAAGAGCCCACTGGGATAAATAACTTGTCCAAAATACCCCAGAAGGGTGTCAAAGAGAAGGAAAACCCCAGTGAGTCATTCATACCTAAGCAGAGGCTGAAGTCTGAGTCCCAAGGTGGCATTCTCCAGTTTGACATTGCAAAATGCTTG
The DNA here is from genome assembly GCF_965231275.1 of Zosterops lateralis. Lineage (NCBI taxonomy): Eukaryota > Metazoa > Chordata > Aves > Passeriformes > Zosteropidae > Zosterops > Zosterops lateralis. Next base: position 3,448,218 of record NC_139780.1, on the reverse strand, counting down.
GGATGACCAAAGCCTCTGAACTGGATCTGTCCCGTGGGGCCGTGTGGGACATCTCTGGTTCTGTGGGGCTGGGGGACTGTGCAGCCATGGGGCCCAGGAGCAGGGGATGGGTCCTGTCCATGGGCTGGGGTCCTTCCACCTCCTCTCTTGTCTTTCTGGCCCCATCAACAAGCAAATTCCCAATTTCTCTTCCAGGGAAGAAGGGTGGAGTGATGGAAACTGGCACAGCCAAGCTCCTGTTTGGGCTAAAAAATATATGTTGCTTAAATGGGAAAAATCCTTTCACTCATGCCTTGGGAATGCTGAACGAGCTGGAACCTGAAATGTTGGTTTGATGATGGTTTGGAAGGGCAAAGGCAGGGAGAGGATGGCTGGATGCTCCTGTTTTCTCCAGCATGTCACCTCCCACATTGGGAGTGGATACAGGTGAGGTGGTGAGGAGATGCCCAGAGCTCACAGCTCTGAGTTTAAAGGTGATTTTGCCATTAATGGCTTTTTTTTTTTTTTTTTTTTTTTTTGCCCCGTCATGTGGAATCCATGTGAATGTGCGTTGTATTTGAACCAGCCTAGGCAGGGCTGCAATCACTGCCTGGTCCTGGTGTGGCCTGACCCATCTCATGATGTTTTCAGCCTGTAATAATTTAGGGCGAGAGATCTCAGGCCTCCTGTCTCAGCTTTTGTTTGACAGCTTGTTTTTCCAAGATTTCTGCTTCTCCCCTCCAGGCAACACTTTTGCAGAGGATCGAGGCAGGCATTTTGTGGAGGGGCTCCCTCTTTTAGAGGCGAAGAACCGCCTTTATTTGTCCAGCTCAAAAGTGCTTTTGAAAAAACTTGAATTGCTGCGCACAGCGTGGAGCCTGGTTTGGTTTTAGCCCTGAGAGCCAGCAGCAATCATCCATCCCTGAGCATAGAGACAGCAGCTGGCCAAAAACACCCAGTTTGGGGCTGGTGGGGAAGAGGATCTGGGAGAAAGGGGCAGAGGAATGGGACAGGCAATAAGAGGTCAGGGAACAGTTGGGGAGGATCATGCCCAGGTTATTTTCCCCCTCCAGGGAGAGCTCTGCCCACCAAAGGTGGAGTGATGCTGCATCCTGCAGCTGCTGCTGGAAAATGTCCTCTTTCTCCAGGCTGAACACCTTCGTCCCTGCCCAGAATAAAACCCCCAACTGCTCCTCTTTAGCAAATGTTATCAAGTTTGCAGAACTCCAGAGCTGGGAAGTGCCAGGGTCGGTTTGCTGTGCAGCCTTCAGGCAGCCCCTCTGTGCATATGCATTATGGAATTGTCTTTAATGGCATGATCATATCCTAGTTTTTCACCTTTGCCTCGCTCAGCACAGCTGATGAACCTGCTCTGGGAATGATCTGCATTAATGTGAAGCTGTAAAAACTTCAGCTGAAGTCAATGAGAGCTGTACTTTGAGCAGGGGAAAGTGTCATTTAATGCTAAGCACTCTGAAAAATCACATCTAAATGTCTCAGATTTGGTGCACGTAACGGAGTGGATGTTTTTTACATCACTGTGCCTGTGCCTTGGCTCCCTGTCTGTAAAATGGGGATGATAACAGGGAGATTGGGAACTTAATCACTTTATTTGTTGTGAAATACTGCTGCTTCTTGGTGTTGAGTAAAGCATAAGCAAGCCATGAGGAGCTAAGTAATTGTGCATGCAGAGCAGTGCCTGGATAGAGTACAATAAAGTAAGAGCTATGTGTGTTCCCCGAGGAAGAGAAAACAAGATACTGAGAAGCTGCAGAGGAAGTCATTTGCAGGGGGCTGAGAAACTGGGGATGTTCATAGGTATCCAGGGGTGGGTTTTGGGGTGCCTACACTGAGCTCTGGACTGTTTCAGGCATCCTGGGGCTCCTGGCTGCAGCCTGGCACCATCACCTTTGGCATTTGGGGAGAGATGGGTCCTTAGGAAAACCCTCCTAGATGTGCTTTTGGAGTCAACACCCTCATCAAAGGCAAAATTAGTGGAGACTGCATTAAGGTTGTCCTGGCAACCTTAATTCTTAATTTCCTTAAGTTTTGGGTATGTCACTTCACAACCTTTATAATTTCATGCGTTGCACTTTTTCTGTGTTCCCAGGCCAGTGTGATGGCTCTGTCCTTGGCATGTCTGATGGAGCCTGATGTCTCCCTGGCAGTGCCCATTGTATCTGCTGGGGTGGTCGGGGGGACACAGTGCTGGGTTTTCTCCTGGATGGTGTCCCCAGGTGCTTGGTGTGGGATTTCTGTCCCACTGAGAGCACCTGCTGTGCTCCAAGGCCATCCCATTCCATCCCATCCCAATTTCCCATCCCATCCCATCCCACCTTTGCTGCTGATGTTCCTGATACACAGGAGCGTCCAGCACACTGGAAATGCATCCTGCTGAATTTGGGATGGATTACAGACGGCAGCAGGTACCAACACATGCAATTCCCAGCACACTTCCTGACCGTGCTTTGCCATCCCTCTTAAGGCTCATGTGCCTTTTCTTAACCCTCCCAGCACTGACGTTGCCTGGGAGACTGAGCCAGCACCTCCTGCATTTCCTTTGGCTCATGCAGGGTTGAAACCACAGCCACAACCTTCCCTGAAACAAGGAAAAAAAAAAATCCTCAGAATTAAAATTATCTTGCTTAATTCACTTGGTCCTTCATATGGCAGAGCTGTGCTGGCTCTGAGGGGGCTGCAGAGAGGTGCAGGATCCTTGTGAACCCCAACATCCCTTGGGATGTGCTTTCCCAGCTCGCTTTTATCCCGGTGTGTTTGTTTTCTCTTTGCTTTGCTGTAATTAAATTCCCAACCCTTCTGCTTGCAGAAGTGAGCTTCAAAACGCTCTGGCAGAGGGAGGGGGGGGGTGGTTATTGAATCTCCAGCAAATTATTGATGCTTGGTGGGGAATTTTTCACACTTTCAACCTCAAGGTTTTTTGGGAGAGCGTTTTTGCAAGTGTTTATTATAGTATTGCCACAAGAAGCGAGACTAGCTGGAAAATTTATAGCCAGCAGCTCATCAGCTGTGGAATGTCAGCACAGCACCATTGAAATGCCTTCTCCAGTGTCACTCAAGTGAGGATGATTTCTCCTAGCTGAGGATCTGGATTGTGGTTTTTCTTCAAGCCTTCCAGCACTGTTACAGTGGCTAAAAAAGTGGTGGTCGGTGTACTGGGCAGAAAATCACTTTTTTCCTACATGAAATAATAAATCTGATGCAGGCACAGCACTGGGACACCTGGTTAAAATCAGGAGTTTTACATGCCAAAGATTCAGGCTGTGAAGTCCCCAAGTGAGAAGCTGCCACCACCTCGAGAGCTCCTTCAATGCTGAGGGTGGACATGAACTTTTCCAGAGCATTCCAGCTTGGGCAGTGTGAGAATGGACTTGCTTGGATCATGGTTCAGTGCTGTAGGAGACAGTTGCTGCATTCTCCACAGATAAGGATATCAGGAATAAATCCTTCCCTGGGAGGGTGGGCAGGCCCTGGCACAGGGTGCCCAGAGCAGCTGTGGCTGCCCCTGGATCCCTGGAAGTGTCCAAGGACAGGTTGGATGAGACTTGGAGCAGCCTGGGACAGTGGAAGGTGTCCCTGCTCATGGCAGGGAATGGAACAAGATGAGCTTTAAGGTCACTTCCAACCCAAACCATTCTGTGATCCACGATCAAATGTTGTAGGGATGCAGGAAAGGGCTGTAGAGAGAATGATCTCTTGCTGCAGGCAGAATAAAAACTGAAAGGGTTGAAATCCCAGGGAAAAAAACCACATTTTCTGTTGCATTAAAATGGAGACCACTTTTCTCAGGTGATCATTTATTGCATGTTCATTATAATTTGTGTGTTTTACTGGATGGCTCTCAGTACAGAACAGCCGAGCCTGTAGTGCAGCAGACCCAGCTGGAATTGTAGTGTGAGTGTGGGAAGTGCTAAAAATACTAAAAATAACTTGGAAAACATCTTCAGTTGGCCGTCCAACAGCGGTGAGCACTTTCCATCCTCTTCTCTTGTTGCCTTGGCTGCCTGTCTTAAATGTGAAGAAAATTATCACCCCCAGGGTAGAGAAGCTGGGAGCAAAAATGAATGTTTGTGGCACACAGGGGGGTCCTGGGAGGGGACTCCCCTGGGGAAGGGGTGGCTCTGCCTTTGCTGAGGACAGGAATGCCACATGCTGAGTGTGGTGCTGGGGCTGCAGGTGGTGGCACCAAGGGGTCCCAAAGGCTCTACGTGCAGCCAAGATCCCAATCCCATGTGCTGATCAATTCTTTGCTTCTGGATCTCGGCTTTGCAGCTGCAGCTTGGGGTTTTATTGGTTATATATAATTATTAAAAAAATGTGATTATGACTTTGGCAGCACACCCTCAGCTGGGATCCGTGTGTCACTCACCCTTCGTGCCCATTTCTGTGGTGAATTTTCCAGGGCATGGTGGCAGAGCTGCTCAGAATTGCTCAGGCAAAGCAGCAGCTGGGCTGAAAGATGCAGAATCTGGGTGAATATTGCTCTGTCCTGGTTTGCAAGTGCAGCAGCTCTGAAGTTCCCTGTTTGACAGAAGCAGGAAGCAGGGCAAGGTGCTGGACATGAGCCCCCCTGGATGGGAGTTCTGGGTGAAGCTGCAGTGCCACAGCATCTCACCCTGTGCTGCCAATGGGCCCTGTCTCCAGAAACTCCTCAACATCAAGTTCCCACCCTGATCCCTCTCCAAACCCAGTTCAGGGAGCAGATGGCTCTGGCTTAGTCTCCAGCTCACATCCTTTTCTTCATTTTCCTCATCGATGGTGAACTTTGTAAGGCACTGAAGTCTTCAACCATTAGCAGGCAATAAAAAGAGGGAGCAGAGTTGGATAACACCCACTAATCCCCTTCAGGATGAGCTGGAGAGAAGAGCCACTGCAAAGCTCTGGAGCTTATTCTGGGATGAGTGCTTTGGAGGCTCTGAGAATTGCTTGGTGTTGGTATTTCATGAATAAATAACCCCCAGCGGTATTTGTCAGTGGATCTGCTTCATTAATGAGACCTGGAACAAAGGGGGAGGGTGGAGAAAAGTGTTTTTGAGGGAATCCAGGCGAGTGCAAGTGGTGGGAGGTGGAATGGGGCTGTGTGGGGATGGGTGCCATGGTCTGCACCATGGGAGCAGAGTCAGGAGGGGAGCCCTGCTGTACTGATGTACTGCTGGACATTTGTGCCACAAAACGCAGACAGAAAATTGGGGGTTTCTGATGCTGGGTGCATGTTCAGAGAGTTCTGGCAGGGAGAGGAGTGTGTTTCATTTATAACTATATAATTTCAGTGTCTGCAGGTGTCTTTGGGAGAGCTGGAGAGTTAAAGTGTGCGTGTGTGTGTTCATAGATGTTCATGGGCTTGTGGAGGTGGATCTGGCACCAGAAATTAGGTCACTCTCTCCAAAATGTCCTTTTTCCTTTTTGACAAGACCTGCTTTGGGTCAGTGATGGATTGCCCCATCCTCCCAGTGCTCCAGGTGCTGAGCCCTGCCTTCTCCCTGGGGTTTTGGCACCTGGGTGCAGCCAGGCCACGAGTAGCTTCGCTGGGCTCTTTGATGTGCTCAGGACACGGAGCCCTGTCCTTCTCCATCCCGCCCTGTCAGAACAGATCCAGGGCTTAGTCACTGAAATCCAGCACGGAGAGATGGAGAACAAGAGCTGTTCTTTTGCAGGCAGCTTGTTACTGCAGGGGGAAAGTGATTCATCCATCAGGGCTGGTCTGATGTGGCCCCCGGGCGATGGTGGGGATGGCAGTCCCCACTGGGCTCCCTGCAGTGGTGGCCAGATGCTCCTCAAGTGTCCCCTGCCTTGCCAGCACTGCTTTGTCTCCAGGGCTGTCTCTGGGATGTGAGAACAGGAGCCCCATGCAGTGGGCAGGGAAGGACAGGCAGGGGTCACTGCCAGAGCTGTGTGGGTGGAAAGTCATCTGCTCCGTGCCACGTGTCACCACAGAAGGCAGGTCATTAATGACTGCTCTTCACTCCCAAAATTAAACGGAGCTGCTGAGGCTGGCAGTGCCAGGGGCTCAGCAGCACCTCCCTGCACTGAGCCAGGCTCCTCCAACCCCTCCAGAGGCAGATGAAAGTGAAGTTTGCTCCCAGCTTGCTCTGAGCATCACACCAGCCTCTCATGAGCTGTCATTCCCTGTCAGGGCTCTGTGTTGAAGTGAAGCTCCTCTGATGGAATGACATGGATCTGATCCTGCCGAGCATCTGCCCTCACCCTGCTCCTCTCCCAGGTGACACTTAAACACTTTCCTGAGGCTCCACTGCCCAACCTCCCAGCGAGGTTAATATTTTAATACTCTTAATGACTCACTGCAGCTCACCAGCCCTTCCTGGGTTTTGGCAGGGGTCATCCATTATGCCAGGCTTTGGAGAGCGAGTTTCCCATTCCCATCCTCAGCCCTCCCCAGGGCAGGAGGTTGGTTTGAGCTTCCAAGCTTTAATTAAAGCATGACAAGCTGCCCTTGCCAGCCCCAGCCTGGTGCCATGTGGGATGAGCCAATGTCTCCTGATGGAATTCTGTCTCTCTGGAGCAATCTTGTGCAAGGATCCAGCCCCAGGATCTCCTCTCCACCACCCAAAGCAGCTGTAGCTCCTCACCTTCTCTTTCCAGGAATGTGAGTTGTTTGGTGGCTCAATGGAGGGAGGATGGGAGCACGGTTCTCCTTGCTGTCCTCCCACGATGAGAAACCCCTTGGGAGGACCAGATGGGGCTGAGCTTTTGGGGTGGGTGGTGGAGGAGCTGTCACGGTTTGTTGGTTTGGGCTTTTTAAAAATAATTCTCCCTACGGTAATAAACAGTGGGTTTAGTTAGTAAATAAAATCTCCTTCCTCCCCCCTCATCTCTCCAGCAGAAATACGTGCCCTGATCTAATATATCCTGCCTTTCTCACTCCCTCATTTCAGAGGGGTTGCAGATCCTGGTGGGAACAGAGTGCTAATAGAAAAGGGCCTCTAAAGATATTTGAAACATGACCAAGAAAGGACAGAGGAAGATTCGTCTCCAAATATGCTGGAAAATCTAGGAGGTGGGCCAAGAAAGGGAGAATATCAGGAGCTTGATTGCTACGAGTGAAAAGTTAATTGGGAAGCATTAATTGGGGTGAGAGAGGGCAGCACAGACGTGAATTTGCTATGTGGGGCACCACAGTGACCACAGAGCTGACCCAGTGCTGGGATAACTCATCCACTCCAGCCCATGGGGACGTGCCAATTTACTATTTCTCACTGCTTTCAGTGGCGTTTTCCTTGTTGAAAGTCCCAACTTCTGGAATCCTGTGATTCCCTTGAAAGGCAGAATCTGAAAAATCACAGTTGTCAATACTGCATAAGGCTTTATTTGGGTTTGGTCTCTAAGGAGCTTCTAGCCCTTGAGTTTGCAGGGAAAAGCTTGGTTATACCCTAAAACAAATTTAGGGGAGGGAAAAAAAAAAACAGCACAGCAATTGATTTATTTTTAAAAATCTCATCATTTTGGTGCCAGTTGCATTATATTCTTTTTTAATGCCTGACTCATGGTTTTCTCGAGCGCTCGGTGTTGGCAGGGCTGTGTGCGTGAGTGTGACTGAGCTCAGAGGCCCTCTGCTGATAGAGAATGCAGGGCTGCTTCCAGGCACCGCTGCCCTGGCCCTCCAGGGATGATAAATATTCCTGTGCTGCTGTTTCATTGCCAAACAGGCTGTTTTCACATTAAATCCCCCCAAAAAAGGGACTCTGTCGCTGGGCATTGAGTCCTTGTGCTGATGGCCCAGCAGGAGAGAGGCTCAAGGAGAATAAACCATGCTGTGACTCCCAGCATTACCTCCAGGGTATTGAGGTCAGAGGGGTCAGGGTTAATTTGCAGCCTCCTGTGTGTCAAGATGTAATAAACAACCAGTGGAGGTCGAGTCTGTCACTATCAGTGACTTGTTCTGTGACCTTTCTCTCTCTCTCTGATCACTTTGTCTCTCTCCTGTCAGTAAGAGGGTGATGGGTTCTGGTGCCCAGGATGGGTTGTGGGTATTGGTTAGCATATAAACTGTGCTTTGAAGATGAAAAATATCTTGGAAATGCTTAAAGCTCTTGACAAGCATCTGTGTCCCTTTTGCAAGAACCCAGCAGAAGGCAAAGTGCCTGAATGCTTTGTCACAGGCAAAATCTGCTGCGTGTGCAGCTCCGAGAGGCAAAGCTGGGAGCTTCCCAAGGCTTTACGTGGCCTTGGAATTATTCCTAGGTGCTTGTACTTCTTGCTTGAGGGGTGTGACAGCCCAGCAATGCCTGGGGCTTTGCCCATCATGGGCTGGAGCAGAGCAGCAGAGCTGTGCCTGCACCCATCCCTGCATTATCTGCTCCACATCCACATCCCAGCAAGCACAAAGCCAAGTTTCATGTGTCTTTCCAGCTTTGGCAGTGTCCCTGGGTGGATGTGGATGATGGTGATGGGTGATGGACAGGGTGTGGATGCTCAGGGGGGCTTGGCCAAGCTCTGAAACATTCAGAAGAGTTTTATGGCTCTGGATTTGCTGTTGTCTAGTGTAGAGTTGGATTCACACCTGGCTCCAGGCTACCAATAAAGCATCTTCTATTTGCTAGTTTGTATAAAATTGGTGGATAGTATCTTTGAAACCCTGTGACTGGTTGATTCCACGAAAGATGCCAGAGTTATGCAGCAAATTCATTGTACAGCATAATCACAAAGCCCTCATTTTCTTGGGAAGCCTCCTTTGGCTCGGGATCACTAATCAGGACGCAGGGATTTTGCTAGAGCAGCTCTCTGTGGATTGCCCTGCCCATGCCCTGCTCTGCCAGCTCCCTGCCAGCCCTAACGGTGCCTTTTCTCTCCAAGGGAAGAAGCAATGCTGTCCACCTACTTCGAAACCATCAATGACTTGCTCTCCTCCTTCGGGCCCGTCCGGGACTGCTCCCGCAACAACGGCGGCTGCACCCGCAACTTCAAGTGTGTCTCGGACCGCAAGGTGGACTCCACGGGCTGTGTGGTAGGTGCTGGGGTACTCCTGAGACTGTGGGGTACCTATTGGGACTGTGGGGTGGGTACTGGGGCTGTGGGTACATACTGGGGCTGTGGGATTCATACTGAGGCTGTGGGGTTCATACTGGGGCTGTGGGGTGGGTACTGAGGCTTTAGGGTAGGTGCTGAGGCTGTGTGATAGGTGCTGGGGCTGTGGGGTACCTACTGGGGTTGTGGGGTGGGTACTGGGGCTGTGTAGTAGGTACTGGGGCTGTGGGGTGAGTACTGAGGCTATAGGGTAGGTGCTGGGGTTATGGGTTGACTGCTGGGGCTGTAGGGTAGGTTCTGGGGCTGTGAGGTACATGCTGAGGCTTTGGGGTAGGCAGTAAGCCTGTAGGGTAGGTACTGGATCTGTGGGTTTAGTGCTGGGGCTGTAGGATAGGTGCTGGGGCTGTGGGGTACATAGTGGGGTTGTAGGGTAGGTACTGAGGCTGTAGGGTAGGTACTGGGGCTGTGGGATGACTGCTGGGGCTATGGGGTAGGTGCTGGAGCTGTGGGGTGAGTACTGAGGCTGTGGGGTAGGGACTGAGGCTGTGGGGTAGGTACTGAGGCTCTAGGGTAGGTGCTGGGGCTCTAGTGTAAGTACTGGGGCTGTGGGATCAATGCTGGAGCTGTGGGGTACATACTGGGGCTGTAGGGTACATACTGGGGCAGTGGGGTAGGTTCTGAAGCTGTAGTGTCCCCAGGGTTTGGGGACAATCCAGAGGCAGGTGTGACCTGCTCCTGCTTCCCATGGCTGAGGGGATCTGTGTGCTGGAGGTGGACTTCCCCCAGTCCTGCGGCCTTCATGGCAAATCACAAATGCTTTAAGGACTCCAGGGAAGCAGCCCAGGTGCTCAGAGGAGCAATAGAAAAAATTGCATGAGGTTGGTGGTCACTTTCCTGCTTGTCAAGAAGCAGGGGTAGAAAGCTGCCTCGCCTCTTCTCCTGCTTTGCTCTTCCCAGTGAAGAAGAAAGATGAAGCTTCTCCCCAGCCTATCCACCTCTGGGCATCCCTGACACCCTCAGAGTCCTGATTTGTTCCTGAACATGCTCATGTCTTGCCAAATAATCCACTGAGTCCCAGGATTTGCAGAGTCCAGAAGATCTTCTAGACCCTAGACCATTGGTTTTGGGCAGTGGCTCTGAATCACGGGATCCTAGAAGGGCTTGAATTGGAAAGGACCTTAAAGGTCATCCTGTCCTGACCCCCTGCCATGAGCAGGACACTTTTCCCTAGACCAGGCTACCCAGAGCCTGTGAACAGCTCCATGGAGGTGTCCCCAGCCCCTGATGCCAGAGGGGTTTTGTGCTTCCAGGTGGGAACAGCAGAGCTCAGCACCTCGCCCAGCTCTAACCCATCTCACCTTGACATCAAAGTCATCACCTCCCTGCCTGAGGAGCCTGTGTGGATCCAGAATGACCTGCAGAGACACAGGACAGAGCCTTGGGAAGTGGGGCAAACCTGGCGCATCCCTTTTTGTCTGTTGTTGAAGCCCCTGCCTGCCAGGAAGCCATGGTGACCCCCGACGGGGTCCAGAGCTGTCACCCACTCCACCAACCCTTCAACCCCACATCCATTGCTCCTAAACCCCTAAAACCCCTGATCCCACTGCAGGCAGGGCCTCCTCTCTGCATCCCTCCCGTCTCAGCAGAGACAGGAGGTAAATGTCTCTTTATTTATTGAAGATGTTTGTACACGGCAGCTGGGAAAGGTCAGGCTGGAGCCGTGCTGTCCCGGGGGGGAGGCGTTTTCATTATCCCCCTTCTCAGGTTGCTTGTTAAGGCCATTTAGCATGACAATCCGATGTGTCACCAGCAACCTGGTGCCATCTCCTCCTTGCCACTCCTCTTCCCTTCCTCCTTTCTTTTTCCATTGCCTTTTTTTTTTTTTTTTTCTTCTTTGTCCCCCTTTCCAGGGAGCAACTGCCTTTCTAGTTTTTTGAGGTGTTTTCTCCCTTTTTTTTTGGGGTGTTATTTTGCTCTGAATGCCAACGTGCTCGCCCAGGCACTGTCAGAAGCAATCAGGGCTCTGATCACCTCACGCCTCTGGGAAGCGATGCCTGTTTTTAAAGTCAGGCTATATTAAGATAGAAATTGTCAATAAATTACAGACCTGGTGCTGGCATGTGGAGAGGCAGAAAAGGAAAACTGTGTCGCTCAGGGAAAATCCCCCCCAGCTTCTGCAATGCCTGACTGAGGCTGTGTGTGAAGAGAATGGACCATGCACGGTGAGGGGAGAAGGGAGAGGCAGCAGGAGCATCTCCTGCCCAAGAGCTGTGGGTGAGAGGTGACACTTGGGGACAACAGAAATCCCCATCCTACACATCACACCAGGCTCCTGGTGTGCATGCCATGGGGACAGGAGAGGGGCTCTCCCCACTCTGCTCTTCACCCATTTTTCCTCCCACTGCAGGAGCATGAGGCTGCTCTGTCCCTCCCCACAGCTGCCAGTCTTGGGGTGCAGCTCCCCAGTGCCAGCCTGAGGACAGCAGAGCTGAGCTGCCCAGGGGAGTGTGGGGACAGCCCCAGCCCTTGTCTCCTTCCTTCCCTTTGCACTGACACCAGCCTGTGCTGCTCCCCAGCTCTCTCAGCCCTGGGCAGTGGTTTATTCTCATCATCTGTTGTTGTCAGTCCCTGGTAGAGGGGGGGTATGAGGAGAGGTGTGGAAGGAACTGTCCCCGTGTTTCTGACCCTGCTCCATGGCCACTGTCCAGGGAAAAGCCTCATGGGTGGGCTGGCAGCACTGCCCCCAGCCCTGGGTGCTGCTCATGGTGCTGAGTGGGATCAGAGGGGCTGGGAGAGGAGTCTCAGAGCTCACACAGGCTCGGTTTGAGACATTCTGGTACTTTTTTCCATTGCTGTGCTGCCCCTCCTCATCCCACTCCTGCTCCTGGAGCCTGCTGGGTGTGAGCTGGGCTTCCAGTGCAAGAAGGGATGGGGTCATGAGCTGCACATTTTCAGGGATGTCAGTTAGTTTTGAAGCTGAACTGCTCTGAACTCAATTTGCCAATTTGGTAAGTGCTATGGGCAATATCGGGATGTAATTTAATTAAGCTATCCCCTTTTTATAGAGTTCAGGGAGCATTTGCCTACTAATTTTAGCACTAGGTTTGCTCCAGCTTCACTCTGGACACGGATTCACAAATCATGACATGTTGTTAATCTCTACCAGTCAACAGTTTATTAATTTGCTGAGGACCACAGAAGTATATAATCAGTGGTTCATCAATCAAGGCTAAATCCAACAAATGTTCCAGGCAGGTACTGAGCATAAAATATACATGCAGCCTTGTAAGCAATTAATACACCACAGAGCTGGAGCCGAGCGGCTCAACCAGGGAGCAGCACAAATCTCAAAGATTTCTTATTCCTTTAAATATAATCATCATCTGTTACCAGTTCCTTCATAGCCTTAATACGGCTTCCAGTAATTCTGGGAGGACTGGGATGCATTTATCTCTGGGTTTTTAGCAGTGTGGGCTCTGCAATTATCTAATTGTTTGGCCTTAAAAGGTCTTGGTTAAAAAGTCGAGGGCAGATTGCTTGAAGCTCGTGCTGGAGTCTGGCTGAGCCTCCTTGGGCTGATGATGGAGAGGGAAGAGAATATCACTTTGTTCAGTTAAAAGCTTCAGTTTAAATGTTACCTGAAGACCCTAAAGCCTCTCCAGCAGAGTTCCCACACACAGGGGTGGCAATTCCCCACCTGCCATCCCCCACTTCCCAAGGGTGATGTTATTTTACACCACAACGACACAGACTCTGACCTTCAGAAGGCTGAAAATGACTCCTTTATTTTTGGGATGTGTCTCTCTTATATAGTGTTTACACAGACCAATTTGATTGGTGACACAAAAGACAAACCTCTTCAATCACATTGGTCAAATCAGAGGGACATCAAGAAGAAGTCCCTCCTAGGAAAAGTAATAAATAACAAAATACAGTTTACAAAAATATTTCTCCTGTTTACAGAAAATTCTCTGAGAAAACAAAATTCAGAAAACCAAAATATCTCAAGCACAAAACCAAGACTACACATGGGATCCCTCTTTTTTCCCCCTCATCTCATGGTTTTTTGTTAGTTTTATGTGTTACCCAGTAGATGGCATGAGTGCATAAAGGGTTTCTGCAGTTCTTTTCTTATCGGAGGGCTTTTTTTTTTTTTCAGGTAATTTTAAGAACTATCAGCTGCAACCTTGCCAAGACCTTGGCACTGCTAAGTGGAGCCTTGTGTCTGAGCCCTAGCATAACCAAACAGCCCCCAAGCTCTAGAAAACCTGCTTAGAAAGGCTTAGAAAGTTCTAGAAAACCTGCTTCCCGTGCTGCTTTTTCTTGTTGCACTCTAGAACTGCTGATGGATGTGGTCAAGCTGTGGGAATTTCCCAAGAAAACAAAATCCCAGTAAATTTTCTTTGAATCTGATGACTCTGCACGTTGAGTCCAGTGTGAGTTTCGTGCCATCTTGCAGGGATCACAGCAAATCACAGGAAAAAGTGTGCAAAAGGAATAAATCAGACCATATCCTATAAAGGAAATATTACTGATTTTTTTCTACTGGCACGGTAGTTACTGCACAGCCTGGAGGGAGGATGCTGAAGGAGGGAAAACGCTTAACCCTCATGTGTTGGTGATTTATAATTTGAGATGAAAACCTGTGAATTGGCCCTGGGAGACTGAAGGAAACACCTGCATCATGGCTTAAATTCAGGTTTCCCCAGCTGTCTCTCAGATTGGCTTCGCTCCCTGGTGCCAGTCCCCTCACCCACCTGAAGAGGAGGGGGCTGCTTCTATGTACTGTGCATTTTTGCACAGGTGCATTTTTGAGCCTAGAAAGGCAGGATTGCAGCCTTATTGGAAATAAGAGGGATGAGGGGTTTTTTCTTGGTTTCTTTTTTTTTTTTTTTTTTTTTTTTTTTTTTGGTTGTTGTTTTGTTTTGTTTTTGTTTTTGCTTGTTTGGTTTTTTCCCCCAAAGGAATGGGAGATTTGGTCTCAGCACATGAGCTGGGTAAGGAGGTGCTCTGTTCTCTTCCAGTGCACATTGGGCATCCTCAGCATCACTGCAGGAGGAAGCAGCAGCAGGTGCAGGTGTCTGAGCCCCATGGTGCCTCCCAGGGTGGGGCTTCCTCACTGTGAGGACCACCTGGAGAAGCAGAAGGGCATGAGGAAGGCAGGTCGAGGTCCTGGGACAACAATTATCAGAATTATCCCCTTTTTTGTTTAAGGTGTGAGAGGCCTGACTCTGCAGTAGCAGGGGCAGGTGGTGTGGTCTGGTGGTTCTGCAGCATCTGTGTGGCTGCAGATGGTGGTGAGTTAGTTCTTTATGTCACCTCAGAGTGCCACCGGAGCCAAGGATGCTGCAGGTGGATGTGGAAGGGCTAAAGCATGGCTGTGCTCCAGGAGCCATCCCACCTTGGGAAGAGCTGGGAGAGCCTTGCCCAGCTGGGTGCTGCTGTTCTGTACAGACGTGAAATCCTGCTCATCCTCACTGGTTCCACTCTCACAGGCTCAGGTCCCTCTGGCAGAGATTTATTTCTATTCTGAGTAAGAAAAAAAAGTGCAGTTTGCCTACGAGGATGATCTGAGCTGTTCCTGCCTGCCATGGTGGGGGCAGCCCATCAGGAAGGAGGGTGTCACTGTAGGACACGAAATGAACAACACAGACAGAGTCAAGTCGTCAGGGCAAAAAGAGAGAGTTTATTTTTCTACTTCAGTTTATATAGATTTTGGACAATGACCAGGGACTGGAGGATGAGGTTGCCACCTCTCCAACTACACTGGACAAATTAGAAGCCCATCAGTTGTCCCTCCTCAAGAAAGGAATGAAAAGCAAGAAGAACAGTTACAATAATATCACTTTGTTTCCATGAAAATCTGTGAGAAACTCCACTACAAAAATGCAAACATCAGAAGGCTGAAATAGATCAGGGTGACAGGAGGGAATTTGCCTGGCTCAGCAAGAGGGAGATCATCTACCAGAGAGTCACTTAATGAAGTGGTGGCCTGCGGTGACACTGCTGTGGTGTTGTCCCAGCCTCTTTAGACACACAAGGAGGAGAAATTTGCCATGGCCCACACAGGTGTATGAGCCTTAGCACAGCTTGTTTGGGGCTAATCCTTGCCTTGCTCTCTCCCATCTCAGGATGATGAGCTGCTCCTCACTGCTGCAGAGTGTGGCAGGGAAATGGCTTAATTTAGGAGTGTGACCGTTTTGGGGAGAAATGGGATTAGAAATGAAGGAGCAGGGCAGTGCCTACTGCTTTTGTCTCCTCCTTCCAGCACAAGTCACCCAGGGGTGGTTAAGGGACCATGGAGAGATGCTTTGAAATTATGAGGGTGATGCTGAGAACTTATTTTCCTGGGGAGAAATGGGGTGTTTGGGAGTTTCAGCCCAAACCAAAATGCTATGCAGAAATGCCTTGCATATGTGAAAATTCCAACATACTTGGGTTCAAAACATTTCCTTTTTTATCAAGGAGAGGGGAATGTTTGATTCCATCATTATCATCTGGAGCTTTGTTTTATATTGCTTTATCCCAGTGTACAGCCTGAAATAAAAACAAAATTAGGTGATGGAAACCAAAACATTTCAACCTTGTCAAAATTAAATGCTCTCCTAATTTCCCAATGAGTTTTGAGATGTAATTGATGGAATCCCACAAAGCACTTAAGCTTCATCAAATCTGCATTTTTCTGACAGACAATTGTTCATTGAAAAATAAAAACTTACCCATCCTTGCTTTGAGAGGCACCTAGCTAATTATGGGAGAGATGCACACACCAGGGAGGGAGATGAGGAAACCAGTCTCTCCTAATCCCTTTAAAGTCTCTCTGGCTCCCTGGAGCAGGAGCTGCCTCCTTTTGCACATTGTGGTTGGAAGCAGAAGCCCCCTGAGCTCAACAGCAAGCCCCGCTCCAAGGAACCTGTGGGTTTGGATTTTATCTCATTAATCCAGCTATATACCTGTGATGAAAATGGGATTTGAGGAGAAAGGAGGAAGAAAGGGTGGCAAAGGCTGTTGGGGTCAGAGTTGGTGGTGGGTGGGAGCAAAGCACCCACCTGCCTTTGCTTTCAGAGGGGGTTTGCACCTCGTGGGCAAGGGGCAGCTGGTTTAAAATCAAGTGGAATAGCTCAGGGAGCACCAAGGTGAGCTGGAGGTCTCTGCCTGCACAGGGAAGGTGTGGTTTGGATGATAAAATCCCTGTTTTCTCCAGCAGTGGCTGTTTCAGCAGCATTCCTTGAGGGCTTGGCTGGTTGCCCTCTGCCCCTCACCAGGCTGGGATGCTTTGTGTGCTCTGGTCACAGCTGGCTTGGGGCTTTGGCATGGGTTTGAGATGTAGGATTTGGTGTGTAGTGTCATGGCTAGGCTGCTGAATCAGGTGGGGCAGGGGGTGAATTTCTGTTTTTCTGAAGGTTTCTGGAGGTGGCAGCTTCTGCTGTGACTGAAAATGCCCTGGCAGGCAAGAGATCCCAGCACAGCCCAAAACGGGCTGTTGGTGACTTCTGGAAGGAAAGCAGATTTCCTTACTCCAGGAACACTTTGTCTGTGTCCAAGGCATCCCACCAGCTGCTGGAAACAAATCTCTCCCTCTTGGAGCTGAGGTGCAGACACACACAGAGTGACTTGCCTCAGAGGGTTCACTGGAGTGGTGGCCAGAGGGGAGGAGATGCTGCCTCATCTCCCAGGGCTTCCATCTCCCCTGTGCATCCCCCATCCCACTTTCACAGGGGGACCAGGCTGAGAAGCACAAGCAGCATGTTCTTGAGAGCCTGCAAGACAGATGGGTTTGATTTTCTTAGCCTAAAATAATGATTGATGATCTTTAAAGGGAAAAGGAAGCAAGGGAATGGGAGGGAAGGGGGAAAGAATGGGAAGATAATGACTGTTATTTCAGAAAACAGTTGTAATGTTCCCCTCTGGGAAGGATGTTCCCCCCTCAGCAGGGTGTCAGGAAGGGCTCTGCCACAGCTGGGGTTGGTGAGGACATCCCTGCCCTGAGGAGGCTCTGGAGAGCCTTTTGGCAATCAGCATTTTTGCCTGGTTTTATCAAAATATTGGGAGAGGAGGGATAAATCTCACACACAGAAACTGAGCTGCATACAGCCAGGCTCTGTCCTGCTGCTGCTGAGGAGCTTTGCTCACCAGGGGCCCTCTGGGTCAAGAAAATGAAGGCTGAATAAGCTAGAATTTTCCAAATATATATATATAAATATATATATATATATATATATATATATATATATATATATATATGGACACAGAGTGGTTTACTGCATTTGTATCATTTCTGAGCTCCAAGAAGCAAATAAATGCATGCCAGTGCATAGGTGGGAGCTCATTAAAATGCCGCCACTTGCTTGTACCTCAGCAGTGCCTCGGATTAATGCTTTTGTCTCACGCTGAGGAGGTTCCTCAATGAGGAGCGAGGATGCCTCGGCACCAGGGGGGGTCATTAGGGCCTTTGGAAATGGTCCTGAGTGCTCTGAGGCTCTGAGGCACCAGCTGATGGTGCTGCCTGGGGCCAGCAGGGCTGGGGATGCAGCTTGGGGTCTCCCTTCTGGAGGCGTGGGGATGGTTCCTGGAGCAGCACTGGGAGAAGGGTTTGGTGGCAGATTCCTTCTGTGGTTTTAAGAGCTGGGGGGATTCAGGGATTCAGACTCGTCTGTAGCCAGAGCATCACCTCCAGCACCTGACACAGGAGTCCCAGACTAGAAGGCTGCTGTTGTTGAGAAAACAGAGTGGAATAACAAAACAGGGCAGTTTACTCTCTGCAGAAACACTTTATTAAGTATTCTGGTTTTTTTAACTTAATAATGGAGAAGAAGAGCTGAGCTGAGCAGCTCTGGCAGGCGGCTCAGATGGAGGAGAGTGGATGTGCTCCCATCTGGGGGATCCGTGTCAGTAATGATTTGCCTTCCAGTGACCCCTCGCCCGTCTCTCAGCTAATGAGCTTTGCAAACGAGAAAGTGAGCAAAGGCTCCTTTTTTACTTTACATGAGCAGGGACTTGTCCAGGTATTTATTTTCCTAAGGCACAATCGTGCACAGGTTCTGGTGTGTGCTTGTGTTCCTTCCCCCTGAAGGTGATCCTGGTCCCTTTGTGTTTGCTCTGGTAATGCTGGTGGTGGGCAGAGTGCCCAGTGCTGGTGGCAGGAGCGTGGCAGGAGGCCACAGGGTGCCACACTCTGTGCTGAGGGGACAGCAGTGGGCACAGGCATCCCAGTTTGTTCCAAACCACAGCCCCTGTGTGTCTGGTGAGGCTGGATCTGGTGTGTTCCCAGGGGTGGCTGTGGGCATGTGGCAGCAGCCCCTGCCAGATCTGCCACTCCGTGTCACCTTGGAGATGTCATTTAAAAGCGAAAAAAAAGCCTGTTTTGCAAAACAACAGATAAAAATAGCACTTCCTATTCAGCACATCCATTCCCTGTGTGTACTCAAAATTCATTTGCTGACTGCAATCACAGGAATAAGGAGCTGTGTGCTCTGGGATGGGAGGGGATGGGCTGGTGTCCAACTGTGCCATCAGCCAAACCATGTGGAGCTGCTGGTGGTTCCTTCTCCTCAGATCCCTTGGGAGCAGCAGGGTCAGAGCATTGGAGCTGAGGGTCATGTTTAGCCTTCAGGGCCTGTGTTATCAGTGCTAACACACAACAAGAAAATAAAGTTTTCTTTTCCAATGCCAAGGGCAATTTTCAGGGTTGTCTGTCGGCACAGAGAAATCAGTTCACTTCTGCATACACGGAGTGGATTTGCAAGACTGTGGAATTGTATTTGTATGGTAACAGCTTCTGCTTGGATTTTGAGCAGACCATGAGCTGGAGTCTCCCCCTACATCTCTTTTTTTCCTCTCCACAGCATGGATTAGGCACCAGACCCTTTTCCCAAGCTCTGAGCTATATTTCCTAGTCAGATCCACAGATAAAAGATGGGCTGTGAATTGGAAATGAACACATGCAATATGAGTCTAACATGGTAAACCACAAACAGCTTTTTCTTTTGGATAACTGGGTAACTGCGTGGGATCCCTTCACTTCCATGGCTAAATAAATCCATGCCATGTGTGGATGAGGGGTGTGCAGAGCTGCTTGACCAGGACCTGCTGGGGCACCAGCTTTCCTCCCACCAGGGTGGGACGTGTCACCCATGCTCACCCAGACAGAGTTATTGACCGAGCTCCTTATTGATTTTGTAATCATTTTCCAACAGAGCCCCCCGTCCTGTGTCACTGCCAAGGCAGATCGCAAATTGAACTGCACCTAAATTGATGGGGCATTGATTAAAACTCACTGTAATTATTGGTTCTCTGCTGCCCAAGCCAGGCAAATCAATGTCAGCAAGAACAGATCTGCTCTTTATAAAGGCACAGTGAACACAGGGCCAGTGCTGGCTGTCCAAACCTAGCCAGAAGCCCAAGCTGACCCATCAGGGAGTCAGGATTAGCACAAACTGGCTTTTTCCATGGTAATTTCTGACTCCTGTGGGAAAGAACATAGTTGTACTCAAATGGACTTCAGTTTTCTCCCACTCTGATCTATTGGTGGGACATCCCCATGGGAAATCCTCTGCTCCAGGGCAGGGAGGTGTGTTACAAGGGTTTACAAGCCCAGGAAAGTTGTGGCTGTCCCAGGAAGTGTCCAGGTTGGGCAGGGCTTGGAGCAACCTGGGATAGTGGGAGGCATCCCTGCCCATGGCAGGGGAGTTGAGCTGGTTTTTAAAGTCCCCTCCAACCCAAACCATTCTGTGATTTATTGTGCTCAGTAATTGCTTCATCCACCTATTCATCCCTGCAAAACCCTCCATGAAGAGGCTGGTGTTGCCTGGCCAGAACTAATTGCCAAGTTTGCTGATTCCCTTGGCTCTCCTGAGCAGGGACACATCTCATGTTTTCACGTTGGCTCCTGAAGCTTTCTGTCCCTGGAGAGCTCTGTGCTGCAGCACAGCAGCTGAGTGTAGAGCCAGCTCTGCTCTGAGCAGGGCTGGATGTGGAGAGACAGGAGGGCTTTTGCAAATGCTGTGCTGAGCTATTTGCCTGCTGTAATTAATGAGTATTAGGATGCATAATTATGAACTGAAAGGAAACACGTTTCATGGTGGTTAAGAGCCAAAACTGGAGGAATATCCCAAGGGTGGCCTCAAGCAGAGTAGGACGAAGAGAGGGAGGGCTTTGCTGACCCACTAACCCAGTCATGGGGAAAGAACCATCTTCTTCCTCTGTGGGCTGGAGAAGGTGCTGAGCTCAGCACATGGATCTGTGCCAGGGCAACAACTCCAAGTGACAGCGCCAAAAAGCCGTGACCAATCCTCTGGCTGTGGTCCTGCAGCTCCTGCTGCCTTACAGTCCCATCCACTTGCCTTCAGCACCCTGGAGGATCCCTCAGGATCTCTACAGGGAATGTGAGCAGAGCCCTGGCCCTCCATCCCTGTGGATGTGGGGAGAGCAGCAGAGATGTGGACGTGGTGAAGCAGAGATGCTGTTTGCAGCCCGACCTCCCTGTGTCCTCCAGGGAGATCCTCTCTGCCAATTTGCACAGCTCTGCTCTTACAGCAGGGCCGGCAGACAAGGAGGAGAGCACAGGAGATAAGAGCTCTATCTGCAGGTTCACAAACACTCTCGTCCTGCTGCTGTTTCCCCGGCAGCTCCGGGGCGGTGAAAAGCACAGATTGTTCTCAGAGTCCTCTCCTCCTTCATTATTCTGTGTGTGCATCTGGAAAGCCTCCTGCTCCCGAGTCTGCTGCTTCCTGCTGCTAAATCCAGAGCTGTGTCTTTGGGACCCTGCCTGCTCTGCAAGGATGGGCAGCATCCTATTCCAGAGCCCTTTTCTGCCAGGATCCTCAGGATGGAAAAGCCTTGTGCCTTCCCTCCTTGCCTTACCTGGCGTCCCCAAGGATGGCACTGAGGTTTGCAAGCTTCAGAGCTGGGGGCACAGGAGGCAGTGAGGGACCTGAGGGACAGCTGGCACAGAGATCAACACATCCCAGTTGCTGCAGGCAGGGCAGGAGCAGTTTTGGTGCTGCTGCTGTGGGGAAGTGGCACAGGGTTTTCTAGGACATGGAGACATAGATGGGGATGGACCTTATAGCGGGGTAGGACAAGTGTGATGGTTTTAAACTGAAGGAAGGGAGGTTTAGCTTAGATGTTAGGTTGAAATTCTTCCCTGGGAGGGTGGGCAGGCCCTGGCACTGTGGCTGCCCCTGGATCCCTGGCAGTGTCCAAGGCCAGGCTGGACAGGGTTTGGAGCAGCCTGGGACAGTGGAAGGTGTCCCTGGCCATGGCAGTAGGATTGGAACTGGATACTTTTAAGAGTTCTCTTCCAACTGAAACATTGCAGGATTCTGTGATGGCTCAGGGTGGGCCAGGACCCCCTAAAGCCCCTTTCTGCTGTCCCTGATTGCTTCTTAAATAGCCAAGAGTGAGTGAGGCTCAGCAGCCCATCTCCCACCAGGACCCTGCTGGTGTCAGTGAGCACAAGGTCCAGGGTCTCCTGAACTTTTATTAATATGTACAGCATTTTGCTCACATGGAAAATTGATTTTCTTTTTTAAGCACAAAGTATAGTGGTTTTATAACCTTTCTTCTGCTTGACAGAGGCCATTTATAACCTGCCTTCATCACTACCTGGGCCATCTCCAGTCTAACTCACCTTCAAGAAATTCCCTAATGCATTTTTAATTGTGAGCTGCTCCCAGATAAGATTTTTTTTCTTTTTTTTTTTTTTTTCCAAGGACTGGCCTTTTTGTTGTTGTTTGTGTGTATGTCTTGGTGAAAAAGGATAAATAACGAAAGTGGAAGTGTGCTTTAATCTGGGTGACAATTTATTGATTTGCCACCTGCTGGCTTTTATCTTTTGGGACAAGGAAAACAAGCTAGGGAACTGGAATAGAAATTAGAGCCATGGTTCCCTCAGCTGTGGAAAACTGATGAGCCTGGGCTGCCCCCAGTCCTGCTTCTGCCATGGGCTGCTCCTGCCCACAGCAGGCATCAAGATCCTTTTGGGCATGATGCCAAGGCCATGCTTGCTGACCTGCCTGGCATGGGCTGAGATGGATTTCTGGGTCATTCCCAAACACTGAGATGGTTCTCTGGGTTGGTCCCAGGTGTTGAGCTGTTTATTTCTGGCTTGCACTGGATTTTTCCTGCATTTTGGAGGAACAGGGAGAAAACATGGGCCCCATGGCCCTTGCCCCTTTCCCAGGGGCTGTGTGAGGTCATGCAGGGCTACCCCATCCATCACCCACCTCCTTCAGATGGAAAAAGAGTTCAGCATCACTGGCTCTGGGATGGGCTGTGTCCTGGGAGGCCACTGGACAGGGGCTCCAGGGTGTCACTAGACGGACATGAAAAAACTAAACTTATGCCATCTTACCATGTGAGAACGAGGAAGAAGGACATTTATTTGGGATTAGGGTATAAATAGTTTTTGGAGTTTGATCAGCAATTGGGCCATGAGGTTGACACCTCTTTGACCCCACTGGTCAACCTAGAAGTCCATCACTTTGTCCTTCCCCCAGGAAGGAATGCACAGTTTACAAAACGTCACTTTATGATTATGTTACATGTGTAAGAACTCTAGTTCAGAAATGTAAAACATCAGAAGGCTGAAAAAAATCAGGGTGGGGGAGGACTCACAGGTGATTGTGGGAACCTTTGAACCCCTCAGGGAAACACCCAGGGCTTTGCCCTGGAAGGATATATCATAGAGTTTCCTCACCTGGGCTGAAAGAAAAGCCTTCTCCCATGGTGCTCTGCAACACTACCTTGATCTCCTTCAGTTTTGCTTTTCCCATATGTCCTTAGTTCTGGTGGTTTCTCCTTTCCCTGTTTCCCCATGGGTTGTGGTATGTGGTTGTGGTTACAAGGTGGTTGTGGTTACAGGGTGCCCCTGTGGCCCCTACAGGGCACTGCCCTTTGCCCTGCCCTTGTACCACCCCTTGCCTCCATACCACTGGTTCCTCACCCTATACTTAACCTTGTTCACACCTTGGATCTGGGTCTTCTGTTCTGATCCATTCAATGTGCTGAATCTAATAAACCTTGGTTGGAATTTATCATACAAAAGACCCTTCTTGCCTCTCTCTGCTGAACTGGCCATGGTGTGTGTGGTGTGTGGACTTGTCTGCTTTGCCTGAGTTCCTCCCCAAGCAGCTTTTCCAGAAGAGATGCTCACTGGGGGAAGGCAGCAGCAGCCACCATCCATTTCCACATTGGTACAGTGACGTTTCTGTGTGTGCTGTCCCCTGCAGTGCCCCGAGGACCTGCGGCCCATGAAGGACGGCACCGGCTGCTACGACTATTCCAAAGGCATCGACTGCTCCGACGGCTTCAACGGCGGCTGCGAGCAGCTCTGCCTGCAGCAGACCCTGCCTCTGCCCCACGACCCCTCCTCCAGCACCATCTTCATGTTCTGTGGGTGAGTCCCCTCTGGTCAGTCCCCTCCAAGGCTCCTCAATGAGCAGCCCTTTCCCGATCTCCATCCCTGCCACCTCCTGTGCCATCCCAACCCAACCCAGCCTGGAGCTGAGTGTCCTAGAAAAAGGCTGATGATGGAGCTGATTTCCAGCAGGGAAGAGGCATCTGGTTTTCCTGAGGGAAGGGTGAGGAACAGTGTGAGCAGATGCACCTTCCTTCTCTCCCCCTCTCTAGTCAGTCCCCTCCAAGACCCCTCAACAAACAACTCCATCTCCATCTCTGCCACCTCCTGTGCCATCCATCCCAGCCCAGCCTGGAGCTGAGTGTCCAGGAAAAATGCTTTTGATGGAGCTGATTTCCCCTTCCAGCAGGGAATAGAGGCACCTGTTTTTTCCTGAGGGAAGTGTGAGGAGCAGTGTGAGCAGATGCACCTTCCTTCTCTCCCCCACTGTGTGATAGTACAGTTTGATCTGTGACTCACTGTGAAGAGACCCAAAAATTGTACATTGTGTGTTGGAGGGGAAGGTGTAGGATTTGTTTAAGAAACACTACTTCTAAAATTTACTTTTTTTTTTTTTTTCCTCCCCCCTCCCCTGTGCTTCCCTTAAAAATAGAGTCTTGTCCCTGATTTTGGCCAGGATTTTATAATCCTACACAATTTAGCATTTTCTCTCAGGAAAATCTCCCTGGTGCAGTGGGCTGGAGAAGGAGCTCAGTGATTATCTGGCTTTATGCTGCACAGCTGCAGCCATCCATCGCCTGCCCCAGCCCCACGGCTGGTTCACACTCTCAGGAACCTACTCTATGTCCCAGTGTGACAGATTAGGATGAAGAAGGGGAAAAAAAAGCCCTTTTGGAAAGAAAATGCCCACAAGCAAGAAGGGGAGTGAATTCCTAGCAGTAACTCTGAGGAGCATCCATCAAGTCCCGGTGCCTGCAGGTGCAGCAAAGACCTGACACAGCTCTGACTGCCTGGTCCCTGGGAAGAGCAGCCCAGGGAGCTCAGCCTGTGCCAGCTTCTCCTTTATTTATCCCATTTTTGCTGGTTTGTTGTTTTTCTTCCCCCCATTACCTGTTTTTTATTATTGTTTAGCAGCGCAGAGTGACTGAGTCACCAAAACAGAGCACGTTTTCTGCTCCGTGCCTGCAGAAGGGGTTGGGAATCCATGTGGGCACCAGCACCCTTTGTGAGGAGGGTCTAGAAGTTCTTGGGACATTCCATGGTCTCCACCCACACCCACACAAATCTGCATTTCAGCCTTGCATCCCCAAGGACAGAGACTCTTTCCTTTTTTTTTTCATAATCCCTTTTCAAGGCTGAGCTGCTCTTTGGGAACAGGCAGGGAAAAGTGTGACAGACGGGTGGGAGTTTTCTGCTTGCAGTAAAATGCAGTAGAGGAAGGGGAGAGGGGAGCAAGCCTGAGTGTTACAGCACTGGGGCTGTGGGGTGGAAGGAGCAGGGAGGGAACAGAGGTTCCCCAGTGAGGTGGGAGCTGATGAAAAGGCTGGTGGAAGAGGAGGATGGGCAGGACGGACTGAGGTCTCCAGTGTCTGGAGTTAAATCACATCCCTGCTGCCTGCCTCAGTTCCCCTTCCTGTTGATTGAAGATGAACATGTGGATCTCACCCAGAATAGGCTTGAAAATGGGATCAAAGAGCAGAGGAGCAGCCAGGCTGGAGCTGCTTCCTTGCAGGAGGGTATTTCTAGGTGGAAGAAAGGGCAGGAGCTTGATTTTGCTTTGCTGTGGCCTGGGGAATGTTTGTACCCAAGCAGCAGACACACAGTGGGCTCAGCTCTGCTCTCTAGCACGGGGGCAGCTCCAGGCAGGACAGCGTGGAATCATGGAATGGTTTAGGTTGGAAGGGACCTGAAAGCTCCTGTTATTCCACCCCCTGCCACAGGCAGGGACACTTTCCCTCAGACCAGGGTGCTCCAAGCCTCACCCAACCTCACTGCAGGCAGATGGGCCATGCTGCTACAGGAGGGCAGGGAGTTGGTCACCCAACCCAGCCAGGACAGAGAATATGGGCTCTGTGACCCTTCCCATGTCCAAACAGCTGCTGCAGGTGTTGGTGGTGCTGGGCTGGGCTGGGCAGAGGCTCGTGGGGTGGGTTCCTCTGTGCCTGGCCCATCTCACAGGGGCTGTGGTCCCCACAGGTGTGTGGAGGAGTACAAGCTGGCCCCAGATGGGAAGTCCTGCCTGATGCTGTCTGACATCTGTGAGGGCCCCAAGTGCCTGAAGTCAGATGCCAAGTTCAATGAGACCCTTTTTGGGGAGATGCTGCACGGCTACAACAACAGAAGCCAGCACGTCAACCAAGGGCAGGTGTTCCAGATGACTTTCAGGTATGTCCTGGTTCTGCTCCTGGTTTTGGGAATATCAGGTTGGTGAGATGGGACTGAGGTCCAGTGGGACAGAGCCAGTATCTCTGATTTGCTCACGAGGGGAAGAGAGCAAGAGGACAAGGAGCATCCATGGCTTTCCTACCTGCTTGTCCTTCCCTCTGGCAGCAGCTCAGGACCCTCCTGGGCCAGTGTGTGTCCTGTCAGGATGAGACACATCAGCTGTGCTCAGTGAGCCTTTCCCAGAGGTGTTGCCTCATCTCTTTGTGAACACTGATGTCTTCCATCTCCATGATGGAAGACATCTCTCCATGATATCCTGCAACAACGAGTTGTTTGGCTCTGTGTAGTGTGAACGAACATTTCCTTTGCTGTGTTTCCAGCCTGTGCCAGCTGGTTTTATTC
This sequence comes from Zosterops lateralis, assembly GCF_965231275.1. Taxonomy (NCBI): domain Eukaryota; kingdom Metazoa; phylum Chordata; class Aves; order Passeriformes; family Zosteropidae; genus Zosterops; species Zosterops lateralis. Next base: position 3,422,093 of record NC_139780.1, on the reverse strand, counting down.
AGTGCCCCCATTACAGCACTGGGAGGAGCTGTGGATATAGCATGATAAATAATGTAAATGAGCTGAAGGTAAAAGCCTTCACCTTGCAGGGCTCACAGAGGAGAGCTTGCTGAAGTCAGGGCTGTCAAGTGAGTTATTTAGTTATTTTTCTTCAGGTCTTCTGGATGCAGCTGTGTTTTGATGAGGTGTAAGCCAGGGTGGCTCTGTGAGTTTTGAAGCAGCAGCACTAGTCACAGTCAGGAGAGGATCCAACCCAAATCCCACCTAGACACGGCTCTTCCCTGTCCAGCATCTGCTTCTTTCCTGTCCAGGCACCAAGACCTCATTGCTGCCTCTGATTTTAGCTCTGGGTCCTCATCCCTGCTGCCCACAGAGTTTTTCCAGGTATTTTTGCCCAGCTGATCAAAACTCCCCTGGCTGTGGATTCAAGCTGAGCTCTGGCCTTCTGCTCTCATGATGACAGAGGCAATACAAGCTCCATCAGCACAGAAGTGCTGGGAAACCCACACCCAGCAGAGTGCTTGGAGCCAGCAGAGCTGCAGATTTTGCTGGAAGTGAGAATTGACAGGACAAAAAGACAATTTCCCCAGTAGGTTCCTCTTTGCTTTCTCACATTATAACTGTCAGTGGGTCCATCAGAGCAGAGCCAGGGCTGCAGAGATGAAGTTTTCCATGAGCTGGTGGGTCTAAGGGATGCGTTGTTGCTTCCAGGCAGTGAATGTATCCCCTGTTCTCAGGGCTGAATTCCATCTGGGAAGCACACAAGGAGTGTCTGTGGGGCTGGTTTGTCCTGGGGCATGTGGCTTCCCCCTCTAAGGGGATCCTGGACATGGCAGGTTTGGGCAGTCCTGAGCTGGAGCAGGAGCAGTGTGGAAACCGAGCTGGCTGGGATGGATAATAGCTCAGCCCAGGTAGCCTATGCAGAAACCATAAACCTGAGAGCATGGGAGGCGGGATATGGAAATTAGGATGCTGATGGCATCATTCCAAAATAGGTCATGTCTCTGGTTCTCCATTGGTTCGGGACCTTTGACACATAAAGTCATGTCCCTATCCTGTGTTTGGGATTGGATCCTTGCCCTCAGATAACCTTAGATATTGTTAAGTCAGCCACACCCCCAGGTCTTTGGCTGTTGCCCTTTGGATCATATGGTCTCTGTGTTTATTATTTTACCACCACTGAAGTTTTATTTTTAGGCAATTCCATCATTCCCGTGCTGTTATATTTTGCCACTCTCCGCCCGGCCAGACCAGACCTGGAATCACAGTGCTGGCTGTGTTAGAGCAGATCCTGCTGGGGTTGCCCTTGGAATAAAACACCTGAGGTGTTGGGATGGCACCTTCCAGGGGCCAGAAGGGACTCCCTGGGGAGCCTGAAAGGTTCTGTGGTTAAAAAAGGACTGTTATTCCTCCTTCCCAGGGCTGGCACCACTCCTGCCGTGATGGGCAGAGTGCACAGTGGGGAGAAGCTTTTCCCAGTGAGGAGCTGTGCAGTGACAGCCAAGTTCTTTGTCACACACAGGGGCTTCAGTCTCTTTAGTCCCAGGTGTAACAGCACTGAAGGGAAAGAGAAAGCAGGTCTGGAACAGGAGCAACCTGCCAAGCTGCCCACGTGGTGGAGGCTGTAGCGTGCGATGAAGTGGCTCCGCAGAGCTCGGAGCCTGGAGGGAGGCAGCACATCTTGCTGCAGAAATGCTTCCAGCAGCCTGGAAGGTCAGCACAGCTGCCCTTTTCCCATCTGAGTGTAGGCTCCAGAAGCACCAGGCAGTGATGAGAAGGGCTCAGTTCCCTGTGTGCAGTGTCCTCCCCCGTGGCCAGGCTGCCAGGGGTGTCAGCAGGTTACGGTGTAGAAGCGCCATTACATCATCTCTTAACAAGGGAAGAGAAGGAGGTTAATGGAGAAGAAATTATTAACTAAAAGATGTAATTTGCCTCTGATTTTCATAGATATTCAAGAACCTCTCTGAGCATTAAGACACCAGCTGTTAGAGAAGCCCTTAATTTGGTGCATTTGAAACATAGCAGGAAGCTGCCTAATACTAGGGATTAAAAGCCTGTTTCTGCGAAGTAGGAGCAAGAACCTGCTATCAGAACAAGGGGCTGAGTATTTTAGAGGGATTTATGACTGCTGGGATCCTTTAGCTATGCAGATGTGACAATCTTTTGAATGGTGTCTGCTTCCCATGTCGCCACATCTTCAGTGTCTTTAATAAATAGGATATTCTCAATCTGCCAGGCATGTCAGCATGGGGTTGGGAGGGAGCCTTTGTGATGGGAAAAGCTGCCTTGCACACCCTGGCCTGGGCAGCACTTATCAGTTACTGCAGAATTTCCATCCCCTGGGGGTCAGGGAAGTCTCTTTGCCACCTGAGGGGCTGCAGCACTGATTAATTAGAGTCTCTGCCCTTCTGGTGGCTGCAGAATGGGTTCCTTCCAGGTTGGAAGGGACCGCTTTGGGTCATCTGGCTCAATTGGAGCACATGGCACAGGATTGCATCCAGGCAGTTCTTGAATAATCCAGGGAGGGAGACTCCACACCCTCTCTGGGCAATCTGTTCCAGTGCTTGGTCACTGGGACAGTGAAGAAATTCCTTCTCATGTTCAGATGGAACTTCCTGGGCAGCAGAAAGAGCCCATTGCCTCTTTCTGGTCCCATTGCTGGGCATCACTGGGTAGAGCCTGGTCCATCCTCTTGGCACCCTCCAGGCCATGCTCGGCAATCAGTGGGATGTATCAGGTAGGATTTGGAGAAATCCCAAAGCAATGATGGCTTTGTGGAATCTGAGCAGCTGGGAAGGCTGGGGATGTGCAGTGGGTACCTTCAGGACACAGAACACAGATGGCTGTGAAGATGTAGCAAAGCTTGGAAGGTCTCAGACCTCAACAGTCAGTGCTGCTTCAGGCTGCATTTCCCCTTTATTAGATGTCATTTTACCCAAGGGGCTCAGGCATTTATCCAAAGACTTCAGCTGTGTGACTGAGGAGATGGTGACACCCAGGGTTTGGGTGGAGGAGGCAGATACTGGCTGCTCAGGCCAGTGTACCCCAGCAGGGCTGGGCAGCAGCCAGACTGGTTCCTGCTGTGTGCTCCACACACACCCCAGCAGTGATGGAACACCTCATTGTGCTGCCTACAGCCTGTCCCTGCTCACATGGCCCTTTGTGCTGGTGCCAAGGACCCTTTTCCCCATCCCTCAGTGCCAGTGAGGCCACAGCCCAGCAGGATGTGAGCACCACAGTATCCCTGCAGCTCTGCTCCAGCCACCAGGAGTTAGGAGCTCTATGGGAAACTTCTCCTGTACTGAGGTGGCTTAATAACCACTAGTGACTTCTGTGGAGGTTGAGGTGCTTGACTACTCTGTTGGACATGCCAGCATCAAGATTCCAGCTCGAGGGAGTGCACCATGGCATTGCTGCTGCTGCTGCCTTATTGCAAGGATTTAAATCAGAGCACTCCTCCAGTGATGCTGTTCCTGTGCAGTCCCTTGTGAGCCTTTGGGAGGGGATTGAAGAGGGATCTTCTATCACTCACCAGAAATCTCCCTTGGTCCTTCCACTGCTGAGCCAAAAGCACATTCAGAGCCATCTTCTTCTGGGCACCCCCTCCTTAATAAAGGTTGTCCCCCTTGGCAAAATGCTCTGTGAGGTTAATAAGTAGATGGGGTTGGAGCTGATCTATTCCAGTCACACCCCCTGGTCTAGCTGGGAGGCTCAGCAATAGCTGCAGCTCACTAAAAACTAGATTAGAACAATTTCCCCCCTGATGCCTCACAATGGGGCAGAGCCTGAACTCTGTGCCGTTCCCAAATCACTGAGGAATTATTTTCCAAATGGGTTGTTTGTTCATTCTTTATCTGTTTCTGTGCCGTCTCTTTGCCATGAGGGAATAGATATTTTTGTTTAAAAGCTGTTTGCAGTTTCAGACTGTTGCTTTTATGCCATTAATATGGAGAAATCCCAAAATACTGCCCGTGGAGCCAGCTTTATTTGCTGGATTATTGCTGCATGGCAAATGGGATGTCAGGCAATGCATGGCAGCTGGGAGCAGCTGTCTGCCCTTACCAGAGTCCTTTCCACCTCTGCCTCTCCTCCTGGTTCTTGCTCCATCTTAGCAAAGCCCCAGGACACAGGAACACCCACACAGCCCCCATTTGATTCCTCCCAGCAGAGATGCAGCAAGTCCAGGGAGTTTCGGTGTGTTGGGGGCAGATAAGGAGCCAGAATGGTTTGGTGGCTGGAGGCAGGGAGAGCATTCATGGTGCTCCCTCCCTGCTGAGCACCAAGGTGTTTCCCTTCTCCATATCCAGGGAGGGTGGCTTTGGAGGATCCAGGGCTGCTGTGCTGTGCTGGGCACCTTCCTGCAAATTGGAATTGCCCTTCCCTCTGCATCTCAGTCCCTGCAGGATGCTGTTCCCCCAGTCCCACTTATCAAACAGCTGCTGCTCCTTTCCAGCTTTGGGGAAGGGAAGGGAGCAGGCTGGAGGTGCTGCTGAGGTGCCTGAAGTGTCAGGGGTGCTGCAGGGAGGGATGAACACTGCCCCAGCTGCTTCCAGCAGGCTCTGCCTCCATAAGGCTCTGTTTGTGCTGTCAGGTCACTGAGATGATGTGGAGAATTGTCATAATATTGATGTTTGGACAGTTAATTTTAAATCTGTCTCCTCTTCCCCTCAATGCTTCTCATCCCTTAATAAACCAGCACAGTGGTAGCAGGGTGAGCTGAGAGCTCAGTGCCATCCCTGCCAAGGCTGTTTTCAGAAACATCTCCACCCATCCATTGTTCACCTGGTGCCCTCCCACCCATGGGTGCTCCCAGGGACTGGGGTGGGTGCAGCATCACATCTGGGTGTGAGGGGCTGGAGGGGCTTTGCTGGTGCCCCTGTCTTGGAGCTCACTACTCAGGCCTGGCAGGGACATCCTGCTTCCCCCTCAGCAGCATGAATGTCACATCTATAAGTGGTTAAATTAACACCATTTCACACCCTCAATTTTTCTCGCTGTCTTTGAAACCTCCAAGCACAGGAGTTATAATTGTGCTGTTTATTATTCCCGTGCTGGCGAGCCCAGCGCCAGGCAGTGCACCAGTGCCTTGTTTACCTATTACCCTTCAGGCCAGGATAATGGATGGATCTCTTTTCCAGTGGCTGCCTTCCATTTCATTCATCTTTTTATTGTTTGTTGCTGCAGTTCTATTACCTGTTCACAACTTTGAAACCTCAGACACGCTAGTTGGAAGCAATGATGTCTTTCCAAGCCAGGCTAACGCCTCATGCCGTGGTCCTGAGCAGCAGCTAAGGGGTTGTTAACATTTTAGCAGCTCTGTGGAGATGGAATCTGCTGTGAGATGCTTCAGAGCCCACAGACACACACTATTTTGGGCACATCCTCACTGGCCAGGCTCAGCAGTGAGGGTTTTTTTTTTTTTTTTTTTTTTTCCAATCCAGTGTAGAAATGACTAATGCAATTAGCACAGCATTCCATCAGTTAGGTCACTGTTGCATCCCATTCCATTTCAAAGTTCTCATTCCAGCAAAAAGGATGGCAGACTGTGTGGCTTTGAGCTGGTGTTGCCCAGTCTGCAGCCATGTGCTTCTGCAGCATGTTGGGAGCATTTTTTATTCTACAGAAACAACTCAGGTGTGGTATCAGACAATGCAGGGGGCCGGGGTGGAAGAGATGCTTTGTAACAGACATTGTTCAAATACTAGAGGTTCTCAGAGTGGTTCTGCACCAGGTGCAGGAAGGATTTAGGAAACGAGCCCTCACATCCTTGGTGAACACAGACATGGCCACTGCAGCCACCTCCTGCTCCTGCTGCCCCAGCCCAGCCCTGGATGTGCCTCTGAGCTCCATTGCATTCCTGTCTGTGCAGGTTGCAGGATGACCTCACAGAGAGTCAGGCTCTGCTGTTTGGTCATTGCCTGTGAGAACCTCACTGCTCCCAGCATGTGCCTCAGCCCCAGGGAGAAGGAGGAGGAGGAGGAAGAGGAAGAGGGATGGCTGTGGTGGAAGCTGCCCCTGCAGCCAGAGCCCAAAACCAATTGTACACCCATGACTGTGAGATTTAGATGAGGAAGAAGTTACTCAATCAGAGGGTGGGCAGGCCCTGGCACAGGCACAGGGTGCCCAGAGAAGCTGTGGCTGCCCCTGGAACTCTGGCAGTGTCCAAGGCCAGGCTGGACAGGGCTTGGAGTAACCTGGGACAGTGGAAGGTGTGGAAAGGGGTGGAAGTCTCTTACAGACACCAACACAGTCCAGAGCCAAGACACTGCTGTCAGAGATGGTGCCAGCACCCACTGGAGCTGATGGAATGTCAGCCACGGGCTTTTCCTGGCTCAGGGACCAGAACTTTTCCTTTCCCTGGCAGTGGAGCTGCTGCCCCCGCTGGGAGGGATGCCAGGAAGCTGTTCCTGCCCTCACACCCCTGCTCCCCACTCCCCCAGCCCCAGCAGCGCCGGTGCCTGCGCAGATGTTTGTATTTCTCCGCAGCTGATGAAAATATTCATTATCTTGTTAGCGGCTGCTGCGGCGGGGGAGGCGGGATTTGCATTCCCACAGCTGATCCCGCAGCACACACGGAGCTGCCAGGCTGCAGCACTAATTGGGCAGAGCAGGGCTGTGCCCAGGCAGGGAGCTGTGCAGGGAGCAGTGCCAGGGCCATGCAGCACATGGAGGACAGGAGGAAGATGGGAGAGAGGTGTGGAGGAAGGCAGAGTGCCTTGGGGCTTGGTCTGAGTGTTGGCTGGGTTGGGAGGCAGTGAGGAGCAGAGCTGGTCCCTGGGCAGGGTGGGGGCAGGCAGGGGTGTATAAATGCCCTCTGCCCACCTCGGGGGGCTTTAGCTAGCTCAGTTATTAGGAGGCTTTGGAGGGAATTATAACAAGGAGGAGATAAAGATATCAGACGAGGCCCTTTCCCCAGGACCTTTGTCCCAGGTGTTTATTCTTTGAAATTCCAGGGGGAAAAGAGAAAGAACAAGGGTGAGGCTTATACAGCCCCCTGCTCAGGGAAAAAAATAGCTGGACCACAGCCAGTGGGGTCAGGGAAGGAAGGAAGGGTCACTCTTTGTGGTAAGGAACTCCAGGGGGTCAGAAGGGAGAAACGATTCCCCTAGAGAATTACAGCATGGGGATCTGAGTCTGGGAATGCAGCAACTGACAGAAGGAGAGGACACAGTCTTAAGTTGCATCAAAGGAAGTATAGATTGGATATTAGGAAGAAGTTTTTCATGGAAAGAGTGATTAAATACTGGAATTGTCTGCCCATGGAGGTGGTGGAGTCACCATCCCTGGATGTGTTTAAAAGGAAACTGGATGTGGCACTTGATGCCATGATCCAGTTGAGGTGTTAGGGCTGGGTTGGATTCGATGATCTTGAAGGTCTCTTCCAACCTGCACATTCTGTGATTCTGTGATTCTGCTGAGGTGTCTGTGTGTGTATGTGGCAGGGTTGTGTCTCCTGGCTCTGGAAGCTCCTTGTGGGATGGGAGGTGCAGGGTCTGGGGCAATGCTCCTCCCTTGGGATGGTGGGCTGGGACACGGGATCTTCCTGCAAAGAGCCTGCCCTGCCATGGTCAGTCCAGACTCATGTCCCCACAGAGCTGTTAGGGGTTCCCTGAGCTCTTATGAGTCCACTTGGGTGGTGACACACCTCAGGATTTGGGAGAGAGGCCAGCAGTGTGCCCAGGTGACTCAGAAGACCAGTGGCTTCTACCAGCAATAGTGTGGTCAGTGGGACAGGACAGTGATTGTCCCTCTGTGCTCTGTACTGGTGAAGGGCACCCCAAATCCTGGGGTCAGTTCTAGGCTCCTCACAAAGAAAAGGACATTGAGGTGCTGAAGTGTGTCCAGAGAAAGGAATGGAACTGGGGAAGGTTCTGGAGCACATGAGGAGCAGCTGAGGAAGCTGGGGGTGCTTAGCCTGGAGAAAAGGAGGTTCAAGGGGAAACACTGAGAGGTTGGTCTCTTCCCCTGGGTGACAAGCAATAGGACAAGACAAAGCAGCCTAGGTTGCCCCAGGTGATATTTATAGTGGATATTTGTAAAATTTCTTCATCAAAAGTGGTGTCAAACCCTGGCACAGAGTGCTCAGGTCAGTGGTGAAGCTATACCATCCTTGGAGGGAATCAAAAGGCGTGTGGATGTCACACCTAGGGACGTGGTTTAGTGGTGGCCTTGGCAGTGCTGCATTAATGGTTTGACTCAGTCACAGAAGATTTAAAAGTCTTCTCCAACCTAAATAATTCCATAATTGTACAGACAGGAGAGGAGGGATGAGAAGTTGGCACTGAGTTCTTGCAGAACCAAGAGCTGAGTTTGGCTGGCAGAGATTTGGTGACCCATGTGCCACCCCCTCCTTGTCACTGCTCCCTTCAGGGCGCCCAGCACTGCCAAGCCTGATTTCACTGTCCCAGGCTCCTGTGGCACCCAGGAGCTTTCCCCTTTCCCTGGACTGTGGGGAGCAATCCATGGCATGGCCTCGCTGGCCTTTCCCATCTCTGACTTTTATGATATTAATTATAGCAGTGTTACTGCACAGTTAATCTGCATTATTAAGAGATGCGGTGGAGATTGGTTTTATAATAACAGCTCAGATTTATGGAGTACCTTTCATCCCAGGGGGTCCTCATTGGCTTTATAGCCTTGCAGAGAGGAATTGCTGCTTCTTCCTTCCTTATCTCACAAGAGCTGCAGCTGCTCCTGGGCTGTGGCAGCTCTGTACCTGCTCAGGACACATGAAAATGTACGTTATGTTCAGCTGAAAAGCAAGAGGAGAGTGAGACAGGAGGGTTTGAGGCAGTAAATTGTGATCACACGGCTTTAGGATGTGATAGCAGCATTTTTCCATTCTTGTATGGACACTGTGCTGGTCTCCATTATCTGGGCTGTGGGTTTGTGCTGCTCACACCACGGGGCCCCTTCAGTGTCACCTCCAGGGACACGGCTGACATCCAGCAGCCCGTCACTGCTCTTCCTTGCTAGTGCAAGCGCTGGTTGATGGAGATTCCCCATCCAAGGACTAAATCAGCTTGACATTGCCTTAGCAATGCGAATCCTTGCTCCAGGCAATGCAGTCAGGAACAGTCACCAGCGTGGGGACATCTGAGCACTCCACAGCTATGCCAGCTGTCGAGCCATACCTGCTTCCGAGGTAGCAGCAGGGCTTGGCTGCAGTCCTCAGTGAAGCAGAAAATCTTCCCTTCCTCTTTCCCATCCCAAGTGTTCTCTCCAGAGGTGGAGGATTTGCTATTGTGCCTGTTGCAGTGCAGCTCGTGACTGCATAAACCTGAAAGCAAGTGCTGGGTTTGGGCTTGAGCCCCATCAGTCGTACCCAGTGTCCCAAAAGGAGGGGACGAGCTATGCTGGGAGCCCTCCTGTCCCCTGTGGCATAATCCAGATCCCCTAAATCTTCCTCTGCACCTGGTTCCTGGGCAGTGTGACCTGGTTTGGATGCTGGTGGCTCTGTGCAGAGGAAAGCTGTAGCAGGTGGTGGGGACAGGCCCTACATCCCTCACCCTCCTCCCTGGCCCCAGCAATGCTCTTTGCTGTCGTGCTGTGCCCCTGCCTGGGCTGCAGGAGAAGTATCCCGAGGGCTGCTGCCTTCAGTCACAATTCCCTGGAGACGAAAGCTCGAGGCGTTTGTGCCAGTTCATTTCTCCCCCAGCACGGGCTGCAGGAGCCCAGCACAGGCAGCACAGCCTGCGTGCCTGGCCCCAGCTTTCCTCTCACCATCTGTGCCCGTGCCCGTGGGCAGCAGGCAAACATCTGGAAGGTGTGGCAGCACTGCCACTTGTCATCAGGCAGCCGGGGTGCAATGGCTGCAGAGCTGGGAGGAGAAAGTGCTGCAGGCACCTCGCTGAGCACAGGATTGGGGCTTGGCTCCTGGCACCACAGTTCCCTGGCAGGGTAGCAGGGGGTGAGGTCACTGCAGGTGCTGTCACCTCACCCCGTGCATAGTTTCGTGGTTCTGTAATTAACTTCACACGCAGAAACACAACTCCGCAGCTGCAGTCAGGAATCCCAGCTAATTCTCCATATGCTCTGGCTGCCTGACAGTGCTGCTGCTTGTGGAAGTGTCCCCTGCCTGGGCACTGCCTATCCCTGTCCCCTTGGGACAAGCAGGCAATGGTCCATGCTGGTGGAGCCATGGGCTGGCCAAACACCCTGCATGGGCACCTCAGGCACACCCTGGGGCCACCCTGGGCTCGGGATGGTGGCACAGGGATGCTGGCACAGCCTGAGCCCACACTGGTGTATGGGAGGTCTGGTGTGGAGGGGAAGTGGGAGCAATAACTGCACTGAAATGACATTGTTGGAGTGCCAGCATATGAAATGTGTGGTGGTGTTGCAGCCTTGCCATTGCCTGTGGCTGTTTTTCTTCTGCTTCTAATGACTAATAGAGAGAAGACAAAACAATTTCTATTAGTTTCTCCCACGCCGCAGTGGGTTTCTTATTTTCCAAACCTCATTAGAGTTTGTAATACCGTGGTGGTAGTCAAGAGCAGTCCGAGTCACCCTGGGGGGAGAGAAGAACCGAAGAGATATGATGTGCAGCCCAGTATTAACACTGCTCCTGGCTCATTTCCAATGTCCCTCCTAATTCCTTTCCAAACCTTTACGCCTTATCTTCATCTTAAAGGTTAACAATGAAGCTTAGGAGAGGGGGGAAAAAAAGAGAAATGTTTAAGATTTCAAATTGTTAAAGAGAATGGATGTGTGTGCCGAGTGGAGAGCTGGGTCTGGATTTACATTGGAAAGGCAAACATTAATATTAAAAGACTGCGCTTGTGCTTCTCAGGGCATCACAGCTGGGATGTGGGTTTCCCTGGAAAACTGGGGCTGCTGGTGCACAGAGAAGCCACTGGCTGCAGGATGCTGTGCCCAAATCCCAGAGGAACTGGATAGCAGTCAGGGACCAGACTTCTTGGCAAGCACCAGTGGGTGGCCCTGGCTCCTCTGGAGTCGATGGGAGTTTTGCATTTGTTATATCATTACAAACAATGCCAAGGAAAGCTCCAGGTGTGGAACTGCTGGAGCAGCACTTGAGAAAGGATTGCAAACAGCACCCAAACAGCCTGTGGGAGAGGATCCACAGCCTTGGCTCAGCTCAGTGCTGGAATCAGCACCCACAGGATGTGTCCAGCCTGGCTCCAGCTCTCTCAGCTTGGACAAATCATCCCCATAGGGAAACTGTACCCAGTGGCCACAGCCTGGTGGGCAGTAGCTCCATGAGCTGCTCCAGGAGATCTGTCTGTTGTCTTCTCCATCAAATAGTAAAAGAGCTGGAAGCTGCTGAACTTATGGGAGCTGACAAGGTCAGAGCCTTTGGCTGTCAGTGATGACAAAGCTAATGGAGGGAGACACCTTGAAGAGCAGAGAGATGGAGCAAGACATGGATCCTCCTGGCAGACTCTGAGCAGCTCCAGCCCCTTGCAGATGGGCAGATTTCTCTCCACCAAAGGTGTTGGGCATTCCCCAGGCCTTTCATTCAAGGAGGGATGGCACACAGCCCAGATGTGTCATGGTGGCCCTGCTACCAGGCTCTAAGCTCAGGACAAGGTTGCTGAACCACTGTGAGGGTGGGCAGGCCCTGGCACAGGGTGCCCAGAGAAGCTGTGGCTGCCCCTGGATCCCTGGCAGTGCCCAAGGCCAGTTTGGACAGGGCTTGGAGCAGCCTGGGATGGTGGAAGGTGTCCCTGCCCATGGCAGGGGGTGGAATGAGATGAGTTTAAAAGTCCATTCCAACCTGTTGGAATCACAGATCTGTGATCCCATGATTCTTTTGCTTTTCTCCAGTCATTGGTGTTTCTGATTGTTACTCACAGCTTCTCCATCTCTCCTCTCAGTGTGAATTTCATTGTGTTTCCTTTAGAAATGGCTTCAGGAGAGGATACAATTTTTCTCCATGATAGTGAATCATGAAACTCATGTTCACTCTCAGTCCCACAGTGGTGGGCACCACTGGCTGAGTTTTCTTCAGTGCTCAGTGGGGTTGCTGGGCCTGTGTGGCCCTGAGGAGAGTTATAGTATTTGGGGGATATTTGGAGATGTCCTGTGGGAAAATCAGATTCAGTGTTGGAGAGCACAATGCTTATGGGAATGAGCACAGGAGCCCCCAGCCCCATGGAGGGTTTAGGGGCTCAGTCTGGGGCTGTGTGGAGGGGATGGTGCTGAGCAGCAGCCATGCAGACACCTCACACCAGCCCAGGAGCTCCTGGGGCTTCCATGCCCCAGCGATGGTGTGATTTACCTCCTGAAACACGTCAATTTAAATGCTAATTCTCCCCGAGCCAGGGGGTAAGGCAGCTATTGGATATTGTCAGGCTGTTTATGGCTGGCACTGAAGTGGGACTCGCTGGGGACATGGATGAGCAGCACAGGGACAGGAGCAGCACAGGGACAGGTCCTATCCACAGATTCAGGGGCTGCTGCAGGGATGCTCTTGGTGCTCTCTTTTCTCCCTGCAGCCTGGTCCAACCACACTTCATTGCAAACAGTGGTTAAGGCAGAGAGCTGGGGAACTGAAGGGGCTCCAGGAGCTGGCAAAACCTGACTGGTCTCTCCTTTTTTTATCCTGCCTTGTTCTACAGGAGTGGGGCCTCCCTGAAATTAATGCTCAGTAAATTTGGAGTAAGTAAGTGCTGCTTCACTTAAGGGTTTGCATTAAACCTTTATAATTCACCGGTGCCTGAGATCGTGGAGACGTGCTGGGGGAGATTTACAGTGTGCTTACCTTCTCCTAAGTGGCTGTGGCAACAGGACACCCTCTTTTCTGTTTCCCACTGACTCCAGATCTTTTTTTTTTTTTTTTTTTTTTTGGTGATGACAAGCTAAAAGGAAGCTATTTCTCAATGTCCTCGTGTCAGGCTGGGCTCTGCTGATCTTGCAGCCACCCCAGCAGGCAGCTTCTCCAAGGGAAATTTGGGTGAAAAGCTGGCACTAAATAACCTCAAATCCGTCGTGTTCTCCCCGAGCCATTGTGGGACAGAAAGAAGTACGATTAATAACTAATTCTTTGCCAGAGCAGGCGTCCTCTCAGGCTTGCATAGCAGAAAGGGCGGCCCTGGAATAGTCACTTTGCTGAACATAAGCTTGCTGGATGATAATGTGATTAACATTTGTAGCTGTGCTGGCTCAGATAAAGGTAATTAAATCTCACGCTTCAGGGCATAAGCTAATCACTTGTGGGGTCATTTTCTATACAATATTTATATATCTACCCCTTCATGAATATACTTGCCCAGGTGCTGTAATGCAGGGTGTGCATCCGCTGTCAGTGTTGGGTGCAGGCAGGAAGCCCCATGCCAGCTGATGTTTGGAATGTGCAGTGGGAGCTTTACAGCCCCCAGGGAAAGGTTGGTTTGCAGAGTCCATCCTCAAGGCTGTGTCCTGTGGGAGCAGAGTGCCAAGGGAGGAAGCCACAGCTGACTGAGCTAAGGAGAAGCTGCTCCTTCACCCAGCAGTGTTGCTAACTGGAAAATGAAATGCATGTCAGCCACCAGCTGAGCTTTCCCTGCTGCAGACCAGGATCCCACTGCCAGCTTGGCTCTGGCTTTGAGCATCTCAGCAAGGGGACATGGTGCCCCAGGGCCAGCAGGATCGTGCCATGGAGCAGAATCCAGCAGCCATGGCCCAATCCTGGAAGACCACAGCACCCCAGTTCCTCCCCAGAGCCTGCACTGGGCTCTCCTCTCTCCAAAGCCCACTTTGCCCTGGGATACTCTGGAGGCTTCCCATGGGCTGTGTGAGCTGCTGCCAGCGCTGCAGAGCACAGCAATGCAGCCCAGCACTGCACCACAGCTCTGCTGCATGACCTTGGCTGTGTATTAAAGGTCACAGTCCCTGGAAACAGGGCTGGTCTCTGTGTCTGGTTTCAGGAGGACAGGAGAACAGTGGCCTTGGCTATGTTATTAAAGGTCACAGTCCCTGGAAACAGGGCTAGTTTGTGTGTCTGGTTTGAGGGGGACAGGAGGGCAGTGGCACAGCAGGCTCTTGCTGCCTGAGCCCCGCTCCTCAGGTACCTGAGCAGCTGCTGATCACTGTCACCCCACCAGCACCCCGAGACGTGGGAGCTGCTGTCAGTTGTCTGTGTCACCCCAGGCAATGGGTGCATTGCAGGACTCCACTGAGGATGCACCAAGTTCCCATCAAAGGCAGGATTTTGAACTCAGTTTAATCCAGGCCGCTGCCTTCCTCCTCAGCCCACCCTGCCAATATCAGAGCTCGCTAAAGCCTTTGGCCATTTGACCTTTCCCAGCATTAGGCTCCTTTATATGGAATCAGTCCCCTCCAAGGCAGGCACGTGCTCTGGGTCAGACGCTGCTGGGAGAAGCTGCATTTCCTCGTGTAATGACTCAGTATCTGCAAAATGCCCTGGGAGATGCTCAGCTCCCCAGCAGGAGAGTGCTGTGCCAGGGAGTGTGCACAGCATTGGAGAGAGCTGTGTGCTCACTGCTCCAGTGAGTCCTGGGCAGCTGTTCCATTGGGGAGATGCCACGGGCAGAACAAGAGACACAGGAGGATGTTGTGGGGCTGGCGGGTTTGTCTGATCCCACTAGAATAACCCTGTGAACCGCATACCTGGCCCTGCACCCTTGAAGAGGTGCTGGTGGCTCGACCATGTCCCAGTTGGAGGCACGTGTGGCAACATGTGCACAGGGATGGTGCCACATCCCTCCCCTCCTCTGTGTCCCTGCCCCTTGCACAGAGCCCAGTGGCTTTGATCACAGCTTCCAGAGAGCAAAGAAGTCTGGCAGGAACTCTTTATTGTGCGTTCTCAGTGAGCAGCATGCAAGCCACAGGGTTATTGAGAAGGCCCTGTGGAAGAGGAGCTGCAGCCCTCTGCCGGCTGCCAATCCATGGAATGCTGTGCCCTGGGCACACCCCAGCAGCAGAGTGCCCTGCCTGGCGTGTCCCCATCCCCATCCTGCTCCTGCAGGGCTCTGCAGAGGGACTGTGCTGTGCCCAGACCCTCTGCCCAGCATGGCTTTGGCTCAGAGATGGCAGGGAGCAGGGGCCTGGAGGTGGGGAGAGCTGGAAGAGATGCAGGAAGGGTTTGGTAGCAAGAATGCATCATGGAAGTGCTCCTGAAGTCCTGCCTTGCACTGCTGCTCCCTCCCATGATGGAAGCACATTGTGGGCTCGTGCCCACTCCTTGGCTCCCCTTGCCCCTGTTGTTTTTCCTTGGCCTTTTGAGTGTGGAACAGTTGAACAAATGAGTAAGAGGGATCCTGCAGAATGTGGCTGTTCAGTAAATACCTTCTCATAGAGGCAACAGCTCTGAGCAGCAGCTGCTGTGTGCAGGTCCCCTCATGCCTCAGATTCTCCCTCCTGAGCTGCCCAGGGGCTGTCCTGCCTCACAGATGAGCTGGGGAATGCCCAGGGACAGTTGTTTTACAGGCTCATGGCAAGGGTGGGTGTTCTGAGATGACTCAGGCGGGGACAGGAGGAGATGTTGCCTCTCTCTGTCTCTTCTGCCCCGTGTCAGGGTGCAGGGTGCTGGATGAGCCTGAGCTTCTGGCATCTGTCATGCCATCTCTTTGTGTCCCCTCATGTGGGACAGCACTTGGGAAGGTTCCACCAGCTCCTCCTGGGAATCCCCTCCTGATCTTCTCAGAGGTGGGATATGGGGCTGGGCAGGCAGTGACCCTCCTGTCCCCTGTGCTCATCCTGGTGCACTGTCAGGAAAGGGATAGTCCCCAGGCTCCAGGAGGTTGGGCAGGCTCAGTGCAGCTGCATCCCATTTTCCCAGTGCAGCATCATGCTTCCCCATGGCTTTGGGATTTGGCAGAGCTGATGTTTTCCTTTTTCTGCTGAGGCAGAGCAGCAAAGACACCAACATGCTTCTTCCCTTTTTCCCTACCGACTTGCCTTCCTTTGCAGCCCTGCTTCCCACCACCCACACGGCTCCCAGCTTCAGCAGTAATTGCAGTTCCCCATTTGGAATTGCTGCGACAGCAAAGGGCTCAGAGCAGCAGAACCCTCCACCATGGGGATCCCGTGCCCAGCGAGATGATTCGGAAATTTGTGAGCACACTGCGAGTGAGAAGATTTTCCCCTCAGAAAAAAAAAGCACTTTTTTTCTGGTTTGCACTGAGGCAGTGCAGAAAGTGAGGCTCCTGAGATGCAGCCAGGTGCTGGTGGCTCTGAAATGGGGGGTGTAGCATGAGGCATGCTGCCTGTGCAGCCAGGGAAATCATGGAATAGTTTGGGGTTGGAAGGGACCTGAAACATCATCTTGTTTCACCCTTCCTGCCATGGGAATGGACACCTTCCACTAGACCATATTGCTTAAAGACCCATCCAGCCTGGCCTTGAACACTTCCTGTGCCCCATTCCTGTGTCCCTACCTTCAGATGCTCCTCTCCTGCCTTGGGGCTGGGAACATCCCCAGGCTGGTTGCACAGGGCTATGGCTTCCTGTTCACCTCTCGTGCAGGTTGCAGTGGCCACATCTTTGCCCCAGAGCAATGGGAGGATCCCAGGGAAGTGTTCCCTGAAATCAGCATCTTGCTGTGCTGGGACCCACAGAGGTGTCCTGCATGTCCCCTGTTGTGAGATGACCACAGGATGATGGATCATACACCGCAGGGACAGGCTATAATGGGTAAAACCAGGGTAGGAGAGTGAAATCAGCAGCTGTTTAAAGGAAAATATATTACAAAAAATGCAGCTGGGGCAGGCGGTGCCAGCCTGAACCTCCCCCAAGCTCCTGGGGCTGACCTGATTTTGCAGGAACCTCCCTTTCTTCTGCTCTGCTGCCCTTTTGTCTCCACACCCGGAGGATGCGAAGCCTCCTGGCCTAAATTTTTGGCTCTAAGATCAATATTTAAAATCCCCCCTCCTGTTTCCTCGGCGCAGGCGCGAGGCATTTCGCTTACCGGGGGAGGCTCGTCTCCCAGAGACCTGTCTGTTCACCATTTCAAATAATTTCCCTGCTACCGTTGTTCTAGAAACAATTCATTAGGGGCCTATTATACAATGTTATACCTGCCAAGGTTAGAAAAGATCCTGCATGTGTGGTAAAATTGCACTGCGAGCTGTACACGAGAGTGGGGCTTTTTTTTGTGTCTGTCTGTAAAATGTATTTTTTTTCTGCCTTTTGGAGAGCGAGGCACTGGGGAGAGGGGGGTGAAAACTGTGAGGGTGATGATGATGCTGCCTGGGGAGCCCCAGCAGAGCTTGGTCACTGTCCACATGAAGATGCTGCAGGTGTGGAAAAGGGGCAGTTTTGGGGTGTAGCAGCCATTCCTTTTCCCTTGTCCCCTCTGCAAGAGCCCACTTTGAAAAATCTGGGCCAAACCCAGTGTCCAGGTCCCCAGGCTGAGAGCAGTTCCATATTTCTGGAGCGCTAATGGAGCTGTGGTCCCTGGGGAGCTCATTAGGCATCACCTCAGAGGGCTGCACAGCCAGGGCTGGCTGGTGGGGAGGCTGCAAACCCCATCCCCTGGCAGGGCTCCTGCTGGAGGAGATGTCCCCTGCCCTCCTGAGCCGCCTGTCCCCATTGCCACCAGGGCGGCTCGGCGCCCCTGCCCGGCCGTGCCCTGCATCGTTGCTTTGCAGTTGTCTTTTTCTCTCTGCAGGGAGAATAACTTCATCAAGGATTTCCCCCAGCTGGCTGACGGCCTCCTGGTGATCCCACTGCCCGTGGAGGAGCAGTGCCGTGGGGTCCTCTCAGAGCCCCTTCCTGACCTCCAGCTCCTCACAGGTACGAGCTGCCCCCCAGTTCAGGGGAGAGCACAAGAGGAACAACCTCTTCTCCCATCCCAGTGTGGTTCCTGAGGGGCATCATCACCTCCTTTCTGCCATCCTTCCTATGTGTCTGGGGCAGAGATAATCTGAGGGATGTATGAGTACCTCCCAGCTGCATCTCCATCCCTGTGAGCTCCTGATAGTCACACCCATCCCAGTGCTGGTCCTGCCAGCAGTCCAGGGACCCCACAGCATCACCACTGATGTTTCCAGCCCTTCCACCACCCCATTCCTCACCCCTGCAGCACGTAGCAAAGTGTGAGCATTAAGCATTCCCCAGAGCATGGCCAGCAGTGTCACCCACCTGCTTTTTCTTTGCAGGGGACATCAAGTACGACGAGGCCATGGGATACCCCATGGTGCAGCACTGGCGGGTCAGGAGCAACCTCTACAGGGTGAAGCTCAGCTCCATCACACTCTCTTCAGGTGAGGGATTCCAGGGGTAGGGAGAAGTGTGCCTGCATGGGTGGATGGTGGTTTTCTGCCCCAAGCATCCCACTGACATTTCCCACCTCTGTGTTCTGTTCCCAGCACTGCTGCAGAGGCAGGCAGGGAGATTTGCCTTCTGTTTTTACAGTGGGGAAACTGAGGCAGGGAGTTTGTGCAGCAAGAGGCAAGGTTAAAGCCAGGAGGAAGCCAGTAAGCAACAAGCAGGAAGCATTTTTTTTTTTTTTTGGGGTGGCTGTGTAGATGTACAAAAACCAGCCAGTCCCTTAAAAAAGGTGGTTTGAAAAGGAACCAAAGCACTCGGAAAAGCAGGTCATATAAAGCAGGGAGTCACAGATGAAGAAGGGGTGGGTGGGAGGATCTTGCAAATGTCAAAACATTTCACTGCCACGTTTTTATAGCTACACATTTTGTTTCAGAAATGCCGAAACATTTTGTTGCGACCTGAAATGTTTTGCCTTTTCATTTCAAAATAGCATTTTTTATTTAAAAATCGACGAGTTTTTAAATGCAGAGAGAAAGAAAAAAAAAAAAAAAAAAAAAAAAAGATTTAGTGCTAACAGGCTGCACAGCCCCAAAATGAAATAACCTGTTCAGAGCTGAAAAAAAAATACGTGGGTTCAGTTCAAAATGAATTCTTCTGGCTTTTTTATTAAAACAGCCTTCTCTTTCAATAAACCAACCAACCAACCAGCCAGATAATCTCATTTTGGTGACAGTTATGACGTATTTTCTTGCAGTATGTTTTCCGTTCCACCACTGAACCAAAACGGTGCTTTCAGCCAGCCCTGAGTGATGCTGAAGTGCTGTGAAGTCACCAGTGTCTCCAGGATATTTCACCTCCATAGAGCAGCAAGGGTCCATGTCCTTGTCCCGTGCCAGAGGTCCCTGCTGTCTGTGTGGATGTTGCTCAAGTGATGCTTTGACCTTTGCACACCCACGGAGCTGCCACCAGCCCAGCCCAGCCCTGAATGCCCCTCTGGGCTCTCTCCAACTTTCCTAAAAATAGTTACCAGCTGTGCTGGGTGTTTGCACTAGGGATGGAACATCTCTGGTTTTGGGTACAGCCAAGCAAAGGCCAAGCACATCCTCTGGGGAGGGTGTTAATGATGTGCCAGCAGCCTGAAGAACAGATGAGCTGGCAAGGACAGAGTGTGTGTGTGTGTGTGCAAACGTGTTCACTTGCACATCCCTGTAAAATTATCTGAGAAATCTTAGGTAAAGGAATCATAGAAGAAAGTCAGAGCCACAGCTCGGAGTAATCACAGGTTGTGGATTCCAAAGGACCAGGTGAAGGGAAAAAAGGAGGAACTGCACCCATGTAGGGCCTTGTATGACCTGAGCAGGGAACCTCTGGGGCTCCTTCCCCTGCCTGGCTGACCTGCACACCCCCTGCCTCCCCTCCACAGGCTTTGCAAACATCCTGAAGATCCTGAACAAGGACAGCAGCCGGGAGGAGCTGCTCTCCTTCATCCAGCAGTTTGGCTCCCACTACATCGCCGAGGCGCTGTACGGCTCCGAGTTCAGCTGCACCATCCACTTCCCCAGCAAGAAGGTCCAGCAGCAGCTCTGGCTCCAGTACCAGAAAGGTGAGGAGGGAATGGGCAGGGGCACAAACATCAGGTTTCCATCCTTTCCCATGCATGCACCATCATCACTGTGCTGGTTGGGCTCAGGCAGGGGGCTTGTCCTGAACTCAGTGCCCAGTCTCAGGTGGCACGTGTCACTGGCAGCATCCCTGAGCCACCCTGCCTGCTCCTGCTCCTCAGCTTCCACACTCTGGCTCCATCCTTGCCCAGGGTGACCCCTTTCCCCATGGTGGCCCTCGTGTCCCTGGGGTCAGCTGATGGAGATGTGACATAAATGAGCTGTCTCCGAATGGCTTTGTTTTATTGCTTGTGACAATGACAGTCTTTAAGGAAGTGCATTAAATCAATAGCAGACTCATTGTGCTACACCATAAATAACGAGACACATCATTAAACAGGGCAATAAACTTCAGGACTTTGAAGTAATACAATTAGGTTATGTTTATAAAAACTGCCTTATCGCTGTAGCCTTCCATTTGCCAATTCATCTCTCTCCTCCAGGGAGTCGGGGATATGCCCTGGATCTGATAATTTTCTATTCAAAAAACATCTGTGGTGTATCACAGAGCCCACCTTAGGGCTGATGGTGACAGAGGTCATTCAGAGCACTTGAATCCTGCCCTGATGGCACTGCCAAGAGCAGCCTCTCTCCCTGGAACCCAGTGGAGTGAGGTGTTCTCCCACACGCCGCCTCCCTTGCTCTTGGCTCATTTTCTTCCCCGTTTTCCCAGTGTAGCTTGTCTTGTAAGCGAATTTATAACACCCTGTGCTCGTTTGTTTGGGTTTTAAATAGTGATAAATGAAGTTTGCCATAGCAATGCCCCTGTTTAGCAGGAGAAGGCACGTGGAGGTGGGTTGTTTATGTACTCATGATGGTATTAATCACTTGGGAGCACTCCCTGCAATCCAGGGGTAAATGTGTTGGTGGGGAGCAGTTCCTGAGTGCCCCATGGTCCCAATGCCATTGCCTGGGACCAAACCAAACCCAGACAAGGGTTTCTCAGGAGAATTAGAGGTGGGAATGAGAGGCAGCTGCTGCAGACCAGGCCTGGCTCAAGCACTGCTGCTGTTCCACGATGCTGGGGCCATTGGGGACACTAACAGTGCTTGATCTGTTGGTGAAATATCTCCCATTCCTTCACTCCCACCTCCCCCATGTCAGGGGCAGTGGTGGCTCAGGGCTCAGCCACAAAGCCCCATGGTAGCACAGGCCTGAAGGCAAAGCAGTGCCTCAGTGATAAAATCATTTCCTTTTTAGTCCATGGTATGCAGCTGGCCGAGGTGGATCCCTCGCTCCCCACCCGGGTCCTGCCCCCACGCCTGGAGCTGTGCCTGGCTGCCCTGGCATTTGTGGGGCATCCAGAGCAGCCTTTCCCACTGCCAGTGAAGCACCAAAGTACTCATGGTACTCCAGGGATCCCCTGTGGGGTTGCATGTAATGTCTGGACATAAACCTTTCCCTCCTGATTGTGCAGCATTTGGGCACTGGGTGCTGGCCCTGACCTTGTGTTTTGTGTGTGACTCCATCTGTGCTTATGGGGTTGGTGAGGTTGAAGTTTGGGGCTGTGGGCAATGCAGAGATGACCAGTGTTGTATTCAGCTCTTTGATGGCCAGAAAATGCTCTTGGAAGGACATTTAAGGATGTTCAAGGCTCTTGGGGAGACCAGCTTGTGGACAGAGAAAGTGTCATGGGAAACCCAGGGCTCTGTCCCAGGGAAATCCCAGTTAGCCAAGAGAAAGAGCTTGCTGTTCATGGTAGATGGATTTTATTCCCAACTTCTCTACTGATTTACCCTCATTTTGCCAGCAACATAAGGCAGATCAGAATAAATAGCTCCAGCTAGACAGTTCTGGATGCCTTCTCCACTCAGAACAGCTCTGGCCTGCCGGGCTCCCCGCTGCTCACCAGCCCGTTCTCAACTGCTCAGTGAGCACACATATGCATCAGCTCTAATAAATGTAAAAGTAGGGCCAGAATAACTGTAATTTGTTAGTGGACAAAACAGGTCACAAGAGGAGCGAGAGAGGAGAGTCTCAAGCTAATTGGAACGGCACCAACTCTGAGAAAAATGCACATTACGGGCTCTTTGCAGCACCGCACAAAATTATTTTAATATTTTAATCAACTTCATAAATCAATCGGCGGGCCTCAGGAGGAGGCCTCCAACAATAAAGGCACAATCTGCGCGTCGAGCCCTAATTGAAAACATGGTTTTGAAGAGAAGTTCACGCTGCTGGTGCCAGGGCAGGCGCTGGCTCTGTGCCCCAGAGCCGGCACAGAGCCTGTGACGTGGGTCAGCATCTGCAGAGCTCTGCCTCCTGCCAAGGCAGGGAGAGAGATCTGCCTCTGGCCGGGGACAGCACAGAGCCTGCTCTGCCTGCAGGAGTGACAAGTGTTCCCTTCATCCTCCTGCAGGTGGATGGGGAGAATGTGGGGGGAAATGAGGTGACAGAGCAGCCTGCCCTTGTTCCTAGGGATTTGCAGGAGTGAATGCTGCAAGAGAGAGGCAGACAGGCACGGTGGCATTGCTGTGGCACAGGGAACACTGTGCTCCTTTGGGCAGGCATGGGAACATCCCCCAGGCTCCCTCACAGAGGAACAGCCTCGCTCTGCGAGCACACCAAAGCAAACTCCAATTTTACTTCATGCAGAGTGATTAAAAACCCATTTTTTTGGGGCTGCTTGCTCCGGCTCTGTGCAGCCAAGCAATACTTTTAACACATTGAGTGGCCTCCAAGCAGGGACCTTGAGATCGACCCAGCCATTGATCTGTGCCATGGGAGCCAGCATCGCTTTTCCTCCCCAGCAGAGCCAGCACTTAACGCTGACGGCGCCTCATTAAGTTGGTAGCAGTTGTGTGAGGACCTTCATTTGGCAGCTGGGACAAACGTGATGTCCCCAGCCAGCTCCTGCTGTGTGTAAAGAATGTGCTGGGCTTGGTGGGGATGGAGGGAGCCGGCTTTGTCACAGTGGTGCTGTGGATTTCTGGAGAAAGCAGTGTGGAGAACACCCCGGAGTGCTGGCTGCTGCTGAGCTGTGCCTCCATGGCATCCACCCTTCCTCTTTTTCTCCATTCTGTCCCCACAGACACTAGAGTGGGGTGGATGAGGTGTTGGGAGATGACACAGCCAGGAGAGCTGACCCCAACTGGGCTATTCCTCATCACACCATAATAATAAACCTGGAGGTGGAAGCTGGGAGTGACCCCACCTCAGAGAGTGATCCCTCCATCCAGCAAATCCCCCTGCTGGGAACCACTTCATTCCCTGATAAAATTTCATCAGAGAGCTGGTCTCCTCTCTGAGGAGGAGGAGAGCTTGCTTAGGGAAGGGGAAGAGCTGCTCTGAGTGCAAAATCTGAGATTTCTGCAAGAGCTGTTCCAGTTTGCTTACTCCCACTGGAGAAGCTCAGCTGGGAAGCAGGAAGGGATGCTGATGGGCTCAGGATGTGTGTGCCTGGGTGGGGGAGATCCAGAGGGTTTCACTGCCCAGCTGGGAGGTTACTTTAGGTCTGCAGTGAGGGAAATGTTTGTTTTTTCTTGAATTTCCTATGATCTCTAGATGGAGTTTCCTTGGCTGAGCTTCCCTGGCCACGTTGAGCGCTCAGCAAGCTCAGCCTGTGGCTGTGCAGATGGGAAAGATGTTCATGTTCCCTCTCGGTAATTGATCA
Source organism: Zosterops lateralis (assembly GCF_965231275.1). Lineage (NCBI taxonomy): Eukaryota > Metazoa > Chordata > Aves > Passeriformes > Zosteropidae > Zosterops > Zosterops lateralis. Next base: position 3,398,642 of record NC_139780.1, on the reverse strand, counting down.
TTTATGGGAATAGTCCGTGGAGGGGCTGTGTTCTGGCAGGTCCTGTCACATTCACTAAACCTTTCTGCTCCCTGCCCTCCCCATGTGACTTGCTTCTCTTCCCTCAGACCACACTCCATGAACTGCATTTACCTGTAAGAGGTGACAGCTTTCATGCTTTCTTGTGAACTCAGCAGTTTTGACAGAAGATATTCATAAATATCCTTCATAAAATTAAGGATAGAGCCTGAAGCTCTGCTAAAATAGCACTCCATATTCCTCTGAGTGAGGCCTGTGGCTCCCTCCTGTCCTTTCAAGGCTCTATTTGTCTTCTTTCAGGTCTGATACTGCCATTAACACAATTAAGATTGAACTAGTCCACAGGAACCTTTAGTTTTCCTTTCCTAGATGCAATCAGGTGCATTAAGAAAGCTGTAAAGCTACTTTTTCAGTGTTAAAGGACATAATGGGTTTCCCTTATATGCGCTTGGTCAGAAGTAGAACACAGAATTTCCCTGGTTTTGAGATCTGTCCCTATGTACAACAACTCCATTACCTTTTAAACACTCTTTTAACACTCTCAATTACTTGGTTTATGTCATTATATCAAACCCTCACATTTCCACATTTTGTTGGGAGGAGGTAAAAACAATCTAGCTGGTTGCCATGAAATTTAGTTTGGACTAAAACATGTGCTGTGAGTAAGTCTGTTAAATGACCTTATGCACTGCTCATTGTAATCCAGAATTGCCAGGCAAGTGGAGTAATTAGTTGTGCAAAATGAAATAACTTTAAACCCTCGCATTGAGTAATGACCCAGAAAAATCACTTAAGCCATACAATAGGAACAACTCAAAGCATCTGGCTTTATTTTTACTTTTGTAGCTCTACCCCCTTTGATGAGGAACAGGCTCTCCTGCTCATCCCTTCATTCCCTGGCTCCTGGTTTTGCCCAGAACAATGTCCATGGCTCAGCTGTTCTACCCTAAGAAATCAAAACCTGTGTGATAAAGCTACAGGGTAGCTCTAACAGCACCACACGGCAGCTGTTCTGCAAAGGTTAAATAATGTTTGATAAACCAGAAATTCAAACCTGTTTAAAGAGCTGAGATGAGCCCAAGTGATGAAAATCCTTCACCCAGATCAGCCAGGGGGCTGGACAAGGGGAGAACCTGCAGGTGCTGTGGATGTCCCTCTGAGGAGGTGTCCCTGCTGACCATCCAGGACCCCTCTGGTACCACCCGAGCTGGGATTGAGGCACCTGCACAGCTGCACCCCCAACACTCAGTCACAACAGGTTTCCTCACCAGCTCAGCTCCCATGGCAGAGTTTTGGTCTAAAAACAATTTAATCACAGTGTAACATCAGAAGAACAGCCTGAGCTGGCGCCTCCAAGGAGGGGGACTGCAAACAGAGGAAACTCAGATGTTTTATATCCTCACAATGTAAGTGCACCAAAATCTGAGGTCTTCTAGGTGAGGCCATGGCTCCTGATGTGTCACCTGGCTGCACCACAGGTCCCCACTGGCAGACCATGGATGAGGCAGGAACACAGGGGATGGATTTTTCAGCCAGGCTCCCACGTCCCAGTGAACTCAAATCAGACTTGTGAAACATCAGTTGCCAAGGCAGATACTGCCCTTGAGGCAGTGTGAGCTAAGGTACAAAACCACAGCATTTGTTTACAAGGTGGGTAGGGAAGTGTCAGGAAAAGTTCCACGAGCCTGCCAAGATCAGATTTATCCTCGGCAACCTGACACATAAAAAGGGTCTCGTAGTCACTGTGCTCCACTCTAATCCCCACTGGCTGTAAAATCCAATCTGCCACCGAGGGGAGAAGATTAAGTGTTTTAATAAGAAAATGAGCCGTTTGCAATGCACTTTTAATTGGATCAATTTTTCCTTTATTACACAATCTTTAAAAACCAAACACATACGTATGACCAGACAAGCTCTTCCTCCAGATACAGAGCAGGAGCCAAACTATTTCAACATAATCCTTAATTACTCCATTTCACCTCGTTTGGCAGATGATCATGACACTGTGTGGGAGCACCGCAGCAAGAGGAGCTCTGTAAAATCATCTCACAGTCGAGTTTTGTGCAGACCCTGGGTGAGGGACAAGCAGGTTTTTTCTTTTTCCCTTTTCTCCCTGAAACCCCAGACTGGAAGAGCTGCAGGCAAGACAGAGCCCCAGGTGCTGAGTGCAGTGTCCTGGCCCACCAGTGCCTCACAGGGTGGTGTTAATTTTCATAATTCTCTGAGTGAGAAACAGATGACAGACACTTTATTTGAACTCTGTAACCAGGAACAGGTTGGAGTAACCGACTGCTCAGTTCACTGGACCAGCTTTTAATTTTTTTCCTTTTTTATTTATTTTTTCAAGCACTCCAGGAAATGTTATTGCTAGTAGTTGTGCTGTTTATTGCAAAAAAAAAAAAAAAAAAAAAAAAAAAATCCACGGGAACAGAAAATTACAGAGGTACATATTATCATAGATAATATTGCTTTAATTATTCAGGTCTATGGTAGCCTCCTGTGTGGAGCAGTTCTTGAAAGCAGGAGAAATGTTTAAAAGAAACCAGAAGGAGAGGAACTGCCATTGTCATAAAACTGGAAAAATGCCTTCAGTCACAATGTCATGAACTGCAGCACAGCCCAGTCATCACCATCACCTCCCCAAAACACACATTCAAGAGGAGAAAGGCTCCTCAAATTGCTGCCACATGCCTTGGGCAACTGCCCCCTCCCACCCAAAAAAAAGAGAAGCAGAGAATGTGAACAGTGATGTAAAAGCTGTAGCTTTGTAAAGCACACGGAGCAGCTCAGGGGGGCTGAGTCCCCTCAGCACCATCAACCCCCTCGTGCCTTAGCTGCCTTCTCCACAAGCTTTTTCTAGCACATTATAGCAGGAGAAACTGGAATTTGCCCTGATGGAAGCTCCATCACACAGCTGTGTTTGCGTGCTCACTCCTTCAGCACTGGCTGAGCACAACAAAGAGGGGAAAAAAAAACCCAAATCCCACCAAAATCTGCTTCCAGCTCTTTTTCTGCAATCCCTTTAACTGCCAAACATCCAGCTAGAGCAGCAGCAGCAGCTCACCAACCTGTTTCTCTTTGCTGTTTCAGCAGGGAAAAGTATATGGGCTTAAAAAAAAAAAAAAAAAAATCACCTGTTGCAAACATGTTGTAGGACAAGTAGCAAACAATTTGCTGGAGCATGGCAGCCACCATAAAATCAGCTTTTATATTGTCTGTCGTGGCCCCAAATTTGCAACTACGTTGTTGATGGCAACAAATAAATGCACTGCAGTGTAACTATTATCTGTGGCAGATTAACATGCTACCACTGTGCCCTATTTAAATGCATCTTTCCTTCAATAAACTATTCTGGGCGAGCAGCACCACACTGAGGAACACATTTATCAGCCAGGAGAGCAGCACTGTGGGGGCCTTGGTTCACACAGCTGCAGTTTTGTGCTTCATTTGGCCCAAAGCCTTGATGAGCAGCAACTCTGGTGCCTGCTGGTGTTGTGGAAAAGAGAATTACAAAGAAAAAAAAAAATAATAAAATAAATCTGAGGAATGTAGTGTTTTGCTGTGCAAGGGAAAAAAAAAAGGCAGTGCACCAATGGATGTGCTTCCAAGCCTGAAAAAATTTGAAATGAAATAGTCCCCCCTGCCCATCCTTATCTCAGAAGTGAGTAACTTGCACAGAGGAGGTGCAGATGAGTGGAAACCTATTGCTAAATGCAGTGCTCTGGAATGCAGAGTAGTGAAGTGCAGGTGAACACACAATACGTTGCATTTAATCTCATTTCCTACAATCTTCCCAGCTATTCCCCCAGCTCTTCCCCCCTTCCCCAGGAAGTTTTAGATACCAGATAGGCCTTTCAAAGACAGTTTCCAGGATACATTTAATAATAAAACAACAGAAAATAGCAACCCTAGGTTTTCCTTCTTTATTTTTTTTTCCTCCAGCCCCCTCCCTTTTTATCCCATTCTATCTAGCAAAACTCTGATTAGTAATAAAACCCCTGTCTTCTTACAACTCAGAAATAAAGAGGGCAATTTTCCGGCTCAGCTCGGTCTCCCACGATTGCACAGTACTCACTTCACATGGAACAGACACAATTCACAAATGGCACGACAGGGCAATCTCCTGAGACACCAGAAAAATGGGAGAGACAACCCCTGCCTCGTCAGGGTGGAAGCAAAGCTTCATCTCTGTGCAGTTGAAGAGGCCATTTCGTTTTATGCAGTGCTGCAAGCACAAATTGCTCTCTCCAGGAGTTGCCCAGACAACTGCTACCCAGTTCCTTGCAAGTACCACAGGATTGCCTCTGCTAGTTCTCTAAGGGAAGGCGATTTAGAGCAGTCAGTCAGTGTTTATGGCACAAAGAAAGACACAATGGTTGAAGCTGGGAGTGTACGACGTGTGGCATAAGGAGGTGAAAGGGGTTTATGAAGTGACCAGTCACAAGAACCAAGACTGCAAAGGATGGATCCTTTCCATCGTTGTTCTTATTTGTATGGATTTTATATAAAAAAGAAGAAGAGAAAGCAGACCACCACCACCACAAAAGCTATTTTGTTTCTAAACACAGAACATGATGACCTCTATGCCAAATCCTCTTCAGTTATGGCACAATCTTCCTGAAGGCTTGACACTGGTTCCCGTCGGATTGCAAGGAGGCTGCAAGAATCTCCACTGCCAAGACAGGCTTTGCCTGCAACCAAGCCTTTAAGGGGTGGAGTATCTTCTCAGGTGGTAACTGTAGATCTTAATGCAATGATCCCAACAGTCCAGCACCAGCAGCTGCCCTTTGGGAGTAATGGCAATGCCCACCGGGCAGGTGAGTCCCTCCCGGATTAAGATGTTGTAGCCGCCTCCTTTAGGAAAATGCAGGATTTCCTTACGGCTGCTGTCAGCAACGATCAGGTCTCCCCTGGAATCAACACACATCCCAGCAATGCACCGGAAATCCTCATTCTCAGAGAAGAAATGGCTGATCTGGCGTCCCAGCTGCCCGTCTGGGCCGACAGAGCCGATGGAGAACCCTCCTTCCAAGTGGTGCTCGTACTGCCGGTTCTCCAGGTTGAGCCCCAGCCCCTGAGTGAAGTAAATGGTCCCTTCAGCATCACAGGTGACAAATTTGGGGCGCACGGCACTGCACAGGCAGCTGTACTTCACCACACCCACGCCACGGTCCACGGTGAAGCACCAGAGCTTCCCCCCTTCCACGTCGGTGACCACGAACTGCCCCGAGGGCAGCGCGGCGATGCCCCAGGGCTTGCTGAGCTGGCTGCGGTGACAGGCCACGCAGTGCCCGTCCATGGTGTACACCTTGACCGAGTTGTCGTAGCTGTCCGTCACACCGATCAGCCCGTGGCAGTTCATGGTGACAGAAAGGGGGGTCAGGTTGGGCAGGTCTGCCCCGAGGAAACTCAGCACAAAGCTGTCGATGCCACTGGGGCTCCGGCGGATCTCCTTCAGGAAGCCCTTGCGGGTAAAAACCTGGATTCGGAAGTTGCCCCGATCTGCCACGAGCACCTCGCCTTGGCTGGTGACGTGCAGGCTGACAGGGAGGTTGAACATCCCTGGCAGGCTGCCCTTGGAGCCCATCCTCTTGATGAAGGAACACTGCTGGATGCTCGTGGCCGGTTCAGGCATCCTTGGCTTGGCTGGCGAGGAATGGGGGGTACAGCTGGGCTCCTCTTGCACCAAGTCAGGCTCCCTGAACGGCACAAAGGAGGATGCTGCGTGCTCCATGAGCGATTCCTCCACGTTAACGGTCCGGGGTTTCTTCACCACCTGCCCGATCTGCAGAGGTCCCACATGGCTCACCTTAAGGAGCTCCACCTCTTGCAGAGTCAGCTCCCTGGGGAGACTGTTGGTCAGTTCTGGTTCTTCCTCATCCGCTGCCTCCTCCAGGAGAGCAATATCCCCCTGCTTTATTTTGGCAAGGAAATAGTCACAGCGAGACATTATCTGCACTTCTGCTAAGTTCAGCAGGTAAGCCTGCTCCTCCATCACCTGGTTATTTATCTTCTCCACTTCAGACAACGAGGTGGTGAAGAACTTGCGTGACCTGGCCAGTTCTTCCTGGATCTTGCGCTCCTCTTTGCTGTACTCCTGCAGCACCGCTTTGTATCTGGACTGCAGGTCTCTTGAAACATCCTCCAGAGCAGCTTTCCTCTTCTGAAGATCACCCATGAGCTCCCGAAGCCTGGCAAGCCTCGTCCCAAATTCCCTCCTACGCTCCTCCGCAGCCTCTTTGATAGCAATGACTCTGTGTCCTGGGGGCACGTGTGAAGCCTCCTTGCAGGGCTCACACAGAAGCAAGTTACAGCTCTTGCAAAAGTGCCTTGGCAGCCTCCTCCCGCAGACCTTGCACATGAGGAGTCCCACCACATCCCCCAGGCCGGCCGTGTCGATGATCTTCAGCACGGTGAGGTTGTCAGTGAGCTGAGCCAGGCTGGTGATCCGCGTGATCTTGCTGCAAAAGGGGCACCGGATCCCGTTGATGCTGTTGGCCAGGAGCTTCTCCAGGCACTGCTTGCAGATGGTGTGCCCACAGTGCAGGAGCTTGGGCCTCAGGTGCTCCTCGGTGAAGGACTCCATGCAGATGGGGCACTCCAGGACCTCTCGCAGCGCGTCTGAGTTGAGATAAGGGGCGGCAGCCATGGTGCTCTGAGGCAGCTTTATCCAGCACACACACACAGCTTGATGCTCACATCTATTCCAAGGTGCTCCGATTCTGTCCAGGAAGAAAAAAGGGAAATGTGATTTATGTCACCACCAGCAGTTATGTATACATGCAATTTATTTCTGACTTATCGCCTAACCCTGCAGAAAAAGAAACCCAGTTAGCTTTTCCATGCTGGGAAGGATGGATTAGTCATAGCTAATCTCAGGGTGGGCAAATTTCAGGACTAACTTGCAGCTCCCAGTGCGATGAATTATTCACTTCCAAAATTTGTAAAGGAGCACTGAAAAAAGTGTAATGGCACCAATATGGAAGCCCAGTAGATATTGATGACTGAATCATCTCCTCATGGTGCCCATCTCCTACTGCCAAGCCTCTGAGTTTACATAATTTACTGAAACCCAGGGAGATTAAACCAGGCATTCAAAATGTTGTGCATCAAAGGAGGAACCAGATGGTGTGATGCTTTAGGACATTAATAGATCACCTCTGGAGACCTGCATTCAGATGTGACATCAGATACCAACAAAATAAATGTGCTTGGTTCACTCTGCTTTGCTAGAAAGCCAAAACACATTTTCAAGGTTTCATACATTTGCCAGGAAGTGAAAGTAGCAGGAATGCTCTGTCAGTTTCCACTCCTTCTGGGGGTGACTGAGCATGCTGAAAACACACAGAGAAGGTTTGATGCCAGCACATCTCAGTAACCTCTGCCATGCTGCAGCACACTTCATGCCAATTAAACAGAGCTCAGGCAGGTATTAGCAATAATGGAGTTAACAGACAACTCCAAACATACTCCCGGTGTTCACTATTAGCTCCTGAACTCAGCTTTAACTGCATTTAATTTCTCCTCGTTTCACAATCTCGCAGCGTTGACCTCGTTCTCGTCCCCTGGTTCAGTTTTACACCACTCTGGTTGCTGTTCAGCTTCAATCCAGGTTTCTCCACCCTCACATCCCTCCCAGCAGGGAGCAGATCCCAGCAGCTCTCCTGCCAAAGCAGCCATCCATTCAAAAGGAACAGAACAGGGCTCACATCATTAAGTTATTATTCACTAGACTGGGTTTCAAATCCTTTGGTATTGTACTGCTTAGCCACTAAAAAATAGGGAAGAAAACCTTTCTTCTAGGGAAGAGGAGGAGGAGAAGGAAGTAGTTAGTCTTTGAAATGAAGAGAGAGTGGCAGAGGGATGTGAACACACAGGTCTCTCTCAGAAATGGCTGCATGCACACAGCATCCTCACTTCCCTGCTGGGTCTGCCTCCTTCCTCTTTGGGAAAGAGGCTGTGTATTTCAGTTTGCTGCGTGTTCCTGTGCAGAAAAAAAAAAAAAAAAACACCAAAAAACTCCAAGGAAGAAAAGTTCTTTATGCTCAAATAGAAAAGGAAAAAAAAAAAGCCCCCTAATTTTAATTTGTCAGCTGCAGTTCAGAGTCCTTTAAAGCCCATATTTCAGAAAGGGATTCAGTGTTGTGGCAGAATCTCCAGGCACCATGCTGGGATCAGCTTGACAGTGGCAGGTTGAGTATCACAGCACTGGCCCTGCAGAAGCAGAAACCTGGGCACTGCCATGGAGAACAGAAACTTTCCTCTGAGGGAGGAAAAATCTGTGATTTAAAATGATTTTTAAAAAATTAAACACAGAATACCAGGTTCATTATTCTCACTTTCCTTGGTAACACGTCAAAAGACTTGCTTAGGGAAGGATGCGGGAGCAGCACAGGCACCAAGTACTGAGACTTACATTAAAAGCTATCTTTAAAACAAGTATTTTCATTAAAGAACAACGGTGGATGGGATTTTAAGTCAGGTTGGGCTTTCAGAGAGCTGATTCATATGACATTCTTTTAATATATAACCCCCTTTATCGGAATGTCAGCGTGCCCTCAGTAACGGGACATTATTTTTTCCTTTTATCTCCCTCTCACACTCGGCTGTGGCTCCATGGAAGTTTCCTTAAACAGCGGGTTGTTCTTGCGTGTCGGTCCCTCCCGGGGCAGTTCCTCTGACGCAGAGCAGGGTATTACAGAAAGCCTCAGCTGAGGATCAAGCCATAAAACCGTGAATTATGCGAGTTTGGTTTCCTTACATTCAAAAGAGATTTCCTGCCGTGGTTTCTCTCGTCACCCGGTAGTTTTTTAGTGAGTGTCTGCGGTGAGAACGCACCGGCTTCACTTGTAATTCAGAGCTCGTGTCATTAACGAGGGAAAATAAAGGGGTTATGCTGCAAAATAACCGCTGACAGGAGTTGCCACAACAACAAAACCAGCAGTACAACCCCTGGGTTTGGGGGGTGTTGTTTCACTGAAAAATCCAAAGGTTTGGGTTGGAAGGACCTTAAGGATGACCTAATTCCATGCCCTGCCATGGGCAGGGGGAACAGGTTCCACCAGGCCGGGCTGCTCCAAGGCCGGTCCAGGCGGGCCTTGGGCATCGCAGGGATGGGGCAGCCACGGAGTGACCCGTGCTGGGGGTGTCTGACCACAGAGCACCGCACTGACCCCGGTCTGGCGGCGGGGTCAATGGCAGCGGGGCGGGCGGGGCCCGCTGCGAGCCCCCTCAGCCTCGGCCGCCGCGCCGGTACCGGGAGGGATCAAACCAGGCCGGACCCCTCGTTCCTACCGCTCAGCGCGGCGGGGAGCGCGCACACCCCGCGGGGCGCGGCCCGCTCGCTCCCTTCCATTCTCTCCATTCCCATCCATCCCGCCCCATCCCATCCCCTCCATCCCATCCCATCCCGTCCCCTCAGGCCGCCCCGCCCATGGGGGTCCCGCCGTGCCCGCCCCGCCCCGCCCCGCCCTGCAGGGGGCGCCGCCGCCGCCGCCCCGCGCGCGCGCTCCTCACCTGCCCGCCGCTCCGGGCCGCGCCGCTCCCGGCGTGCGCCGCGCGCCGCGCGTCACGTGGGGGGGGCGCGCCCCCGCGGTGCCTGCCGGGAGATGTAGTCCGGGGGGGGGGGGGAGACACCGCGGGGACACCGCGACATCGGCACGGGGTGGGGGGGGGGGGGCTGTGATGGAGGGGAGGGGCCGCGGGATGGACTTCGGTGTGCCGGGTCTGTGCTGCGGCTCGTTGTGAAAGAAAAGGTTAAAAGTAACAAAAGGATAACGTCTTTGCAGTATTCACTGCCCTTTCCCTGATCAACCAGTGCTGCTGCGGGATCAGCTCCTTCCCTTTCTCTTTCACCTTCCCTTCACCTTCCCTTTCCCCATTCCCTTATTCCCTTATTCCCTTATTCCCTTATTCCCTTATTCCCTTATTCCCTTATTCCCTTATTCCCTTCCCTTCTTTCTCTACTCTTTTCCTCTCCCTGCCTTGTTCATTTCCCTTGCCATGCCTTGCACTCCCTTCTCATTTCCCTTCCCTTTCCCTTTTTTCATCCCCTTCCCCTTTTCCCCTTCTCTTTCCCCTTTTTCTTTCCCCTTTCCCTTTTCCATTCCATTCCCCATTTCCCCTCCCCTTTCCCCTTTTCTTTCCCCTTCCCTTCCCGCAGCAGGTTCCTGAGTGTTTGATGGGTTTTACATCACCTTCTGAAAACGTGTGTTTCTCCTTTCATACCGTGCATTGGAGCAGGCTGTGGGCTCCAGGACAAAAAAAAAGGGCTATTTTTGGGTACAGCTGCAGCTGTGAGCAGACACTGCAGGCTGCCAGTGGTAGCCAGGGACAGGGATTTGGCCACTGGCCTATGGCTGGGCTCTGCCCTGTGTTTACTGAAGCAAATATCACCATCAAACACTGACCCCATTCCAGCCCCATTTTTGCTTGGATGTCATGAACCTGCTTTAGAGATGGTTCTGCTGTGCCCCTGTGGGGCTGCACAGCAAACTGAGGAGTGCCAGGGCTTGGGGCTTCCTCTGGGGGCAAAGGGGAAGCCAAGGAAACCGTGCCCTTCACACACCACCGGTGCCACAGGCAGCACCTCGTGTCACCCCAGGGCTGGAGGCTCAGGCTCGAAGGATTTCACTACCTGGGGAAGAGGCAAGTCCTCAGTTTAACCATTTCCCAAAATCCCTCCACGTGGCCTCTCTGCCTGCAGCACTTTTCCACTGCTCACCTGCTCCGGCTGCCGCCGACCTGCACTGAAGGAGGCACCTGCATAATGCAGCAAGTCTTTGCCACCTCCTGCTCTTGATGGTTTTTCCACTTTGTTCAGGAAAAAAAAATAATTCATTTGGAAGGGATCTAGATCCCTGGATCAGCAGTCTGGGCAGTGGATGCACTCAGAGGCAGCAAGAGGAGATGCAAAGCCTGGCCAGGGTTGCAGAAGAAAATGAGAGAGATTTCCAGTCCCCTGTTTCAAGCCCCAGTGGCTCCCTGGGGGTGTTGCTGTGCCCAGGGAGGGGACACAGGGTTCACTCCCAGTTCCTGGCCTCCCCAGGGAAATGCTTTTTCAGTGCCTGATATATGGGGAAGAAAAATGGTTGTAAACATTGAAACCAGGGTGGTCTGGCAGATCCTGTGAGGCCACCCACACCTGAAAATGAACAGTGTGAGGAAAAAAACAATGGTGGAAATAGGAAATCATCTTTCAATGCATCCTGGGGAGAAAACAAAGGACTCTCTGGATTTAATTAGAGGTGACAATGATGAGCTGATGATGTTACCCATCATGTGTGAGGATGGGGACCCTACATGACAAAGAAGGATGGGAAGGTTGTCCAGCCCAGGACCCCGGTCACCCTGACCCTTGGATGAGGTGGCATATCCCAATGGGCTGCCCCATGCTGGTAGAAAGAGATCCAGCTGGCAGGGCTGGGAAGGTCTCAGCCATCCCATGGGAAAGGGGCATGAGGGTGTGTTGGAGCAGAGAGGGAGCCAGCTGCCATGGAGGGGGGATCTGGGGGGTCATGGAGCCACCCTTGTGGGACCAAAGTGTTTTGGGGGCAGGGGAACAAATCCTGAGATGCTGCCAGGGGTTGGAGGAGCAGGGCAGAGCTCTGGGTGCTCTTCCTGGGATACAGTGCAGGCACTGGGGGGACACTGGGGACTGTGCAGGGTCTGCAGAGCCAGTTCTTTTCCCAAAGCTGTGTTACAGGAGATACTTTCAAAATCCCCTTTTATACAGGGTTATCAGAGGTCTCTAAGAGCTCTTTTTTTTAATACCTCACGCTTGCAAGTGTATAAATATCTCATCTGAAGCTGTGGTGAGATCCTGCCTGTCCAACCTGCAGGCAGCAGGTTTGATCTGCCCCCAGATTCTCTGTGCTGGTACCTTTGGGATCATCCCAAAGGGGCAGGGGGGCTGTGACAGGCTGGGGGGGTCACACATGCCACCAGTCACAAGCAAGTGGTGGAGCTCACTGTTCACACCTTGGTGTTGGATGTCAGCATTGTGTTTAATTGAGTTTGGTTAATCAGCTGGGAGCAGCGGGCAGGGCGTCATCAGGGGGTGTGAGAGGGGCAGAGGCAGAGTGGACATAAAGATACTCCGTGTCAGGAACTGAGGGGACAGGACAAGGAGTTTGTACAAATTGAAACAGGGAAAATTAGATTAGATATTGAGAAGGAATTTTTTACTGTGAGGGTGGCGAGGCCCTGGCACAGGCTGCCCAGGAAGGTTGTGACTGCTCCATCCCTGGACCTGCTCAAAGCCAGCTTGGAATGGACTTGGAGCAACCTGGTCTGATGGCAGACACCCCTGCCCATGGCACGGGGCTCCAACGGGATCATCCTTAAGGTCCATTCCAGCCCCTTCACATTCTATAAACAGGAAATTAAAGGGATCACGGAGGGCGTTTATCAAGCACCGACACGCAGGGGATGTTGCACATTCGCTGTGCCGCGCTCCCCTCCCCGAGGCGGGATGAGGACGGAAGGATGAGACGCCTCGGGTGGCGGGGAGGGACCGCGGGGCAGGGCGGATGGATGTGCTGCATCCCAGGATGCTGTGCCGTGTCCCGGGATGCTGTGCCCCGTCCCGGGATGCTGTGCCTTGTCCCGGGATGCTGTGCCCCGTCCCGGGATGCTGTGCCGTGTCCCGGGATGCTGTGCCTTGTCCCGGGATGCTGTGCCTTGTCCCGGGATGCTGTGCCCCGTCCCGGGATGCTGTGCCCCGTCCCGGGATGCTGTGCCTTGTCCCGGGATGCTGTGCCTTGTCCCGGGATGCTGTGCCTTGTCCCGGGATGCTGTGCCGCGTGCCGGGATGATGTACCTTGTCCCAGGATGGTGTGCCCCGTTCCAGGATGCTGTGCCTTGTCCCAGGATGCTGTGCCTTGTCCCGGGATGCTGTGCCTTGTCCCAGGATGTTGTGTCCCATCGCGGGATGCTGTGCCGTGTCCCAGGATGCTGTGCCTTGTCCCGGGATGCTGTGCCTTGTCCCGGGATGATGTACCTGGTCCCGGGATGCTGTGCCGTGTCCCGGGATGCTGTGCCGTGTCCCGGGATGCTGTGCCTTGTCCCGGGATGCTGTGCCGTGTCCCGGGATGCTGTGCCTTGTCCCGGGATGCTGTGCCGTGTCCCGGGATGCTGTGCCTTGTCCCGGGATGCTGTGCCGTGTCCCAGGATGCTGTGCCTTGTCCCGGGATGCTGTGCCGTGTCCCGGGATGCTGTGCCGTGTCCCGGGATGCTGTGCCGTGTCCCAGGATGCTGTGCCTTGTCCCGGGATGCTGTGCCTTGTCCCGGGATGCTGTGCCGTGTCCCAGGATGATGTACCTGGTCCCGGGATGCTGTGCCCCATCTCGGGATGCTGTGCCCAGTGCCAGAATGATGTACCTCGTCCCGGGATGCCGTGCCGCGTGCCGGGATCCCAGCGCCGTCCTGCCGCGGTGCCACGAGAGGGCAGCAGGGCCCCACGGACCGACACGGCCACCGCTGCCCCTCCGGGCCGGGCCCCGCCGCGGGGAGGGTCCGGCGGGCGGCTCCGCGCCCCCCCCCGCAGTGCCCGTCCTGAGCTCCGAGCTGGGATCCTGCAGCCCCCCCGGGCACGCCGAGCACACGCCTTCGCCCAGGGAATGGGGATGGCATTCCCGGGTGGCGGTCGTGCCGCCTGTCCCCAAAGTCGCGTAGCGGTTCCTCGGGAGTTATCGCTTGTCCAGCCCCTGCTGGGCTCTGGGTCTGCGGTGTTGGTGGTTTGGTTGGGATGGTGTTTCCTCCTCAGCCAGGGCTGGAATCACAGAATGATTTGGGTTGGAAGGGACCTTAAAGCCCATGTAGTTCTATCCCCTGCTATGGGCAGTAAACCTTCCGCTGTCCCAGGCTGCTCCAAGCCCTGTCCAGCCTGGCCTTGGACACTTCCAGGGATCCAGGGGCAGCCACAGCTGCTCTGGGCACCCTGTGCCAGGGCCTGCCCACCCGCATAGGGAAGAATTTCGTCCTAATATCACATCTAACACTGCTCTCTGCCAGCCATTCCCTCTTGTCCTGTCCTATCCTTCCTGCACTCAGGGATGGATGTTCCAGACTGACTCCCCTGGACACTGTGCCAGACCTTCCTGGCAGCCCCAGCAGTGTTTGCCCATCACTAACAATGGGCAGCATTAAATCTGTCCAAGCTCTTCATAGAGCAGTGGCCGCTGCTCTGACAATATCTCAGTGCAGGAGAAATTCCCAGGCAAACACATCTATTGATTTCCTTTCTAACTCTCTCTGGTTGGATTTGCCAGCCAAAAGGGTATTATTCCACCAGGTGATAAACAGGCAGCCTGTGTCAGTGGATGTGTCCTGGCCACAAGTCCCCACTGTCAGCCTTTGGTGGCACTAGATGTTTCCAGTGAAGGGTGGTGTATGGGGAAGGTGGACCAGAAATCCTTCTTCCTTACATAAAATGCAAATCCCAGGTCCTAAATCAAGCCCAGCTGAGCAGCCTGTTGGTGTTGGTGGGGTTAACCTGCTGAGCCTGTAGGAATCCCTATTTGGGTCTGTTCCCACTGTTCCCTCTACAACTCCAGCTGGAGAGCCTTCTCCTGTCCTTGTTCCAAGCAGTTCTGCTCTCCAGGAGATATCACATCCTACCCCTGATATGGCTGCATTCTTGTGGCAAGTGGAATGATTCCCAGTTTTGGGATGACTTGGGGATCTTTTGGAAGAGGTGTTGTATGAAATGCTGGGCCACTAGGAAACCCATTTTCTCCTGGGAGCTCTCAAGACAGGCCAGCACTCCAAGAGCACAAATTAGGCATTATGCTGTTGTTTTTGTTGTAGTAGTGGTGTTACCCTGCTCCCTCATGTCCAGGCACCAGGAGGTGCTGCTGGTAATGCTGGAAGCATTTTCCCACATCAGCAACTGCTGCATCCCGAGCAAGGACTCCTTTGTGCAGGCACACACCTCATGCTGTGGGATTATAAAATCCTGGTGGAGCCCAGAAACGGAGCCAGGCACCCCAGCAGGCAAATGGAACCTCTGCACACCCTGTGCTGCTCATTCTCCCTTTCTCACATAAGGCCTGATGCCTGGCATGAGGTTGTCATTTTTTTTTTTTTTTAATCCATATTTCAGACAAACAAACTAATAACTCCCACAAGTTGTCGTGATGCATCCAACTGCATCCAAGGCTGTCTGCTCCCACACAGATGTTGCCAGGGTTCAGCTGAGTTGCCAGCAGTGTTAGTGTCAGCATGTTCAGATTCAGGGGCTGATAAGGGATCCCTGTATCCTTGCTGCTGCAGCTGAGTCTCCTCCTCTTCCCACAAAGGACCTTGGGAGCTTCCTGGCAGCAGTTACCTGCAAAGCCCTTCCCCAGGAGTGAAGCAGAGGCTTTGCAGGAGTGTCCTGGGAGGTTATCCTGTTCTATATAGATAATAAAAACCAGGCTGAGCCTACAAGAACTTGTGGGCCTTTTCCAATTCACTGCTGAGCCCTCTCCTTGCATGCAGGGAGCTGAAGGGATAACCAAAACTGATGTCAGTTGTAGGGCAGGGGGAAATTGAGGGACCCCAGTCCCATCTTCCCAGGCTATAGTTGCAATGGCAGGTGCAGGAATGCAGGGATATATTTTGGAGGGAAAATACCTCTCGGATCTGCAAACCTCTTCTGTGAGATGCCCTGAGTGGTGGATGTGGGTGGGATGAGAGGGAAGTACTGTGTGCAGCAAGGAAACCTCCAGCTTTCTAGGGATGAGGCACCTGAGCAAGCAGATGAGGAGCATCTCCTCCTCACTGCCTCTCTCTGTCTCTGGAGGAGCTGGCTCAAAGGCAAGGTGTGCTGCTCATGCTCTCAGATAGGTTCCAATAGCAGAAAGGGGGGGATTATTTTGCTAGGACTGTACATAAGCACCCCAAACTTATCCCACAAAAGCTCCCAGGAATTGCTGTCCAGTGCTGATGACATCTAAGTGCTCGTCTGGATGAGAGCTGGCAATTTGATAATGAAGCCAGTTTCCCTCTTCTAAATCACATCCTATTTCAGTTTCCTCCCTTGGAGCTGTACCCAGAGCCTTCATACAAGGGAACACCATGGATCTTTGTCAGCTTGCAAAGGAATCCTTTTCCCCAGTGCAGCTGGGATCTGTTCTAAAGAGGATTAACTGCAGACAGCCAGTTCCACCTCAGCCATGAAGCCTGCTCTGCTCACAGGTCTGCCATGAATCACCCAGCTTCGTGGTTAATCTGTCACTGAGCCCATGGCTGCTGGGGGAGGGAAGCTGTTCTGCTCACAGTTTTCTATCTTACCTCATTTTCAGAGCTCTGGGCCTTCCCCTGTGCAGCTCCACCTGAGCACTGCTGCTCCTGATGTGGCTTTGCTCCCACTGGTTGGATTAGAGTGATCTATAATTCTTAGCTATAAAACCAGTAATTCAGAAGGAAGGATTGATATCCTGTTGCCAGTCATGACATAACTGATTTCACTGTCTTTTCAGCCCTGTGTTCATGTCCTCCCTTAAAGCATGGCTCCAAAACTTCCTTCTCCATGAAGGATCTCTAAAGCTGGTGAAGAAGCTTTGCAGCCCAGAAGTGTAATTGTCTCCTTTCTCTTCTACATCTACTTTAGTAGTGATATTAGAAGATATTACTCTTATTCACAAGTATTCATGGTATTCCCCTATAAATTCCTTATTTTTCTGCCACCCTGTTTTTCAAGGCTTCATGTCTTTCCCTTATGAGACTTGAAGTTGCCTGGAGCTGATCTTCTAGAAAATAATCTCTCCAAGAAGCAGCTCCAGCTCCTGTTTCCAATGTCTGTGTGCACCAGTGTCTCCTTAGATGTTGAAACATCTCCCTACAGCCTTGTTTTAATTTATCTTAGCAACTGCTCCCCTTCTAGTCCACTAAAACACGGGTTGGTTGGAATTTGCTCGTTCTCCCCATGACAGCTTTGATCCTGTGCACAGAAGTGTTCCCTGACAGGCAGACAGCAGGCAAAGGCTGTCCCTACCCTCAAGGGCTCCGGGAGTCATGAATGAACACTGTTTACTTGTATTTCCAAATGGCTTGTGCCTTGCCAGATCAGCTGCATGTCACTGCAAGCCCAGTGTGTTGAGACAACCCTTGCTCCTCTTCCGCTCCTTCTCAACACTGGGAATTTGTTGCCAGAGGCAGCAGCCATAAGATGAAGCAAGACTTTTCTTCTGTAAGTCTGTCACCAGGTCATAAAAGTTGGGCCTTCTTGGGTCAACCCAGCTCTAGACAAAGAATTTAAGTGGAAGTGTATGGGGTAGACATTGGAGTCGTGTCTCCTTTGCTTGAGTGTGATACTCCCTTGGCCTTAGCAAGTGTTTGGATGAACACAGAATAAAGTAAAGATTCTCCAGGTTTATTGCCTTGTGCTTAAGACCACCAGGTGGTTTCCCAGTGGGTTTTAAAGGCCTGAATGTTTTCTGAAAGCAGTGTTGGCACTTTGGTTTTGGTAATGCCTCCATCTATTCTCCATGCAGTGAGTTTGTTCTCATACCTGTTTTTCCCTGCTGCCAAGGGGCTGCATCACTCCATGTAGTCCTTTTACAGCCTCTTTGGATCCAGTTCAGTGCCCTGGGTAATGTGTCACCAACAAGAGTGACCTGAGGACCACAAGGACTAGAGGAGGCAGGTGTTAGGGTGTGGATAAAAGGGCATTCAGGTCCTTGGCCTGGTCTTTTGAGGATATTTCTCTTTGACAGGGAAGGTATACTGAGGTGATTTTTTCTCATTTCAGAGCACAGAAAGTGGATATGCAAGTTAAGAAAGAAGAAGAGCATGAGTATAGAAGAGAAGAACAATCAATTCTGTCAGTCTAGATGTGCTTGTTTGGAATAGCTCACACTTCCAAGCAGTGACCTGAAAGTCCTGTTTTTCGCCTTCTCTCCTTAACTTTTCTTTTTTTTCCTGCTCCCACCTGGCCTACACCTTCAGCAGCTGCATTTATCCTGGCTGCAGCACACTTTGGCTTTGGGAAGAGGCCCGTGCTGAGCTTTATTTAACACTGTTTGGTTTCTTCCCTCTCCCTAACCCAGAAACAACCGAGCTCGGGAACAAGAAGGAGCTGAAATCCATGCCGTTCATCACGTACCTGTCAGGCCTGCTGACAGCACAGATGCTCTCAGATGACCACCTCATCTCGGGTGTGGAGATCCGCTGCGAGGAGAAAGGGCGCTGCCCGTCCACCTGCCACCTGTGCCGGCGCCCGGGCAAGGAGCAGCTCAGCCCCACCCCGGTGCTGCTGGAGATCAACAGGGTGGTGCCTCTGTATGCTCTCATCCAGGACAACGACACCAGGGAGGTGAGTGAGCCTGTGAGGGGCCAGCCCCACCTCTGTGACCCCACTCAGCCCCCTCTCAGGTCCCCTTTGCAGTGGCTGCAGGGTATCCAGAGCGAGGGGGTGTTTTTGGGTGTGTTTGGAGGGCAGTGCTGTGGGATGGTGTCAGTGATGGGGATGGCAGGTCCTGCTGTTCAGCACCCACAGCCCTCTCAGACCTGCATCTCCCTGCCTTCAATAGGTTCAAGGCAATGCCATAAGCAGCCAAGGCCACAGTCATCCCCAGTGTCCATGTTGGGGTGCAGGGTGTGTCCTGTGGTCAGGAGCCAAGCACCAGCTCAGTCCTTCACTCCTGGCTCCAAGATCTCGGCCATACCTGTTTGAGGGGTGGCCATAGACCTCCAAAACTCCAGCATGGCTTTACAAGGAGCAGAGGGAGGGAAGAACCATCCCCTTGGGACAGTCCCACAGCCACAGGAGGTCACTGTTACTCCAGGAGGGACCAACCAGGCTGGAGGTCACCAGTCCTGGGGCTGGGCTCCTGCAAGAGCTTCAGTGTTAATCCTGTGGAGATTGAGTTCCCACTTTCTCGGTTCACTGCCACTCCCACCCCCCTCCACAGCCCTCTGACCCCAGTCTCAGTCCAGAAATGACGGACCTGCTTAAAGTCACTTATTAGCACTGAGCCTGTACTTGATTAGGATGTCTGGAGTGAGCCAGCATGCAGCAACTGTGGGTGGGATGCAGAGTCAGGAAGAGTCAAGATGCAGGTCAGGAAGCAATCCTGGCAGGTGGAGGTGTGACCACCAGGAATGATGCTTCATCCTCTTCCCACATCCATGGGAAGAAGAGCACTCAAGCTTCTCCCGGCACCCAAGTTTGTGGGGACTGTCTGGGGGCTGTCATTCCTTGCCTACCTCTTGATCTGGTTCCTGATTTCTCTTTTTCTGGGTCTTTTCCTCAAACTCCCTCTCTCCCACTATGTTTTCTTCCTGCATTCTTTCTCCACCCATGCCTGCTCTTCCCGCTGGGCAGTTCTGGTGTGGCAGTTGACCTGCTGTAATCAGCATGGCCAGGGCAGTGCTGGGATGAGGCATTACAGGTACAGGGAGAGCAGTGGGAAAGCTGGTTTCCTTCAGGCAGGAAAGATGTGCTTCCCAGCAGCAATCTGCAAGAAGACATTCTTTTAGGGATACAAGAGGCGGCTTAGCCCATGAGGACGGGTAACAATGAAGAGCCCAGCAGGATCTGAAAGATCTCCATGGACCCTGCTCACCACCAGGTCCCCTGCATCACCCTGTGCCCAGGTGGCAATGCCACCCTGCCTGTCTGGGCCTGGCTGCAAACTCCCCTCTTCTTCCTCCTCCTCCCTCCTCTTCCTCCTCCTCACCTGTCCCCCCAGTCCTGCCAATACTGCTGGGCTCACTTGGGGCTCCTCCTTGTCCTGGGGAGCTGTAGTCTGTCCCACCAGCAGCCTCCCTTCCTCCCTCCTCCCCTCCCTCCCTCCCCTGCTCCCCTGGCTCAGTGAAGGCTGGCCCCATCAGCTGCAGCTGGAGCTCAGCCCGCATTGTGCTTTCTTCTGAGGCTCTGGGAAAACCAGCAAACAAACAAAACCCCAGCACAGCATCCAAACCAGAGACACCCCAGCAGTATCCCCTGGGGCCGTGCTCCCTGCATCTATCCTCCTCTTCCAGCTTCCCCACCTGCTCACTCAGGGGTGGAGGAGCATCCCCTGGGAGCCTGTCCTTGTGTAAGTCTGCTCCCCCTCACCCCAGGGAGCTGTCCTTGGGCAGGGCTGGGATAAGAGGTGACAGGATGAGGGATCTGGGCGCTGCAGGGTGGGGGATGCTGCCAGATCAGGCACTAAGGGAGCTGGCAGTGAGCAGCACACAGCAGGACAGGTCACTTTGTGCCATCTGCAGTGCAAGGTCCTGGGGTGGGCAGCAGGTGGGATCATGGTGTCTTGTCTTACCACCCCCTCCTTAGCTGGGTCTGGTAGTTTCAGCTGTAGGCTTCTCTTGACAGCAGGTCCTCTTATCCCCTTCCTCCCTAAAGCCACCCAAAAACATCCCCATCCTTGCTCCAGCAGGACACAGGGAGTGTTTTCTGCCTTCCTTGCCCCTACTTCTCTTTCCTAGTCATTCCCATTCTCTCAGCATGAATCCCTTGTGTTGCATCAGCTCCATCACTTTCCCCTTCTCGCTCACTTGTGATGGGCTGTCCTGCTTCCTCTATCCCTTCACCCTAGCTTGTTTCTCCCCCTTCTCTCCACCAGCTTCTCTCCTGCAGGATTTTTTTATTCTTTCCCTCTCCCTCTCCTTCTCTTGCTGTCCTTGGCACCACAAGCAGGAACAAATCCTGGTTCCCGAAGGTTGAAATCCACCACTGCTGAGGAACTTGCTGCCACCTTGGCACCAGCCTTGGTTCTCCAGCACTGGAGGTTTTTCCAGGCAGCCTGGGCTGGGCAGAACTGTAGCTGCCTCTGTGGAGGAAGTGGAGCTCCTGGGGGCCATGTCCCTCTCCTGGAGGGGGTGGTTTGGTGTGGGGTCAGTGCTGCCTGTGTGGAAAGGTGTCACCATCCTCTTGTGGCATCATGGGCTTGAGCACCATGGATGCTCAAGGAGGGCAGAGGCATTGTCTTTCCCTCACCTTCCCCTGTGAGCAGGGGAAAGGGATTTAGGGGTGGTAAGGAGCTGTCACCACCATGGGGACATCAGCCTGTCACCAAGACCCAGCAGAGAGCCAGAACACCACCAAGTTTAAACTGTGACCATACTCTGTGCACTGAGAGGCTCCCACAGGGCATGTGCTCCACCAGGAGCATCTCATGGATCATCTGGATGATGAAATAGCCATTTTCAGCCCCAAACAGGAGGCCAGGGGTGTCCCAGGCACTGCAGAGTGGTGTTCTCCTGTCCCATAAACAGGATTTTCACTTGCCTGGGCTGAACCAAGTCCAGCATCTCCAGTCCTGAGTGCTCCATTGCCTGCTTTTCTCCCTCCATGTAGATGATTCTCAATCAATACAGCAAGTGCTGATCTTATTGGAACTGCAGGCACATCCCAATTCTCCTGTAGGGGTAAAAAAACAATAGTTGTAAACACGGCTCTCTTTGCATGTGTCCACAAAGACAGTGATGTACAAACAGAGAACAAGGTCATTAACAAGGTGGGTATTGACTTCTGTAAAATTGGCTGAAAGTTTTCCTGTATAAGCTGAGCAGCAAAGATGGAGCAAAACACAGGTAAAGGCATTTTGCCCTCTTCAGCATGTGTATTTTTGTAATAGGTTTGTCTTTTCATCTGCCTTAGTGCAGTGAATTATGCACTTTTTAAAATTTACAGCTACAGCCTGGTCCAAGGCTGTGTTCTCAGTTGCTGATGACCTTGCCAGACTCTTAAATGCTGGGGTTTCAGTTTCCATGCTGGGTGTCTGCTCTGGGCTGATTTGTGATATTTCTTTGTGTGCATGTTTGATTTCAGCTAAAACTGACCATTCCCAAGCAGGAGATGAGGTGAAAACATATTACTTTGCCCACGTGAAATGAGTTAGAAAACTCTTTATTTCCATGCCAGTGGGAATTTCTGTTTACTTCTTGCTTTGAAGCAAGAGCTTGAAATGTAAAGGGCTCCAGGAGTTTTGCCTTTTGCTGTCCAGGGAGCATTTGTCCAGAGGAAATGTCCTCAAGGAAACTCTCAGCTCTGTGTGATCTGTCCTCCCAGCAGGGCTCCTGCTGCCAGCAGTGAGGAGAAACAATCTCAGTATCAGAAAAAGTATCAGGCCCCTCTTTTCCTTCTTGTATGCAGTGAGAACTGTGGATTGAGTTCCTGCTAGGAGTTTCTTTGTTCCCCCCCTGTGGTTTAACAGTGTTGGTTGAAGAACTTGCACCATTACTGGTCACTGCAGCCTGGCTGGGGATTGTGGCAGTGCTGGAGCTTGCCAGGGTGAAGGAGGTGTTTTTGGAGGTTCAAGCAGTTTTTGAAGGGCTTTATTGAATGTCTTTTCCACAGCTGTCACAGCTGGTGTGGCTGTGGGTGGCAGGTTTGACAGGAAGGGCTGTTTGCTGGAGCAGAGGCAGTGCTGGAGTCCCCTCTGCACCAGTCCCAGTCACCTGGTGACATCTGGCTCATCCAAGTATTTTATAGGAGCACTGCTGTTGCAGCTCCAGTGCCCCTCAGTCTGAGTGCTCACACTGGGAGTTCAAAAGGTGTAAAGAGACACGGAAGGTGTGACCTTGGCTGTCATCTTCCAGGGACTTCTCTGGAGCTCTTTGGATCCTGCATCAGTTGTGATGGATGCCAACATCTCTGCAGTGGTGCAGACACCACAGGGGTCCCTGCACATGAAGCTGGAGGAGATTCTCCACTGCAGGGCTGTGGATGGAACCTCCACCAGTGTCAGTGTCTGGCCAGGCCCAACAGCAAACAGCTTCCATCTGTGGTGGGGCTTTCTGCTGGCAAAATGCTCTCAACACCTCAAGGGCTGGATGCTGTTGAGTGCATGTGGTG
This sequence comes from Zosterops lateralis, assembly GCF_965231275.1. Lineage (NCBI taxonomy): Eukaryota > Metazoa > Chordata > Aves > Passeriformes > Zosteropidae > Zosterops > Zosterops lateralis. Next base: position 3,375,841 of record NC_139780.1, on the reverse strand, counting down.
GGAGAGGAGAGAAATGTGGTGACCCCCAGGTGCTTTTGCTTTAGGGAACATCCTGGAGTCAAAGAGAAGAGCTGCTCCTCACCCCAACTGGAGTTCCCCCAGATTATGGTGACTTTTTCTCCTCCACCCTAAACATCTGCCCCATGTAGTGGGCACGATCTTTCTTACAGCCCAGCACAGCCCTGGAGTGCACCCAGAGGCACAGGCTGAGAGTGAGAGCACAAGTCTGCATGATCTGCAAACATCTTTGTCCCTTGCAGGAAGGTAGAGACTATCCTGCTTCCCCCATCCACTCCAAGCAGCATCCTTGGCAGGGATAAAGGTGTGAATGTCCAGAGCCATGGGGCAACTGTGGCCAGGTGGAGGGGAGAAAAGGCAAAGTATATTGGGCAGTGTGGTCCCTCCTGTTGATGATCTGTTCATTTTTTCCCCCAAAAAAACCCTGAAACGAGCTTCTGCAGAGCAGCTCAGCCAGCTGCAGAAATGCTTAGAGGGTGGTGTGGTGAGGGGGGTGTGGAGAAGGGAGGCAGGAGAGATCAATCTCGCTCCTACTGGGAAATGGACTCAAAACTCCTGCTGTGTGTATTTAAGGAGACAAATGGATGTGGAGCCTGGATTTTTAGGAGACCCCTAGGACCTTGCTTTAATTCGAAAATTGAGTAATCTCAGCATTTGCTGCAGCCATGGCCTCCTCACGGCACACATGGCCCAGCCCATGGTGTGGGGGCTTGCTGGGGGGCACATCCCCATGCTGCTGGTGCCTTTGGCCTCAGCAGGAGCCCAAAGCATGGCAGGGAGCCTGGCAGGACTCTTGGAGGCTGCTTCTTCATGTGCTGGAGGTCACCAGCTCAGATGACTGCTGAGGCTGGAGCAAAATTCCCCATCTTTTCTCCCCACTCCTTGCCAAGGAACCATCTCCTGCAGGGCAGAGCATGGCCACCTCTGCCCAGTGTCCCCAGGCTGGCAAGGTGTTTTTAGCCAGGGTAAAAGGTGTCCCTGAGGCCATGGGCTGAGTTTGACCTGAATCCAGCACTGATAAGGACAACAGCCCTCTCTGCAGCCCAAAGCAGCCCCTCAAGCCTTGAGGAGACAGAGCCAGGGGTTACTTTATCCACTGCCAAAGCTGACAGGAGCCT